>NC_069119.1:4386448-5084782 GCF_025612915.1 Magallana angulata
TTAAGTATGCTTTTAAAATTCCGTTAGAGGGACAAAAGAATATAAAAAAAAATTAGTATGGATATTAATATATATATCTTTTTTTAATCTATTCTTTTTTCTATGAGATATAACTTTTTTTATTTCAGAATTTCGAAGAAAAAAACCGGTATCAAGAAGAAAGTATCAACCATTCGAACGCTACAAACAGTTTGTATCTTTTTATAATTTTACAATACATCAGTCATACTTATAAAAAGGTTAAGACCAAATTAAGAGTTCCAGTTACCAGATAGATAGATAGATAGATAGATAGATAGATAGATAGATAGATGGATAGATAGATAGATAGATAGATAGATAGATAGATAGATAGATAGATAGATAGATAGATAGATAGATAGATAGATAGATAGATAGATAGATAGATAGATAGATAGATAGATAGATATTGAGAGTACTTTTACGTCAACTATTTTTAAACAAAATATACAGACTTATACATTGTGCTTACATTCATTGTTATATTTACAAATCTCAAAATCGTTATCTCATCGTCTTTATAAGTACTGCTTTATCATATTGTTTCCTGTTTTTATCATTCAGTTTTAGAACAAAGCAACTTAACACCAGTTTAAAACAAATCAAGTTCATGATTGATGTAAAAGCAGTGAATGATGACGAGGTCAGATTAAAACGATGTGACGAAAAATACTCACAGCTAGATCTGATGCACCGATATATTTTGGAGAAGTTAGAGGTAAAAAATATTTTTTGAAAATGCCATATAACTCTTTTTAGTGTTCAAAATCTCAATATTTGCTGATAACATACACATAGGGCATTTCTGTTTACTAATATAAACTTGAATCTTTGAATTTTGATTTTGAAAAGAAAATAATGTTGTCACGTACATGTGTATTTCATTCATATACATTTCTTTTTGTAAATGTTTTATAGACATTAAATAAAAATAAAGAAAAAGATTAAAATAAAAGGAATATATAAATCTTCGTAAATTTGTTCTATACATTAGAAAACATATTAATATACTGCAAATATGGAAGTGCTCTCTTATTCTCTGAAATGATTTATAACATTAAAATCATGTCAATTTACTTTATTGATTATTTCAGATTTTGTTTTATGTCCAGGGTCTATTTTGAGATCCTTTACTACAATAGGCACAATGGTACTTCACATGCATTATTACTTTCGAACCAGAAGTTACTTAATAAACAATATATGAGGCATGTGTATATATCCTTAACATTTTCAGCATTACCTATATTTTATGTTTATTGTAGAAGATGGAGAAATTGGTAGAAAGAGAAGCTGATCAACATGCCGCGGAACAGTAGACGGCTAGTGCTAACAATCTATTCGATAGAGATATTAGTTGTTAGTTCTGCCACTGGACGATCCATGTAATAAATTTTTAATCATGAGAAATTAGTATAAGTATAGTAAATGTACGTTATTCGAAACATTTGTTACAAAACAGTGATTTGAGTAATAATGAAATTGTTTTAGATATATGTATCCAGTAAAACTATCTAAAGGCTCAAATTGAGCAGCACCTGTGTCATTTGTGGATACACTGAGGATGGATTAAGAGAAACAACTTGATACACAAACTCCGTGACAGTTTTTGTGCGTCGTATATTAAAATTAAACCAGACACGAAACACTAAAACAATGTCATCAGGGATCAGTTTTAAAGTGAATTCCGTAACGAAGGTCAAGTATTCAGACTTACGGCCTGTTTTCGTCTGCGTTAATGGCAAGCCTTGTGCTGTGGTTGTGGCCCACCTATATTGTTTAATGCAAAAGCAAATGAGATGCTTCATGGGAGTACATGTGCGTTTGATCCTGCTTTAGACACTCTTATTAATAGTTTTTTGTAACGAGATCCTAATCAGATAACACCGACTGTTTGATATTTTTATGTTTTTGGTTTTTTTTAATTGTGTCCAATATCAATGCCAATTTTAAACACAAATTGTCAACATGATGTTTCATAATACGATATATATCAGTTTACCTGTAAATACATAGGCCACACATTTTTCATATCTAATGAAATGCAAATAGTTTGCAACGGAATAAACACGATTAAAACCAATTGTTCAAGGCTTAATTGAATTGATGTTTTTCTAGCATATCAGTGCTACACAGGTGTTTTTTTTCTATTTAAATGATAAACATCTAAAATTTAAAAGATTTTTGTAGTACATTCAAGGCAGACATGTGTTGAAATCAACACTGAAAAGATCTGCAAAAGGATCTTGATTGTTGTTATTGAATCTTATTGTGTATGCAGCAACTAACAAATATCCTTCATTTTCAATTGTTAAGGGTTTGTTTTCTTCATTCATGTAAAGTCTGTCCCGAGATATTGAGGCAGCACATTTGGCCAATTTTTGATTAAAAATAAATCACATACATGTGAAAGAAGTGCAATTGAAAAAAATGAAAGATAAAATACTAAAAAGAAAAGATTAACAAGCGACTTACCCATTTGGCAGTTAGGCCTACTTTGGATCAGTGAACGTTGTGTTCAATTCAATCAATTCTTTATTCACTCAAGACCAGTTCACTGGTATTAGAGGTCAAATCAGTATATACAAATATACACAAACACAGTCAAGGATCACATGTATAGTAGGAGTAATAATGACGAAAAAAGGTTAAAATTCCAATACAATAGGTTGTTAAAGTTGGTTTCTGAAAGAACAGACTTTGAAAATTTTCTTAATAAATATTG
The DNA here is from genome assembly GCF_025612915.1 of Magallana angulata. Classification (NCBI taxonomy): domain Eukaryota; kingdom Metazoa; phylum Mollusca; class Bivalvia; order Ostreida; family Ostreidae; genus Magallana; species Magallana angulata. The sequence continues at coordinate 4,389,195 of NC_069119.1, forward strand.
ACAAGTTTCTTAGTTTTTCTACATTAAAAGTATTCATGAGCGCGTTAAATTTTATAATATTTGGGTTTTCATAATATCTTTTGGGCAAAAACATTTCTCTGTCGTTTACAAAATGTGTACATTCTAAAATATAATGAAATTCATCCCCAATACTATTAGAGTCACACATTGTACATTTTTTTTAAAATTTCTTTCAATATTATGCTATCTACCTGTTTCTATGGGGAATCGATGATTACATGTTCGTAATTTTGTAAACGTGATCTGTAGATCTGTAGGTAAAATCAACAAGTACTTTTCTAAATTGAGATTTGTTTTAAAAATTCTATAATTAATACATTTTGGTGAGTTATCTACTATACTTCTCCAATCTTGTACAATTTGATTTTGTAATATTTCTTTAACTATTGACTTAAGCCAGTTATAACTACATACTGTTTGATTTTCCCATATATAAGACAACCCGCACGAGTTGAGTATATCATGTACACATTTTATCCATGGATGTATAAAAGATCCATTTTTGTAACATCTATAAAAATAACAACAGATTACATCAGTGAGTTTACAATCGTTGGCCGTCAAAACTTTTGCCCAGTACATTATCATTCTAATTTTAACAAAGAGTGACCTTCCAGTTTCTCCATACACCATACCATTTGGAGTACTAGAGTTAAGATTAAGAATGAATTTCCTTTTCAATTAAATCTATGTTTTCGTAACCCCACACTTCGCACTAGTGAAGTAAAAATGGGTTAATGACTTTGTCAAATAATGTTTAATTGATAATTAATTGGTAGGCTAAAATAACGTATTTTCGTATAACACCATATGATACCTTTGACGCTTGTTCTACTAAATGCTTTTTAGCATTATTAAATTTTCCACTTCTTGATAAAACAATACTCAAATAGCAAAATGATTTCACATATTCAATAGTTACTCCTTTATACAAAAATTTACGCTTTGACATTGCACCTTTTGAAAAAATGAGGATCTTTGTTTTGGCTATATTGACATTAAGTTTCAATATATCACAAAAATTTGCAAACACATCTAATGACTTTTGTAAATCAGACGCAGATTCAGATATCAAGACAGTGTCATCAGCATAAAAAAGTAGAGTTTCAACATAACAAATAAGTCATCCTATATTTGAAGAGAAGGACAAGTAAGACCATCTATCTGGTTTCTTAATAAATAATCTTCCAAATCGTTAATAAAAAGAGAAAATAAAAATAGTGAAAAATTTTCTCCTTGTCCTACACCTATGTTACGCGTAAAAAAATCTGATAAATGTTGACCAATTTTTACCTTTGAAATATGCAAATATATATGCAAACACTAGCGTTTATTTTAATTCCATACATTTTATACCACGACATGTTCGTGTCCTGCGTCTGTATAAATAAGTGAAGTATAAGTTTTTTCTTTTCAAAACAAACGTTTATCGAAATTTTTATTGAAACAGTGATAAAAACAAAATTAAGAGATACGACGAAATAAATACCGACACTTTGGTTTGCCTGAAATGATATAAAACTTTTGGGCGTTTTCGGTTTACGGGTTTTATTCTTGTGATATTATATGAGGGCTCAAACGATTTCTATGGTATACGACAAAATCACATAGCATTAATTAATCTCTTGCTACCAAATCTGATTACAAAACGCAAGACTGTGTTAATTCAATAGCATGCTTTGCAACCTAAATAAGAAATATCATTTCCTTTCATAAAATAGAAATGCTGAAGTTGGTTAAGGTAACTTCTCGTCATATATTATTTTTATCATTACAAGATTTATGGGGAAAATAGAATTCAACTAAAAGTAGATGTTAATCAAGCGTAATGCATTATATAAAGCAATTACTAAACATATTCTAAAGACTCTGGTGAGAATAGATATGCATAAATTTATTCGTCATATCGTGAGTTTAATTTGTTCGCCATATCGTCACCTTTTATGTAAGCTGTTTTAATTTCAATGTCAATGAACAAAGAGTAGAAAATACTTGTGGTTGCACAATCAATTACATTTATATGTTATGAAACCTGAAATTCCTCTTCTTACGTTTAAGGTGACTTTCGATAATTATTCCATTAAGATTACGTTAATTAACCACATAAAAACAAACACGTGTAATGTTAATAAGTGTTACAAAAGAAATTCCTGAACCTGAATGGAATATGGACACAGGGACTCTCATTCTTATGTATTATTAAGCTTTTAATTGTAATTAAGTAAAGCAATTTTAACAAAATGTATACTTTTAAACTTTAAAACTTGAAAATTTCCTTTAGTAATATATTTAATATACAAAGCTCTTTAAAAAGATTTACATAGTTTTGAATGACTAAGATCATGCGGTCCTCTTGAAGAAAATGGGCAAAACTGCATTTTACAGAATACATTATAATTTGCAATGAATTTGACTGTTCTAGCGATAATCGTTGCTATTTTATTCGGTATTGACCTCATTTTGAAGACGAGCTCTTTATAAAAGTATTGGAAAATGCACAAATTGGAAAGGTTAAATATACTGACCTTTTTCTTTACTGAATAGCTTAACAAATCATAAGGGAAATTTCTAGGTCTATCTTATGGTTAATTTGCTGTCAATCTAGCCCCTTAAAAGGTCTATGCAACCTCTGTTTTGGAGGATAGATTTTTTCCTCCAAAATTGGAGGATTGATGCGTGCGCCCCTGGTGGACTTTTTTAAATGTAGGCCAATTTACTGTGTTTTATACAATAGGAGTTAACTATGACATAAAATGTGATAATCAGACACCTTAATTATTTAGCTCCCATTGATTATAACTGATTATGATATTTAAAAGATATTCAATTCTAAATAATTACATGTAGATGACTCGTTTTAAAGAGAAAATATTTTTAGGCGAAGACTCACCCATTATTTGAAAATATTCAGCATTTAATATTTATAAATTAATGGCATCACCTTGATGATAAAAATTTGACAATGTCTTTTTGTTTTGAGGAATTAGTTTTTCTTAATAATAATAATTAAACTACCTTTCATAAGAGTTGGTTTAGCAACAAATCAGAATTCTACTAAAAAAAAAATAAAGATTATATATCATTTTATTTATTATTTACTAAGTATCATGTATTTGGTGAGCAAGGGCAATATCTGCACATTATTGTTTTATAGATTTATTAACAAGGAGGTCGCCTTTGGCTTGCACAACACTTTGCTTTAAACGAACTCAACCTACTGATGCACATCTAATTGCAAACCCCGGCGTGAAAAAGTTACCATTAGTATACAATCAGTCTATTAGAAATAAGTAGGCGGGAAAAGAAGTTATGATCTAATGTATTTGCTTGGTTTTTTTTTCTTGTTTCCTTGTACCATTTAAAACATGCACAACACCAAACAGGTGTTTCCTCTTTGCATTCATAAATAATTTTCAATTTAGTTGAAGGCGTTATTTTTCCATATTTATGATTTACTATCAGTCTGATACAGATAATTCTTTTTGGTTTCACCTTGAAATAGCCGTAAATCATGTGAAGAATACGAATCACTATACACAGCGACAGTATTACGTAGTGGTGAACATTGTCCTCATTCCCTACTGCTCTGTCTACATACATTGTAGATACCATTCACGACCAATGTGACTTGAAATCATTTGTCCTGAACATGAAAAAAAAAACCACTTGTATCGGTCAGATGTGAACAAAGTAGTAATATATGCAGAACTACACAGCACTGTTAACGAGGCCGACTTTAATAACCATACATCCGTTATAATTTTCGCGATGATCTAATTTTCGCAAATAATTGAATACGCAGAAATTATATCCTGTATCATGAAGGCCGACTCTAATTATTTCTGCCATACATATTTTTCAAAAAATTACTTTTACTTTCATATCAATTATTTTGAGATCATATATTTTTTTTTACTTACCACCCCGATTTCCTAGGAAGTCGTCTTGAATGTTATTATTTTTTTCCTATGGGACCCCATGGGAATTTGTTGGAAAAGCACTTTTATTCTCACGTTTTCCCCATAATTTGTGCATTTCTGCTTTGGGGAGGGATTTTTTTTTCTTTAAACATATGAATACAATTGTAAAAAGTCACCAAATGGTGAAAATTAAGCCAAATTGTTAACTTAGTGGTTTGATTCAGGTCCAAAAAGAACAAAAATCATATTGCGGTATATATTGGTTTGTAAGAATATAAGAAGAAATAACACAATGCTAATATTTTGCTCTTAATGTTCTTTCAATAAATGTTTATTTTACAAATCCATCACCGCCTGTAATAAATAAGTGTCTTCGACTTTGTGTTTTACAATGCCAGAAAACGATGATGCTTAGGCGCAATTTTCGCATTTTATTCAATTAATGTAATAAAATCGCAATTTCTCAACCAATGCAATAAATGTCACATATCATGTTAATCTTGTATAAAACCTACAATTTACAACAGAAAGTTATTACTTTGCACCCACGCCTGCATTATAAAAAGAAGATGCGCAGAGTCATGCGCATTCGAATTTTAAATACATGTATTGCTTAGTCTGACGTTTACAAAAGTACACACTTATATAAGCTTACTTAAGCTAATCTAAATTCTACAGGTGTATGACTACAGTCTAGAGAAACTTTGACATTTTATACATGTCGGTCTGTCTGTGAATGCAAAGTTGTGTACAATGAGAGACGCCAAATTAACATACACTCAAATAATTCGTACATCGATCTTGTTAGAATGGAAATATTTTCGGATTAAATGACGACCAAGGAAATTATTTAATATTTATGTATAAGTTAAATAGTTAATAGTTAGTCGGGTCTAAGTTGCGTTTCTGAAAGAGGTGTAAGTTAGGGTTTAAATATCGAAGAACTTAGCCACCTCCGCTGAGTACTAAGCATGCGCATATCCTATTTTGTTTTGCTTTGAGGCTATGACTATATGTTGTGGATCATTTTCAGATTCATAGTACATGTACTCGAAAGTACACGTGTTGTACTATACCACTGAATGTGCATAGTTCAAGTTGTTCATAACAGTGTATATTAATGAAAGTAGAACAAATGCCTATACACAGTTGATATAAAAGAGGCAGATATAAGAAGTTTCAGAAACCAAATGTATGACAATTAAATGCTTTGTAGACGATATTGTAACACAATCGTACATATTAATTGAACGAAACAATACATAGAAATTAATTCCAAATTCGTGTAAAATTCAAATATTTATAGAATTTAGGGGCAGGGAACGGTAGAAATGCCCGCATACGTCTGCAGAATGATTAGTATGCTTCATATAGATATTAAGACACTTTTAAGTGCTGAGATATGGCTTGATTTTTTTTATCACATCCCAATATTATTTATTGAAAAAAATATGATCATGAGTTAAACAGCAACCAACTGAAATCGAAAATATCTACTGTATAAATACTAGTATCATATACATGAACCTTGTCCATGTCTACAGAAGGAAGAAAAACTCCACCATCCGTTCCAATATTGAAAGCATGTTGACAATGACATAGAAACGATTTAATTCTTGATTTTCTGCAACTCAAATGATAATAGTTTAGAAAGATATTGCCAACAATTAACAACACACGAATTATCAACATTTGAGGCCGGGGTCTCCCCAACTCCCTCTCCTGTTTTTGGTTTGATCAATTGATTGTTTTGTTTTTGGTTTTTTTCGGGGGATGGGGATTAAAAGTAATATACACTTCATATAGGGAATTATCCCCCCTTTTAATTTCAACCATTTCACCTCGTTGTCAGCGAGCGAATTTAAGACGTCGATTTAAGACGGGCGAATTTTACGACAGAGCGAAACTTTTTGCAAGTGTTGAAGGGCGGAAATTACACCGGGCGAAAATAACCCTGTATACAGTATCTTGATTGAAATATAGATACGAAAGCAGTCCTCATCTAAGAACCCCGTACCTATCAAAAATTCCCTGTATCCCTCTTAAGACTTTTGCATCTTTGCGTTTTTAACAAGTACATTTGAGTCTTACTTGTTTTCCCTATCTGCTTTTGGTTATTGGGGTGGGGGTGTATACAGATGATTATTTAATAAGTATGATAAATGCAAACTAGTTAAATTTGTAAATAATGAACACTGTTGTAAAACTGCTGAAACAACGTCTTTTGTATCGATATAAAAAAAAATTCCATGAAATACATATACTTAAATATGACAAAATAAAACTATCATGCTTTCAAGTAATTAAAGATCAATTCAATTTATTGATTATAAATAAACAACACATATGCATATGCACGTAGATCATTGATAGTAAACCATGCATACCTATTTTAAAAGAATTACAATCAATGTTAAGTATAAACGCAATTGATCACTTCACCCTTTGACGTTCGTACCGGTAAGCAAATTTTATCAATATATGTTGCTCAAAATATTAGATAGTTTTCTTTATAGTGGACGGATTTCTAAAAAACAAGGTATCAATTTCATTGTGAGACTCTGTTAAATTTAACTATATAGAAAATATTAACCAGTGCTATAAAGGAAACGTGTAAATTAACAGTTAATTAAGAGGAGGCTGTGCGAGAAATCTCCGTAATTTTCCATTTCTGGTATTACACGTTTTCTGAAAAGTTTCTTGATTGTGTAAAAAACACAAGAAATATTTCGAAATAAAATCTACAACCTAAAAATCTTAAGACCTCAAGGAAACTAATCGTGTATTTTTTTTAATTCAGCTATTGCGTTTAGATCTTAAAATAAAGAAAAAAAACTTTAGGGTTCACTACAAGCAGTGAACTGTTATCGAGGAAAAACGTAAACGATTGACAAAAACGCAAATAAACAAATAGCAATTACGTAATAGAAAAAAGAAAATTGATATTTTAAAAATATAAGATATCAGCTTCTTTTTGGTATTATTTTGAAAGTTGTCAGTTGAATATATATTACACAAAGCGCCTTTGAAATGGTATGTAAATTAAAATTTTTGCGCGGTTAGTGACGAGAATAGAGAGGGCGCAATATGCGCTTCCGGCATTATTGTTGAGAATAAACAGCGGGTAAAATGGATTTTGACGAGATTCTCTCCGAGGATGAGGAAGACTATCTTGACTTATTGTTGACTGGAGGATTGTCCGAAGAAGCAGATGACCAAGATGAAACTTTTGAACCATCAAATTCCTTGCAAATTGGGTAAGTAATCTGCAGTGTGTAAACAACACACCGGAGAATAAAAAATAGCCAGCATCTTTCCTAAAATGAATATATTGTTAAAAAACAACGCCTTGTGCCCCTTATTATTTATTTTAATTAATAAGTATTTGATCATAAAATGTTTTTTCATCAGTTTCTTTTCCACATTCATTCATGAATTTCGTGAAATTGTGAAAGACACGAACTGCGTGCTGCATCAAATACAAAAATCATCATGGGCGACGCAGGTGCCCCCGCCTCTCTCTCTCTCTCTCTCTCTCTCTCTCTCTCTCTCTCTCTCGTCACATCAAACAGATTAAAGTACAATTATCATGATAAACATGTAGAGGTATTGGTGAAAATGGAGTTTTGTAAATTGAAAATTGATAAAATTAGAACTAATGACTGACCACTGTGCTAAAAAATATGGTTGATCAATTTTCTGATGAAGCATTTCATTCTTGATGATTAACTTTTAGAGTCTTGTCAGACCTATTTATTTTTTAAAATAATTCAAGTCAAAATATTTTTTAATTCTTATTTAACTTCAACGGTATGATCAAAGTCTTTAGTAGCCTATTTGAATTAAAAGCAGTAAACACTTTGAAATAAATATTAATTTTAGAAGTATACTGTGACCAGGTAACATTTCTCTCCAGTGCATTGTTACAACATTTATCATATATATATTTTTTATGTGTCTATAAAATGATGTAACAATACACTGGTAAGAAATTGTCTTCAGCGAATATTGGTTGCATGCTTTAAATTATTTTTCAGACATCCCCCATCACAGACAAGTTCTCAGCCTCTGTCCCAGACAACAGATAGCTCTGCTTCTCAGGATCCACTTGCAGAACATATATACTGGAGAGACCAGAATGACATTGATGAGGGACTCCCGGCTGTTTTCCTTCAGGCCATGTCTTCCTCCTGGTATTCAGCTTGGTTTTTTAACCAGGTACAAATATTTTTAATCTATAATATACTTTATTCTGGTATATACTAAAGTCCCCAACAGATAGAGGTGAGTTTACTTTTGACTGTGACCAACACCTCTCCACCCTTCCTGGAAATCACTACATACATGTACCGTTATGATTTCTCAAATTGAAACTTTGTGTCAAAACACTAGGGCTGTCCCAAAAGAATTTATTAGATGTATGTCTCAAATCAAGTACAGTTTCCCAGTATGACAACTCTGTAACACAGTTATACTGAGAACAAAATATCATGTTCCTAGTGAAGAGTCAAAATAGGGCGAGGTATGAAATGTTATTCATTAGAAAAATTTAAAACAATCAGTCTTGTCTGAAACAGGGTACTGTAAAAGTTTAAATTAGGGAGGGTGATTATTATATTAGTCTAGTTTCATTTGTAACCTAGTATAGATGTGCTGTACTGGGAAACTGTACTGTTTTCTTGCAATATATGAATGAATAATTATGAATTAGTTCAGCCCCCATCCTCTTTGAAAAGAATTTGTAATCTTTACATGAAAGCTATATTCAAAATAAGATTGAGTTAGGCAGTATGTGTTTGATTGACTTCTATCATGATATCAGTCAATTTGAATACATATTTATCAATCAAAGTTGTGTCTCAACTGTCTACAAGTGTTATCTAAAAGAAAGGGAGACTGTTCGGCAGTTACAATGATTTTAACCGTTTTTGACTGCATACAGTTTTGCATTTTAATTTTTCCAATAACAATCATTTTTTAGACAGACAGTCAGAGTATTCCAAAAGCCAGTTGATTTTTTCCTTCTGTTCCTGACTCAAGAAATAATGCTAGAGATTTGTATTGCCACCAACCATCATGCAGAAACTTTGATTTCTAAGGGCCAAAATCTTTCTTATGCCAACAGCATGGGGGCATGGACAAGGGTCACTGTTGAAGAGATGTACAGGTAATTTAGTCTACAAAACACAAATATGACAAACAAAAGCAGCAATATTGCCGTTTTTACTTTAAAAGACTACTTACTCTAGCAAGTAAACTTTAGATGGGGACTTTTGTGCTTGTGCTGGGCTCTGTACCTTTTACTACTTTGCACTGTACCTGTTACAAAAATTATCTATAGACAAATTTAAAGAACAAAAACACATATTTTGTCAAATGATTTAATTGATATCTGAGATTTATTTTATATGGAAATGTGAATTTGAATTTATTGTATTGATTTTCCTAATTTCGATAATTTTAATTTTCATTGATAAATAAGCAATGCCCTGACTAAAGAGTAACATGTATGATAGGCTGTATCACACTCTTGCCTCTTATTGTGAAGAATAAAAGTTATTAACCATAATCGCTGCTTTTGATAGTTTCATATGTTTTGGTTATTTGAATCTCAGTTTATAGTGTATGTGAATAACATAAACAGTACTTGTGGTTTTTAGCTCACCTGAGCTGAAAGCTCAAGTGAGCTTTTCTTATCACATTTTGTCTGTTATCTGTCTGTCTGTCTGTCCGTCCGTAAACTTTTCACATTTTCAACATCTTCTCAAGAACTACTGGGCCAATTTCAACCAAACTTGACACAATTCATCCTTAGGCAAAGGAGGTTCAAAGTTGTGAAAATTTAGGGCCACACCTTTTTTCAATGGGAGATATTAGAAATTAATGGAAAATTTTTGAGAAATTTTCGAAAATCTTCGTCTCAAGAACCATTAAGCCAGGAAAGCTGAAACTTGTGTGGAAGCATCCTCAGGTAGTGTAGATTCAAAGTTGTGAAAATCATGACCCCCGGGGGTAGGGTGGGGCCAGATGATTCTTTATAATTGTTAAGACTTTGGCCCCAAGACAATTCTTCGGCCTCACAAGAAGGATCAGAGTTTGATGTTGGTTTATATCCCATATATATACAATTGTTAAGGATCTTTTTGAGAACTGCAATACTCAACATGTGATATGAATATAAAATCATCCTGTTAGAAAAGGGACTAATGATTATAAACATAAGAATATCCAGGGGAAAAATGGATTTTATTTATTCAGGATCTACATGTATTATTGTTTTGCCTCGGACTAGAATGTCGCGACGTCATTGGATGAAACGCGTCACTTGGCTGCCTTACAAATTTCTTTACAAGGCAAGCGTCAAAATTTATAGGGCAACATGGCGGACGTAACGTTATTTGAACTGATTTTTTACACAAACGTTTGTTTACATATCAAACTTTAGGTCCTCGACAAAACAAAACACTTATTAGGCTTGTTACTGACTGTCGCCGAGCTTTCTATGGACTTTACCGACCCCACAAATTTCTTTAAACAGTCAGTAACAAACCTAATAAGTAATATTGTACATTTTCCAGATAGTTTATATTATGACTCCATTAAGCTGATTTTATCATAACTATTGTTCCTCAGGTGAGCGATGTGGCCCATGGGCCTCTTGATTAAAATTTATTTTTCATACTGATTTATAAATTTGGTAATTTTATTCATTTTGTTTTAGGTTTGTGGGAATTTTGATATACATGTCTGTGGTCAATCTCCAAACTTTAGAGAGATATTGGTCAACTTGTCCATTGTACAACAACAACATGGTCTCAGCTGTCATGAGTATCACAAGATTTAAGGCTATTTTGTCTTTTCTGCAGATCAATGCTGACACTAATAAAGGTACAAACATAAGTTATCTTGTAAGCCAATTACATGTATAATGAATTTGTACAAATATTTGAAATATTTTTTTTGGGGGGGGGGGGGGGGTATTTTTATTCGTCTTTCAATCAGTCCTGTTTTTCGCCATCCTAACTTCTTAATGGAATTTCATAAAATTTTCTATGTATTTAGAAGACAATGTGTAGATGTTATTATTACAAGGACTTTCCAATCCTTTAATTTTTTCTGAGAATTTTAGTCTTTTTGAATGTAGGATTTGCTGTTGTTCAAGACAAAAGTAATTTTCAGTATAGATGTTCAAATCTGCAGTAAATTCGATGCGATGTTTAATTCCTAGGAATATACTCATCTATTGAATTATATTGTGTATTTATTGTAAACCTGCCATTCATTATGGAAAGCATTCATTGTGCATATCTTCTAACAATTATAATGGTCAACTGGTGGAAAATAATACAGGATGAAAATGTTCCTGTGTAAACATATGAATATATATTGTACATACATGTATATTGATTTTTATATAACATCACTTCTTTTGTTTACAGATGACAAGCTGACAAGAGTTCGTAGTCTTTTGGAACATGTGGAATCCATATCACAGTCATTGTTTCAGCCATACGAGTCTGTGTCTGTGGATGAACGGATGGTAGCATCAAAGCATCACTACTCGGGAATCCGACAATTTATCCGTGACAAACCAATACGTTTTGGCCTGAAGTTGTGGGTACTAGCAGATTCCATTACTGGTTATACATATGCATTTTTTTGTATACCTTGGCAAAAAGAGAACAGAGCTGAATAACAGAACCAAAGGGCTGGCATACAATGTACTGATGGATCTGAGCAAGAAACTTGTCAACCAGGGATATAGAATTTATACTGATTCTTTCTACACCACCCAACATCTGGCTACAGATCTCTTACAGAAGAAAACATATCCGATAGGTGCTGTTAAAAGAACAAGTAGTGCTATGACCCAATGCTTGAAAGATATTGAACTCTTTGAAAAGGTGTCCTCACGTGGAGATTTTCGATGGCATAGGGAAGGTTACTTTGTCTACTTACAGTGGAGAGACTGCAAAACTGTAATCATTATGTCACCTATCCATAAAGATTCTTCAATTGGACAGTGCCAACGAACTGTAAATGAACGTTCAGGCTACAAGAAAAAAGTGATTTCGCAGCCATTGATTGTTCAGGACTACACTACCAATATAGGAGGTGTTGACAAATCCAACCAAATGTTAAACAAGTATCCATGCTATATCAAATCAATCTTTCATCGGTGGAAAGTGTTGTTTTTTCATAGCATAGACATTATGGTTGTGAATTCTTACATCATTCTTAAGGAATTTATGAAGGACAAAGTCAATGAAAGTTCAGTTCATGGAGTTTCAGCAAGCTTTGGCCAGCTTGAGTATCGTGAAAGTCTTGCCATGTCATTGATGGGCTTGGATTTGAACCGCAAACTTGCATCCAGTCCTAAACCTAGTGTTGACCAGTGCTTGCCGATGATCTCAGAAAACCGGAGAGACTGTATATATATGCTGCAATGGTGAAGCATCAATGCTAGGACAGAAAGTTCCAAGTACCAAGACCCACTATCACTGTTCGAAATGTGAAGTGCCACTTTGTCTTCAGAGAGAAAGAAACTGTTTTCTAAAGTGGCATTCTCCAGACGGGAAAGTTATTCAAGATTGGGCAAGGACAAAGGACAGGAGAAGGAAACTTTGAGCTTCGATATGTTATTATTTTGGAAATTCAAACATCAAGAATTGTTGTTCTCTGTGTTACCAATTAGCAAGAGAGATTTTAAGTATATGTATATGATTTTACATCTTCAGTGCAACTCCAAATGTAAGCATTGTGTGTCAGTTACACATTAACATTTATTTCAAGTATTTATGTTAATTGTGTTTATTTGTTTTTTTAATTTATGTAGAATGATAAAAACTGATAGACTTCACTTGCTGTATTTTTTATTATAAGTTTTAAAATTATGCTGCCACAATAGAATATATTCTATATATTTAAGAAATAAACTCAATGCTTACCCAAGTTTTACTCGTATAACCTGGGTTGGAGCAGTTTACACGTAAATTGCTTTATTTGTTAAAAAATACTGGAAAGTTAGAATACCACACCTCTCTGATTCCATGGTAACCATTCAAAAACTAATCTGCACAACTGAAGTGTCTCTAGAAATTTATAGCTAATTATTTCTTCTTGATTATCCTAAACAAGTTTCCAAAAATAAAAGAAACATTTTCAAATTTGACAAAAACTTCAAAATTTGGCCAATAGGATGAGTTGCAAAGCAACAAAAATTTACAGCGTCTCCATGTTTACCATATAAAATATACTATCTGTGAAAAAATAAATGATAAGACAACTTATGTAACAGGTTAGCTTTATCTATTTTGATTTTCTGTAATAACTATGGATGATAAAAGCCAAGTTTGCATAATATTTTAGGGAAAAAATTATGTTGTTTGTGCTCTTTTCCCAGCCCATGCGCGAAATGTTACCATGGCAACCCAATTTTTATGTCATGCATGATATCTCGACATCAATACAATCGTTTTCATATATGAAACATATATCTTCAGATGTTCATTACTCATTCAGAAAACATTTTAAAAACCTTGTTAAAGCCCTAACAATTTGTTTCAAAAATGCCCAATTGTTAAAGGGTTAATCATAGAATTAATAAGAATGATGAATTTGATTTCCAAAAATTCAAGGAGGTGTACATATTAATTTTTAGAATTTTCAGGAGCCTTCACATACGCTTGTCAATAAATCTGGAATTGATACACACTCTGCATTCTAAAACATATTTTTTTAGTAATATTTTAACAAACAAAAATTGATTATATCTGAATGCAAGTTCTTAAACATTCAAAATAACATTTACCTTTGATACTAGGAGAAAAAAAAATGAAAATTAGAATGCATACATGTTGTTAAATTGTATAAGTAATATATGAAAGGGCATACAACCACACACAAAATATATTACAACTGTAAACGTTTTCAGTTGCTCCTTTTTAAAGACGTATTCTCGGTATTTTGAAATCAGTTTCGTTTAATAGGTTCAAATTTGATTACAAATATTAAATTCTAGTCTATGCTTACTGAGTATTGATTTAAAATCGTTAAACTAATCTATTCGTACTTAATTACATCTATCTTGTTGGGGAATGCATGTTTAAGAAGATGGGTGAATAAGGCGAGTAAAATGCCCATACACATACATTTTTGTGTACAGACTAAGGACTTAGAGAGACTTATAAGAAACGGGCCCAAAGGCCCGTTTCTCAAAAAAGACCTACGTCCAGATGTAAGCTTAGTCAGGACTAAATCTGGGACTAAACCTCAAAACCAGCCTAAGTTGCGTTTCACAATAAGGCAGAAACTTAGTCAGGACTAAATTTGGGTTTAAATCTACGCCTGTTAATGGGTAGGCGTAAGTCCTTAATCTGTGCACAAAAATGGCGAGTGTTTTGTTTCTAAGACAAAATAAATAGATTTTTATCGGACCAGTGATAAAAATTGAAGTAAAATGTGACCTAAAGAACAATATTCAGAGATACGACACACTAAATACCCACACCTTGGTTTGCCTGAAATGATATTTTTAAAAAATTGGCGTTTTCGGAGTACGGGGTTTGTCGTGTGGTAATATAATATGAGTGCTCAAACGATTTCTATGGTATATGAAAAAATCACATAGCATTAATTAATCTCTTGCTACCAAATCTGAGTACAAAACGCAAGACTGTGTAAATTCAATAGCATGCTTTGCAACTGAAATAAGAAATATCATTACCTTTCATGAAATAGAAATGGTGAAGTTGGTTAAGGTAACTTCTCGTCCTTTATTATTTTTATCATAACAAGATTTATGGGGAAAATAGAATTTAACTAAAAGCCGATGTTAATCAAGCGTAATGCATTTTATAAAGCAATTACTAAACATATTCTAAAGTCTCTGGTGAGAATAGATATACATAGATTAATTCGTCATATCGTGAATTTAAGTTGTTCGCCATATCGTCACTTTTTATGTAAGCTGTTTTAATTTCAATGTCAATGAACAAAGAGTAGAAAATACTTGTGGTTGCACAATCAATTACATTTTTATGTTATGAAACCTGAAATTCTTCTTCTTACGTTCAATGTGACTTTCGATAATTATTCCATTAAGATAACGTTAATTAATCACATATAAACAAACACGTGTAATGTTATTAAGTTCGACGATACCCACTAATGATTAATGTTAAAGTCCGCATGCTAGCATTTTGGAATAAACTTGTCTTTTCACAAAATAATAAAGTTTCGTCAAAACTACAATATGCAATGGGTAAAATGAACCGACCCTGGTTTAAATTTATTGTTAAAATATTGAATGATAGTGGTCTATCTTTTATTTTGTATCAACAAAATGTAAATATCCAGTGGCTTAAGAAAACTGTTTTTCATATACTTCTTGACCAATTCAAGCAGTCGTGGAATAGTGAAATGTATAATTCATCAAAAGGTATTAATTATAGAATTTTTAATACCATATTATCCTTGGAAAAATACTTATTAGATCTGCCTTCCAAATATCAGAGATCTTTTTTTTTTTACTTTTAAAACAAGTAATGCTAAATTGCCTATAGAACGAGGTAGATGGTACGATATACATGTACCTCGTGAAAACCGTATATGTACCATATGTAACTGTATTGAGATATGAATTGAATTTCATTATTTATTTCATTGTACAGATATAACAATTAAAGATAAGAGAGTTTTATACATACCTTCATACTTCTACACACAACCAAATGTTTACAAATCTCAACAACTCTTTAATACTAATAATAAAAAATTGTTGATTAATCTGTGTAAATTCATTACAGTTATAATTGAGAGAATTAGCTCTCTAAGTTAATTGCTAATCATACTTTTTTTCACGTTTGTATTGTCACTCCAATTCATGCAATATATGTATTATATGTGTTTTTGTTCAAATTTTTTGTGATTTTTCTTAACACTGTAATTAATGCAGTTCAGAGAATGAAAAAATTGTCATTGTCATTGTCAGATTGGCACTCTGTAACAGTTTCAGCAATAAAAAGCCATTAATAATTGTTACAGAAGAAATTCCTAAACCTGAATGGAATATGGACACAGGGACTCTCGGCCTACTTAACAGTTAACAATTTCTTCTTTGTCATTACATTACGGGGGCTTTCCTTTGGTAATATCTTTATACAAAGCTCTTCCAAAAGAAGATTTACATAGTTTTGAATGACTAAGACTATGTGGTCCTCTTGAGGAAAACAGACAAAACTGCATTTTACAGAATACATTCAATTTGCAATGAATTTGCTGTTTTTGAATTTATCGTTGCAATTTTATTCGGTATTAACCTCATTTAGAAGAAGAGATCTTTATAAAAGTATTGGAAAATGCACAAATTTGAAAGGTTAAATGTACTTATCCTTTTCTTTACTGAATAGCTTTACAAATTATAAGTGAAATTTCTAGGTCTATCTTATGGTTAATTTGTTGTCAATCTAGCCCCTTAAAAGGTCTATGCAACCTCTGTTTTTGAAAATAGATTTTTTCCTCCAAAATGGGAGGATAGATGCTTGCGCCCCTTGTGGACTTTTTTTTAAAATGAAGGCCAATTAATTCTGTTTTATACAATATGAGTTAACTATGACATAAAATGTGAAAATCAGACACCTTAATTATTTAGCTCTCATAGCTGATTATGATATTAAATAATTATTCAATTCTAAACAATTAGATGCCTGGTTTTTTAAAGAAAAACTATATTTAGGCGAAGACCCTCTCATTCTTTTAAAATATTCAGCATTTGTTTTTCATAAATTAATGGCATCACCTTGATGATAAAAAATTGACAATGTCTTTCTTTTTTGAGGAATTAGTTTTTCATAATAATAATAATAATAATTAAACTATGTATAAATAAAGAAAATCAGAGTTACAAAGTTCTTAAGATATTCACACATTTACTTTGTTCATGTACAATGTAAAATCCATTATACATGTCTTAACATGGTTTTATTCAAACATGTTAGAAGAATGAACAAACATCATTTTTTTGTGATTTTGATTCAAAGAAATAAGTGAAAACAGTCTCGGCCATTTGCAAAGCTAAGCATCGGAAGTACAAACTTTTAAAACATATTAAGAAAATATAAAACATTGAATTTCAATTCGCTGCAGATAATCATTAGGTTTGTTTTTTAATCTTCCATCAGCTTTGATACCTAAATGGTCTGGTGCTTGCATTTTCTCATAAAATATATGCACTAAGCCTTTGAAATGTACCCATGCTATCCTCAAAAAAACGGAGAATAGCTTCACCTACAATGCAGTGCGACTTTCCATATATTGTAAAGAAAAATTGGCTGCCATCTTGAAATTGAGTTATCCTCCAAAAACAAAGGTTGTCTAGACCTTCTTAAGGGGGAACAAGACGTTGAAGTATATAATTATTTATAAATGAGTTGTTTTGCTTTTAAATTAAACACATTAACATTAAGATGTCATCACCAACATATATAATTTTCATGACTACTTTCTCACCTTGAAAGGAAGATATTCTGATAGCAATAACACCCCCCCCCCCCTTTTTCTGGCACTATGATTTTTCATAGCATAGTTCGATTACTCTTAGTACTTTGATTATTCTAATTGTATACTAGCTTCTACGGGCTTAGCGGCTGCTAACAATAGCGTGGTTTTTGTCATGCTGTAAATATGTGTTTGTTATTTGTACATTTTCCTTGACGTGGGAGATTTTTTCTTTTAATAAAATAATAGATTTAGTTTACTAGTAATCTATCTAATTTCTCATGAAGATTTAGGTTTATATGCGTAACTACATATGAGTTGGTTTAGCAACAAATCGGAATTCTACTAAAAAAAAATTAAAGATTCTATCTAATTTTATTTTTTTTTTTACTAAGTATCATGTATTGGTGAGCAAGGGCATTATCTGCACATTATTGTTTTATAGATTTATTAACAATGGGGCGCCTTTGGCGTGCACAACACGTTGCTTTAAACGCACTCAACCTACCGATGCACATCTAATTGCAAACCCCGGCGTGAAAAAGTTACCATTAGTTTACAATCTGTCTATTAAAAATAAGTAGGCGGAAAAAGAAGGTATGATCTAATGTCAGTATTTGCTTTTTTTTCTTGTTTCCTTGTACCATTTAAAACATGCACAACACCAAACAGGTTTTTCCTCTTTGCATTCATCAATAATTTTTAATTTAGTTGAAGATGGTCTTTTTCATCTTTATGATCAATTATCAGTCTGATACAGATAATTGTTTTTTGGTTTCACGTTGAAATAGCCAGTAAGTCATGTGAAAAATACGAAACACTATACACAGCGACAGTATTAAGTAGTGGTGAACATTGTCCTCATTCCCTGTCGCTCTGTCTACATACATTGTAGATACCATTCACGACCAATGTGAATTGAGGAAATTGTCGTGAATATGAAAAAAAAAAACACGTGTTTCGGTCAGATGTGAATAAAATAGTTTGCTCAAAGTCATGCACACACGAACTGTAAATACATGTATTGCTTCGTCTGAAATATACAAAAGTACACTTACATAAGCTAATCTAAATTCCACAGGTGTATGACTTTATTCTAGAGAAACTTTGACATTTCATACATGTCGGCCTGTCTGTGAATACAAAGTTGTGAACAATGAGAGACACCAAATTAACATACACTCAAATAATTCGTACATCAATCTTTTTAGAAATGGAAATTTTCGGAGAAAATGACGACCAAGGAAAATATTAAATATTTAAGTTATACATCAATTCAGGACATTGCTCTAGCTCTCTTTCTCCATGCAAGAAGAGTGTTGCCTTAAAAGTCAAATATCAAGTTACAAGTAAGATACAGTGTTTGGAATTCTTCCGTTAACAAATCTCACATACTAGCTAGTCTTGTCACTGTCTATATACATGTACATGTGATGTATTCGTGCAACTCCATGGCCCGTTATTGGGGAAAGCATTTTCAAATATTGTTATGTTTAAATCTTTCTTTTAAAAATTAATCAATTGATTGTTAAAAGTGATTTAAATAAACTAAATTAATTGTGTTCATCCGTACGACAGCTAAAAGAAACAAACTGACATCATCATGATTGTTTCGTGCTGCGAGTCCGTGATATATTTTGGGTTGCCGTTGGTATCGACCAATCGATAAACGGGGCGTGTAGGTTTCAGTCCTGTAAGTTTCTATATTGAGCTCTATGAATTAACAATAAGTTTCCGTAAGAAATAGAGGGAATCATAATCGGTAGATGTAAATCGGAAACATAAATAACATGTTATTGATTTATGTCTCTGATGTAAATATATCACACTGATTTCATGACCCTTTAATAAAAGAAGATGGGTACTGGGGAACAGTGATCCTACCATGGCCACGATAATCGACAATAAAGCATGGATTCAATATTGAATAGTAAAGATGGGACGGTTAAATACTTCAATGGTTCCATGGTCGTGGCCATTTTTAGACAATTGTGACCGCGTAGATTTTACGGTGCTAGGGAATTCTTTCGAAACTGCATCCGTCGTGAACAGAACAAACGGGGTGAAGTAATGTTGGCGTAAAGGGTATAGGGTATAAGGTTGTGGCACGTCGCAAGCTGTAAGATAAAACGAAGGGTAGGTTTGCCGTATTCCCGAACGTCCACCAGTATACAGTTACAGAGAAATGAACAGGCAATTGATGCAGGATTGCATATTTATTGGACTAGACTCAACGATTGATGGCAATATTATAACAATTTAACAGGCATACATGTTACAAACAAGTCGGATATGGTCAGTAGTGGCCTCCGGACCCAAGACTGGGTGAGTCGGACGTGGCCAAGGCTGGCCGCCGTTTTCCAGACTGCTGATTGACAATTGTACATAACTATATATAAGAATCTGAACAATGAGTATAAATTGACAGCTGGTGGCATAAGTAAGCTGAGTGAAAGGTCTTTGATGTCCAAGACATGAAAACACTGATAATTGCACAATGTTGTTTTAAGAGATTGACAGTCCCTGAGACATGGCACTCTGTCTCTTTGAAATCACACATAGAGTCCGAAAAGTGTCAATCACTAAATAAATAAGTAACTTTGTAAGAAATAAACTGTGAGAAAATATTATGAAACAGATGTTGAATTTTAAAAGTAAAGTCAAACATTAAGTTATAATTGAACAGTGAATTTTGCACGGTGATACAATATCAATTTCATTAAAAAAGAGATGTGAAAAGATATTCAATCTAAAATATTTAGATATTTTCTTTACAAAATTATAATTACTAAACAAATCATATTTGAAAATAAAACTAAGGAGAGATTTGATGGTTAGTTATATAACATGTTGACAGCCCAGTCTCCTTAAATGGTCAGTCCCGTACTCGTGATATCAAACGAAAGGTCATTTAAACACAAACGTTTCAATGAATAATGCTGTCAGTGCTGGTATTATTTTATAGTAAATTTCAAGCCATATTTCTTTCAGCTAACAATACACATTTACACGGGATATTCTTTTCATACATATATTTCTGCAATCTAAATACATATATCAATATTAATTAAAATATGAATCTGATGAATGACCTCACACAGACTATATGTTCAATAAATTTAAAGAAAAAAACACACACACATGAATGTTATGCATTTTGATTTAACCAATCAATGACAATGTTAAGATTTTTCTGCATCCACTGAATGTTTTCTTGCACGGCCTCTACAGCTTGTTCATAAGATCTCACAGCACGACCCAGATCAGATCGGTGGACTTTACCAAAATCAAGTAGCTGAAATAACAAACAGCAATTAGAGAATAATGATCAAGTACATCCTAAAATGTCAAATATATATGTACATGAAATGCGCTAATTCAAATCCATGCTAACTTGTTGAAAAAAACATTTTCCACTAATTATCACACATGCCAAATATACTGAGGAATCATAAGAATTTGTGGTGGATCAATTTTCTTGCTATTCATGGGTAGCCCTCTTCCAAGAATTTACGTCCTCAACGAAAAAAAATCGTAAAAGATTTTGTTTTCCTACTGAAACTGAAAACTGACACATCAATTATATTACATCCCCAAGAGTAAGCGAAACTCCAACAATCCACAAAAATTGGCCCCACGAAATTTAATGATTCCACGTTAACCATTTATAGTATATGAAATCAGCACAGTTTCACTCTGAAGATTACCTGCTGAAGCTGGTAGTCATTGTTGAGGGCTCCAGAAATACTCTGGATAAATCCCCCAGCATTCCACTGACCCTCACTGTACCTGTGAACAAAACGCAAACTCCATGTAAAAAGTAAAAAAAAAATAAAAACAATGGCTTTAAATTTCTTTTTGTAGCCATCTGTGATTCATTTCTTTAGCAATGTAGTTTTAAAATTGGACATATTTCTGAAAAGATTTTGCATTTTCTGAAGACTATGAAATATTCAATCATAACCATCTGAATCAGTAAATGTATATTGTAACGAATAAATTATAATGATTATACAATTTCACGAAGTAAGCAATCGATAATATAATTTCAAAAGAATTCTTAGCATGTTCAATGTATTTTAATTTATTGGCAGATGAAAAGTTCCACTGACAATACAATGGAGTCCAGTGTATTTTAATTTACTGCCCAGAAAAAAAAACATACTCTTTCATGAGGTAGTTCCAGCGAGAGCAGACAAAGTTCCAGGCGATGGGTCGACCAATCACATTCCTCCCCACCGAGGAGATAACGCTGGTTCCGTCCTGCTTCCGAACCTCTCCATCACTCACAGCATACTCCAGGAACCTGCCAAAAAATATGAAATAATTTTATTTAGAATATGATAATATTAACAATCAGCATACTCCAAGACCTTCCAAAAAAAATAAAGTCGTAATATTTCCCTTACAATCAACATACTCCAGGAACCTACCAAAAAAAAAAAATAACACCTCCCTTACAATCAACATAATCCAAGAAATTGCCGCCCCCCCCCCAAAAAAATAATAATTATAACTCCGTAATAATCTTGTATAAGCATACTCCAGGAACCTGTCAAATTAACCAAAATCAGCTCCCTTAAAATCAACATACTCCAGGAACCTGCCAAAAAATTAAAACAAAAACACCTTCCTAATAATTTACATATTCTAGGAAGCTGCCAAATAAAATAAAATAATAAAACCTCCCTAACAATCAACAGACTCCAGGAACCAGAGACTCCAGGAACCTGTCCAATGAAATAAATAAACAAATTTCCATATCAATCTCTCTAGGAGCCCGCCAAGTTAATGAAATGACAGCACCTCCTAAAACATAGGTAATCATAGATTACTAAGCTCACCGAGACGGAGCATCACCCTTATGAGACATCACCTTCATAAGACCAGCTTTATCATTTTATATGAAAATCATACTTTATGATCTTGGATATTCATTGATTCTGTTTTGACAAAATATTGTATATCATCTGATAAATTTTTTTATGATAATCATATGTTCATATGTTAATCAATTCAATGATATGAAATAAAATATTGCATCATGTCATATTTATAATATATATCATATAATACAATAAAATACCGTATTAAACAATAATGAGATATGATATTGTAACGTATGATATAACATTGTATTGTGTTATACCTTATTGTATTTGATCACATAATACAATATCATAAAATATAATACAATATACTATTATATTACAATATTATATTACATAATACATCATTACATTGAAACATGATATTATGTTGTATAATATAGTATGATATTGTATTGAATGACACTAAAACATATTTGATACATTATATGATATTATATCATATAATACAATATAATTTGATTCAAACATTGTATCTTATCAAATGATACAATATTATGTGATAAAGTAATATATTATAAAATACATTATTATATGATACAAATTGTATCATATGACACAATAATATATATTACAATATAATATAATACAATTTCATGTGATATGACAATATATCATATAAACCAATATCATATCATACAATATCGTATGATAAAATATAATGTAATATAATATCATATAATACAATTTCATGTGATATAATTCTATATTACTGAAACCAATATCACATTATAAATATTGTATGATACAATATTATAGAATAAACAATATTGTATCATAGGATACAATATAATATTTTGCAATATCTTATGTAATTTTTATCATTTGATAAAATAATAAATTAAAGATACAATATAATATTATACAATATTGTATCATAATATACAATACTATACATAACAATATCATGATACAATATCATATCATAAAATATCAAAAAAATTGATACAATATCATATCATATCGTATAACTATTTATAATATAACATATGATTTCATATTGTATCATATCAAACAATATTGTTTCATATCATACAATACTATATCATAGGAATCATGTTATATCATTTATCAACAAACACATCTATCTATCGATCTGGTTTGAGTGAGGTAGGAGATTTCTTTAGCATCCTTGATAATGGAGATCAGGCTCTGCATCTGAAGCAACCTCTGCGTTTAATTTATGATAAAGTTAAATCAACTATGCAAGCTTTCATCTATAAAACATGTGACCTGTTCCAAAAAACTAAACCTCATCCAGCATCCGAAACCTATGACTCAGATTCAGCATTCAAGCCCATCAGGTGCATCGGTATCATAAGACGCATCATCCATGCAAGTTTGGTGAAGTTTGGACCAGTAATAACTAAGATATCTTCACCAGAGGGCACTAGCAATTAAAACCTTTACTTCCTCCAGCATCCGCAACCTATGGCTCAGATTCAGCATCCATGCCTGTCAGGTGCATCTGTATCATAAGACACACCATCCATTCAAGTTTGGTGAAGTTAGGACCTGTAATAACTAAGATTAAATTTTTAGCATCCTTGATAATGGAGATCAAGCTCTGCATCTGAAGCTACCTCTGCGATTCATTCATATTACAGTTAAATCAACTATGTAAGTTTGAAAGAGTACTATCATCTATTAAACATGTGACCTGTTCCAAAAAACTTAACTTTATCCAGCATCCGAAACCTATGGCTCCCACTCAGCATTCAAGCCTGTCAGGTGCATCAGTATCATAAGACACACCATCCATGGAAGTCTGGTGAAGTAAGGACAAGTAATAACTAAGATATCATCATCAGAGGGCACCTGTTTCAAAAACTTTATTTAACCAGCTCTTAAAACCTTAACCTCCTCCAGCATCTGAATCCTATTGCTCAGATTCAGCACTCAAGCTTATCAGGTGCATCAGTATCATAAGACGCACCATCCATACAAGTTTGGTGAAGTTAGGACCAGTAGTAACTAAGATATAATCATCAGAGGGCACCGGCAACAAAAACTTTAACCAGCTCTTAAAACCTTAACCTCTTCCAGCATCCGAAACCTATAGCTCATATTCAGCATTCAAGCTTGTCAGGTGCATCAGTATCATAAGACGCATCATCCATACAAGTTTGGTGAAGTTAGGACCAGTAGTAACTTAGATATTGCTATCAATGGGCACCTGCAACAAAAACTTTAACCTGCTCCAAAAACCTTAACCTCCTCCAGCATCCGAAACCTATAGCTCAGATTCAGCACTCAAACCTGTCTGGTGCATCAGTATCATAAGACACACCATCCATGCAAGTTTGGTGAAGTACGGACCAGCAGTAACTAAGATATTGCTATCAAAGGGCACCTCAACAAAAACTTTAACCTGGTCCAACAACCTTAACCTCCTCCAGCATCTGAAATTTAGGACCCAGATTCAGCATCCAAGTCTTTCAAGTCCATAAGTAGGTCCAGATGCATCATCCATGCAAGTTTGGTGAAGTACGGACCAGCAGTAACTAAGATATTGCTATCAAAGGGCACCTCAACAAAAACTTTAACCTGGTCCAACAACCTTAACCTCCTCCAGCATCTGAAATTTAGGACCCAGATTCAGCATCCAAGTCTTTCAAGTCCATAAGTAGGTCCAGATGCATCATCCATGCAAGTTTGGTGAAGACAAGACAAGTAATAGCTTAGATACAGGACCCGCAACAAAAACTTTAACCAGGTCCGGACGCCGACGCCGACGCCACCGCCGACGCCGACGCCGAGGGTATAGCATAAGCTCTCCTTGACTTCGTCTCGGTGAGCTAAAAATCTACAAAGTTATTAGGGAGACCTGGTAAACAACAGAAAATAACAATACCTCCCTCCCAAACAATCTTGTATATCATGTTAGACACTGAAATCTTTCAAATGTAATATTGTTTATAAACACCTACTGATTTTCAATAAATTACTAAATCAGAAAATCAACAACTTAAAAGACTGAATTACTGTAGAAGCAGAAATATTCGCTAAGGGTTTAATTCTGTTATTTTTGTCGGCAGTTTAAATCCAATGAAATTTTAAAAATCCGTGATGAATTTTCAACCCAAGTATTAAAAAATTTAGAGTTGATACCGGATACATTCTAGAGATTAGATATGACAAAATTGAATGCCAACAAAATTTTATTTGATTAAAAAACGACGAAATTTTAACCCAATGAAAATATGTGCCTCTACAGTATCATCTGTGTTACGATCCTTTTAAGCAGCCATGTGACCTTCGTACAGGAGAGGGCCCCCAGCAGTTTGGCCCGCTCTGAGGCGACCTGGGAGGTCTTGTATTGGTTGTACGCAAAGTCCCACTCCCTCTGTCCTCCCTGTTTGATGGCTGCACAGTACACAGTGTACTTCAAACCGGGTCAATTCTGTAAATGTATATAAGTCAGAATGTACACTTTTTGTACATGTAACCTAGTAAGTACAGGGAATGTTTACATGAATCTTTTTGATTTTCTTCCTTAGTGTAGACATTTGCTCACATGAGAACTTTTACAAGAGATTAGGTTAAACGCTACAGAAAATTGAATATCAACAAAGGAGTTACTGTTTTCTATCTTCATTTGAAGGGAAAAATACTTTTATCAATCAATTAGTTTTTTCTTCTTGTTAAGTTTATCCAGACATCATGATTTTAAGGTACCCTATTCCTATGTAACTTAAATTGCATCTCTATGATTTTGTTAAAAAATAACAAACCCAAGAGGCTTCATGCTGAAACCATTATGAAATAAGACTTTTTCTTCTCATTTGTTTATAATCATTACTCCTTAAATAATCATTCCAAGCGCCACGATCAAGCCTTCATCATTAAAGAGTAGACCTGTTATTTCCTGGGTTCTTCATCCAGTCGGAAAACTGCTGTACAGCCGCAGTAAGGCATTCTGGGATACCATTGGAGCAGGCAGTACCCGCTACGTGGGACCTCATGTATCTGTGTGTAGAAAAGATTATTAATATATTCATCTGATGAAAAATTTATAAAAAACATAAAAGGCATTGAAGTATTGGAATTCCAGTAAATATGCACATCTACACATCAAATCCCTACTAAGAAAAAAAGTTTCATAAAAATCTATTTAATATAAAAGTCTTCAATATACAAATGCTTAAGAAATCAATAAGACATTTCAGTATATGGAAAAACTCATTTATATTTATAAAGAATTCAAATATAAATAATTCAAGTTTCGAGAATATATATAGAACAGATCTGCACAATGCTTTCTTATTAATTATAAAGTTTCATGAAATTATGTTCAGTTTTTAAAGAGAAATTGCAGTATTTCTCCATTTTTAAATGTCTACAATGCCTAACAAACGGAGACTCGTTTTCTAGTGTAAAACAAAAAGGTTGTGATTTTGAGTGTGGTTGGTGCTTGCATTTTATATAATCGGTAAATATGATTTGCTTGAAAGGAAAATTGTACTTTCTGTACCTTGACAAAACATAGATTGTGAGTGGGCGTTTGTCATTTTTACATATCTTGTTTTTGCACAAAGTGAAGCCTGGAGCCGCCCTCAGTGTAACAATGGTTCCTGTTTGTAATTGTAATTGTCATTGTTACCAGACTGCAAAATGTTTTCGGTTTAGATCACACAGCTGTAAGAGGCGTCAACTACTACAGACCTACTTGTACAGATATAACAGGTAAATACGTGTGAATTTCGTGTTTAAAAATGATCAGGTAATTCAATATTGATATTACGGTTCCTTCATTTAAGGGTTTCTAATAAACCTTGCTACTTTTTTTATTGCATAATATATTAAATGAAATCCACATGCGTTCGAACTTTTCTTTGCGTATCAAGCAACTTCTTTTTCTAAATAAAAAAAAATAATAAATTTTTAAACTTTTTAACCTTGATATATAACGTTGGATATCTTATATCTTTTCAATCTTTTTAAACTGTTTAAATATTTTTTGACATATCAGAAAAATTAAATAGGAAATAAAGCAAGTATTGACATATACTATGGCAATGTTTCTATCTTTTTCTCCATTAAATTGTCACTGTTTTTGTTACTGTAACGCTGCTATTCCCATTGCCAATTTGTATTATAACTTTTCATATCATAATTTTGTTTTTTAAATTGATATTTTGTCAGGTTTTTATTTTTGTATCAAGCATATTTAAAATGACATATATTAAAATTATTTGTTTTTAAGGACGTTCTTTACTTAAGGTGTGAGTTTTCCAAGTTATATTGTTATTTAAATATAAATTGTTATTAAGTTTAATGTCACGAGTAAAATTTGTTCTTAACACAAAAGCATTAATGAAATGAATTATAACTTATATAACATTAAATATTTTTACTATGTCATTGAGTAAGTATCAAATAAAATTTGGCTTTTAGCAAAATCGAGATTCTAACTGTATTTGTTTATAGATTTTGTTTTTCACTGAAATATTTTTGGCAGTACTATAATATTAAAAGTTCAGATTTTATTTGTTAGTCAATAAACTTTTGCATATTTTATGTTGTTTTTAATTACTTTTTCTTCAAGATAAACGTATGGCAGACTCTACAAAAATATTGGAATATGCTTAAAAAACATAAGACATCATATTTCAAAATTTTGATCATTGACCTCATATAAGTTTTATGCCAATAGAATAAGGTCAATATAATAAGTTTGATACTATATGTGTTTAAGTATTTATAATTTATTTATTTATTTATATATTATTTTTTCACAACTGACAAATTCTCAATCACAATTTAAAACTTTAAGGGATTTTTCTTCAATGCCCATTAACTCAAAAAGTAGCCCATTGACCTACTTTTTGAAAGTGAAAAATAGCACTAAAATAAAAGGTCTATAACACACAATAGATGGTTTTTTCATTATTGCCAGTGGAATTTTTTTTAATTCTATGTAAACATAATCCTTAATATGGGTAATCACATATGTTCATGTGGTTATCAGTAAATTCATAAAACTTCAAATCGTTTAAACTATCCATTCAATTATTTATCATTTGAAAAACCCTCATAATATGGTCTGTTTGAAACAATGATAAAGGCAAACTTTTACTAATATTATGACATGTTTCAATATTTCAACAAGATATTGCAAAAAATGGAAATATAGTATTTATTTCCACATCAATAGCAGAATATCATTTTTTTTAAAAGTTACTTCATCTGATGACCTTATTTGTCAGTAATTATTCGGATAGGAATAATTATCTATAGCCATCATAAACAATAAAATTAATATGTAATCATTTTCAAGTTTGCAAAACATAAATGATTTTTGGTTTGGACTACAGTTGCAAACACATTTTCTTTCTAAAGGTACCTCACTAGACCTACACTTATACTTTTTAAGACACTACGTCACAAGATGGTGATATTAATGTTTTGTTAAACTGCTTATATCATTCGATTGGGTTGTATATCGTCGTAGCTCAGTGGTTAACGTATCAGGCCTCTGAACCGCAGATCATGAGCTCGAATCCACATGGACCTTTTGTTCATGTTCACTGAATTAAATTTTTGAAAATGTAATTTTTCCTTCAAAATTGCACATGTTTTGCCTATTAGACTTAAATACTTCTTATCCATTATGATAGCTATCATAATCAAGTAATTGATTTGAGAAAATATTTCATTGTGTAGTGAGCGACCTTAAAAAGATTTATGGAAAAATGTTATTTCTTATCATTTTTCACTTAATTTTAAGATCATGACATATTTTGAACAATTTTTTTTTCAAACAAATACATTGTTTAATGCAAACTTGGAATTGTATACAGAATAGTACACAATGCAATACATGTTATTTCAGGTTTCGATTTTAGGGCAAAACAGACCACTCAATACATCTTGAAATAATTTCTCAACTCAGTAGAAAATAATTGATTATGATTATGATTATGATGATAAGTTTTTAATAATGTCACTTTTTATGTAAAAGTTATCACTATCTTTCCAGGGAAAAAGACCTTTGTTGGCCATAAATGCCTCTCAACTGTCTGAATTGTAGCACAATTAGGTGATTAATAAACTGTAAAATTAATTAATTGTACATGGAAACATTCATCATTTTGGACACGTGTGAGACATTAAGTATGCTTAATTTGCAAAAAAAAAATGATTATTTTCGAAGGGCATGTTCCATTGTTGCAAGATATAGACACTCACTGCCAGTGGCGTAGCTAGAGCTACAATGAAGTATAGGCACCAAATACGGCGAGGGGTCTGGGGGCCGCCAAAGGCGCCCTGGTAGGGGGTTCAGGGGGGCGAAGCCCCCCGACGGAATGCGGATTTCATGTTTTATAGAACACACAGGAACAAATTTTAGGCACTGTTCGCACATAAAATTTTGAGTTTTTTAAAGATTTTTTCGTAGTAAAAAGGCAAAAACATTTTTTAATACAATCCAACATTGTTTTCACCAGCAGTCTTTTTTTAATCGTTATCAAAGTGAATGGCGAGAAGAAGATGGGGAAATAAGATATGGCAAATGCCCATTCGGTTTCATCGTAAAATACAATTTTGAATTTATTTTATCAATTACATCAATTCAAATTTATTATAATACAAGTTTGCAAAAGCACAATTTCTAAATAAATTCAGTTTTTATTATGTTTAACAAACGATAGAAAAAAAAATATTACCTAAAAGTTTGGTGGAATCGAACCCACAACATAAAAACCCTACTTATGTAAGGTTAGCTAATGTCTGGTGCTCTAACCTCTGAGCCATTACACACACAACAAAATAGGTTGTTTAAATATTACGAGTGCCTTGAACTTTGGCCACGAATTTACGGACGAATTATTTTTTCAAAACGTTCAATTGCTGAGATACAAAATGAAATTTTTATTGTATAGTGGGTCATCTCTCCACGTTTTTGTTGATTGAAATCGGTTTGTTTTCCATAAAACCTTATTTAGACTATGAGAAAAATATGGAGCAGAGACTCAATATAAAAAAGAAAAGACCTTGAAGTTGTAAAAAAAAATGACACTATTGGAAGTTTTGATATACATGTACGCCGGTTTGAGTCAACATATTCCAAGTATTGAACATATTTTAAAAAGGTTAAAAATCGAGGATATGTTAAATATTTATTGTTTTGAATATATTTTTTAAAAATATCAGATTTATTGATATTTCAATTTTTCAGTATCTTTTCCGTCCGTGCATAGGTTTTACACGCCTTATCCACCCATCTTCTTACACTAAAGTTATTATCTGTCTCTATTATTTAGTTTACTATTAAAGGGAAAACATTAAGACTTTGTAATTGAATGTCATGATTCAAAAACAGTTGTAATGGTTATTTTAAATTTTGATAGTATTAAGAAAACAGAAATATTGCTTTGGTTTTTTTTAAAGTCGTACATGATGTTACACGAAGTCAAGGCGTCCATTTTTATTAGCGCAAATTTGGCAATGATAGTTGAGATCGCAATATGCCCCGATCTATGAATATGATTTTAATCATTTCATCCAGTGGTCTTACTTTTGGTTTATTGCCCGACATGTTTTTCACTAATTGGCTGCGCAATAATTAGCATCATCGATGTCACATATTTGTGACCTCAAACAATCAGAGTTTTGAAATAGGGAAAAGAAAGATATTTGCTGTGTGCTTTTTAAAATTTTTTTTTTAAAAATTAAATGTGATATTTTAACATTTTTAATTTTTGGTCTTAAAATGATGTGTAGGCACGTGCCTTAAGTGCCTAACGGCAGTTACGCCACTGACTGCCCCAATGCAATGATAAAATTTTAGAAGTAATGTACACGTATTACAAACCAGATAATATGTGACATACGGAGAAATATTGAGCAAGAAGGCAGAAGTTATAAAAAATTCAAACGACTTTTATACTGTTAGTTATCACCATATTTCATACAGGAGCAAAGTGTTAGAGTTATTCATAAATAAGAATATTTAAATAGCAAAATATGTATTTATTTGACAGACGTATACGGTCTAATATATGCATACACTTTTCAGATATGAATAAAACATTAATACACAAAAAGAAAATGAAACAAAAAACAATCTAATGAAAACAAATTTTCTTTTCAAAATATAGATTCTGACGTTCGTTTCATAAAGGACTTAATATGAAAAACTTATCCTCGACAAGATGTTTTCGGAATAAAAAGAAAAAAGGTAGATCAAAATTGTTCAAAATATTAAAAAGTGTTATTTCTTCTTTGCTAAATATTTATTGATAGAAGAATAATTTTATGTCCATGTTCTGTTATTCTGATAATATGATAATGCTTTTTTCATCATTGTAAGGACTCATCGTACAATTTTTCATCTACATGTAGTTTCAAATTGTACTTAATGTAGAATACTACGATGAATAAATTTTTGAGAGATATGTACATTTATATCAAATCAGAAAATATGTGAATTAGTGAAATAGAAACTTTGGAACTGTGCATTATCTTTTTGATTATTTAATATACTGTTAGTTATCATCTCTCTCTCTCTCTCTCTCTCTCTCTCTCTCTCTCTCTCTATATATATATATATATATATATATAAATAAGTATACTTTGCCTTTCTAGATTTTAGCTTCCAGCAATTAAAACAAAGTAACTATATAATGTTGAAATGTTAGAAAATAAATCTTTGCACCTGTTATAATTTCTAAAATGTTCACAATGTATAAATTCTAAGTATGCTTTTAAAATTCCGTTAGAAAGACAGCAGAATATATATATATATATATATATATATATATATATATATATATATATATATATATATATATATATATATATATATAAATTTATATATATATATATATATATATATATATATATATATATATATATATATATATATATATATATATATATATATATGAATGATTCTTTTTTTCTATGAGATATAACTTTTTTTGATTTTAGAATTTCGAAGAAAAAAGCCGGTATCAAGTACAAAGTATCAACCATTCAAACGCTACAAACAGTTTGTATCTTTTTATAATTTTACAATACATCAGTCATACTTATCAAAATGTAAAACCAAATTAAGTGTTCCAGTCATCAGATCTAACGCTTTTAAGTTTTTTTCTTATTACTAAAAAAAATACTGGTCTAAACCAGATACATCTAGACTAGATAGATAGATAGATAGATAGATAGATAGATAGATAGATAGATAGATAGATAGATAGATAGATAGATAGATAGATAGATAGATAGATAGATAGATAGATAGATAGATATTTGTTATGCAAAATATACGCAATTGTTCTAAATTCGATTTTGCATTTCCTGGTTCGATCAGAACTTTGTTTACATAATATAATGATAGCCAAGCTAGATGACATGAAATAGTTTTCTATATTCAGATCAAAGGAGATTATTCTAACGTAAATTATATTGAGAGTACTTTTGCGTCAACTATTTTTAACAGAATATACAGACTTATACATTGTTCTTACATTCATTGTTATATTTACAAATCTCAAAATCGTCAAATCATCGTCTTTATAAGTACTTCTTTTTTATATTGTTTCCTGTTTTTATCATTCAGTTTTAGAACAAAGCAACTAAACA
This sequence comes from Magallana angulata, assembly GCF_025612915.1. Lineage (NCBI taxonomy): Eukaryota > Metazoa > Mollusca > Bivalvia > Ostreida > Ostreidae > Magallana > Magallana angulata. The sequence goes on from NC_069119.1 coordinate 4,422,109, forward strand.
CAAGTTTCAAACAAATCAAGTTCATGATTGATGTAAAAGCAGTGAAGGATGACGAGGTCAGATTAAAACGATGTGACGAAAAATATTCACAGCTAGATCTGATGCACCAATTTATTTTACAGAAGTTAGAGGTAAAAGATATTTTTTGAAAATGCCACATAACTCTTTTTAGTGTTCAGAATCTCAATATTTGCTTATAACATACACAAAGGGTACTTCTGTTTACCGAAATAAACTTGAATCTTTGAATTTTATATTTGAAAAGAAAAAAATGTTGTCACGTACATGTATAATTCATTCATATACATTTCTTTTTGTAAATGTTTTATAGACATTAAATAAAAATAAAGAAAAAGATTAAAATAAAAGGAATATATAAATCTTAGTATATTTGTTCTAATCAGTAGAAAAACATATCAATATACTGCAAAGATGGAAGTGCTCTCTTATTCTCTGAAATGATTTATAACATTAAAATCATGTCAATTTACCTTACTGTTTATTTCAGATTTTGTTTTATGTCCAGGGTCTATTTTGAGATCCTTTACTACAATAGGCACAATGGTACTTCACATGCATTATTACTTTCGAACCAGAAGCTACTTAATAAACAATATATGAGGCATGTGTATATACCCTTAACTTTTTCAGTATTACCTATATTTTTTTATGTTTATTGTAGAAGATGGAGAAATTGGTAGAAAGAGAAGCTGATCAACATGCCGCGGAACAGTAGACGGCTAGTGCTAACAATCTATTCGATAGAGATATTATTTGTTAGTTCTGCCACTCGAAGATCCATGTAATAAATTTTTAATCATGAGAAATTAGTATAAGTACAGTAAATGTACGTTATTCAAAACAGTTCTTACAAAACAGTGATTTGAGTGACAGTGAAATTGTTTTAGATATATGTATATCCAGTAAAACTATCTAAAGGCTCAAAGTAAGCAGCACCTGTGCCATTTGTGGATACACTGAGAGAGGTTAAGAAAAACAACTTGATACACATACTCCGTGACAGTTTTTGTGCGTCGTATATTAAAATTAAACCACACAAGAAACACTAAAACAATGTCATCAGGGATCAGTTTTAAAGTGACTTCCGTAACATAGGTCAAGTATTCAGACTTACGGCCTGTTTTTGTCTGCGTCTCTGGCAAGCCTTGTGCTGTGGTTGTGGCCCACCTATATTGTTTAATGCAAAAGCAAATGAGATGCTTCATGGGACTTCATGTGCGTTTGATCCTGCTTTAGACACTCTTATTAATTGTTTTTTTTGTAACGAGATCTTTATCAGATTACACCGATTGTTTGATTTTTTTTATGTTTTTGTTTTTTTTTTAATGTGTCCAATATCAATGCCAATTTTTAATTACAAATTGTCAACATGATGTTTCATTATAAGATATATATCAGTTTACCTGTAAATACATAGGCCACACATTTTTCATATCTAATGAAATGCAAATAGTTTGCAACGGAATAAACACGATTAAAACGAATTGTTCATGGCTTAATTGAATTGATGTTTTTCTAGCATATCAGTGCTACACAGGTGTTGTTTTTCTATTTAAATGATAAACATCTAAAATTTAAAAGATTTTTAGCAGTACATTCAAGGCAGACATGTGTTGAAATCAACACTGAAAAGATCTGCAAAAGGATCTTGATTGTTGTTATTGAATCATATTGTGTATGCAGCAACTAACAAATATCCTTCATTCTCAATTGTTAAGGGTTTGTTTTCTTCATTCATGTAAAGTCTGTCCCGAGATATTGAGGCAGCTCATTTGGCCAAATTTTGATTTAAAATAAATAACATACATGTGAAAGAAGTGCAATTGAAAAAAAATGAAAGATAAAATATTAAAAAGAAAAGATTAACAAGCGACTTACCCATTGGACAGTTAGGCCTACTTTGGATCAGACAACGTTGTGTTCAATTCAATCAATTTTTCATTCACTCAAGACCAGTTCACTGGTATTAGAGGTTCAAAATCAGTATATAGAAATGTACACAAACACAGTCAAGGATCACATGTACAGTAGGAGTAATAATGACGAAAAAAGGTTAAAATTCCAATACAATAGGTTGTTAAAGTTGGTTTCTGAAAGAACAGACTTTGAAAATTTTCTTAATAAATATTGACAAGTTTTTTAGTTTTCTGCATTAAAAGTATTCATGAGCACGTTAAATTTTATAATATTTGGATTTTCATAATATCTCTTGGGCAAAAACATTTCTTTGTCGTTTACAAAATGTGTACATTCTAAAATATAATGAAATTCATCCCCAATACTATTAGAGTCACACATTGTACATTTTTTTAAATTTCTTTCAATATTATGCTATCTACCTGTTTCTATGGGGAATCGATGATTACATGTTCGTAATTTTGTAAACGTGATCTGTATATCTGTAGGTAAAATCAACAAGTACTTTTCTAAATTGAGATTTGTTTTAAAAATTCTATAATTAATACATTTTGGTGAGTTATCTACTATACTTCTCCAATCTTGTACAAATTGATTTTGTAATATTTCTTTAACTATTGACTTAAGCCAGTTATAACTACATACTGTTTGATTTTCCCATTTTGCCCAGTACATTATCATTTTAATTTTAACAAAGAGTGACAATGGATACCTTCCAGTTTCTCCATACACCATACCATTTGGAGTACTAGAGTTAAGATTAAGAATAAATTTCAAAAATTTTAAATGTACCTTTTCAATTAAATCTATGTTTTCGTAACCCCACACTTCGCACGAGTAAAGTAAAATTGGGTTAATGACCTTGTCAAATAATGTTTAATTGATAATTAATTGGTAGGCTAAAATATCGTATTTTCGTATAACACCATATGATGCCTTTGACGCTTGTTCTACTAAATGCTTTTTAGCATTATTAAATTTTCCACTTCTTGATAAAACAATATCCAAATAGCAAAAGATTTTACATATTCAATAGTTACTCCTTCATACAAAAATTTACGCTTGGACATTGCACCTTTTGAAAAAATGAGGATCTTTGTTTTGGCTATATTGACATTATATCACAAAAATTTGCAAACACATCTAATGACTTTTGTAAATCAGATGCAGATTCAGATATCAAGACAGTGTCATCAGCATAAAAAAGAAGAGTTTCAACATAGCAAATAAGTCATCCTGTATTCAATCAATTCTTCTTATGTTCAAAGTGACTTTCGATAATTATTCCATTATGATTACGTTAATTAATCACATATAAATAAACACGAGTAATCTTAATAAGTGTTACAAAAGAAATTCCTGAACCTGAATGGAATATGGACACAGGGACTCTCGGCCTACTAAACAGTTAACAATTTATTGTTTGTCATTACAGAGACTTGGGGTCAACCAATTGAACATCAGATTTTTTTATGTTTTATTAAGCTTTTAATTGTAATTAAGTGAAGAAGTTTAAAAAATGTATACTTTTAAACGTTAAAACTTGGATATTTCTTAAGTAATATATTTAATATACAAAGCTCTTTAAAAAGAAGATTTACATGGTTTTGAATGACTAAGACCATGCGGTCCTCTTGAAGAAAACAGACAAAACTGCATTTTACAGAATACATTTAATTTGCAATGAATTGGACTGTTCTAAAGATAATAGTTGCCATTTTATACGGTATTTACTTACTATAGAAGAAGACCTCTTTATAAAAGTATTGCATGGAAAATGCACAAATTTGAAAGGTTAAATATACTGACCTTTTCCTTTACTGAATATAGCTTAACATATATCATAAGGGAATTTTCTAGGTCTATCTTATGGTTAATTTGTTGTCAATCTAGCCCCTTAAAAGGTCTATGCAACCTCTGTTTTTGAGGATAGATTTTTTCCTCCAAAACTGGAGGATAGATGCCTGCGCCCCTGATGGATTTTTTAATCAAAGTACTTAAGAACTGACGGGAGTTGATTTTGTCGATGTTTATTTATTTTAAAATCATTGATATGTTATTTTGCATGACAAGTACATGTATACGTAGTTTCTAATTTGAATTACGCATATTTTTATAATATGAATTTTTGAACCTTTTCGACTAGAATGTCGAGAAACCTCCATATGAATCATGTTAAATAATATTTAAAGATAAAATTAATTCAATCAAACTATGTATCAGTGGTAGAAATATTTCTCGAAAATTGTATGGATCCAAGCAATATTGAACTCTAGTCTCGTTCAACCAAACGCTCGGCTGACACCGTAAATCTCCGACAAGGGTTTACGGAGACAGCCGAGCGTCGAATTAAACGAGACTTTATTGAACTCTGGCGTAGGAATACATACGACTACAAAAAATATTTTAATTGTTCGTATCATTTAAAATCTGACTATTTTTAAAGTATTTGTAAATAAGTTACCTTGAAAAACAATGCTATAGCATACATTACATCGAATTCATCAATTAATTTTAAGAACTAAGTCCTGTCAGGAGCGATGATTTGTGCTGAGGTCCAAACACTGTTTCACTTTCGGTTTGTCCGAGTGACTGCATAGGAGAGTTGATTAAAAATCAACTCCCAAAAATGAAGGCCAATTAACTCTGTTTATACAATAGGAGTTAACTATGACATAAACTGTGATAATCAGACACCTTAATTATTTAGCTCCCATTGATTATAACTGATTATGATATTTAATGAATATTCAATTTTAAATAATTACATGACTCGTTTTAAAGAGAAAATATTTTTAGGTGAAGACTCACATTCTTTTAAAATATTCCGCATTTGATGTTTATAAATTAATGGCATCACCTTGATGATAAAGTTTTGACAATGTATTTCTGTTTTGAGGAATTAGTTTTTCTTAATAATAATAATAAAACTATGTATTAATTTAGGAAATCAGAGTTACAAAGTTCTTAAGATATCCACACATTTACTTTGTTCATGTACAATGTAATATCCATTATACATGTCTTCACATGAATTTATTCAAACATGTTAGAAGAATGAACAAACATTACCATTTTGTGATTTTGATTCAAAGAAATAGTTGTAAATAGTCTCGGCCATTTGTAAAGCTAAGCATCGGAAGTACAAATTTTTAAAACATATTAAGGAAATATAAAACATTGAATTTCAATTCGCTGCAGATAATCATTAGTTTGTTTATTTTCCATCAGCTTTGATACCCAAATGGTCTGGTTGATCGCATTTTCTCATAAAAGATATGCACGAAGCCTTTGAAATGTACCCATGCTATCCTTAAAAAAAACGGAGAATAGCTTCACCTACAATGCAGTGCGACTTTCCATATATTGTAAAGAAAATTTGGCTACCATCTTGAAATTGAGTTATCCTCCAAAAAAAAAGGTTGTCTAGACCTGCTTAAGGGGGAACAAGACGTTGAAGTATATAATTATTTGTAAATGAGTCGTTTTGCTTTTTTAAACACATTAACATTAAGATGTCATCTTCAGCATATATAATTTTCATGACTACTTTCTCACCTTGCAAGGAAGATATTCTGATAGGAATAGCCCCCCCCCCCTTTTTTTTCTGGCACTATGATTTTTCATAGCATGGTTCGATTACTCGTAGTACTTTGATTATTCTAATTGTCTACTAGCTTCTACGGGCTTAGTGGCTGCTAACAATAGCCTGGTTTTTGTCATACTGTAAATATGTGTTTGTTATTTGTACATTTTCCTTGACGGAGATTTCTTCGTTCAATAAAAAAATAGATTTAGTTTAATCTATCTAATTTCTGATAAAGATTTAGGTTTATATGCGTAACTTTCATTAGAGTTGGTTGAGCAACAAATCGGAATTCTACTAAAAAAAATAAAGATTTTATATCACTTTTTTTTACTAAGTAACATGTATTGGTGAGCAAGGGCAATATCTACACATTATTGTTTTATAGATTAATTAACAAGGGGGTCACCTTTGGCGTGCACAACACTTTGCTTCAAAGGGACATGGTCACGATTTTGGTCAAAAAATATTTTTCCGATTTTAAGGTGTACTGTGCTTCAGTAAGGCATTTTCAAAAGGCAACCAAAATTTGAGTGTCATTTGTTTGTTATAAGCGAGTTACAGAGCTTACAATTTTTCCTAGAAAGTCGTCTTGAATGTTATTATTTTTTTCCTATGGGACCCCAAGGGAATTTGTTAGAGAAGCACTTTTATTCTCACGTTTTCCCCATAATTTGTGCATTTCTGCTTTGGGGAGGGATTTTTTTCTTTAAACATATGAATACAATTGTAAAAAGTCACCAAATGGTGAAAATTAAACCAAATTGTTAACTTAGTGGTTTGGTTCAGGGCCAAAAGAACAAAAAGCATATTGCGATATATATTGGTTTGTAAGAATATGAGAAGAAATAACACAATGCTAATATTTTGCTCTTAATGTTTTTTCAATAAATGTTTATTTTACAAATCCATCACCGCCTCAATTAAATAATTGTCTACGACTTTGTGTTTTACAATGCCAGAAAACGATGATGCTTAGGCGCCATTTTCGCATTTTATTCAATTAATGTAATAAAATCGCAATTTCTCAACCATGCAATAAACGTCACATATCATGTTAATCTTGTATAAAACCCACAATTTCCAACAGAAAGTTATTACTTTGCACCTACGCCTGCGTTATTAAAAGAAGATGCGCAGAGTCATGCGCACTCGAACATTAAATACATGTATTGCTTAGTCTGACGTTTACAAAAATACACACTTATATAAGCTAATCTAAATTCTACAGGTGTATGACTACATTCTAGACAAACTTTGACATTTCATACATGTCGGTCTGTCTGTGAATACAAAGTTGTGTACAATGAGAGACACCAAATTAACATACACTCAAATAATTCGTACATCAATCTTGTTAGAATGGAAATATTTTCGGAGTAAATGACGACCAAGGAAATTATTTAATTTTGTTGCATAAAGTTAAATATTTAGGTCAATTCAGGACATTGTCCTAGCTCTCTTTCTCCATGCAAGAAGACCATGATTGTCAGGGGCCCGTTTCTCAAAAAGGCGTAAATATGGGCCTAAGTTAGTCCGACTAACAAAGTTACGCTAATTGTTAGTCGGGTCTGAAAGAGGTGTAAGTTAGGGTTTAAATATCGAAGAACTTAGCCACCTCCGCTGAGTACTAAGCATGCGCATATCCTATTTTGTTTTGCTTTGAGGCTATAATTATATGTGGTGGATCATTTTCAAATTCATAGTACATCTACTCGAAAGTACACATGTTGTACTATACCACTGAATGTGCATAGTTCAAGTTGTTCATAACAGTGTATATTAATGAAAGTAGAACAAATGCCTATACACAGTTGATATGAAAGAGGCAGATATAAGAAGTTTCAGAAATCAAATATATGACAATTAAATGATTTGTAGACGATATTGTAACACAATCGTACATATTTATTGAACAAAACAATGTTTAGAGATTAATTTCAAATTCGTGTAAAATTCAAATATTTATAGAATTGAGGGGCAGGGAACGGTAGAAATGCCCGCATACATCTGCAGAATGATTAGTGTGCTTCATATAGATATTTAGACACTCTTAAATGCTGAGATAAGGCTGGATTCTTTCCTTTTTTATCACATCACAATAATATCTATATAAAATAATATTATCATGAGTTAAACAGCAACCAACTGACACAGGACGAAAAACCACCTTTAAGCAAGTCCTTAAAGGTGGCTTAAAGGTGACTTAAAGGAGCTTAAAGGCTATACGACCTTTAAGCCGCCTTTAAGTCACCTTTAAGCAAGTGCTTATAGGTCCTTAATGTCCAAACTTCTTTAAGTCACCTTTAAGCCACCTTTAAGCATCTTTAAGTGGCATTTACGCTCTCTTTACACTGCCTTTACACTGTCTCTAAGTGGCCTTTAAGTCAATATTGATCAAGCTGAACAATAAACACATATATTAAATTCAAAAGCTCTTTTATAGAGATGGAAGGGGGTCATTCGAGTGATAATATAATTTCCAAGGAAGAGGGGGGGGGGTGTTCCAGGCGGTTTTAATCGTCGCTCCATTAAACACAGATCGCTATCGTCAGCACCGCTCCGATGGACACAGATTGCCGTTATAAAATTTTTATAATTTTTGGGGGGTTTCAAAATTATTGTAAGGATGAGCGCAGTCTCTGTATCTTATTTTGTGCATAAAACTAATTAAAGTATGTTTGTTTCCTATTATAAATTAATCGGTGAAAAAAATCACTCTCTCTCTCTCTCTCTCTCTCTCTCTCTCTCTCTCTCTCTCTCTCTCAGTTCATCCGGTTATTAAACAAAATAAAGATAATGAACCAAAAATGCATGATTTAATTTGTTAATCGGTTTAACGTTTGTATTTTTTTTTCAATTTTCATTATTTCTAACTCTAGATCTGCTAGATACATGTTAAAGATGAAAAGGCTCTCACCTGCCTTTGTTATATCGGGCAGGATATTACTGCTTTGTTTGTCTAGACATAGTTTTGTTCGTTTGTGTATATCTAATTAGAGTCTATTGTTTGTACAACTTAACAAAACCCCTGGAACTAACACAGAATATACAAGATATACACAACAGTTGTGTCGTGTGCCCAGGTGCATGTTTGTGTATATCTAATTAAAGTCTATTGTTTGTCCAACTTAAGAAAACCCCTGGAACTAACACAGAATATACAAGATATACACAACAGGTGTGTCGTGTGCCCAGGTGCACGTCAGGGTTTCTAAAGGCGTTGAATTTTAGTATGTACGAGTATACGATAAGTCTAGTGAATAAAAGTTAATTTACATTTGTAATTCATTTTCAAAGTTTTATTTCCTAGCTCTGGGTTTCAAAGATGTTACGTCTACAAATTAACGATACATGTATGTAAGAGTAAAATCTTGAGGCTAATTAATTAATGTACCGGTGATCATAAATAGGGGTTGATTATTTAAAAATATGTATAAGGGTAAATATGTCAAATATACCCGGCCTGGCACATCATACAATTGTATGTACAAGTCATTTGCAATTGCCACATGCAGTAAATACGTCACCGGTAATTGGTAATTTTGTTTGTTATAGAATTGATAGTTTATGAATCATGTACATACAATTACATGTAAATATTTAAACATATTGGAACGGCGCCGCGATCATGAAAACCTGGAAATTGCGGAAAATTGAACAAATACCCTAATAGTATCAATGCATTTAATAAAAGAAATGATTTCATTTTCTTTCTTACATTTTTATAGCTATAAATAAGATGAACGTATATCTACTCGGTTTAAATTTATTAACTACATGTCAGAAAGCCTACTATAGTGAACCTAACGGTTTCCATTTAGGTATAATATATTTTTGTTCACTGAAGACCAAGTTCCGTATTTCATTCTAAATACATGCATGCATGTAATTTATAAATTAGATATAATTGATTGTTACAAACTGAATGGTTTGTCAAAATCTTTTCAAGTAAACACATTCAATACAGTGATTCAATATCCACTGATATATAGGATATAAAAACGCTCATATATATGTAAGTTGGCGTGGCGCAGAGGATGTGTGGTGATGCTAGTAAACTAAGGGTCCCGGGTTCAATTCTCGTCGTGGCCGGTTTTTTTTTGTGTTTTTTTTTTTTTCATTTTTCTTTCTAGAACAAAAACCGTTTTAATACCTTTTCTTTCATAAAGTTAATACATTTTGTTGGAAATTAAGCACAACATTGAATTAATTTTTTTTAATGGCTTAAAGGTGGCTTAAAGGTAGCTTAAAGGTGGCTTAAAGGTGGCTTAAAGAAGTTTGGACATTAAGGACCTATAAGTTGTCCTTAAAAGTGGCTTAAAGGTGACTTAAAGATAGTCTTTAAGCTGCCTTTAAGCCATCTTTACGCTTTCTTTAAGCCACCTTTAAGCAATACATTTAGCTTAAAGGTAGCTTAAAGGTGGCTTAAAGATCGTCTTTAAGCTACCTTTAAACACCTTTAAGCTATCTTTAAGGAGGACTTAAAGATGGTCATTCATCCTGTGTGAAATCGAAATTATCTTCTGTATAAATATCATATACATGAATCTTGTCCATGTCTACAGAAGGAAGAAAATTCCACCATCTGTTCCAATATTGAAAGAATGTAGACAATGACATAGAAACGATTTAATTCTTGATTTTCTGCAACTCAAATGATAATAGTTTAGAAAGATATTGCCAACAATTAACAACACACGAATTATCAACATTTGAGGCCGGGGTCTCCCCAACTCCCTCTCCTGTTTTTGGTTTGATCAATTGATTGTTTTGTTTTTGGTTTTTTCGGGGTGGGGGGGATTAAAAGTAATATACACTTCATATAGGGAATTACCCCCACCCCCTCTTTTAATTTCAACCATTTCACCCTCGTTGTCAGCGGGCGAATTTAAGACGTCGATTTAAGACGGGCGAATTTTACGACAGAGCGAAACTGTTTGCAAGTGTAGAAGGCGGTATTACACCGGGCGAAAATAACCTGCATACAGTATCTTGATTGAAATATAGATACAAAAGCAGTCATCATCTTAGAACCCCTTATCTATATGAAAAAAGTTTTTTAAATAAAAGGTTTTTAAAATTTTAATGGAAAAGGCATCTAAAAAATTCCCTGTCTCCCTCTTAAGACTTCTGCATATTTGCGTTTTAAACAAGTACATTTGAGTCTTACTTGTTTTCCCTATCTGCTTTTGGTTATTTGGGTGGGGGTGTATACAATTGATTATATAATTAGTATGATAAATGCAAACTAGTTTAATTTGTAAATAATTCACAATGTTGTAAAACTGCTGAAACAACGACTTTTGTATCGATATAAAAAAAATTCCATGATATACATATATCTTAAATATGACAAAATAAAACTATCATGCTTTCAAGTAATTAAAGATCAATCTAATTTAATGATTACAAATAAACAACACATATGCATATGCACGAAGATCATTGATAGTAAATCATACCTAATTTAAAAGAATTACAGTCAGTGTTAAATATGAAGGCAATTGATCACTTAATCAGAGAATTAATAAGATTAATGAATTTGATTTCCAAAAATTCAAGGAGGTGTACATATTAATTTTTAGAATTTTCAGGAACCTTGACAAGCGCATGTCAATAAATCTAAAATTGATACACACCCTACATTCTAAAACATATTTTTTAGTAATATTTTAACAAACAAAAATTGATTGTATCTGAATGCAAGTTCATAAACATTCAAAATAACATGTACCTTTGATAGTAGGAGTAAAAAAAATGAAAATTAGAATGCATACATGTTGTTAAATTGTATAAGTAATATATGCAAGGGCATACAACCACACACATAATATATTACAACTGTAAACGTTTTCAGTTGCTTCTTTTTAAAGACGTATTCTCAGTATTTTGAAATCAGTTTCGTTTAATAGGTTCAAATTTGATTAGAAATATTAAATTCTAATCTATGCTTAGTGAGTATTGATTTAAAAATCATTAAATTAATCTATTCGTACTTAATTACATCTATCTTGTTGGGGAATGCATGTTTAAGAAGATGGGTGAATAAGGTGTGTAAAATGCCCATACACATACACTTTTGTGTACAGACTAAGGACTTAGAGAGAGATTTTTGAGAAACGGGGGCCCGTTTCTCAAAAAAGGCACTCGTCCAGGCGTAAGCTTAGTCAGGACTAAATCAGGGACTAAACCTCAAAACCAGCCTAAGTTACGTTTCACAAAAAGGCGGAAACTTAGTCGGGATTAAATTCGGGTTTAAATCTACGCCTGTAAATGGGTAGGCGTAAGTCCTTAATCTGTGCATAAAAATGGCGAGTGTTTTGTTTCTAAGACAAAATAAATATATTTTTATTGGAACAGTGATAAGAATTAAAGTAAAATTTGACCTAAAGAACAATATTCAGAGATACGACACACTAAATACCCACACCATGGTTTGCCTGAAATGATATTTTAAAAGAATTGGCGTTTTCGGTGTACGGGGTTTTGTCTTGTGATAATATAAGATGAGGGCTCAAACGATGTCTATGGTATATGACAAAATCACATAGCATTAATTAATCTCTTGCTACCAAATCTGATTAAAAAACGCAAGACTGCGTATATTCAATAGCATGCTTTGAAATATGAAATAAGAAATATCATTTCCTTTCATGAAATAGAAATGCTGAAGTTGGTTAAGGTAACTTCTCGTCATATATTATTTTTATCATTACAAGATTTATGGGGAAAATAAAATTCAACTAAAAGTAGATGTTAATCAAGCGTAATGCATTTTATAAAGCAATTACTAAATCTATTCTAAAGAATCTGGTGAGAATAGATATACATAGATTAATTCGTCATATCATGAGTTTGATTTGCTCGCCATATCGTCACCTTTTATGTAAGCTGTTTTAATTTCAATGTCAATGAACAAAGAGTAGAAAATACTTGTGGTTGCACAATCAATTACAATTTTATGTTACGAAACCTGAGATTCTTCTTCTTATGTTCAAGGTGACTTTCGATAATTATCCCATTAAGATTACGTTAATTAACCACATATAAACAAACACGTGTAATCAAGAAATTCCTGAACCTGAATGGTATATGGACACAAGGACTCTCATTTTTATGTATTATTAAGCTTTTAATTGTAATTAAGCAAAGAAAGTTTAAAAAATGTATACTTTTAAACTTTAAAACTTGGATATTTCCTTTAGTAATATATTTAATATACAAAGCTCTTTAAAAGAAGATTTACATAATTTTGAATGACTAAGATCATGCGGTCCTCTTGAATGAAATAGACAAAACTGCATTTTACAGAATACATTATAATTTGCAATGAATTTGACTGTTCTAGCGATAATGGTTGCCATTTTATACGGTACTGATTTCATTTTGAAGAAGAGCTCTTTATAAAAGTATTGGAAAATGCACAAATTGGAAATGTTTAATATACCGACCTTTTTCTTTACTGAATAGCTTAACATATCATAAGGGAAATTTCTAGGTCTATCTTATGGTAATTTTGTTGTCAATCTAGCCCCTTAAAATGTCTCTGCAAACTCTGTTTTTGAGGATAGATTTTTCCCTCCAAAATTGGAGGATAGATGTTTGCGCCCCTGGTGTTTTTTTTTTTTTAAAATGAAGGCCAATTAACTCTGTTTATACAATAGGAGTGAACTATGACATAAACTGTGATAATCAGACACCTTAATTATTTAGCTCTCATTTAATATAGCTGATTATGATATTTAGTAAATATTCAATTCTAAATAATAAGATGGCTGGTTTTTAAAGAAAAACTATTTTTAGGTGAAGACTCTCTCATTCTTTTAAAATAGCATTTGATTTTTATAAATTAATGGCATCACCTCGATGATAAAAAAAATTGACAATGTCTTTCTTTTTTGAAGAATTAGTTTCTCATAATAATAATAATAATAATTAAACTATGTATAAATTTAGGAAATTAGAGTTACAAAGTTCTTAAGATGTGCACACATTTACTTTGTTCATGAACTGTAAAATTGGCTGCCATCTTGAAATTGAGTGATCCTCCAAAAACAAAGGTTGTCTATACCTGCTTGAGGGGGGAAAAGACGTTGCAGTGTATAATTGTTTGTCAATGAGTTGTTTTGCTTTTTTTTTAACGCATTAACATTAAGATGTCATCTACAACATTTCATGCCTACTTTCTCACCTTGCAAGGAAGAAATTCTGATAGGACCAACCCCCCTTTTTCTGGCATTATGATTTTTCATAGCATGGTTCGATTACTCCTAGTACTTTCATTATTCAAATTGTCTACTAGCTTCTACGGGCTTAGTGGCTGCTAACATTAACAATTTTTTGTCGTGATGTAAAAATGTGTTTGTCATTTGTACATTTTCCTTGATGGGGATTTTTTCTTTTAATAAATTTATCGATTTAGTTTAATCCGTCTAATTTATCATGCCTTTGGTGTGCGCAAAACTGAGCACTATAAACGAACCCAACTTACCGATGCACATCTAACTGCACACCCCTGCGTCAACGAGCTTCCATTAGTATGCAGACAGTTCATTTAAAATAAATAAATTATATGATATAATGTCATTATTTGCCTGGGTTTTTTCTTGTTTCCTTGTACCATTTAAAACATTCACAACACCAAACAGGTTTTTCCTCCTTGCATTTATAAATCATTTTTAATTTAGTTGAAGATGGTCTTTTTTCATCTTTATGATTTACAATCAGTCTGATACAGATAATTTTTTTTTTTTGGTTTCACGTTGAAATAGCCAGAAGTCATGGGAAGAATACAAATCACTATACACAGGGATAGTATTACGTAGTGGTGAACATTATCCTCATTCCCTACCGCTCTGTCTACATACATTGTAGATACCATTCACGATCAATGTGACTTGAGAACATTTGTCCTGAATATGAAAAAAAAACACGTGTTTCGGTCAGATGTGAATAAAATAGTTATAGGGTAGAACTACACAGCGCTGTTAACGAGGGCGACACTAATTACCATATATCCGTTATAATTTTCGCGATTGTCTAATTTTCGCAAATAATTGAATACGCAGAAATTATATCCTGTATCATGAAGGCTGACTCTAATTATTTCTGCCGTACATATTTTTTTTAAATACTTTTACTTCCATATTAATTATTTTGAGATCAAATATTTTTATTTACTTACCACCCCGATTTCCTAGGGAATGTTATAATTTTTTTCCTATGAGACCCCAGGGGAATTTGTTGGAAAAGCACTTTTATTCTCACGTTTTCCCCATAATTTGTGCATTTCTGCGTTGGGGAGGGATTTTTTTTCTTTAAACATATGAATACAATTGTAAAAAGTCACCAAATGGTGAAAATTAAACAATTAAATTTACGTAGTGGTTTGGTTCAGGGCCAAAAGAACAAAAAGCATACTGTGATATATATTGGTTTGTAAGAATATAAGAAGAAATAACACAATGCTAATATTTTGCTCTTAATATTCTTCCAATAAATGTTTATTTACAAATTCATCACCGCCTCAATTAAATAATTGTCTACGACTTTGTGTTTTACAATGCCAGAAAACGATGACACTTAGGCGCTATTTTCGCATTTTATTCAATTAATGTAATAAAGTTGCAATTCCTCAACCAATGCAATAAACGCTACATATCATGTTAATTTTGTATAAAACCCACAATTTACAACAGAAAATTATTACTTTGCACCTACGCCTGCATTATTAAAAGAAGATGCGCAGAGTCATGCGCACGAGAACTTAAAAAACATGTATTGCTTAGTCTTAAATATACAAAATAACACACTTACATAAGCTTACATAAGCTAATCTATATTCTACAGGTGTATGACTTCATTCTAGAGAAACTTTGACAATTCATACATGTCGGTCTGTCTGTGAATACAAAGTTGTGTACAATGAGAGACACCAAATTAACATACACTCAAATAATTCGTACATCAATCTTGTTAGAAATGGAAATTTTCGTAGAAAATGACGACCAAGGAAATTATTTAATTTTTTTGTATAACTTAAATATTTAGGTCAATTCAGGACATTATCCTAGTTCTCTTTCTCCATGCAAGAAGAGTGATGCGCTTGAATAATTTTTAACTACGGAAAAGACTATGCATGTGTTAGGCCTTTATCGTCGTTATTAGATAATTCACATGATTAAAGGGACTTTGACACGATCTGAGTTTAGAACTTTATAACTTTATTGATGTTTATCGAATGGATAATATGGGTATTGTTAATGACTCCTCCTAATTTAAAAGTCAAATATCAAGTTACAAGCAAGATACAGCGTTTGAAATTCTTTCGTTAACAAATCTCTCAAGTACTAGCTAGTCTTGTCACTGTCTACATACATGTACACGTGTTGTATTCATGCAACTTCATGGTCCGTTATTGGGGAAAGCATTTTCAAATATTGTTTATGTTCAAATCTTTCTTCTAAAAATTAATAAATAGATTGTAAAAAGTGATTTAAATTAACTAATTAATTAATGTTCATCCGAAAGATAGCTAAAAGAAACAAATTGACATCATCATGATTATTTCGTGCAGTGAGTCCGTGATATATTTTTGGTTGCCGTTGGTATCGACCAATCGATAAACGAGGCGTGTAGGTTTTAGTCCTGTTAGTTTCTATATAGAGCTCTATGAATTAACAATAAGTTTCCGTATGAAATAGAGGGAATCATAATCAATAGATGTAAATCAGAAACATAAATAACATGTAATTTATTTATGTCTCTGATGTTAATATATAACAACGATTTCATGACCCTTTAAAGAGGATGGGAACTGGAGAACAGTGATCCGACCTTGGCCACGATAATCGACAATAAAGCATGCATGCATCCTTTCGTAAGTTCTATGGTCGATACAACGACATTGTCAGCAAATACAATCTTAATTCCACTAGGTCGCATGCTGACTGACGTTTTTCATACTAATTGTTAGACCATAATTAATCACCTAATTTTCTACGGAATTGTCCGGGTTTTTCCCCCTCGATTATGACAAAGAGCACACGGCGGGTGTGACCGGTCGGCAGAGAATGCTCACTCCTCCATGGCACCTGATCCTACTGTCACACTCATATTTTCACTGTTTACATGTTTTTACATATTTTCATTCAGTTTCATATAAAGCGTTTTATTTCATTAATTCAAATGAACAGGAAGAGAATTTTAAAACTCTTAATTTTCTAAAATTTATAAATCTGTGTGAAATTATGGAATATAAGAACATGTTATGTTTTTCAATCATTCTGTTTATTTCTAAGAGCAATGGTTTTAAAAGTGTGAAATTCCTTAACTATTTTAATGGTCAAGACCCAGGTACTAAGCTAATTCTTTTTATTGTAACATTTGGCATTGTTTATTTAGGAAAAGTCATTTTGTGTCTTCTTATACTCATTTTTCTTTGATGTCACTAATTTCTTTGTTATCCAATATGTGTGAAGCAATTTACTGTCTAAACACCGGGTGTCATACATAGACTCTTATTTACTCAAGTTGAGCCCCTTTAGCAAAAATGTAGTTCTTACTTAGTGTGAATTATTATTACGCGTTAATCGTCTTTTTACTTACATTTTTCTAAACATACGCAATTGTCACTAATTTCATTGGTCAGTTTTTCAAGAACTAAATTTTTACGACAGGCGAGAGTTGGGCTATGCGCATCACTTACTCGATTGCGCTCTTTGAATAAACACCTTTACTTACTGCCCACTCTCTGCCTCTTTTTCAAGCTTCACGGATCCAACCTCTTTAGGATTGTCTAACGAAGTAGATATTGTCTCAGAAAGGATAAGGCAAGGATTTATATATCTACCCAAACCGTTGAGACACAATCAAATCAACCAAAACATACAAAACAGTCTAAACCCACATAAAGCGGTTGAGACAAGAGATTTCGGTTGAGACAAGTGGCGGAGATCCATTCGATCCCAACCTCTTACAGCCAAGCCAGTGCTCTACAGAGAAATTCCCCAAAGAAAATCTACAAGGAACAACACAGACTCCTACATTTCCTTGTTGACATACCTTCAACTACCAAAGTAAAGTCATCATGCCTATAACAACAAGACTGCAGTCAGGAAACAGCTCCCTAATTCGCAGGTTAGGCTATAAACCCAACGTACCTCAAAATTATCTTAATGCACCGACACCCACTTCCAAGGAACGAAGCCAAACATTAGCAGCTACAGCCACCAATTCTACAGTCAGGGACAGAACTTCTTCAAATCTCCTTCCACCTCAGTTTCCACCCCCTCCACCACCCACTGAGATGGACACAGAGCCAGCTGGTATTTCTGATGAGATCGGACTACAAAATGGAACCATCACTGCAGACCCTTCCAGCACGGAACTCTACATCCCTCCATCACCAGCCCGCTCTTCATTGTATGCGACAGTAACCCACACCATTTCTCCAGCTGGGGCTATAACAACAACTACATCTACATCTTTACAACCTGTGATGATTACTCTACCAACTCCTGCAAGTGTCCATCAAACCATGCCTTCATCATCACAGCAATTACCTATTAACATCACTCACTACCAGAACACCAGACAGCACTCACAGGACAATATACCTACATCCCACCAGCACCTGCTACATACCAGCCACCTGTACCTGTTCAAGTACCTGTCCAAAGCCAGATTTCAACCCCAACACCACCACCAATACGTGCAAACATCAACCTTGAAAAATATGATGGGAAAACCTCCGCCATTCAATTTTGGACTCAGTTTATGACTTTCATTTCCATCATGAATGTGCCCCTGGATGCTGCCCATACATATTTTTCCTTTTATTTAAAAGACACAGCCAAGGACTGGTACATCCAACTGGCACCTGTGGTACAAAATTCCTTAAGCGAACTCAAATCTGCCTTCCTAGCCCGCTTTAAACCACAGATACCATTTAGCCTGGGATTGGTCGACATAACCCAACAGAATACAGAATCTGTCGACCAGTACATTTCCAGAATCCGAAAGTTATCAACAGACTCCACAATGCCAGAGGACTGCCTGACAACCATGATCATGAAAGGGTTGAAGCCTGCCATCCGAAACATTGTCATGCCACAGTTCCCTCAAACCATCGATGACCTCCGGACAAAATCGGCTATTGCTGAAATGACAGTTCTGATGAACAACCAAAGCCTCTCAACTGAAACATCAGACAATAGTGTTGTAAACGCCATGTCCGCTGTGTGTGATGTCACCAACCAATTACAACAAACCATAGCTGCCATGAGGACAAACCCTCCGAACAATGTGCCTTACCATGAAGATACCGCAGACCATCCCGCACCAGGTTATTCCCGCCGTGACTCCAAACAGGCCAACCAATATCGAGGTCCCCCACCACAGCCGTCCCATCCTACCCAGTGGCAGCAGAGACCCAAGCAGTCCTTCCCCCAACAACAACAACTGCGCGGAGCCCAGACAGGTCCACAACAGTCACCCAGATTCTGCCGCAACTGTGGAAGTAAGTCTTGCTTCTCTAAATTTAATTGTCCTGCCAGAGGTAATTTTTGTCGAAAATGTGGAACCTATAATCATTTTGAACACCGTTGCATTAATTCATTTCTTGGTAACAGTAATCATTCACATTAGGTAGGGATTCGCGCTTGTTCTTGGAGTTAAATCTAAGGATAGGCAAATGGTAAAATCAAACTCTTCACAATTCCAACATCCCCCTTCAATCAATTTGGCTACAACTCTTAGGCAAAACAAGGTTGAAATTTCAGTGAAATCAAAACGTACAAATGCATTATTAGACATAGGTGCAAGTATTACTGTAGCTAGTGCTTCCTTCATTAACAAAACTAGTTTAGCTAGAACTTCTTTTCAACCTGCTACTCACCCTGTCATTAAAGGTGTTACTGGTGCTAGACTAACTGTTCTTGGTGTACTAACAGTTCCTATTTCTATTGGTGGTGTCAAATTTTCTCACCCTGTACATATCATACGATCTACACTACCCTTTCATTCTTGGGCTCGATTTCCTGAACAAACACAAAGCGAGGATTGACTTTGACTCTCAAGTGCTACTACTTCCTGACGAGAACAACGACGTCCACAACATTCACCTGCTATCTGCATCCGAGGGAAAAGCCCGAGCATCCTCAACAGTGCTTATTCCTAAACGAAGTGAAATGAACATTCCGGTCAACATTTCTCATATCAAGAACTGCACCAATGTACTTTTGGAACCAAACCCATCTTTGATAAAGACTATGCAACTCATCGCAGCTCGATGTTTAGTTCAAGTGGACAAAGGCAAAGCAAACCTTCGTGTAATGAACCCTTCTTATTCAGATGTCCAGATTTACGCTCGTTCAATTCTTGCGTCTGTGATACGGATTGATGAACACGATGTGTTTTCCTTTGAGTCATCCCAATTACCTCCACTCCTAGTACAAACACTAAGGAACCAGAACTAAACTTTGATTTGTCAACTTCAGATCTAACTACTACACAAAAATCAGTGCTTTTGGACTTCCTGCATAAACACAAAGACTCTTTCGCAACTACCCTCAGTGACCTTGGCCGAACAGACTGCTACAAACATAGAATTGATACCGTGCCAGGAACCCGACCTGTTCGTCTCCCTCACTACAGGACCACTCCCCAGAATCTGACAGAAATTGACCGGCAAGTGCAGGAACTTTTACAAAACGACATCATAGAACCTTCAAATTCCGAGTGGCACTCCCCTGTCCTCCTTGTGAAAAAGCCAACTGGTGAATATCGTTTTGTTGTGGACTATCGGAAACTGAATAAGTCCACCATACCGATGTCATTTCCCTTGCCACAACTTGAGGATGTGTTTGACTCACTAGGAGCTGCTTCACCAAAGTACTTTTCCTCCCTTGACCTCAAAAGTGGATTCTGGCAACTCGAAATGGATCCATCTACAAAACACAAGGCAGCCTTCATCACCCAAAGTGGAGTCTACGAATGGATGAGAATGCCCTTCGGTCTAATGAATGCTCCCATCTCCTTTCAAACCCTTATGACTAGCGTTCTTCGTGGCATCCACTGGAAATTTGTACTGTGCTACATTGATGACATCCTTATTTTCTCCCCAACATTTGAAGTTCACTTGAAACATCTACAGGAAGTTTTTGCCAGATTAAGACAGGCCAATCTTAAACTTCAACCAAGCAAGTGCCATTTTGCCTTACAACAATTGAAATTTCTGGGCCACATCATTACACGCGAAGGAGTGGAAGTTGACCCTGCAAAGACGGATTCTATTAGACAGTATCCAACTCCTACAACTCAAAAACAGGTCAGAAGTTTTCTGGGTATGGCGAACTATTATAGAAAATTTATTGAAGGTTTCTCCAAGATTGAAGCTCCACTGAATGCGCTTCTTGCAAAGAACACAAAGTTTATATGGAATCCAGAGTGTCAGAAATCCTTTGAAACTTTAAAACAAACTTTAATAACTGCTCCAGTCCTCTCTTATCCGGATCCATCAAAGACATTTATTCTATCCTGTGATGCATCTGATACTGCAGTTGGATATACGTTAGGACAAAAGACCAAAGACAACAAGGAAGTTGTTATTGCATATGGTGGCAAATCTCTCACAAAAGAAGAAAAGAAATACACAACCACTGAAAAAGAATTGCTTGCTGTAGTTCGAGGAATTCAAGCCTATCGTCCATATCTGGCCAGCAACAAGTTTACCATCTACACAGACCACAAAGCTCTATTCTGGCTGAAAACAGCAAAACATACTGGCAGACTTGAACGTTGGGCCCTGAAGCTTCAGGAGTACAACTTTGACATCATCCACAAGCCTGGAAAGAAAAATTGTGTCGCTGATGCCCTTAGCCGCATTCCCAGTTCACCTGCAGCACCAGAACCAACTGTCTCTACTGTCTCCATCCAACATCCATCAGTGCCCATGCCACTTGAATCTATTCCAATGGGGGTATGTCACACTCATATTTTCACTGTTTACATGTTTTTACATATTTTCATTCAGTTTCATATAAAGCGTTTTATTTCATTAATTCAAATGAACAGGAAGAGAATTTTAAAACTCTTAGTTTTCTAAAATTTATAAATCTGTGTGAAATTATGGAATATAAGAATATGTTATGTTTTTCAATCATTCTGTTTATTTCTAAAAGCAATGGTTTTAAAAGTGTGAAATTCCTTAACTATTTTAATGGCCAAGACCCAGGTACTTAGCTAATTCTTTTTATTGTAACATTTGGCATTGTTTATTTAGGAAAAGTCATTTTGTGTCTTCTTATACTCATTTTTCTTTGATGTCACTAATTTCTTTGTTATCCAATATGTGTGAAGCAATTTACTGTCTAAACACCGGGTGTCATACATAGACTCTTATTTACTCAAGTTGAGCCCCTTTAGCAAAAATGTAGTTCTTACTTAGTGTGAATTATTATTACGCGTTATTCGTCTTTTTACTTACATTTTTCTAAACATACGCAATTGTCACTAATTTCATTGGTCAGTTTTTCAAGAACTAAATTTTTACGACAGGCGAGAGTTGGGCTATGCGCATCACTTACTCGATTGCGCTCTTTGAATAAACACCTTTACTTACTGCCCACTCTCTGCCTCTTTTTCAAGCTTCACGGATCCAACCTCTTTAGGATTGTCTAACGAAGTAGATATTGTCTCAGAAAGGATAAGGCAAGGATTTATATATCTACCCAAACCGTTGAGACACAATCAAATCAACCAAAACATACAAAACAGTCTAAACCCACATAAAGCGGTTGAGACAAGAGATTTCGGTTGAGACACTACCTCTATCTTTTCAGAGGTCCGTGTTGCTCTGCTTGGATTTGAATTTCGTTTTATGGATTTTTGAGATGGTTGACAGTTTGTTATTGTCATTTATTCATGCAGTAATGAATAGGAAAGATGAGACGGTTAAAGACTCTTCAAGGGTTCCATGGTCTTTGCCACTTTTAGACAATATCAGTTTCCTTAAAAAAGAGATGTGAAAAGACATAGAAAAATGTTAATATTTTCAATCTAAAATATTTAGACATTTTCTTTAGAAAATTAAAGTTTATTACTAAACAAATTATATTATATTTGAAAATAAAACTAAGGAGAGATTTGATGGTTAAATGTATAACTTGTTGACAGCCCAGTCTCCTTAAATGGTCAGTCTCGTACTCGTGATATCAAACGAAAGGTTTCCATAGATTTTGAATCTGGTTTTAGTTTTTTTTACTGTTTTGCTTTTCTTTTTCTAAAAGAAATATGGAGACTTATATGACACTTATAGAAGGATTTGTTTGTGAAGCTTTTCTTACGCCAAAAGACATATTTGTATTATGCTCAAATCACATTTGCGAAATAAAACAGAGGTCAGGTTTACATTTTTCCCTATAAACTGATACATAAACATGAAAATTTTTCCGAGCAGCCTTACTGTGTATAAATTTTCTTTCCATGAAAAACAAAACATCAATATTATAAGGATACATATCATTTATTTCAAAGAAATAATACAATGAAACAGATCTAAGATCACGTGGTATATGAAATGAATAATGCTGTCAGTGCACGTATTATTTTATAGTAAATTTCAAGCCATATTTCTTTCAGCTAACAATACACATTTACCCAGGATATTCTTTTCATACATATATTTCTGCAATCTAAATACATATATCAATATTTATTAACCTATGAATCTGATTAATGACCTCACACAGACTATATGTTCAATAAATTTGAAGAAAAAAAACACACACAAACATGAATGTTATGCATTTTGATTTAACCAATTGATGACAATGTTAAGATTTTTCTGCATCCACTGAATGTTTGCTTGCACGGCCTCTACAGCTTGTTCATAAGATCTCACAGCACGACCCAGATCAGATCGGTGGACTTTACCAAAATCAAGTAGCTGAAATAACAAGCAGCAAGTACAGAATAATGATCAAGTACATCATAAAATGTCATGTACATAAGTACATGAAATGCGCTAATTCAAATCCATGCTAACTTGTTGAAAAAAAACATTTTCCACCAATTATCATACATGCCAAATACACATGTACTGTGGAATCATAAGAATTCGTGGTGGCTCAATTTTCTTGCTATTTATGTGTAGCCCTCTTCCATGGTTATTTACATCCTCAACGAAATTTTTTTAAAAGATTTTTTTTCTGACTGAAACTGAAAACTGACACATCAATTATATAACATCCCCAAGAATAAGCGAAACTCCCACAATCCACTAAAAATTGGCCCCCACGAAATTTAATGATTCCACGGTAACCATTTACAGTATATGAAATCAGCACAGTTTCACTCTGTAGTTTACCTGTTGAAGCTGGTAGTCATTGTTGAAGGCTCCAGAAATACTTTTGATAAATCCCCCAGCATTCCACTGACCCTCACTGTACCTGTGAGCAAAACGCAAGCTCCATGTTAAAACTCAGCAAAAAAGAAACAGTGGCTTTGACTTTTTTTTTGTAGCCATCTTTCTATTCATTTTTGTAGCAATATAGCAATATAGTTTTAAAGTTGGATACATTTTAAGAATATTAATCAAGAAATGATTTTCTTGCATTTTCTGAGGAATACGATTTATTCAATAAAAATCATCCGAATCCGTAACTGTATAATGTAATGAATAAAATATACAAGAGGTCAGCAACTGATAATATCATTTCAAAATCATTCCAAGCATATTCAACATATCATTGACAGATCAAGAGTTTTACTGACAATATATTGGAGTCCAGTGTATTTTAATTTAATGCCCAGAATGATAACATACTCTTTCATGATGTAGTTCCAGCGTGAGCGGACAAAGTTCCAGGCGATGGGTCGACCAATCACATTCCTCCCAACTGAGGAGATAACACTGGTTCCGTCCTGCTTCCGGACCTCTCCATCAGTCACGGCATACTCCAGGAATCTGCCAAAAAAAAAAATGATAACACCTCCCTAAAAATCAACATGCTCCAGGAATCTGTCAAAAATAGAATAATAACACCTCCATAACCTGTTTCAGCATACTCTAGGAACCTGCCAAGTAACAGAAAATGAACCTAAACAATCTACAAACTAGAGAGACCTGGTAAATAACTGAAAATAACAACACCTCCCAAACAAACTTGTATATAACATCAGACATTGAAATCAAATCAAATATAATTATGTATTAACACCTATTGATTAACAAAACATTCAATACATTACTAAATATGAAAAACTAACAACTGAAAAGACTGAATTATTATCAGTGTCACAAACCTTTTAAGCAGCCATGGGACCTTCGTACAGGAGAGGGCGCCCAGCAGTTTGGCCCGCTCAGAGGCCACCTGGGAAGTCTTGTATTGGTTGTAGGCAAAGTCCCACTCCCTCTGTCCTCCCTGTTTGATGGCTGCACAGTACACAGTGTACTTCAAACCAGGGTCAATTCTGTAAATGTATATAAGTCAGAATGTACACTTCTTTTTTTACAGTCATGTAACCTAGTAAGTACAGAGAATGTTCACTTGAATCTTTTTGATTTTCTTCCATTGTGTTTACATTTGCTTCCATAAGAGGCTTACACACTACAGAATATTGAATATTAACAAAGGAGTTACTGTTTTTTATCTTCATTTGAGGGAAAAATACTTTTATCGATAAATGTTTTTTTTTTAAGCAAATCATATTGATTTTATCCAGACATCATGACTTTAAGGTACCCTATGTCTATGTAACTTAAGTTGTAATCTATGATTTTGTTAAAAATAACAAACCCAAGAGGCTTCATGCTTAAACCATTATGAAATAAGACCTTTCTTCTCATTTGTTTATAATCATTACTACTTTAAATAATGATTCCAAATGCCACAGTCAAGCCTTCATCATTAAAGAGTAGACCTGTTATTTCCTGGGTTCTTCATCCAGTCGGAAAACTGCTGTACCGCCGCAGTAAGGCATTCTGGGATATCATAGGAGCAGGCAGTACCCGCTACGTGGGACCTCATGTATCTGTGTGTAGAACAGATTAGAACTATATTTATCTTTGGAAAAATTCATAAAAACTTAAATTGCATTGAAACATTAAAATTCCAGGAAATATGCACATCTAAACATCATATCCTAATTAAGCGCAAAGTTTCATAAAAATCTAATCAGCATAAAAGTCTTCAAAATACAAATGCTTTAGAAATCAATTAGACATTCAGAGGAGTTGCACTGATAAACTGATGTAGTAGCTTATCTTGAATGATTAAAAATATTTAAGTTCAAATATGGAAAAAATCATAAGAAATAAAGAATTCAAATTTTCCAAATTTTATTGTACATATCTACACATTGCTTACTTATTTATTACAAAGTTTCATGAAATTCTGTTCAGTGATTAAAGAGGAATTGCACAGCTAAACTGTAAATTAAACAAGAGATGTTTGTGAAACACTTATGTCCCCCTCCCTTGGAAAAATCCAAGAGGAAAATGAACAGAAACTAGAAATAATTGGAATTTTTCTCAGTCAAAGGGGCATAACTGTCATAAATAGCTCAATTATACCCAAAATTAAAGTTGACCTAGACATTATCATGATAAATCAGTATATCAAATTTCATTTCAATATATGCAACATCTGCAAATAAAATGAACAAAAACTGCAAATTAGTGGAACATTTTTAAGTCCAAGGGGCATAACTCTGTCAAAAATTGCATAATCGAACCCAAAATCAAACTTGACCTAGATTATAATATATATATATATGTCTGTAAACCAAATTTCATTTCAATGTGTGCAATCTCTGCAAAGAAAAAGAATCGAAACTGCAAATAAGTGGAATTTTCGTAAGTCCAAGGGGCATAACTCTAATAATGAAAATTGCTTGATCGTACCCAAAATCCTACTTGACCTGGATATTATTATTATAAATCTCTATATTAAATTTCATTTCAATACGTGCAACCTCTCAAAGAAAATGAATGAAAACTACTGGTGGACAGACAGACAGACAGACCGACGAGAGACAGAACAACGGAAAGCAGCAAAGAATACTGTATATCCAGGGTTTTTTTCGCATGTCACAAAATTTGCGAAAATAGGGAAAATGTGTAGCATTTTTAATTTGCGCCAGTCATTTTTTGCGATTTAAAAAGTTTCTTATAGAAAATAATAAAGAATATAATTTCTGCGTATTCAATAATTTGCGAATTAAAAGACATTGTGAAAAAGCGTAAATTAGATCATCATGAAAAATACCGGATATATGGTATGCCCTGCTTTCAACAAAGTCGGCATAAAAATGGCAAAAATTCTTAATTAAAGGGGAACAATTCAAAGAAAAATAATGGAAACAATATTTGCTGTAAATAATCACATCCTTACATTGTGTCCTTTTTAACTACAGTGTAATTTTTAATAAAAGCAGTGCCTGTGCAGTGGTTAAAGAGGAGTTGTTCTGACAAAAAAATAGGTCTGACTGAATGTTAGACGAGTCAAAAACATTACACCCTCAGCAACTTGTTTTGTGATGTATAATAATTATGTAACTTACGACTGTAAATGTGTAGCTCTAGTGTTATTCAAACCAATCTCATTATAGATGCTCCTCACCAAACGCTGCATCTTATTCTGCAATGAAAGACTTCAAAATAAGAAATGCTCAACAAAACTGGAAGAGAGAGAGAGAGACTGCTAACTTGGAATCGCTTGAGAGTTGAATGGACAAATCAGAAAAGGACATTACCTGGAAAGTGCCATAATGTTGGGTCAAGGAGAGCATACTCTCTATGTAGGCCAGCTGTTCATCGGCCGCCACTCGTGGTATGTAGTCTTTCTCATTGGACAGGTAGTCTACAGTCTGGAGGGCTATATCCATATGTAACTGGTTAGACCTATCAACAGAGCATCAAGTGGGCTATACTTAAGGATCTCTGACTCAGTGATAAGAGAGATAACTCCTAACATGATTTCTGTATGTTACAATCTAACTGTCAAATTAATTCTTCACAAAAAATAAGTAGTGTGTACAAAACACAAATAAGAGACCAACTGTGTTAGGAAAGAGGGGGAGTAGGGGCTTTGTCATAAAACCACACTTATACATTATATTCATGTTATGATATATTACCTAGCAAAGCTCCAAGCATCATTGATTATCTGTGCTCGATTGATGGTCGAAATTACCTGCAAAATACAAGGAAGATTTTAAAAACAAAGTGGAAAATTGTATTCATATAACTCAAAACATATCTAAAGCACAGAGAATTCCAACTACATGTCCTGTAAAGCTTACTGAATAGGGGAATATTCCCTCTTTAAGATAGCTAGATACACCAGTGCATTATTTGATAGATTGATGAAGAATCATTGGTACTAAACTGAGACCAATTTGGCCTTTAATTTATATCGTTTTGGCTATGAACAGGATAACAATTTCAAATTTGATTTTGATAGTCATACACAATAATGAAATTAAGAAACTTTAAGTGTTCAAATCTAATTTACTTCTTAATTTAAGAGCTCTTACTTTCAAGGAGGTAAAAATAGTGTTAAAAATGACTACCAGACTACCCAGCCCTCCTGAGGAGGCTGGGTTATCAACAAATTACCCTAAAGATCTTCCTTTAATCTTAAGATAAGATTTGTTTAGCCATAAACTCTTTTGTAGTAAAGAAAATATCCATTCATTTTGGCTCTAAAAATTTGAATATTTGCAATTATCTTTATACAGAGCTCTTCTTTCCAAGGAGGTAAGATAAGTCTAAAAATGACTACCAGACCTTCCATCTCCCTTAATGTCTACTGTAGAAGTAACCCTCTAGCTTACACTGTGATTCTGTTTGAGTTGGTTTATAAGCTTGTTCCAGTTGTCCTGCGTGTAGTTGACTCGGTACACACCGTACTGGTTAGTGTTGGCAATTATCCAATCAGACGTTCTCACAGACTGGTCCCCAAAATCTGAAGTCAAAACACAATAAAATGCTCTAAAGTAACCATTACAGCTGCTCCAGTTCTTTATAACCATGGGTAGAAAAATTCAAATTACTATAATAGTTAAGTTACTGAAAATTGAAAATAGGCCCTGACCCCCAACCACCCCAAAAACAGGAAAACAAAATTATCCCTCAGTCAGACCATTCCCCCTCCCCCCCTCCCCCCCTTGGAAAAAATGATGGATTCATGCACGGTATCCTACCTTTACTGGTGGTGTTGAACCATTTGACATCTGCCCTGTCTTTATTGAAGTTGTTGTCTGTACCAGTTGTGTAAGTTAAAGGTACCCACCATTTATAGCTGTCAAAATTCAAACAATGCTTACTAGTACCATCAATCATAAATGTATAAAATACATTCTTTGTGTAAATAATTACAATCTACAGGTAAATATCGGTATCTCCAGCATGGGATATCTTGAGTACCCCTCTTATGTTGAAGTCTTAACTTCCAGTCCAGAAACTTAACAAATTTAAATTTATAGATTTGAAGCTTCATGGAATTAAAAACTGGAAAGCCACTTACTTCTGATATCTCAAACCCCAAGATAATTTAAAGTTTTGTTTAATTTCCCCCAAATTGGAGATACTGATGTTTATATGATACATGGGATATAATGTAAAACATTCTTTACTTATACATAATCAGTAAAACTTTCTTTACTTATACATAATCAGTCATAAATTTACAATAGCTGGTGAACATGTAAACTAAACATTTTCTAATTAAATCACTGCAATGCCATGTAATTTTCAATGATTTTGCTAAAGGAAACTTATTGAATTGAACCCATATTAAAATTGTAGGACTAAAGGTCATGTATTTTACATTATTTGGATACATGAATATCATTATCAAATAATATGCAATGATATTGTTTAAAAAAAATCATTAACTGTACCCAAATGGGGAAATGTAAACCAGTGGGTCTTTTGCTTCTGGATTCCTAAGGAACCGCTGCTGTGTTGCCCTGACAACGCCATTTTGTGGAATGGTTACTGTGACAACTGGATAGTTCATCTGGAGGATCCAGGTGTGCATGATTTCTTTGATGGACGCTGGATAGTTCAAGTTCTTCTGTACCACCACCTGCTCAGATGAAAGCAGTGATGTTAGCATTTGTTAAACACAAAATACTGACTCAAGGATAAAAGGTCATTTATCTTTGGTATAGACTAACTTTAAGAATGACCATAAACTTTTCAAGACATGATGTCATTATCTATATTCAATTTTGTATTTTACATGGATATTTTTAGCGTAAATAATAAAAGTCAGTTTACACGTATATTCAAGAACCACAGTGACGAGAATTGTATGATAAATTCCATATGTATTTGAGATTTAACCAAGTTGTGTACTGTACTGTCTGTCTAAGAGGGGAGCATCTGTTATAATAGACATTGGAAGGTTCATTAACAGTTTACTGGTTACACACAATGAGACTTTGTGATGCTGTACTGACACTTTATAATTATACTTACACTGTCCATAGCGTCCCACAGGTCGTCATGGAAAGCATTGCCATACTTCCTGCTCTCTAGATACAACTGAAACAAAATCAAAGGATTAAAAGTACTGAAGGCTGTCTAAAATCAGAACTTAAAACAACTGAAACAGAATCAAAGTATTAAAAGTACTGAAGGCTGTCTAAAACCAGAACTAAATACAACTGAAACAGAATCAAAGTAGTAAAAGTACTGAAGTCTGTCTAAAATCAGAACTTAAAACAACTGAAACAGAATCAAAGTATTAAAAGTACTGAAGGCTGTCTAAAATCAGAACAAAATACAATTGAAAAAGAATCAAAGGATTTGATTTAAAGTATGATCATTGTCTAAAACTAGATCCAATACAACTAAGATTGGAAAAAGTGATGGTTGTTTGAAACTAATTTCACCTAATATAAAATCAAAACATTTAACATACTTAAGGCAAGAATCATAGGGTTGAAAGTACTTGGGTGGGTTTACAAGCAAATACAGCCAAAACAGAATTTAAAGATTCTGAACACTGGTGGTTGTTAAAAATTAACAACTGAAATAAAATCAAAAGATGGAAAATACTGATTGGGTTTATAAACAAATATGGCTGAAAGTATGTCAAAAGTACTGAAAGAAGTGAGGTTATCAGCAAAAGTGACCAAATACACTTAGAAAACAAGGATAAGCACTCATAACATTTAAACAGTATATGTAAATTTAAACAATCCTTTTGCTTTCTGTCTTATTACATGTATATCAAAAGAAAAGACATCTTGATAAAAATCCCTTGACAAATAAAGCCTTTGTTTATAAATCAATGCTTTAAATGAGAGTTACTTACATAAAGTCCTTTTCTAAAGTTCTCCTCTCCCAAGAAAAACCTCATCATTCTGATGATGCTTCCACCCTATATGATAGATTGAAATATACATAAACCTCATATCATGAAAAATAACACATTATCTGATGTATTTTTTCTTTGAGCCATTTTGTTTACAGTAGCAAAACAAAGGAGACTTCCCAACATGATTTAATAAGAACTGCAGATACTTTGTTTAAATTACAAAACATACAAAACAATGAAAGTCTAAAAAAAGGCTGGCGTGACAAATAAACAAAATACCAGAGATAATAATCATATCAGTCCATAAGCTGTTTGTCTAACTAGCTTGGATCTATATTGCAATCTTAATGTCAAAAAACTCCATTGACCTTTAACCCTTGCCCTTCACCACTGACCTTGGAGTATGATATGGTATCGAATACAGACTCCATCTCAGCCACTGTTTTGACTGGAACGTAGATTGGATGGGATGTCACGAAGGCGTCGATGCTGAATGTACCATATAGCTCATCAAGGACAAACTGGTCCCACTGAAACAAAGAGCAATCACTGTGACAAATCATAATAACCTTTTACTTATGAATTGAAATACAACTATCAGATGCAGCATCTGTTCATAAGTAAGCAGTGCATCCATTAATTTGCACTGAAAACACATCTAATGCAGTAAAAAAACATATTAATACTGTAGATTCCTTCTTTAAAGTGGGTATTTAATTTCAGGGATCTGTCAATCTGTATCAAATCACAAAAATAAAATATTGTGAATATCAGTTTTATATAAATATTTCATCTACATGTAGTTTAAAACTCCAGAAAAGTGATTGTGAGATTTTTAAAATCTGCAAGTGTTGAATGTTGCAATAAAACACACATTTTTTCCACCCTTAATTAAAAGTTAGAGAATGGATTGCACAGTTCTTCATTAACAAGGTGTCTTCATAGCCTACTTGGTAAAGTAATAGTTAATCAAATTAAGTCAAATTCCAGTCATTATGCAGGATTTCTCTTTAAGTCATGCATGGAGAGAAAACTGTATCAGTTAAAAATGAAAAAAATAAAATAAAATAACATACCATTTTCCACTCAGGGAACAAATGATCCGCTCCCATACACTCCACAAATGTGGCAAATCCCTCGTTCAGCCAGAGGTCGTCCCACCATTTCATTGTGACCAGATTACCAAACCACTGAAAGAAAGAACAGCCAACTACTGTAATCCAATGTTTATTTTCACAAGAAATATTTGCGAGGTTTGCGAGAGCCTCATCATTACAATTATTTCTCACTGGGAACCAGTTCTCAAATATCCATAGCAAATAATCTGCATTTTGATTGAGAAAATGATTCACCAAAAACCGGTTCATTTCCAAAAAGCGCA
The DNA here is from genome assembly GCF_025612915.1 of Magallana angulata. NCBI lineage: Eukaryota > Metazoa > Mollusca > Bivalvia > Ostreida > Ostreidae > Magallana > Magallana angulata. The sequence continues at coordinate 4,454,351 of NC_069119.1, forward strand.
AAAGAAAGTCATCGCAAATAAAAGTTGGGTAACAGTTAATTGTTCATTCATTTGTAATGACATTGTAACGATGTTGATGACATTTTTTTCAATTTTCCTCTCCCGGTACTGGTTGACCTCTACAGGAACACCACCATCTTCACAGGTTCAGTTTAGCATTTCTGTTTTTTAGGTTAATTAAATGCTTTTTTTTTATCTAAAAATTTCTATACAAAAGTATCATTTTCAATTTCCCTCTCACAGAACAGGTCGACCTCTGCAAGAACACCACCTTCTTCATGGGTTAAGTTCAGCATATCTTATTTTGAAATTATTTAAATGCCTTTTTTCAACCTCTGCTGATAAAGTTCAGCTTATCCCTTTTTTTTAAATTAATTAAAGGCTTTTTTTTTATCAACCTTTGCAGGAACACCACCATCTTGAATTTTTCATGTCAAGTTTGTCATATGATCTTATTTTGAGATTAAGTGTTTTTTTATCTTAGATTTTCGTACAAAAGTTTCATCATTAAATTTATATTGATGTAGACATTTAATTTTTCCTGACCATGGTAAGTTTTTATTTTCTGTCAATGTATAGAGCTTTCCAAAGAGAGCAGGCTCAAATTACAGTAGTTCCCACAGCACAGATCTGAACTAAAAGTGTCAAGGTCTGAGAGATATATGGCTGTCTTGTTGTGCAAGTTTTTGTTTTGAACTTGTTCTTAGTAAGTATTAATAATAGCAACTTTTTGTTGCAATGGAATACTTGAGGAGTCAGTTAACCATCAGTGACTACTGTTACCATGGAAAGTGATGTTGCCATGGTAAGTGATGTCTTCATGCAAAGCATCATATTCAATTTAATATTAAAGTAGGAATATTTATTTTTGTGACATATATGTTAAAAATTTTCTTTTTGAAAGCGGGGGAGGGGGCAAAACAGCCATCTGAGCTCTCATCAGATAGCAGTTGCGACAGCTCATCCGATTCTGAGGAAGATGAAAAAACTCCAAAGAAGCCCCCTGTAATGGCACTAGGGAAGAAAGCTGACACAGACTATGATTCCTCCTCTGAAAGACCACGCAAGTCACCAACAGTCCATTCATTGTAAACTCTCTGATAATTATGACAGTCACTATACTATTTTAAACCTTATTATATCAATAAAAATGTTAACAATCTTGACGTTAGCTCTCTGATGTTAATAATATTGTAAATTCAATGATGAAATGACATTGTAACTCCTTGAAGTTTTTGGCATTGTTTACTCTGATTTCCCAGAGGAGGTTCACCACTGTAGAGACAAGGCTTCTGCACAGGTAAAGGTCAGTTTACTTTATTTTCATGTAAACTGAATAATTTCTTTATATCAAAGATAAATATTGATGGGAGCATATAGTTTTTCTTGATGAACTCAGTGAATTTTGTTACTTCAACAGAATTGTCTGAAGATGCAGACTACCCAGACAGTGGCTAAAGATGAGAAAACTATAAAGACTCCCCCTGTAATGGCACTGCATGGGAAGGCAGGCAGACTCAAGTTTCCTTGTCTAAAGAAGAAAGACCACAAAAACCACCAGTTCATTGCCAAGTCAAAAGACAAATTCAGCCCAAGTCAAAAGATCAAGTACAAAAACATTAAGATTCCCATATTAAGTAAATTGCTAACTCCATGCATATATGATATTGCAAACTCTCTATTGTTAATACATTTGTTAACTATATGAAGTTATTAACATTAAAAGCTGCAAATTGTAAATTTTTATGACATTGTAATGATGTTGATGACATTGCTATCAATTTCCCTCTTCCAGAACAAGTTGACCTCTACAGGAACACCACCATCTTGGTTAAGTTCAGCCTATCTTATTTTGAGATTCCTTAAACACTTTTTTTTATGTAAAAATTTTCATTTTAAAAGTATCATCATCAATTTCCCTCTCCCAGAACAGGTCAACCTCTTTAAGAACACCACCTTCATCACAGGTTAAGTTAGGCATATCTTATTTTGAGATTGATTATCAATAAACGCTTCTTTTTATCTAAAGATTTTCATACAAAAGTTATCATCATTTATTTCATATCGATGTGGACATTTAATTTTTCATAACCATGATAATTTTTTTATTTTCTGTAAACAGACACAGTACTTCTTACAGCACAGCTCTAAACTTGAAGACAAGGAAACTAAAGAAGCCCCCTAAAATGTCATTTGGACAAAAGAGAGATTCAAATAGGAAAAAAAAAACCTTGTCAAATGTGTGAATGTAAACAGAGAAAGCTCTTGGTATGACGACTTGTCAGGTGAGCCTTAGATATACAGGCAGACAGAGAATGTCATCCCTAAAGAAAACTACAACAGTCAAAAAATACAAAAGAATCGTTAAGAATGTCATCACCATAAACACTGACAGCAGTCAAAAATACAAAAGAAACAGTGAAAACACAGGAAGAGAGTGAATGTCATCCCTAAATAAGCCAACAAAAGTCAAAAAGTCCAAAAGAAACAGTGAGAATGTCAACACCAAAGAAGCCTCCAATAGTAAAAAAATCCAAAAAAGACAGCTGAAACACAGGCACACAGAGAATGTCATTATATAAATAGTGCCTGTTTGGGAGGGTAGCAGTTGAAATTGACATCCCGAGAAAACCATTGTCAACTGACGCGAAGCGGAGATTGACAATGGTTTTCGAGGGGTGTCGATTTCAACTGTTATCCTCCCAAACAGGCACTATTTATTTTGTTATACTGAATGTCTTAATTTCTAAGAAAATTTTACTGCTTTTATATAGGAATAACGTGAATTCTACAGCATAATTTTCGCACATGTAACAATTTGTAATGTTACCGGTTGCAAAGTGCGTTGCTAACGCTGAGGGTAATAGAACGGATTATGAACTGCGTCTTAACCAATCAGATTTCAGTATTTAACATGAAAGTATAACAATACTGAAGAAACCACCAGCAGTCAAAAAATACAAATTAAAGAGAAAGTAGTGTCAACAACAAAAAATCCCAAGCAACCACAACCATAAAGTTGCTTCAAGTTTCAAGGTCAGTGAGATATCTGTGACTATGACAACTGTTGCCATGAGACACATACTAACTTGAGGAGTAAGTTTACTGTCAGTGACTGTGACAACTGTTGCCATGAGACACATAACTAACTGGAGGAATAGGTTCACTGTCAGTGACTATGACAATTGTTGCCATGATACACATAACTAACTGGAGGAATAGGTTCACTGTCAGTGACTATGACAATTGTTGCCATGAGACACATAACTAACTGGAGGTATAGGTTTACTGTTAGTGACTATGACAACTGTTGCCATGAGACACATAACTAACTGGAGGAATAGGTTTACTGTTAGTGACTATGACAACTGTTGCCATGAGACACATAACTAACTTGAGGAGTAGGTTTACTGTCAGTGACTATGACAATTGTTGCCATTAGACACATAACTTACTAGAGGAGTAAGTTTTCTGTTAGTGACTATGACAACTGTTGCCATGAGACACATAACTTACTGGAGGAATAGGTTTACTGTCAGTGACTATGACAATTGTTGCCATTAGACACATAACTTACTAGAGGAGTAAGTTTACTGTCAGTGAATATGACAACTGTTGCCATGAGACACATGACTAACTGGAGGAGTAAGTTTTCTGTCAGTGACTTTGACAACTGTTGCCATGAGACACATAACTAACTTGAGGAGTAGGTTTACTGTCAGTGACTATGACAACTGTTGCCATGGGGTAAGCAACTGACCTGATGGGCGAGTTCGTGAGTGATGACCGTGGTTACTCTCTGTCTGTTTCCCTCCGATGACACGCCCGGTTTAAACAACATGGCTGTCTCTCTGTAGGTGATCAGGCCCCAATTCTCCATCGCTCCTGCCGAGAAGTCTGGGATAGCAATCATGTCTAAAACAATAGTATACACTGCTTGTACCTCATACAACCATACTTCCAAATATTGTACAAAGAAACTTCATGAAACTATATGTAGAAAATCAGTATACAGAATTAAGAGTTTTAAGCTCAAATGAATCAATAATAAACGGGATAACTTTAACTCTAACTGTGCATAGAAAACAAAACTGTCTTGGAAAATAAATAAATAAAGGCATAAATTGCTCAACTTTTCACTCCTGATAATATTCAAATCAAACCAATAAAATGCATATGAGAGAACCATTACAATACCTTGTTTTTTCAGAGGGAAAGAGATGTTGAAGTACTCCTCATAGTATGTGATAGTCTTGTTGCCGACCATCAGTCCAAACTCTGTGTCATTGACCGCCTCAGGCAGCGACCAGGCACTGTACTATAAACAAAAACAAGGGTGAGTATACGGCACTGTATCATAAATAGAATCACTGATGAGCATAACAAAGTACTATAAATAGAATCACTAGTAGTGAGTATGACACTGTACTATACCTATAAATAGTATCACTGGTGAAAATCTTAGACACTGTACTTTAAATAGATCCACAAATCAATATAAGGCAATTAATGACAAAGAGGAGTTTCAATAAAACAAAATAATGTCATGTTTTCATCATATTCCAAAATGTTCATGAAAGTCTAGTCGTAAGTTTACCTTGATGCCGTTCTTTGTGACAGTGGATGTACTATCAAACTGGCACACAATGAATGCGAGCAGATAGGTGGACATACGGGGCGTCACATAGTACTCATCTGCCACCAAGTCACCACCCCTACAAACAATTACATCAAGTGGTCTTAGAACAAAATAGTAAACTTATTCCTTTCTTAAAGTGGCATGGTGACGATTTTATTAAAATTATATTTTAAATTTCTGTTCTTAATGTTTACAGCACTTTATTAATGTATTTCTAAAATGATCAATCAAAATTTGAGTGTCAGTCATAGAGATAGGAAGATTCAGAGCTCATAATTCTTAGTTTTCGTTTTCAATGGTTTAAAATGCTGGACAGGTCAAAATTCTTTTTTAAGCTAATTTCTTTAATCTTCTAATTCATTTTGAACATGAATAAACAGTTCCTAGAGTTTATTACATTCAGTTTGTTCTATAATTATAAAAATCCATTGATTTTTTCTTAACTTTATTTTATCAGTTTGTCTCTTGAATAATTTTATTAATGAGAAATTTGTTTGTACCTTGGTGAGAAATCCTTGATTTCCATGTTGGACAGAGACTTGTAATCATTACGTCGGACAAGTGTGACCTTGAACATTGCCTTCATGTCAGGTTCATCAAAGCAGGGGAAGGATTTCCTAGCATCTACTGGCTCCATCTGTGTTGTGGCCAGGTATCTAAAAGAAACAATGAAGCTTATTATCTCAGTAAGCTTTTAGCATCTAGAATGCATGTACATATGTTGCAATACGTTGTTGATAATTTTACATCAAGATACCTAATCCCTTCTCATTTTCTAACCTTCAGTTGTACATAAACTTTTTCCTTGTGTGCACAGCATTTGAAATACAAATTCATTTTAAGTAAAAATATTAATGCTTTGAATTTCATTACATTTCTTCATCATTTGACAATTGGGTTCTACTTCAGAGCACACAACAGTTACATGTCAACCACTAACATCATTTCATCTTTCATCACTTCATTCTACATTATTTCAGCCTACATCACTGTATACTTAAATTTCACTTATTATAATCTTTAAGTTTTCGATCCATCATTGACCTCTCACTTACTTGGTTTCGTTATTACTGGTGTAGGTACTGTAATAGAGACCAGCCAAGTCATCTTTCAGGGGACCAGTAAAGTTCATCTTCAGTTCATACTGTTGCCCTGGGGTCAGGTCAGAGTTCAAATGGAAGATGGAGAACATGAGCTCCTCCTGGCGGGAAAGCGAACTGAACAAGTTACCGCCACCATTGACCCCTCTCACTTCCACGGAGGCGGTATCTATGGTGATCTTATTACTGTGTAGTGTAATGTTCCTAGTGCTCCCTGTACAGTTCACAAGGATTGTCAGACTGCCGGAGAAGGTGAAGTCCTTGGGGTCGGCTTTGTACAGGTCAGGGAAGAGCTCGAGCGTGTACAGCTCCGGTAGGACGGAACGGGGCAGACGCACGTTCCTGTTGACCTGGGGGGTGGGGGTGGTACGGTCCAGCCATCTCCTGATGATAGGGACGTTCTTTTCCATCCACTCTATGTTGGCCTGTGTTTTCTCGATAGCCTGCTGTGCTGCCCTTGTTGCAGACCCAAAGTCCTTGCCTTTGATGAAGTTTCTCAACTAAACAATGCAACAGGGAATACAGTCAGTTAAGTTTATAATTGGTTCCAAGAGATCACATAACTCAATTACAATGAAACTCATAATGAATCGTGCACTCGTAAATACATTGAAATTTCATTCATATCATATCTGAGATATGATACGATAATCTCAAATGCCCAAAACTATGATTTATATTTTAAAGACCATTTTCTTCTTCCCATCAACTACGTACTCCATTTTCCTGCATTTAATTATTTATGAATTTGACTCATTTTAACCAGTGCATATTTTAAGACCACCCATTCCTTACCAAAGCATTAGATGTATTAGTAGGTTATTGTTTTTTATCATGCTAACTTTCACGTTAAATACTAAAAATTTGTTAATCTGATTGGTTAAGACACAGTTCATAATCCGTTCTATTACCCTCAGCATTAGCAACACATTTGGCAATGTGTAACACAACGAATTATTACATGCGTGTAAATTATGCACCTATGTTTCGCTGTGAATTCACGTCATTCCTTTATTAAAGCAGTAAAAATTTTCTTTGAAATTAAGACATTCAGTATAATGAAATTAATAGTGCCTGTTTGGGAGGGTAACAGTTGAAATTGACACCTCTTGAAAAACCAGTCAACCTCTGCTTTGCATAAGTTGACAATGGTTTCCTCAGGGTGTCAATTTCAACAGTTACCTCCCAGACAGACACTTACTTCAGTCTGTACAGATTAGTACCTGCTGTAGTTCTACATCAGTATTAAATGACTCGGTGATTCCCAGTATAAGTCTTGAGAATGAAAACGATCCTCCACCATAGCTACAGGAAAAACAAAAAAATCATGCACACATACTTGAACCAAAACTAGTAAGAAAATTTAACACAACATGCAACATAAAACCAAACAAACAAACAATTCATGCAAAAAAGTAACACACTTTCAAATTATTGACAAGCTGCAATAAAAATCTGCAATTAAAAAACCAAATAATGCAAACCTGCAACCACAAATAATCTACAGATCTACATCCAAAACATCAAAAAATAATTCTACATCTACATCAGTTGGCCTTACTCTCTTCTGAGCCTGTCAAAGTTCTGGCGTACGAAGCTCCAGACCAGGTCCCTGCCGACGGTGTTCTGAGAGATGTAGATGATCACGCTAGAGGCGTCCTGTTTACGTACCACACTAGTGTCCAACGCCACCTCCAGATATCTAAAAGATTAGGCCATCAAAAATTAAACTCCTTGGATCTCAGGCCCGTGCACATTTGATTTAACATTGCGCATTGTCCATTTTGATCAGCAAATGAATAAGAAAAAATTTTGCTAGTGCGATGGCTTCACATCTTAATATATAAAAGAAACCTCAGTTTATTTTGGGAAAACTTTATCTGGCAATTAACCTTAATCTGATGATTTTGTTTGCTGTAAATAATTTTCACAACAAAGCTTTTTTTATAAAATTAACAAAATACATTAAAGACTGATTCATGACAAAAAATACATTTGCTACTAGGACCTCAGACCTTGCAAAAAAATCTAGCACTGTGACAATAATAAATGTTGGATAACAGTATATGTCAAACAAAGGAGCCCTGTGAATCAACTAGCATCAAATTCTTCAAAAAGACCTAACTCGAAGGCAATTCAACTCTTCGCTCATCTTTGAAATATAACTAATTGAAAAAGTCAGTTTTTTCCATTTTAAAACTGTCCGCCTACCTGCTGAGCAGCCATGTTTGTTTGGAGCAGGAGAGAGCGTAGAGGAGTCGGTTGCTCTCAGCGGCCAGCGTGGATTCCTTGTATTGCTGGAGGACAAACTCCCACTCTGCCTCCCCCCCGGTCTCCACCCCCGTACAGTACACCATTGTCTTCAGGTTAGCGTCCACTCTGCCAAGAAATTGAAGCACATCCATTTGAAAAAGATTCAGTTTGTGAGTCGACTGTTGCTATCTTTTGATATCTTATATTATGATACAGCTTGCACAGAAATCAGAACATAAAGTGTTTGTGAGTTCAAGATTTTATTGGAGTTGTATGCCTGATAGCTTATGTTGTCTGGAGATTTAATCTATACCAAGTTTTTCTGAACAGATGCTTTCAAAAAACAATAAATACCCATGTGAAAAGTTTCAAATTGGGGGTCGACTGTAACTACGATAATCTTAATCTAAAGCTTCATAGACAAACTTTTGTCAATCAAAGTCTCATTGGTGGCTTTCGTTAAGAAATCTGTTTCAGTTCATTACGTTTGGGGTTTACTGCAACTTTATTCTTCCCAAAGCAAAAAATATCCGTTTATATTAAAACATTTCAGTTTGAAATTTAACAGAAACCGTTACTTACAGGTTAACGCTGGGGTTGGACATCCATTTGTCAAAGATGGTCTTCACCTGATCCTGACATCCAGGGACGTCATAGGTGCAGGCCAAGTCTGCCACGTTAGACCGCGTGTAGCTGAAAGAAGTATGCATACAGCACGTTACCGTAAAAAATAGTCCAATAAACCACAACACAGCACGTGTTACAAAAAAACCAGTCATTATCATGCATTTCCGTTTCAGAATGCATCATAGATATTAAAAAACTAACTATGTGACGGCAAAGGTTATGAGAAAAGTAACCCATATCATTCACATGTTGGAATATGTCACATTGTTATCAAATAATTTTGATATCATAGTTACCATAAAAAGTTCCTCATGTAAGTTATCAAATCAATTGCAGTAGTTTTCTATCTAACTTTCTATAAATATGGTTTTTTTTATATTGTCTGTTAAGCTTGCAGCAGCCAAAGACAGGGACAGGTGGAGGCAGTGTATCCGGGCCTAATGTACCAGTGGTTAGATGAGCTGAGGTGAGGGGAGGGGCTATAAGCATGCCTCACTGAATGTAGAATGAACTCACTAAAGGAAAACATTGAAATACTAGACCTACATGTCAAGGTGACTGGATTTTGTGTTGTCCAGACCAAGCTTGTCAAACGGCTTCTTCAGCAGAGAGGACATGAAGTTCTACAAAATTACACAGTCAAACATTGAAGTAAAAATTGAATAAAGTTATATCAGATTTATTTTAAAATTTCATATATGATTTGTAATCCTGTAAAAAAAATCCAAATATCTAAGGCACATTGAAACTTGATCATTTTCCTACAGCTTTATACAAAAATTTTCTTCCAAATGAGGTTGATATAAGGTAATTGTAAAACAACTTCTATTTGTGTGCGAGAAATTTTTACAAGGTTCGCGAGAGCCTCGTGGTGACTATTTCTTGCCACAAACAATTATTCTCATATGGCTGTTTTAACATGGATGTTGGTAAGGCTGGGTCATGAAAATTTGTGAAATAAAGTCACAGCAAATGAAAATTTTCAATACTTTTTTCATCAACCATGCTGACTAAGTACACTACAATGTATGGATACCTTGTATTTTCCGTAGAGCGAGGTGCGGACCAGCATCTTGCGTACATAGGACAACTCGGTCTGTGCTGCCTGCCAGGGGACATAATCCATCTCTGACCCAAGATACTCCATTGTCTGTAGGGCTATTTCCATGGGAAGCTCTCCAGCTCTGAAAAGACAGACACAAGATAGACTTTATCAGATCTTTATGATTAATGAAAATTCTTTTTTATAGTAATACAGATTATAAATTTTTAAAAATTTCATTGTAAAAGAAATAAATGATGGAAAAAATGTGAATTTCCTCTGAATCATTTGTCAATAACTGTTATATTTTCATGTACAACATAAGTTTACTTAGTAGTCTGAAATTTAATATGATAATATAGCGGTTACAGTTTAAAAAAAACATATTAATTGATAAAGGTATAGAGTACTGTCTACAACACTAAAGCATGAATACCAATCATTGCTTATGTATACAAGACTTACTTGGCTAGGGCCCAGGCATCGTTGATGAGTTGAGCTCGGTTTGTGGTGTAAATAGCCTATTGAATAAAGATATCAACATAACATTTTGTGTTCATCATTTAAAATTTCTTGCACTTACCAACACACTTTTGCAATGACTGAATTGTTACAAAAACTGTTTTGATGTTAGTGCATTTTGTTTGTTTTTGAATAAGTTAAGAGTATTTTAAAAGTGAAGTACTTCACCTCATGGTTGGCCTTTAATTGACCAATCAGCTTGTTCCAATTGTCCAGGTCATAGTTCATCCTATAGTAACCTAACACCTGGACATTTCCAAGAATCCAGTCCGATGCTTCCACATTAGCTGGAATATCTATTAAAAAACAGAAAAAACTCTCGAGTACAAAGAAATCATCAAAATCTCCAATATCTGTGTTAAATGCAAGTTTTGTTCATCTCAGAACATTAGGCAATGGAAGTCAGTGACACAATAGTTTTTAAGGTCTATTCAATCAAGAACATTATAAAAATCTTAAAGCAAAACCACTGGAATAATGGATGGTTGTATTTCCTAGATCATTTCTACTATCCAAATCTGGTGGGGTGGGGTTTAATATAATTATGTACCTTGGGTAGAAGTAGTGAACCACACCATGTCTCGGTAGGTCTGATTGAACCGCTTTGTGGCTTCCGTGGTGTACGTGAAGGGGATGATCCATTTATATCTGTCAAATCAAAGAATGAGAAAGGATATATTGTTTATAAAGATCATGAAGTCAATGCTGAGATTATCTATATCTGGAAAAGGATATATATATTGTTTGTTAAGATCATAAATTCAATGCCATGATTTCCATGAATACCTTAATTTTCCACCTGCTTTTTTATTTATGCAAATATAACCATACATGTACAATTTAAATGTGGTTCTTTGAATTCAAAAATATCTGAACTAATCAAATATTACACTAGAAATTCAGTCAACATTACATGCTGTAGTATATTCCAAGATGACACTGTACAATGTAAGTAACTAATGCACAGCTGTTCACTGACCACAGACTAACAGACACTGACCCAAACTGTGAGGTGAACTTGAGTGGGTCCTGGGCCTGGGGGTTGCTAAGGAAGCGCTTCTGTGTGACCCGGAGGCCACCGTCGTCAAGTCTGGTCACCGTGACGACAGGGTAGTTCATCTGGAGGGTCCAGGTATCCATGACAGCCTTCACATCCACTGGGTGCCCATTTATTTTTGACAGCTTGAAATGTAAACCAGTTTGTTTCATTTTTACAACTAAAATTTGTCTTCAATGCTATAGATTTTCTTTTGAGTTTTGATTATTTAATGAAGAACAGGTGGATTTAATCATCAATGCAACAGTTGCTACTTTGTTCTTCATGTGGTAATATTTACATTTGCAAATATGCTTCCTTATATGAACCTATAGAGAAGTGAAAACGTTCAATTCTGTATGAACCACAAGTGCTTATCGCTTGATGGCTGCAATATTGTAAACGTATAAAAACACCGTTATATTAATGATTCTGAATGTTTTGCCATTCTCAAACGTAAATATAAGTAATAAACAGCAATGTTAAAAAGTTCACCCGGAAATGAAATTGGTTGGTACGTGATTAAATCTTCTGAGAAGCCCTTCGGGCTTCACAGGATTTGATCACGTGACCAACCAAGTTCATATCCCAGTGAACTTTTTAAATTTCTGTTTATTTCTTAATTCAAAGACCTACAAACTGTTCAAATGTGTTGAGTCTACATCCCCATTCCAAACTTATATGAATGATATAAAATAAGGTATCCAAAGACTAAGAGCTAGTGAATTTTCCAGAAGAGGTAACATGTCTAAATAAAACCTACCTTTGTCATCGAGTTCCACAAGTCATCGTGAAAAGAGTTTCCATATCTCTTACTATTCAAATAATCCTACAGCAACAAAAAACATTTATTATTTAACATGATAGAAATCAACCATCACATGCAATTTCTTATTATAAAATAAATGTATTATATTATTATCATGATTTTATACTTGAAATAATTCCTTGCAGTTTTTATTTATTTTGTAATCGATAGTATAACAGAAGAAAGAGTAGATGGGTGACAATGATCTCAGCTGATGAGAGTGAGTGACTGACCGTTAATCCAGCCCTGAACGTGTCCTCTCCCAGGTAAAACCTCATCATACGGATCACACTGCCTCCCTGTCAGTCAAACAAAGAATACAATGTCAGTCATAAAATTTGATTTTAAAGGAAAAATTTTAACTATGTTCAAGTATTAAGCTTTGTTTTTTATATTATTTACATGTTGTATATAATTTGTATATATGTGATAAAGTTTATCATCATTTTGTTATTAAATGACCAATTTCGATTCAACTATGTGTTTTAGTTCATCAATTTAAAATCAAACAAAGCAGAAACATTCAGGGTGAAGAGTTGACAAAAATGCTCACTGTAGCTTATCAAAATAAATGTTCTAATACTTAATTCAATTACAACAAGAGGCCCATAAGCCACAATGCTCATCTGAGCAACTCATCACTACAGCTTCTTGATATCAAAAACAAAGTAACTTGACAATTGATCGTTTAAAAAACCGTATTTTTTACGAATTTAATTTTTATCTTTAACATTGAGCTACTAGTGTTGTTTTAGTTCTTAATAAGATTTTTTTTTCTATTTTCTACTCATTCCTATATAAAAATTCAACCTCCCTGGTGAGCAGACATTTTTATCAAAAATTACAATTATGTTACAAAAACATGTTCTCTATGGCTACTTCATAATATACAGTATTTTGTGTAAAACTGCATCCAATATTTCATTTATCTAGTAAAAGTGAGATGCATCTAATTTAGTTTAAGAGGAAGTTTATTTAAAAATATACATGTAAGCATATAAGTGAATATGGATTGAACACAGGGCAAATATAGCCTGTATCAATTTCCTTCATTAGAGATCAAGATAAACATTTATTTATTAAAGTAATAATGTACTAATGCATCTTCTTTGATATATATCAGGCTGCAGTTCTTTAGCAATCTCACCTTGGAGTAAGAGATCTTGTCAAAAATCTCATTGATCTCATCTGGATTGGCGACCGGTACGTAGATGGGGTGAGACGAGACGAGTCCGTCAAACTCAAACGCCACCTGTAGATCCTCTGTCACAAACTGATCAAACTGCAAGCCAGAAAAATAGCAGGTAGATTACAGGTAGATTACAGCAGGCCACTCCTTCATATATATGGAGGCTACTCCTCTCGATCTCTGTCTGAATGAGACAGTACTTATCTCAATCATTAATAATAGAATGATTTCAATGTATAGAAAAGATATAAGAATGTGTGCTTATCACTTACTGGACGAACAATTACAAAGAAATTATTGTAACAATTGTAAAAGCTCATGCTGCTGTGATAAGAAAAGTTTTAACATTATCAGGAATTGTTGAGATGATACACATCTAGCTAAATGTACTCTATTTTATATGATATGTATTTTCTATTTAAAATAAAACGTGTACTTGTCACAAACAAGAATTAAGACAGACAGTTGAAGAATACCATCTTCCATTCAGGGAATTTATGATCTGCTCCTAGATATTCAACGAATGAAGCGAATCCCTCATTCAGCCACAGGTCGTCCCACCAGCCCATAGTGACCAGATCACCAAACCACTGAAAGATTTAGACACACAGTTTACAAGTACTTACGATATGTAGCATATGTACAGGTAACAAATTGTGAATGTAAACAGATAGCCATGCTATGACCTTGAATTGCTAGTATTACATAATGGTCACTATGATATTTATGTGTACCTAGATGCTGCGCACTGAATGGTGTTAATGATAATTGACAGAATGATCTCTGTGACTCTTGTAGCAATGCGTAGTATTCCTAAATGATGTTATGAAACCAGGTCATAATACGGGCAGAATAATATCCAAATTGAGAGTTTAACAACATGTGACCTATTTGGCGATTCTGTGTCTGCAACGAATGCTCTAGTATTCTATATTGAGTCATGTACTGTGTATTCTATATATTAACCTTTGTAACCTTTTATGCCGTGTATGAATGAACGTATTGTGAGTAAGTGATGCCTCATACTAGGTGGGGGGGCTCCGAGACCCAGGACTCGGAGACCCACATCCTGCATCCAGACTCTTTGATTGGCAGTTTTGACGGTTTTGTTACTTTATTTAGAAATAAAATATTAATCTTAATTTTGAACACTAAATGTTCACTCATGATCGTCGTATATGGGCCGAACTAGTCAAAACTGTCCATCATAAGTAAAACCTTATATATACCCATATGAAATGAGATTGTGGAGACTCCTGATTTGGGCTGCTATTAGCTGATGTTATTGTAACTATACGATCACGCTTAATAAAACCGCTTGAGAAAGAAATACTGGACTTGTCATCACTAAGTTTGAGCTGACCCTCAATTGGATCCGTAAGATAGAAGGCTTACATGAACTTTCTTGGTGCCAGTGACCAGGACTGAGCGAAGTTCAATACAGAGTAAGGTAAGAACCATTTCTATATGTCTCTTATAGCTATCTCGAAGTAAACAACTTTGTCTAAGCAACCAATATGGCGACAGGTGATGAGTTTTATAAAAAAGAACTTAGAAATCAAATGGAGCAATTAGAAAAACAATTCGCGGGGTTGGGTCAGAACAATGAAAATAAAGGGCAAGAAACAGGTCATAAATCTTCAGAAAAAGAACAGATTAAACAAAATACTTTTGAAACATATCATGATGCTAGGCCGTATGAAACTCGTGAACCTCGACACCGAGTCCCAGATCAGGATGATGAAAAAGATTTTTTTATTGGTCAAGTTAAAGCTATAACAGCCGCACTCTCAGTGCCCCTATCTTCTGTGATAACTCCTTTTGAGGGAGATGCTCAAAAATTTAAACAGTGGATAAAGGAAGTTGAAAAGTACAGTGTTATGTCTGGGAAACAAGGTCATGAGATCCCCATGCTTGCATACATAACGAGTAAGGGTTCAGTTGGGGATTATATTAAAAGGTATTTAGATGAAACAGATGCGTCTGAAGAAATCCCATCTTGGAACGATCTTAAGGAATCCCTTAAAAATAGATTTGCAGAAATAACAGATCCCCAACACGCGTTAGCAGTAATGCGTAAGACTCGACAACATTCAAATGAAAGTGTTCAGTTGTTCGCCGAGAGACTATTGCAAATCGCGGAAGACGCCTACAGTAATGGCAGACTAAAAGACCCTTTGATACAACAACAGTTAGTAGATATCTTTTGTGACGGGTTGACATTCGAATACCTCAGAATGAAAATTTTGCGAGAAAACCCTAAAGATTTAGAATCCGCAATTCAAATAGCAATGCGAGAACAAAATCTGAGACAGAGGCTAGCGATAAGAGGGTCAAATATGACAGAAATTGTACAAAGTAACGACAACAGACGAACTCTTTCAAATTTTGATACTACTCTTCCCTTATTAAAGGATAGAGCAGATAATCTTACCTCAGTAGAGACAAGGCATGTAGAACCAATGGAAATTGACCATGCGCGTAATAGTAGGTGTTTTAAATGTAAACAGACGGGTCATAGGGCTCGATTTTGTACTCAAAATAAATCCCAAGTCAGGTCCCGTCCTCAAATAGATAAACGACCCAGTCAAAACAAACCCGTCCATAATATAGAGCAGAGACCCCGTTCGCCTGTGGAATGTTGGAATTGTGGTAAAGTAGGTCATGTGCGTGCAGATTGTTGGGGCTCGCATATGTATCAAAGAACGCAGCAAAATCGGGGCAGACCATCAAATCGTCAAGGCCGAACATATAAATCTAGCGACCAAGTATATAGGGGATCGTATCAAAATTTCAAATCGCGCTCTTATTTTGACAAACAAAAACAGGAAAACTAAGACGTTCTTCCTTCGTTGAAGCCCGAAGAAAGAACTTTAAACAAAGACCTTCATATGAAATTAATTTTACTAACAACCCCAGTAGCTGTTTATTAAAAGTAGGTAAAAATAAATTTAGAGCTTTGGTAGATACAGGTGCAGCCGTATCTCTAATTAGTAAGAAAATGTATGATAATCTATTTCCCCGCCCCAAGTTGTTTAATAATGACATTCCCTCTTTACAAGCAGCAAATGGCAATTCTTTAATTGCGATAGGGTATGTAAATATTTCCTTTAAGATTTCAGGGTTAACTTTAGACCACAAACTTTATGTGACAAAGGGACTCAACCGAAACATGATTCTCGGCCGTGATTGGCTCAAGAAAAACAATGTTCGTTTATACTTTGATCTTGGACTCATGCGTATTGATGGCAAAGTATACGCGGAACTTAAAGAAGATTTACACATCTCAACTATTGTAAGAACTCCTAAGAAACTTATTATGAGACCAAACACGGTGACTGTATTCTATGGAAAAATAAATAACAATTTTCCTCTGGAAAAAAATGACTTGGTTGAAGTGAACAGCATAGACAATAACTGCATTATGGAAGACCCAGGACTATATTTAAAAGACGCCGTTTGTATAGTTCGGAAGGATAAGAAAGTTCCAATGATCTTCGTTAACCAAACTAACAAAAATTATAAAATTCCAAGAGGCTACATAGTAGGACGAATTACCGCATTAAAACAGAAGGAAATCTCAGAAATACAGACTACTCAAGACACAAAAGAAGAAATTGATGTACCTAGAAGATTTGAACACTCAATCAAAAGACTTGTGAGCAAAAACAATGATTTATTTGCAAAGAAAGACAGTGACCTTGGAGTGACTGATACTGTTAAAATGAAGATAGAAACTGGAGATCACCACCCAATAAAGAACAGACCCTACCGTGTACCCTTAAATAAAAGACAGATAATTGACAAGGCCATACTGGAAATGATGGACGCAAGGATAATTGAGAGATCACAATCGCCTTGGTCATTTCCCTTAGTAGTGGTGAAGAAAAAGGACGGATCAGACCGAATGTGCGTTGACTTTAGAAGCTTGAATAAGATAGTGAAACCCGTATCATTCCCGCTACCGTTGATTGATGACATCCTATGTTTACTAGGTAAGGCAAAATATTTCACTGCACTAGACTTAAAGAGTGGATATTGGCAAGTGAAATTAGAAGATTCAAGTAAAGAAAAAACGGCCTTTGCATGTCACAAAGGACTATTCCAATTCAACCGGATGCCATTTGGGTTGAGTAATGCACCAGCAGTCTTTCAAGAGCTGATGAACATAGTTCTTCAAGGACAAGAGGAGTTTGCCATCGCATACCTGGATGACATTCTTATATTCTCAGAGACACCGGAAGATCATCTTCGGCATATTCAAGACGTTTTCAACCGCCTAAGGAAGCATGGACTTAAAATGAAGCTAAAGAAATGTAGTTTCTTCAAGGAACAGACAGAATATCTTGGTTTCATCATTGATGAACATGGCGTTACACCTGATCCAAAGAAAGTCGAAGCTATAAGAAAGTTACCAGCGCCCACTACAGTCCGAGAAGTTCGTGGCTTTATAGGTATGTGTAGTTATTACAGGAGATTTATACCGAACTTCTCTAAGATTGCGGAACCATTGATTGACTTAACCAGAAAATATGCAAGGTTCAAATGGACACCATGTTGCCAAAAAGCGTTTGACTTTATTAAAGAAAGTTTAACGGTAGTGCCTTTACTAGCATATCCAGATACTAATAAGCCTTACATCCTGTACACCGATGCCAGCGACAATTGTATTGGAGCGTGCCTTACTCAAAAGACAGATGAGGGAGAAGATAAGCCAATATATTACTTATCCCACAAGCTGAGTAAAACTCAAGAAAAGTGGTCAACCATAGAAAAGGAGGCATTTGCAATCCATTACGCCCTTCAGAAGTTAGACCATTATTTACACGGTGCTCAGTTTACTATAAGAACAGACCATAAGCCGCTCAAGTATATCTTAGAATCTCCAATGCAAAATAAGAAAATTCAACTATGGGCATTAAGTATTGCAGGATATAACTGTAAGGTAGAGTACATAGAAGGAAGATTTAACTGCTGTGCAGATCTCTTATCCCGATTACCGACAGTCAACCTCGAGTGTGAAGAGGAAGAACAATCAGAGCATGATGAACCAGATGTTAAGGACAATTTCTTTGAAGTGAACGTACTTAACTCCAATGCCTTTTCGCCTAAGAGATTAGCCAGATGTGAAGTTAAACAACACGACGAATTGGTCAAACCCTTTATTGATCTACCAGAAGAAATCAACATCAAAGAAAGTCAACAACACGATGAGCAGATCAAGAAACTGAAGAATCGGTTAAATAAAGGAACAGCAACGGCAACCGAAGAAAAGAAGTTTTTGGAAATTGATGGTTTAATGTACTATCTTTCAGATGGAGACTCAGAAGGCCCAAAACTCCGCCTGTATGTACCACGTGAGTTAGAACTTTTAGTAGTGCAGCAATATCATGACGGACTTGGACATATGGGAGTGGACAAAACATATGACGTAATCAGACAAAAGTACTACATACCAAATTTGTACAAAAGGTTATACTCTTATATAGAAGGATGTGTAGTATGCCAAACGAGGAGCAATAAGAAAAATCAGCCTCCACTTCAAGAGACAGATATACCACCTTTTCCAATGGCTAAAGTAGGACTTGATCTATCAGGACCATATCCAACATCCTTGTCGGGAAACAAGTACATAGTTTCTTTTATTGACATCTACTCTGGTTGGCCAGAAGCTTTTCCCGTTCCTGATAAGTCAGCTGACAACATAGTACATCTTATCTTAGAAGAAATATATCCAAGATATGGCTGTCCTCTTCAAATCCTCACAGACAACGGAACAGAAAATGTGAATAAGAAAGTGGAAGAAACTTTAAAAGAATTGAATATCAACCATATCAAAACATCTTATTACAGCCCTCAAGGTAATGGTAAAGTAGAACGATTTCATAGAACTCTACATGACGTGATGGCTAAGAAAACAACAGACAACGCTCAAACATGGGATATTCATCTTAATCAGACGTTGGCAGCCATTCGTTTCCATCCTAACGATTCGTCAAAGTTTTCCCCATATTACCTTATGTACAACAGAGATGTCGTATTACCTCTTGATACCTTAATGAAACCTCGAAGGAGATATGCGGGAGAAGATCAACACAAGATCGCCCTACAAGAACAACATAAAGCTTTCCTGCTAGTACATCGTAATATGAAGGAAGCCAAGAAGAAACAGAAAGCTCAGGCCGATAAGAGAAGCAAAGATGAAAATTTTCAGGTAGGTGACCCTGTCTACCTTAAGAACAACAGAAGACAAAATAAGTTAGATAAGAAGTGGCTACCATATTATCGAATCATTGAGCAGAAAGGACCAGTTAGTTTCGTGGTGAGAGATCACTTGACTGGATTAACCACCAAATGCCATGCGCGACAATTAAGACTGGCAGATATTTCGCACTGGCCCCTTTCACAAACTACTGAAGATGGTGGAAGAACTCTAAGAAAAACTAACTATGTGGTGCCATCGGAAGATGAATCGTCGTCAGAAAATGAAGACATGCAACCAGAACCATTGGAAAGAGCTATACAGTCCAAACAATGGGAAAGAGAAGGATCTTCAGACGAAGAGGATATTCCCCTAGCAGAACTTCAAAGACGTATAAGAGCTAAGATGATCATGGATGATCAGCAGTATAAAAACGAGAATGATCAGACCGTAGATTCAGAATCAGATGAGACCCATGAGTCGAATCAAAGTGGTGAAAATAGTGGTCAAGACTATGAAATACCCTTAGATAACCCAAATGTACCCTTAGATGAAAATATGGAAATAGATGAAATAGTCCCTAAAGTAGGTCTAGGCTTCAAACCAATCCCTAAACCGCGTAAATCAATCCCTAAACCCTGTAGGGAAAATAGTAAACTAAAGTTTGCTGTAGATTGTTTGGCTATTATGAAGGAATTAGCCAAAATAATAAACTAAATAAGTTATATTATTGTTTTTGTAGATGTAAATAATCTTGAATAAGCTTAGCTTTGTATATATAGCACGTTTTTAAAAAGATATGACAGGATGACCCCCTGTGACATAAAACACATATTGAGATTCGCCGACTAGCAAACGCGGAATCAGCACCTCGGTTATTTGTATGTATATGCGGAGTTAAAGAGACTTAACATATACTCGAAATACATGAAACAGCGACTAAGTAAAGAAACTGTAAGACTAATTTTTGTAAGTGATTTAAGATAATTCGTAAAAACAATCAAATTTTGCGATCAACATCTTGAGTATGTGACAAGGTTGATCAGGTTTTCATGGTTTAATGTCTTATGACTAAAGGTATTAAAATTTTCCCTATGAATGCAGTTATGGCGGAATTGCCAGTAACTAATTTGCAACCCATGAAATCCTCATCTTGGGTGGGAAGCCCCTGGTTTTATGTGTGTTTAACTTTGGCAGTAACAATAACGATAGGACTTTGTATTAAGAAACGTAAAACTATTAAAAAGTGGGGTGGTATATGCTGTAGTGGTTGCTGGACAGGTTGTCGAAAAAGGGGTAGTGACGGAGATAAGAAAGGTTCTTCCAAAGACACTGTATTTTGTTGTGAGAATCCAGAGAAAAGGACCTCTAGCGACATTATTGAACTTGAACCAATCCCGAAAGTCACTAGGATCCAAGAGAAACCCCGACGAAGCGGAACAATCGCAACTCGCAAATTGACCAGTAACACGGGGACAATTTCGACTAAACTAGCACAACAATTTCTTGGAGAGGAGAAAAATGAAGACTATCCATGGACCAAATACTACCGACCGGACCCAGAGCTGGCACGTTTATACCTGGAAGAGAAGGCCGCGATGTCTACGCAACAGAGGAACGCAGGAGACGCTCCGCGAGAAGTCGCCTCGCCATCCGCGCCGACCCTCTATCCACGGGTGCCGATGATGGATGAATAATTGAGCTACAGCCGCGAAGAAGTTTGTGTATTCCTTATGAAAGGATTGTGAAATTTAGCGAAAGTTAAACAAATGTGAAATGTGTAAAGTAGAAATGTGCGTTATCTTGTGCTAATGTAAATCTTGTATTTGTTGATTCACTCTGGAGAAATTCAGGAAGAAACCGATGGACTCCGAACTTATGACGCGAACCTCGCCCCTAGGAAGGAAGAGATATTTTTGTGAACTTATAAGCATGCACTGACTTTTTATATATATGTGACATCAAGCTTAATCATACTTAGTATTACTTTGATGATGAATTACGATTATATTCAACTATGGTTATTTCATCTTGGTCATTATTATCATACTTTATTCATTATTGTTTTCATGATTGTAATGCGATATAATCAAGCTATATGATTTTATGAACATGTATACATCCTGGGTATAGATTTGTTTTTATAGATGAATGGTGTTCCAAGCCGGAGGTGGAAACATGTCACTTGTTACTATCTCTTAACATAGATGTTCTGACTGGTATGTCACTAGGAAGTTCGTCTGATCAAGGGTAGATCAAGGACGCTTTCCTATTCCGGGCGCCAGGCATGAGAAATCTCCCTTCGGGATATTTCTTTTGTTTGGAGGACGTATGTAAACAGATAGCCATGCTATGACCTTGAATTGCTAGTATTACATAATGGTCACTATGATATTTATGTGTACCTAGATGCTGCGCACTGAATGGTGTTAATGATAATTGACAGAATGATCTCTGTGACTCTTGTAGCAATGCGTAGTATTCCTAAATGATGTTATGAAACCAGGTCATAATACGGGCAGAATAATATCCAAATTGAGAGTTTAACAACATGTGACCTATTTGGCGATTCTGTGTCTGCAACGAATGCTCTAGTATTCTATATTGAGTCATGTATTGTGTATTCTATATATTAACCTTTGTAACCTTTTATGCCGTGTATGAATGAACGTATTGTGAGTAAGTGATGCCTCATACTAGGTGGGGGGGCTCCGAGACCCAGGACTCGGAGACCCACATCCTGCATCCAGACTCTTTGATTGGCAGTTTTGACGGTTTTGTTACTTTATTTAGAAATAAAATATTAATCTTAATTTTGAACACTAAATGTTCACTCATGATCGTCGTATATGGGCCGAACTAGTCAAAACTGTCCATCATAAGTAAAACCTTATATATACCCATATGAAATGAGATTGTGGAGACTCCTGATTTGGGCTGCTATTAGCTGATGTTATTGTAACTATACGATCACGCTTAATAAAACCGCTTGAGAAAGAAATACTGGACTTGTCATCACTAAGTTTGAGCTGACCCTCAATTGGATCCGTAAGATAGAAGGCTTACATGAATGTAGGTGACCAGAACTCTTTTATTTAAAGACTGAATAAAAGGGTAAACACTCTTGCCTTAGGTCTAATAGGACAGTGACAATACTTAATCCTATAATAGAATATGATTTGTCACAATCTTCTCCCATTTTCTGATGAGTTAGCTCATCTGAGTTTTAAATGCTTTTGAGTTTTTACCTGGTATGTGAACTCGTAGGTTTTTACCTGGTGAAAGAGCTCATGAGATTTGTACCTGGTGAGTGAGCTCGCAAGTTTTTACCTGGTGAGAGAGCTTGTGAGTTATTTACCTGGTGAGCAAGCTCATGCGTTATGACAACAACAACTCGCTGTTTGTTGCTTTCTGATGACATCACGGGATCGTACAACATGGCTGTCTCTCTGTAGGTGATCAGGCCCCAATTCTCCATCGCTCCAGCAGCAAAGTCAGGGATAGCAATCATGTCTGGAATCAGAGTGTCCAGGTAATATTAGTAATTTTAAAAATAGACATTACCTTTTTAATAAGGGCAGCTGTAAAGTGGAGCATCCACTTTTAAAAGGGTTATGTTATTGGAAATGTGTTTCTTGTCTATAACTATCCTCTGTACTTAGGTCAATGCACAGCTAGAGTCCATTAAAATTCTGTTGTAGTTTTAACTAGACTAGTATATAAATTGGAGTTGGATCTATAAACTCAACAAAATCAGATATATATTTAGAAATAATTTACTGATAACTTTGTAAATAAATAGAGTTTGACATATTGGTTTAATACTCAATTAAGTATGAAAAAGTTGATAATTCCAATATAGAAAACTTCATGGTTTTCTTTCAATCCTGCCCACAAGCTTTTGTACACTAACTCAGAAACATACAAACTTACACATAATGATGACACTTACTCTCTGCAATAAGCTATGCAAGGGTATAATTATTTGATATCCATATGGTCTCTTATCAATAAGCTCATTGACAAATCCAATAATGCTTTTTTTCATTTTGTCTGATATACTTGACACTCCACTTATCTAAAAAGTCAATCTATTCAGTAAAGTAAAACATAATAAATCAACTGGACTGAATAGATTGTCATCATTGCTCAGTACCTTGTTTCTTGAGAGGGAATGAGATGTTGAAGTATTCCTCATAGAACGTGATGGTGTCCACACCTACGTCTAGTGCAAACTCCGCCTGATGTATCGCCTCAGGTCTAGACCACGCCCCATACTGAAACAACGTCAAACTGATGTCAGCTAGCATTCAAACCTCAGGAAACAAACTCATGAAACAACACACTCTGATCTGAGTAATCAAAACTCAACACTTAAATTCAAACAACAGACAGGGACCTTAAGTGGGTGTGCTAGCTTCATCCTCATTACCTTTAATTGGTAAACTTCACAAATCATACTGTATACAAGGCTTTTATTATATTTTTTTTATTTTGAATCCTTACTATGCCCACACAGTACTGCAATTAATTCAAAGTAATTTTAAAAAAGTTCTAATTCAAAACAGAGCTATCCTTGTTTTAAAAATATGTCACAGCAAATCTTACACATGTCACATATTGAGCAATGATAAAACCAGATTTAAAATGCAAACCCAAGGATTTTCAACATTTTGACAGAAAAAAACCCCAGGAATAATAATAGTTCAACTTTTATGAAATCCTCAATTGATTAAAGAATCTGACAAAGCAAATATCACATAACAAGAACAATCTCTTACCATTATTCCATTAGGCGTTGCCTTGGAGATGTTCTGGAAGTCGCACACAATGAAGCAGGCCAGATAGGTAGACATGGGCACCGACTCCTCATAGACATCAGCCAGTAAACCGTTAGATCTGTAACAGAGATCACAACATACATGTAGCTACCAGCTGTCTTAGAATTATCAGCGAAAAAATTAACAAAACAAAAAATTGTGGGAAGTCCAACTTTCTCACAGTTCAGTTCTTTCTTTTACATTTGATTTCATTAAACTTCGTATAACTACTTTTGTACCAGAAACAGTAATCAAATAGACCTTTAATAGGCTAACACAACTCCCTTGGGTTAAAATGCAGGACAAAACTCTGCAATTCAGTCAACTGAATGTTGACTCATCTCAAAGGCATGGAAAGGGAACTGCATGACTGAGCTAACTGCCATTGAGTAATCTTGAAGTCAACATTCAGTTAAACCATGGTAGAACTTTATATCTATTCTGTGAAAATCCTTTCTGCCAGACACAGATTGATCCAGACTATCAATGTTATAACCAATCTGGATCAGCCATAGATTGATCCGGACAACCAATATAATATTAACCTATGTGTATCAGACATGGATTGATCTGGACTACTAATGATATAACCTATCTGGATTAGCCATAGATTGATCCAGGCGATCATTGATATAACCTATCTGGATCAGCCATGGATTGATCCAGACTATCATTGATATAACCTATCTGGATTAGCAATAGATTGATCCGGGCTATCATTGATATAACCTATCTGGATCAGCCATGGATTCATCTGCACTATCAATGATATAACTGTTCTGGATCTGACATGATTGATCCAGACTATAAATAAAACATTAAGTTATCTGAATCAGACATGGATGGGGCAGTGACTTACAGTGCCCGCAAAGTTATTTTTACAATCCGATCCTATCGTATCATGTATCAATCCTATGGTATCGTGGGTGTATACTGTTCTATCGTGCGTTTATCCTATCATATCGTGCATTAATTCTATCGATCATACGTTTATCATGAACATCGTTTATCCTTTCCTATCGTGTATCAATCCTATCAAATCGTTCGTGTATACTGTTCTATCGTGCGTTAATCCTATCCTATCGTGCGTGAATCCTATCCTATCATTTATCTTGTAAAAAATAACATTGCGGGTACTGTACCTGGATTCCGTTCTTTCTATCCTCATGTTGGACAAGGAAATTTTCTCGGGTCTACGCAAGAGTGTGACCTTGAACTTTGCCTTCATGTCAGGTTCATCAAAGCAAGGGAAGGATTTCCTAGCATCTACTGGCTCCATCTGTGTTGTGGCCAGGTATCTGCAAAAGACAGTTAAATTTATTAACATGACTATTCCATGTTTGATTGGACAATGTATCTTATTCGAATTCAGGAGGAAATGGATGTCGGGAATAACCAGAAGGATATTAAACAAATAGATGGTTACCTTATTTCCTGTTTAATTTTTGCTCTTTTCAACCTAATTGACAGCTAATGAGTTTAATAAATCAAAAGACTAAATGAAAAGTTAAAGTTTTTTCTCTTAACACAAAACTGTCACGAGGTGAAATCAAAATGTGTTTATTTTATTTTTACGACTTTGATAGGGTGAAATTAGCACTTAGAAAATCAAGCCAAGAATACAGTATTCTACCAATAATCTACCATTTAAGTAATTCACATAAAAAGACAGTCACAATTACTGCCAGTAGTCCAGTACTTACACAGGCTGGTCGCCCCGTTTGTAGGCGCTGTAGTAGAGACCAGCCAAGTCGTCAGTCAGTGGGCCGACGAAACTCATTGACACCTCGTACTTCTCTCCCCTCTGTAATGGCTGATTTAAGAAAATAATCAGGAACTGTCTCCCTTTATCCTCCTTCATACCCTGGGTCTGAACAATACGAAAGTCCCTCGCTTTCATGACTCGGACACTGTTTGGGTCAACGGTGAGTTTATTGATGTGGAGAGTGATATTGTTTGTGTCGTTCACAACATTGACCAAGATTTTAACGTCTCCTGAGAAAGTAAAGTTTTCGGGACTGGATTGATATATATCTGGGAACAGCTCCAGGGTGTATAGCTCAGGAAGAACAGATCGCGGCAGTCGGACATCTTTGAGAGAACTTCCACCCGAGGATGCAGCTATATTGTCATCCAGCCATTTCTCAATGATGCTGTAGTATTTGGTCATCCATTCAATGTTTGCTACCGTCTTCTCCATCACCTGATCAAAGGCGCGAGTTCCAGAACCCATGTCTGGGTACTTCTGCTTGAAATCTCTCAACTGAAAATATATATTGATTTTGTTAAAGAATTGTGTTTCATGGATCCATTGTTTTTGATAATTTTTAGGTTTTGAGTGTTTAGCCTTGATGATTGGTTAATACCTGTTATGTAGAATTTTGATTGGTTTTATTAATAAGTTGTTGCAGATGATTCTGATTGATTTATACCTGTTATGTAGAATTTTGATTGGTTTTAACTTGAAGATGATTCTGATTGGTTAATACCTGTTGAAGATCTTGCTCTGTGTTAAAGGAATCCAGGACTCCATTCAGAAGATTCTTCAAGGCAAAGGCGGATGTCCCATACCTACAGAAAATATATTAAGTCATTGTTCAGAAGAGCTACCAGTTTTCAATTAAGGACATCAAGGGGCCAGCATTGACAACAATTATTAGAAATGATAAAAAAAAATTTTTGCAGACAAACTTATTCATCATTACATCTCCAAAAGCTGGTCAAAGTTAGCTTTCACAAAATTCCAGGCTAAATCTCGCCCAATTGAGTTCCGCGACACATAGATGATGACGTAAGTCCCATCCTGTCGTCGGACTTCTGAGGAATCAAGGGACATGCTAAGGTATCTGAAAAACAAGGATGTTCCTATAATTAGTTTCTTACATAATTATGTAGATGTTCAGTCTCAAACTGATAATACTCTCATTTTCTTTATCCATTTTTGCTCTCTCTCTCTCTCTCTCTGTCTCTCTCTCTCTCTCTCTCTTACTTGCTGAGTATCCAGGTTTGCTTTGTACAGGCCATGGCAGCCATTAGAGTTCTACGTTCTGCGGCTACATTTGTCTCTTTGTATTGTTGGTACGCAAAGTTCCACTCGGCCTCCCCTCCCTCTGCAATGGCTGTACAGTACACAGCTGACTTCAGATCAGGATCCACTCTGAAAGATAAAGATGGATTTAAACAAAGCAGATCATGGACTTAACATTCTGAAAATTGCATAAATTAAAATAGAAATACTTATCAGCATAAAATTTCATTTTGACTAGATTTTCATTCAAAGATACATTTCAAAACTCCTAACTCCTTACATTAATATTACAAAACTCCTAACTCCTTACATTAATATTACAAGTACATTATCTAAACTCATCTATTATATCTGATCCTTACTTTTTCTTCGGAACTAAGATCTAAACCACCCCACTTCCCACCCCCCCCCCCCCATTTCCTTCCTATTTTTAGGTGAGGTCATAAATCCAGTACATTCTTGGTACATTTTGACCCCTCTCCCCCATTTCTTCCTGCCTTCATCTTGTTGATGGGGTCATTTATCCAGTCCTGGTACTTTCTGATCCTGAAACATTAGGACACTACCCATCACCCACCCCCCCCCCCCCCATTCATCCTATCCAATTCTGATACAATTAGACCCCCCCTCCAATTCCTCATAACCCACCTCTTGTTTATGGGGTCGTCCATCCAGTCCTGGTACATTCTGAGGGCCCCAGACATACAGCTCTCGATGTCATAGGAGCACGCCTCTCCCACCAGCAGTGACCGGGTATAACTACAACACAAAGCACAATCACACCAGAGTCTAGGCAATTCAATGATTGAACATTACTGAGCCATTCACAAAAGAGTTCATGATTATTATATTTTCAATAACTTGGAGCAATTCAGATAGAAATGTAAACTATTTATTCCACGGTACATGCTCTTTATACTAGATATTAATGTTTTTTACACAAAGTGACATCTACTTGGCTTAAATACAATGATGTTTACAGAAAGGTCACCTACATTTCCAGATGTCCTGAGCCAGTGTTGTCCATTCCCAGCTTGTCATATGGTTTCTGGATCAGAGTTTGCATGAAGTTCTACAAAATGATGAAATAATAGCCATTCATACTTAAATACTTCATTCTGTGCCACTAGTCATTAAACTGAATGCTTTAACAAAGACCTTGGTCAAGCTTTTCTGATTTGCAACTATTCCTTATACGTGTACATATATGTACTAACAAAATAAAGGTAACCTTAGGAACCAAGGCCATTTTTAATGGATGCCACAACAATATGCCATATAGTGTGTTCAGTCATTTTAGTGTCCTGAATCAGCTTTGTTCAAAATTTTAAGAAACAATTAGTTTCCTGTAAATACTGTAGAATCATCATTGTTCGTAGGGGACCAATGTTCGTGGCTTTTGTGGGTAACCCTTGCCAGCGAATTTACATCCCCATGAACCTATACACAATCATTTGTATAATACTTGTAAATATTATCCAGATTACACCTACCAACGAAATTATTTCCCCACAAACCAGGAAAATTTTGGTTACCCATGAACATTGACCTCCACGAATAAAAATGATTCCACAGTAAAATCTGTTTGCCATTACTGTACCTTAAATTTTCCATACAGGTTGCTTCTTGTCAACATTTTCTGTACATAAGAGAGCTCATGTCTTGCCGCATACCAAGGGACATAATCCATTTCTGATCCCAGGTACTCCACCATCTTTAAGGCGACCTCCATATCAGCATCTCCAGATCTTGTAAAAAGAAAACATCAACGAAATGTTACTTCGTTCTCTTTTAATTGATAGAGAGTTAACTCACTGATTATCCAATTAATTCATGATTTACTTACTTGGCCAATGCCCAGGCATCATTAATTAATTGTCCTCTGTTAATTACATGAATACTCTGAAATAAGAAAAATTAGCACATTAAAAATGGCTGTATCAGTGAATCATATTTTTTTCCTTCCTTTAAACATTAGAAAAAATTTCAATATGAATATGAAATTTTCTAAAATATGTCTTAATGTCTAAATCTATCTGAAGAAAAACATTTTCATCAGAATCAAACAAAGTCAAATAAATTATATTAGTATTCATCCATAGTTTGGGATGTTTATTGCTTTTGAACTGTGAAAAAAATTAATAGTTTATTCATATATAAATACCAAGTATCAATATGATCTGTTCAGAGATGCTGCTTAATGTTTTGAGATGTTAACAAGATTTCAACTTACTGCTTAATGTTTAGATATGCTGCTTATTGTTTTGAGCTGTTAACCAAGAATCAACTTGCTATTTAATGCTAAGAGATGCTGCTAAATTTTATGAGCTGTTAACCAGATATCAACTTACTAATTAATGTTCAGAGATGGTGCTTAATGTTTTGAGCTGTTATCCAGATATCAACTTACGGCATGATCTGTTTTGAGCTGTTGAACCAGTTTGAGCCAGTTGCTTTTATCATAGTTGACCCTGTAGTAACCGTACTGTTGAACGTTTCCAATAATCCAGTCATTGGCATCCATCACACCTTGCCGTGGTAAATCTGTCAAATAACAAGGAAAACACAGTGTTTTACATCACAGGTATGTACAGGAACCAACTAACTTAACACTTGTTGTTTTGGGGTTTATTTTTTTCTGGGGGGGGGGGGGGGGGGGGGGGGTTGGTGGTGGTTGGTGGTGGTATATTCTTCTTTTTTGGGGCTTTTTTTTGGGGGGGTGTGTGAGAGTAGGGTATTGACCATGAACATTTTATCATATACCATAGACCAATATGTCCTTCATAAGCACATCTATATAATAATAAAAATGATAACAATAAAATTTTCAAACTTTAAGGTGACTCCTATAGCTATCATACACACTAAGATCTGTAGCCATTTAATACTATACTAACGCTGTCTCACCTTTCTGGGAGGTGTTGAACCAGTGAGCGTTCGCCCAGTTCTGGTTGAAATTTGCTTGTGTTTTGGTCGTGTAAGTAAATGGAATCTGCCACAAGTACCTGTAATACACAGTCAACAGAGGTTACAAAACTGTCCAAAAAAACCATGATACCAACATTCATATACCAAACCAAACACAACAATTCCTGTACATGTATTCAGAAGGAAAATGTATCAGTCTATTTGATTTATATCAGAATAACAATATAAGTAGAAATGACATTCATACCATTCTGAATGATATATCTCAAACAACAGCTCAAGTATACACCTTACATTCATAATTCCATGAGTCTAACTGACACACCTCTCCACAAAGCCATCGCCTATACATGTACCTTTAGTTTACATACACATAAGTCAAGGTCACTCACCCAAAAGGAGATGTGTACTTCATTGGGTCCCGCGCAGTGGGGTTCTGCAGGAACCGCTTCTGTTGAACTCTGACCTGTCCATTGATGACTGTTACCATGACGACAGGATAGTTCATCTGTAGGGTCCAGGTGTCCATCACCTGTTTTACATCGGTCACTCTACCCCCGCCGTCCTGGACAGCTTGCTGTAAGTGTAAAATGTAACATGATCCCAGGTCAATATGATACAGACACCACAGGTCAAAGGATCAAACAAAGTTAGTTAAAGGAGAAGTTATAAAACACTTTTAAACAGCCTAAAATCCAAACATGTAATTGGACATAATCTAGTTGGGATTTACCCATTACAATTCAAAATTTCAAATCATTTTGCATTCATGATTTTGTCACACCCTCATTTTTACTCCCCATTTTGAATTGTTTGAATTCTGAGGTAGTAATCTCAGGACAAAACATAACTTCATGTCTACTTTGAGAATCTTTTGCTTGAACAAGTTACAAAACTATATTATAATTATAACATGGGGTCAAGGTTTCCATGGTTACCTGAGACATGGCATTCCAAAGATCATTGTGAGCGGCATTCCCATACTTCCTGTTGTCAAGGTAACGCTAGTCAAAGAAAATCAAACAGATTAAAAACCAACTCTGTAAACATATAATTGTATGATAAATCAACTTCTAATTAATTTTCTACTTCTTTGCCATTCAGGTACTGCTAGTCTAGAAAACCATAAAGATTAAATATTACGAATTGCATATCAATGTTTAATATATTCATTACTATTAAGTAATTTGTTATGAACAGGGTTTTTTTAAAGAAAGTTTTATGTATATAACTACTCATATATGTAACATTTATTAAATTTATAGTGAAGTTTTGAAGAATTAAAGAAAATACTGGTATTTTAACAAGAAACAAGTAAGATTTAGCCATTTAAATGTAAAATCAAACATAATTGAGTGGGTACATGTACATGTAGACTGTGAGCATGCAATATCATTCCTAAAGAGATAATTACTAGTCTTTGACATTTGTTTTTTGTTTAATATTTGATTTTAATTAGATAAAAACTCACTTTTAGTCCATTTTTAAAAGTGTTATCGCCCAAGAACCACTGCATCATTCTGATGATGCTGCCACCCTGTGGTCAAGAAAGATCAGTTACTATAATAAATACCAGCACATTGTCCACTCTATAACTAAGGAGGCTGGAAGGTCAACAAATTAACCAACAGATCTACCTTAAAAAATTTTAGAAAGGAAGTTTTAAGCTATAAACTTGTACTTGGTTAGAAAAAGTTCCATATATACAGTCAAACTTCGTTATCTCGAACTGAATGGGGCTGTTTCAAAATTTTGAGATATCCCAGTATTCGAGATATCAAGGGTAAAATAGTTTTTAAAAAAGTTGTTGGGACTAACAAATCACTTCGACATATCCATTGTATTCCAGATAAAGGTGTTCAAGATATCGAAGTTCAACTGTATTTGCTTTGAATTTTATTATTTTCCTCAATCTTTATATAGAGCTCTTCTTCTTATGGAGATCAATATTGTCTAAAAATGGCCATGACTATCAAGCCCTTTTAAAGCAACAAATTATCAAATCACAATAAATATTGGATTCCAATCTGATTGATGTCCAGGAAGAAAAGAACACATACATATAAAGTAAGGCCTAACAAAAAAATAGGTTTGTTTCTGCTTTCAGGCTGAAAAAAATTAGGGTCGGTAGGTAGGCTTTTTTTTTTTCCCCTCTCCATCTGTTCAATTGTGCATATTAAACCATTTATCTATTAAACTGGGTAAGATAAAATGATTTCCATAGATGTCATCATATATTTGACTTAATGAAATCCCAGAGGAAAATGATCTGATGAACTTTTTCCCTGGCTAGTGAGAACATTTCTCAAGCTCAACTGGCACGACATGTGCTGCCATTTGTAAATAACAAAAATCTACACATTAATGACATTTAAATAAGTTCTATAAGCATTTCTACGACTTAAATTTAGAGGACACAATAAAAATTTTAATCAGATAAAAACAAAAATTAACAAAAAAAAAACGGATAAAAACAGAAATTTACGAAAGAACTCGAAAAAAATTTTTGAGTCCGCGGGTTTAAGTTAGGGTCGGTCGGGAAAGCGGAAACAAACCTATTTTTTTATTAGGCCTTATATAGAATGTATCAGACAACCTAAATTTATTTGTTATATGCTTGTCTGATATTGATTAGGGAAAAAAATTTAACATTCAAAACTGATAAAAAAAAATTTAACATTCAAAATGATAATTTCAAAGTTGAAAAATGACCTTGGAATAAGAGATGGTGTCAAAAATTTCATTGATTTCTGCGGGGTTGTAGACTGGGGCATAGATCGGATGTGAAGAAACCAGGCCATCGAATCCGAAAGCTGCCTGAACCTCTGCCACCGTAAACTGCTCAAACTGAAAATAAACAATAGACAAGTAAAACGACAGATAATAACTCAAACTGAAAGCAAACTATACATGTGGACATAACCAATTCCAACTGCTCAAACGGAAATTAAAAATATTGTTTAAGATGCAAAAATACGACTTATGGATAAGAATCTACAATAATAATGAATTGTGCCTTTCATAATTCAAAAGATTACTTTACCATTTTCCATTCTGGGTATTTATTGTCGGCTCCAAGGTATTCAACAAACGTGGCAAATCCCTCATTCAGCCAAAGGTCGTCCCACCATTCCATTGTCACCAGATCACCAAACCACTGAATGCAAAAAATTCTTATGTTAATTCATATTTAAAGTAAAATATGATCATTCTAATATTCATTTAAAGCAAAAGTTCAGGACAAATTCACTTGATATACAGAAAAATATAACATAGGTCTTGAAATTCGAAGTTACAAAAACAAAAAAATCTCATTATTTTTCAAAAATTTCAGACTCGGACAATTTTTCCAATGATTTTGGAAATGTATCTTTTTAAAAATGCAAATGGATCTTTTGATTTTTTAAATTCAACTGTTTCAAGAAGGAAGGATGAGGATAATAAGAGATTGATCAAAGGTAAGACAAACAGAATATCACCTGGTGGGCCAGTTCATGTGTGATGACGGTCACCACTCTCTGCTTATTGGTCTCCGAGGAGACGCCCGGCTGATACAACATGGCCGTCTCTCTGTAGGTGATCAGTCCCCAGTTCTCCATCGCCCCCGCAGCAAAGTCTGGGATAGCGATCATGTCTGGAAGATAAGAAAGAGTAAAATTAAACTCACATCTCTCTCTTCTAAAAAATTTCTTTCTATTACTTCTACACCAGAGATTTTCTTCTCAGTGCATCTCTCTCTCTCTCTCTCTCTCTCATAACTTTCTTCAAATGAACACCTTGTTTTGGAAGTGGGAATGCAATGCCAAAGAACTCCTCATAATATGTAATGGTTGTCATGCCAACATCCAGGGCTAGCACTGTCTGGTTGTAGGCCTCCGGAGTGGACCAGGCTGAATACTGGAACGATCCAACAAAACAAATCAAAACACGGAAATCAAACTAACCAAAGACTTAGAATATATGATAAAATAGATGTTCATTTTACAACAAAAAAAACTCATTTAACACTCATTTTGTGAATGCCTCAGTCTGCAAAATTTTATACCTTTTTTAAATATCAGTAAAACAAATGAATCACATCAGAAAGATCCACATACTAATTTAAGCTCCAAGTGCGAGAGGAGAGTGTACAGAGTCTGAGAGTTTTTCTTGGTTTAATTCACTAAATTCTGATATAAAACAAAAACACTGATCCCCTTATAGCCTCTGTTTAGTGTTATACCTTGATGTTAATTTTGGTGTTTACCTGGATGTTGATTTTGGTGTTTACCTTGATGTTGTTTTTGGTGTTTACCTGGGTGTTGTTTTTGGTGTTTACCTTGATGTTGTTTTTGGTGTTTACCTGGATGTTTGGTGTTTACCTGGATGTTTGGTGTTTACCTGGATGTTGATTTTGGTGTTTACATGGATGTTGTTTTTGGTGTTTACCTTGATGTTGTTTTTGGTGTTTACCTGGATGTTTGGTGTTTACCTGGATGTTGATTTTGGTGTTTACCTTGATGTTGTTTCATGTTTACCTTGATGTTGATTTTGGTGTTTACCTGGATGTTGTTTCATGTTTACCTTGATGTTGTTTTTGGTGGTGCCTGTCCTGGACACAAAGTCACAGACGATGATACAGACCAGGTAAGTGGACATCTTCTCTGACACCTGGTACACATCCTCCACAAACCCGTCACTGCTGTAACACAAAGGGCATGAAGGTCAAATAAAGACATCTACCAGTGACATCAATCTACTACACACCTACTATTGACTGAGGACACATCTAATAGTGACATCACTGATCTAGTACACATGTATCAGTGACTTCACTTATCTAGTACACATGTATCAGTGACTTCACTTATCTGGTACACATGTATCAGTGACATCACGTGTACACACCTACCAGTAATGTTATTGATCCTGTACATATCTATTAGTGACATCACTTATCTAGTGTCCAGCTATCATTGACATCACAGATCTAGTACACACATACCAGTGAAATCATGGTAAGACAACTAATTGTTCCTACACATCTATCAGTGACATCACTGGTCTAGTAAACAGCTAGCCATGACATCACTGATTTGTGTCATCTATGTACATGTACCAGTGACATCACAATAAGACACTTACCTGTTCCTGTGCTCTATGATGGGCATATTTGACAGCGAGATTTTATCTGGTTTGCGAGCCAGTGTGAGCTTGAAGCGGGCCTTCAAGTCTGGTTCATCGAAACAGGGGAAGGCTTTTCTGGCATCTGTAGGCTCCATCTGAGTTGTAGCCATGTATCTATAATAAAGTGTACAAATATTGTCTAATTCAACTGTAAATCAAATCTAACCATTTTTTTTATCAGGAAAAGAATCTAATGGCTGAAACAGGAACTGCACCAACTATCTGCTGCTAATTCATGCAAGTATAAAGCCACATGCAGAACAGCTTACCAGAACACAGGTTTTTAAAATTTTTTCATGGTTTCATCACTGTTCATCAGTTTGACTGTTACTATTACTAAATTTTGCTCAATAACTGTTAGAGATATGTGCTAAAATTACTTGTATAACTATGACTGTGACTTACAAAATATTCCTTTCTACATCAATACATCAATCTTTTCCAGTTGAAGGAAATAGAAATGTTAACAGAAAAATATCTCACACTTTTTGGTCGTCCCTCATGTAGGAGCTGAGATAGAGCCCTGTTAAATCGTCCGTCAGCTCGCCCACAAAGTTCATGGCCACGGTGTAGTTCTGTCCCCTCTGTAGGGACCCGTCCAGGTGAATGATGAGGAACTGTCGATCCTTGTCCTCCGACTGACCCGCCACCCTCGGGGCGGAGGATCCTGCGTTCTGATTGAACACCTGAATGTCACTGACCATAAGCTTGTTCTTATGCATGGTGATATTCGTCGTAGGTCCAACACACTCAAAACTGATCCTGATTCTACCGTAGAATTTGAATTGAGTTGGGTCACCTGAATAAATGTCAGGCTTCAAGTAGATGTCATACAGAGTCGGTATGTTGGAACGAGGCAGTCTGACGTCCGTCAGTTTTTGGACTGAGGAACCAGACGTCATTTTTTCGAGCCATGTTTTGATTGTGGCGTAGTTTGTTTCCATCCATGCTTTGTTGGCTTTGGTGTTCTCTATAGCTTCCTGGAAAGCCCTCTGACCAGTTCCCAAGTCCGGATGGGTACGGACAAAGTCCTCCAACTGTAACCAATAACGTATGATGAACAAAGGGCAAAAGCTGCTATGGTGTCAAACCACAATGCTCATTCCAAACGTGTATGACAACAAAATTCAACTGAGATTTCATTAAATCCTGAAGAAATGTGTTGCCAAGTAGTTTTCAAATTATGACCATTTTTTTAATATAGAAATGTTCAATACCTACTATGATGAAAACTCCTGAAATAGCTGGTAAATAATAATCCCCCCTCAAAAGTATCTGGACTCTAATTTTGGCCAAAAATTCAATGATTATTTTCTCAGCCCCATTGTGTTATCTCAGATGCTGCCCCATTAATTTATTTTGTTGTCATATCAAAAAGAATTACAACAAATATTTCATATTTAAGATAAAAAAAAGAGGCCCATGGGCCACATTGCTCACCTGAGGAACAATAGTTATGATAAAATCAGCTTAATGGAATCATAATACAAACTATCTGGACAATGTACAATAATACATGTAGATCCTGTATAAATAAAAATCCATTTTCCCCCTTGGATATTCTTGTTCTCATTATCATTAGTCCCTTTTCTAACAGGATAATTTTATAGCATTCATAACACATGTTGAGCATTTCAGTTCTCAAAAAGATCCTAAACAATTGTTTATGTATTTGGCATATGAACCTCGATCAAACTCTGAACCCCTTGTGATGCCCAAGAATTGTCCACGGGCCAAAGTCTACACAATCTAAAAAAATAATGCGGCTGATAAGTTTCTTAGAAGAAGATTTTAAAGATTTACTCTATATATTCCTATGTAAAAATTCATCCCCCAATTGTGGCCCTACCCTACCCCCAGGGTCATGATTTCCACAACTTTGAATCTACACTACCTGAGGATGCTTCCACACAGGTTTCAGCTTTCCTGGGCAAATGGTTCTTGAGAAGAAGAAAATTTTCAATAATTCCTAATTAACTTCTCTTGAAAAAGGGCATGGTCCTTAATTTTCACAACTTTGAATCCCCTTTGCCTAAGGGTGCTTTGTGTCAATTTTGTTTGAAATTGGCCCAGTAGTTCTTGAGAAGATGTCGAGAATGTAAAAAGTTTACAGACAGACAGACAGACAATAGACAAAATGTGATCAGAAAAGCTTACTTGAGCTTTCAGCTCAGGTGAGCTAAAAATTGAGTCATTCCTCTTTTTAAATCATACGATACATGTATACATAAGGTCAGCTATATATTCCTGCCTGTCAGAACAATTTTAAATTTTTGGCATGAGAAACAAATTTTTCTGACCAATTGTTGTACTATTTTACCTGTCTCAGTTGATGGCCAGTATTAAACGATTCTGTGACACCTTTAATCAACTGGGCAAACTTAAAAAACCCACTGCCAAATCTGCAAAACACAAGAATACATGATGATTTTTTTCAAATGTTAGCTGTACTCTTTAGGATTGATAATTCAGAATTCAAAAAAGAAAAGTGCATTTCAGATTTGGACCTACTTTTGTCTTAAAGTCTCCCAGTTCTCTTGCATAAACTCCCATGCTATGTATCGACCAACCGAATTCCTTGACACATAAATGATGACATTGGTGACATCTTGACTGCGAATTTCATTTGGATCCAAGGACAGTTTTAGGTAGCTTAAATTCAAAATAAAAAACAATTGAAATCCTGCCAATTGTCAATAAACCAAATTTAAGATTGTAAAAAAATTAAGTTAATGGTGAACAGTGTGAATTAACTCCCGGTGGCCAATATTCTTTTTTGATAATGGACATTAAAAAGGGCAAGAAAAATCACTTCACTACACATTGGCATCTACACTTAAAAAGAAACAGGCGCTGGCTATCAACACTGCAAAAGATACTCTGCATTTAAATGTGAGAGTGTGGCAAATCTAATCTCTTTATCTAGAGTGGAGCTCATGACTCAGTGGTCATATGTGTTAAGTCAGTAGCCCTTTGGTCACTGGTTTGAACCCTGCTGTGGTCATTGTTGTCACTGTAGTGTGTTGTGTCTGTAGACAAGACACTAGTGCTGTATCTACATTATCTCAGTCCAACCAGCTGCTATTGGGTACCACTTTAGGCTGGAAATTAACCGGCGATTGACTGGTGTCCAATCCAGGCAGATTCTGGTGTCCAATCCAGGCGGATTCTGGACTGGTGTCCAATCCAGGCCGCTTCTGGACTGGTGTCCAATCCAGACGGATTCTGGCCTGGTGTCCAATCCAGGCGGATTCTGGACTGGTGTCCAATCCAGGCGGATTCTGGACTGGTATCCAATTCAGGCGGATTCTGGACTGGTATCCAATCCAGGCGGATTCTGGACTGGTATCCAATCCAGGCGGATTCTGGACTGGTGTCCAATCCAGGCGGATTCTGGACTGGTATCCAATCCAGGCGGATTCTGGACTGGTATGCAATCCAGGCGGATTATGGACTGGTATCCAATCCAGGCGGATTCTGGACTGGTTACTCTTATCTGCTTAGCACTGCAGATAAGCACCAGTCATTTATGCTTTCATGGCTGGGAGAAGGATTTAACTTTAACTTCTCTCTAAATCAAGAGCAACCAAGAAAAGACATGAAGAGACAAATTTGTTGGTGTGACACTTACTGACTTAGGAGCCAAGTTTGGGAGGAGCAGGAGAGTGCAGACAGGAGGAGGGACTTCTCCGAGGCCACGGTGGTCATCTTGTATTGGTTATAGGCAAACTCCCACTCACTCTGTCCCCCCTCTCTGATCCCTGTACAGTACACCACATTCTTAATGTCCGGATCAATCCTACAACCAGGCAGACAGAATCTAATGTTTACACTTTGTAAGACATGTAGATCTAAGCATGGAGTTTATCAATAATAGGGAGTGGTAATTAACGTCACATAGATCATAGTTTCAGCATATAATGTGCACTTCTTGCTTGGTTATGGACAGAATACTTTCAAATTATTATGAATATTTTCATTCAAAACTGAGCAAGAATTTATTGAATTAATTAATAAAAGATTCAAAAGATTCCATAACAGTAAAAAAAAATTTTCATAAAATTGTGTTTAAATACAAAACTACAAAATTCACATTATCAATAGACACTGCCAAAATGAATACAAAAACCTGTATTTTCAAATGAAATAAAAAATTAATAGTTTTATCATCATATCAGATAAAAAGACATCTGTGTCCAATGATGAGGTCTGACAGAGTTATTGCCCCTGACCTGTTTCTCTGTGGGTCTTCCATCCAGGCAGAGAACAGCCTGCTGGCCTCCGTCACACACGAGGATATACCGTAACCGCAGGCAGCACGGCCCACCAGTGAACGCAACAAGCTAGAAAATTAACAAGATATCTGTGAGCCAATGCTCACTAGTGATACCCCCGCTCTGATGTGAATATGCAAAATAAGCAAAGTCGACATTTAACAGAAAGCTGGCATCTGATTGGTACAGAAATATATCCCACAATATGGCATGCCTAAACAAATAGTGTGTTAAAATTTCAAGCATCTGCGATAAACAGTTGCTGAGAAATCTTTGAGGAAAATTTGTTTGAAAATTTTGGCTAAAATAAACAAAGTACTCATTTAACAGGAAGTTGATGTCCAATTGGTACAAAAATGTATCCCACAATATGGCATGCCTATACAAATAGTGTGTAAAAATTTCAAGCATCTGCGATAAATAGATGCTGAGAAATCTTTGACGGAAATTTGTTTGAAAATTTTGGCTAAAAATAAACAAAGTCGTCATTTAACAGGAAGTTGACGTCCGATTGATACAAAAATATATTCCACGATATGGCATGCCTTAACAAACACTGTGTAAAAATTTCAAGCATCTGCGATAAATAGCTGCTGAGAAATCTTTGAGGAAAATTTGTTTGAAAATTTTGGTTAAAAAATAAGCAAAGTCGTCATTTAACAGGAAGTTGACGTCCGATTAATACAAAAATATATCCCATGATATGGCATGCCTATACAAATAGTGTGTATAAATTTCAAGCATCTGCGATAAATAGTTGCTGAGAAACCTTTGATGGAAATTTGTTTGAAAATGTTGGCTAAAAATAAACAAAGTACTCATTAAACAGGAAGTTGACGTCCGATTGGTACAAAAATACATCCCACTATATAGCATGCCTATACAAATACTGTGTAAAAATTTCAAGCATCTGCAATAAACAGTTGCTGAGAATTCTTTGACAAAAATTTGTTTGAAAATTTTGGTTAAAAAATAAGCAACGTCGTCATTTAACAGGAAGTTGACGTCCAATTGGTACAAAAATATATCCCACTATATAGCATGCCTATACAAATACTGTGTAAAAATTTCAAGCATCTGCAATAAACAGTTGCTGAGAATTCTTTGACAAAAATTTGTTTGAAAATTTTTGCTGAAAATAAACAAAGTTGTCAATTAACAGGAAGTTGTCGTCCAATTGGTACAAAAATATATCCCACGATATGGCATGCCTACACAAATACTGTGTAAAAATTTCAAGCATCTGCAATAAACAGTTGCTGAGAATTCTTTGACAAAAGTTTGTTATAAAATTTTTCCTAAAAATAAACAAAGTCGTCATTTAACAGGAAGTTGGCGTCGGATTGGTACAAAAATATATCCCACGATATGGCATGCCTATACAAATACTGTGTAAAAATTTCAAGCATCTGCGATAAACAGTTGCTGAGAATTCTTTGATGAAAATTTGTTTGAAAATTTTGGTTAAAAAATAAGCAAAGTCGTCATTTAACAGGAAGTTGGCGTCCGATTGGTACAAAAATATATCCCACAATATGGCATGCCTTAACAAACACTGTGTTAAAATTTCAAGCATCTGCGATAAATAGTTGCGGAGATAAATGCGACAGAAATTTTTGTTACGGACGGACAGACAGACTGACAGACAGACAGACGGACGGACAGACGGACGGACAGACAGACACACAAGGGTAAAACAGTATACCCCCTCTCCTTCGGAGCGGGGGTATAACAAAATTTCAATCAAAGTACTGACAGTACAGATAATAGCTGCTGCCACACAAAGATATACCATAACTACATAAAGCTTGCCCTACTAGTGAATGCAACAAGCTAAACAATGAAAAATCTCATGATAAATCAAAGTACTGACAGTACTGAGAGGCATCGAGTGTGGTTATAGAGATTATACATAATATACATATCATCACTTCATAAATTATCAGCCTGCTTTATTTTGTTGACATGTAAGTGTACAGAGCTCACACTGCTTGCAATGATTGCTCAGAAAAATCAACCATCATTGTCTGGTATGAAGTCCTCCACAGCTCTGAGCGACATTTCACTCTTAGGAATTCTGTAATAATTCATTGCATTATCAAAAAGATTGGTTTTAGCAATCTTACGTTTCAATGTGAGTGGAATTGGAGTCGTCCAGTGTCAACTTCTTGAAGAGTTTACTCAACTTCTCCTTCATGAACATCTGCAGCAAAAAACACAG
Source organism: Magallana angulata (assembly GCF_025612915.1). Taxonomy (NCBI): domain Eukaryota; kingdom Metazoa; phylum Mollusca; class Bivalvia; order Ostreida; family Ostreidae; genus Magallana; species Magallana angulata. The sequence goes on from NC_069119.1 coordinate 4,496,206, forward strand.
TTTACATATTCTACAATTTCAGTTGCGATCAAATCTATTGACATCCTTTGATATCTAAAATAAGAAGGGTAAACTCTTATCTGAAGTAGTGCAATTCATTAAAGTCTTCAATCAAATTAAAATGATCAGAATAAACACATTTATTCAGGAGGTGTTAACAAATAAAACCGAAGGTTTTTCAATAATTTAGTTTTTTTATTAGTGTTTCCTAACTTTTTATTAGTTTTCTTTTTAAAAATATCTGCAGTAAAAAATGCAAAAACAGCAAAACCTTATTCATTCTTTAATCAATTTAACTGTATAACCAAAAATTCATCAGATTTATAAATAATCAAATAAACTTGTCCATAGCACTCCGCTTTAACCATGTTTTACTGTGAATTTTATTCTTTACACATTTAAATGCATACATGACCTTGCTTACTCACCTGGAAGTCTCCGTAAGCCTCGGTCTCTCCGAGCATGTCAGAAAGGTATCCGACCTCATTCATGGCGGACACCCAGGGGACATAGTCGGACTCGGTGTCCAGGTACTCCAAACTGGGCAGGGCGACGCCCACCGACAGCTCCCCCGCCTTCATCAAATTCCACGCATCATTGATTAACTGTGCCCTGTTGAGCATGGGAATCCTCTGCAAGGACATAAGGGGAAATATTATTGTGCATGTAAAAATGAGTCAGCTAATTCCAAAGAGCTCACAGAAATATGAATCAATTCAGTTAGTACATCATAATGTAATGCTAGTCATTGTGAGAATCTCTTTTCACTTTTTTTAATCCTCAATGAATTATGAAACTTTATCATGTGAAATAAGGTAAATAAAAGAAATTGCATAAACCTGTAAAAAAATGAAAATCTTAGGAAATTGGTGCCAACAAACTTAAATGATTTCACAGTAGTGAAGGCAGTGATAAATAGTATCCCATACAAAGTGGGGCTGTCCACATACCATGTGCTACTTTTTACTGTGAAACAATCTTTTACATATTTATATAATGTGAGAGAAATTTTCGTGGGCTTCGTGAGAGCTTGGTCGCGAAACTTAGTCACCAGTTCATGTCAGGTAAATCGTGGAATGAAGGTATATCGTAAATAATATTTGGTTTACAGTATATACCGTGTGTTGCTGTTTAAGCTGTGTCATCAGTGCCCTCCAGTTGTCTGTGTCATAGTTCACACGATAGAACCCGTACTGCTGGACATTACCCAGAATCCAATCTCCCTGGTTGCTAGGATACATGCTGCCTTGGATATCTAAAATAAAAAAAAACAATATTTGTTTGTCCTTCCTTCAATTAAAATTATTTTAGTGTTTTCTTAAAAACAAAACTTTGTCAAAATTATTAATCTAGGATTTATAATCAGTGTCTTCGAAAAATACATATGTACTAGGCTTAGACATCAGGATTAAACTTTTTCAAGACAGAGTAAGCTATTTCATCATTTATAATCTAATCTTAGATTTTATAGCAAAACATTCGTGGTTGCTTTTGAAGGATTTTATTGACAGGTGAAGAAAATTGGCCCTTACCCAGTTCTGGTGACATGATCCAGTGTACATCAGAATTTGTAACATTAAAGTCCACATCTTTACTGGTCTTAAAGGTGAAGGGAATCTTCCACTGGTAGCTGTAGTAATTTATAACAAAATTATATTACCTCATCTTTATACTGCAAGAAAGTTAATGATTCAGTTGTTGACCGATTTAGGTCTCTCAGTTTCTTATGATTAAACCTGCTTCAAAATCTTTGACTGTTTACTCACCCAGAAAATTCAACTGATGTTGTATAGATGTTTAAGAATGAAACTGAATTACTCCTTAATTCTTTCACCTGCTTATATCTTAATAGTGTTCCATGTTAAAGGTTCAATTCCACTCTTATATATACAGAGCTAGAAACTGAGTATATATAAGGAACCATTATTACTCACTAAGGATGCTTATCCAATAGACATCATTTCTTCTCATACTGTCTCTTTATACTCCGTAAATAATTCTTACTTGAACTTTGAGACAAACTTTCCCGGGTCAGAGGAGGCGTCGTTGACAAGGAAACGCTTTTGTTGTACATGAACCGCTCCTGCTGAACTCTTGGTAACCTTGACAACTGGGTAGTTCATCTGGGAGATCCAGGTGTCCATGATGTCCTTGATGCTGGCAGGGTAGGTCACTCCTTCTATCTGGGCTCTCTGTCAGAAAAAAAAATGAACATATCTAACATATCTAGTGACCATGAACATACATAAAAACGTGTAATTTCTAGTATACTCTCTTAGAAAAAAGTCATTTATCTGTTGCTCTATATAAGAAAACAGTCACATCTAGTCACCATTTACTCACAGAAATAATATGATTACAGGTTATAAATATAACTTTTTTTCTAACATCAAGTTAATTATGCACAGACAGAAAAGAAATAAGCATACAGCAAATACTAGTTTTAGATGAATTCAGCAATGGGCAAAATTGACAGACATATTGAAGGCACACACATTTCATCCATTAAGGGGAAAGGCGGTGCTACAATTTGGTTTAATTTGTTGATAACGTATAGTAAAATTTATCTGTCAAACACTTTGAGTTTACCTGATCAAGGGCATCAAACAGATCATCATGGAAAGCAGTGTAGTATTTCTTGCTCTGCAGGTAGTCCTTAAAAAGTCAAAATTCAACATGTACATATGAAGTTCTTAAACAGCAGAAAGAAAAGCTTTCAAGTATAATTTGGTATAAATGATGGTGTACGTATGCATTACAAGAGTAACTAATACCGTAAATTCATTATTTTATGGGTCAGTAATTAATTCCCCTAAAATTTATATCATTTCCATCATATCTCAACAATATACAATCACCATTATCATAGTTTCATGTGCTTTACATCTCTCCAAAAAAAAAGCGAGATTTTGAAAATCACGTAATGTGTTTTTCGCGATTTTACATGGATATTAATTCCGCCTGTTTAATTAGGAATCTACACTAAGCATTGTCCTTCCGTCATTTTTTTTTTAAATTCTGTTCAGTTTCCTTTGTTGTAACATACAGAATATTCCATAGAGTATATATACACATCAGAGTAAATTACTAAGTTGACTAAATTCAGCCGTGGTTACCTGGAGACCTTTAAGGAACGTCTGTTCTCCCATAAAGAACCGCAGCATCCTAATCACCGAGCCCCCCTGTGTAAAACAATAATAAATTGTAGACACAATAACAATCTTTGAACACAATATACATTTATACTGTTACTCAGTTAACTGTTTCAGTTACTGTTAACCAACTATACTTTAGATGCAAGAAATCTCTGTGAAGTATGGCAAGTCTCAAACAATCAGTTACCGTATATCCGGTAATTTTCGCAATGATATAGTTTTCGCTTTTTTTGCGATCTCTTTCAAATCGCAAAATATTAATCAAAAAGACACTTTTAAATTCGCAAAAATGACTAACGCAAATTAAAAATGCTATGTTTTCCCCATTTTCGCAAATTTTGTGACATGCGAAAAAAAACGGATATACAGTATTACACTTAAGATACTTTCAATAAGACTTCTCTTCAAAAAAAAACTGATGGATATTGCCTTGACTGCAGTTTCAACAGATAAAGTACTGGCTAACCAATCAAGCTTTTAAGTGTAAACCAGCGCTGTATCTCTCTCTCTCTGATCTTTCCTTGTTTTTGATGATGAGTTGTATCTCTCTCATTAGCTCATGATCTTACCTTGTTATAGATGATGAGTTGTATCTCTCTCTCATTAGCTCATGATCTTACCTTGTTATAGATGATGAGTTGTATCTCTCTCATTAGCTCATGATCTTACCTTGTTATAGATGATGAGTTGTATCTCTCCCTCATTAGCTCATGATCTTACCTTGTTTTTGATGATGAGTTGTATCTCTCTCATAAGCTCATGATCTAACCTTGTTATAGATGATGAGTTGTATCTCTCTCTCTGATCTTACCTTGTTATAGATGATGTGGTCAAAGATTTCATTGATCTGGTCGGGGCTCTCCACGGGGACATAGATGGGGTGAGAGGTCGTCAGACCATCCATGTCAAAGGCTTCAAACATCTCCGACACAGTGAACTTCTCCAGCTGCAAATGTAGACCAACATACAAAGTATTTAACTCATATACCAAAGCTAGGTCTCAATCTCAACATACCACAGCAGATGTTGACCAAAAAAGTATTAACTCAAATACTACAGCTAGGATTTGATATTACTCTCAACCACTTTGCATTTACCCCACTGAAATATTCTTATACTTTCTGTATACATGTATAATTAATCTGTATATTAAAATTTATTTGCTGTGATGGGAAATTACATTACAATTTACAACTATTGTTGCAAACAGAATAAGACGATATAGATATGCGTGTCGGTTCTGATATAAAGAACTGTTAATTACATCTAAAGTAGTTCAAAACCTTGAAAAAATTAAAAATATTTCAATCGATATCAATTCTTATAATATATAATAAGGATAAAGAGATCTTAATTCAAACAAATCCCAACAAATATTGCAATGTATACCATCACAAAAATATGATATGCCAGAAAGGCTGTTTAAGGTATCCGATCCATAATACCCCAGATTCAGTGAATCTGGATGCATAACAGATATGTATGGGCTTAAAACTAAGTATACTTGGACATAATTTTCATGTTTAAGTATAAATATGTAAGAGTGGAATGTGTCCTAATTAATGACCTTTTCCTTTTCTTGAAGAGTTGCTCCCCTTTGCTTTTAATATATAAAAATTAATTCTAAAAAAAATCTACAAGGTATACAAATTATTTTCAATTTTTTTTTGTATTCCTAATGATAAAATACATCTTTCCACCAAAGCATTTTTTTATATTCTTAGTATTTACTTTTTTATTTAAAAAAATGTGCTTGTCCCCATAGACCTTAATGCAATCTTCGTTAATTAATTACTGCTTAGTTAATAATATTTTTGAAAATTTCTCTCGGTAAATCTTTTTCTACTCTAAATTGCTTTAGAATAATATCAGAGTATTTAATACATGATGGATATTCAAGGTTAGAAAAATTAGTTCCTAATATGGATCGGATACCTTAAAGTACATGTAATTAACAGGAATACGTGTATACAGTCTAGTTACCATCTTTAGCTCTGGGTGTACCAGGTCAGCTCCAAAGTACTCTATAAACGTGGCAAATCCCTCATTTAACCACAGGTCATCCCACCATCTCATGGTCACCAAGTTACCGAACCACTGAAAGAAAGAGCCGTGCTATTGATGACATAAGCTACATACATGTAGAAAGCCAATATTCATGTCTTTCTAGCAACTTAATGATTTTTTTTTCTATGTTTATCTTAGAAAATTTGAAGCATTGCATTCATATCACAAAACAGCTCCTTACTTCATAATGACATACATTCATGATTGGCATATTATATAAAATGATCAAAGGGAAAATATGTCACATCCATTCACCTAACTTCTATGTATCTTGTATAGTCAGCTTGAAATGTGGGGAAAACCCCTGTTGATACATACAAACAACTCCTGTATACAACAGGAATGGGTGGTTTCTGTCGTTGACAACAATGACAGATTCTTATCTTGCACTTATTGAATCTTTGACAGATGTTCTCTTTTGACAAGTCAGAGCCTTCATCTCCAGACAGGTCGCTGGACAACATGAATCCAAGTCATTTATTATAAAGAGGAAAAGTTCTAAATGACAATAAATTAACATTTTTTTATCCAGGATATTGTCAGAATGCACAGGTTTTCTCTTCCTAACTTTCATATCTATCGAATGATGAATGGAGTGTGGCAAAGAAACTTGTACTTGATTGATATGTATTTTGATGTGAGGGTATATGTGTGGCCCTTTAACCTTTACGCTCTGACCCCATGTGAGAGTTCATGAGTGAAAACTTATGTAACCCTTTAACCTTTAACCCTGAACTGATGTGAGCCTTCAGGAGTGATGAAATGTGTAATCCTTTGACATTAAGCCTTTGCCCTGATGTGGGCGTTTGTGTGACCCTTTGACTTATAACTTCTAACCCAATGTGAGAGGTCATAAGTGATGACTTCAGTGATCCTTTAACCTCTGACCTAATTTGAGAGTTCATGAGGTGATGACTTTAGTGATCCTTGAACCTTTTATCTCTGGCCTGATGTCAGAGTTCATGAGTGATGACTTGGGTGACACTTAAAAATTTTAACCTTTGACCTGATTTAATGGCTAATGAGTGATTTGTGTGACCCTTTAACCTCTGACCTGATGTGAGAGTTCGTGAGTGATGACTTGTGTGACCCTCTGTCTGCTGGCCTCGGAGGAGATCTCTTTGTTGTACAGCATGGCCGTCTCTCTGTAGGTGATCAGTCCCCAGTTCTCCATAGCTCCCAGGGGGTAGTCCGGAATAGCTATCATCTCTACAGAATATAAACAAATATAAGTGTGTGTTGTTGTCTACAAGAGGTAAAATAGATCAATAATTATCTCTACTGAATAAAATGAAATTTATGTGTATGTATATTGTTGTTTCAAAGGAGTGATAGGGATTTTAAAGCCTTAATTTACTTCTACCAAAATCATAATTAAAAATCTATAAATTTTATGATTCAGAAAGAAAATCTGGCCCCTGAATCCTGAATGATAGTCTTAAAGAAAAACCGTCTCTACATATACATACAGTGTAAATAAATAAATCTTTAAAAAAAAAATGGCACCCTCCCATCACAAGCAATATAGTGTATAGTGGTGAGCAACAATCATCAATACATTACAGAGACAACTTTGTAGATATCCGAGTCAGTTTTCCCCAGTAATTTAGAGTACAACAAGTGAATTCATATTCGATTTGCTTTCATTGATTCCTTAAAAACAAGCACCATCCTCATCCATTACCGTAGCTTCTAATGAAAATGGAAGCCGATCACAATAAATATTACCTGAATTAAACCAGTGGAATCACATTTTGTAGATTTTAAAAACTTGTTTTTAATTTTTATACAGATGTAAATTAAACGAAAAAAATTGGTATTCACGATCCTCGCAATTTGATGCAAAATTGTGGAATCACATAATTAAATAATTTCATAAAATAAGGAATCTTCAGTAGCCCGCTTAAATAATGATCTGGATCAATAATACAGAAGTCTAGATAGTGTGGTACCTTGTTTAGGGAGAGGAAACTCGATGTTAAAGAAGTCTTCATACTTCTGAATGATGGACACTCCGACATTCAGCGCTTCCTCTGTCTCGTTGTAGGCGGCGGGCTGGGCCCAGGCCAGGTAAGGCTGTAAAGGTCAAAGTTCATGTCACCTGTATCATTTAACTAAAATAATATGGTGAGTTATTCATGTATTTTTAATTGCAATTCAGATTTTTTCATCTTACCAAGCACCTGTTGACTGCAAATCAGGTTTTTCAAAGCATTTGCTAATTGTCAGATTGTATCTTTATTTCTTTATAGCATGTGTGTGCCATCAATTTAAATTTGCCCGCCCACAACGAGGGTAAAAGGGGCAAAAGTAAACTAGGGCAAAATTGAGAACAGGGTAAAAATAAGAGGGGACGAATATTTGCCTGTATAACAGTATTTAATGACTCACTTTTCCATTGGAGAATGTTCCTTGTCGTGACTGAAACTGCGACACTACAAAGGCGACCAGGTAGGTCGACATCTTTGGGGAAGTGTGGTACACGTCCTCCTCTTCTGTTGAGCTTAAAAATTATATTCAAGACAAATGATTAATCATCTCTCTGTAAATTCAACCTTTTTTCAAGTAATATCAAGTGTAGAATATACACACTAGACATTGTAAATCATAATTCACTTGGCAATTAAAGCAAGTTGGCAGCTGAACAATTTTCATATTTGATAAGTATGGTGGATTATTGTGGATGTGGGTTTTACAGTAAAACACGGTTATAACGTGTTATATGCGTATATTTGCATTTGCAAATATGCTTCCTTATATGAACCTATAGAAAAGCGAAAACGTTCATTCTGTATAAGTGTTTTCGTGACATCACAATGATAACTGCACGCGCTTATCTCTTGATGTTTGCAATAATGTAAACATAAAAACACCGTTATATTAATGATTCTGAACGGTTTGCCATTCTCAAACGTAAATATAAGTAATAACCAGCAATGTTAAAAAGTTCACAGGATTTGATCACGTGACCAACCAAGTTAATATCCCAGTGAACTTTTTAAATTGCTGTTTATTTCTTAAAAATTGTTATATCCATCAAGTTTACAAATAATATACCAGTAGTCACTGGGAATGAAAATCACTTCACTGTTAGTGTCAATTCATCATAAGTGTTTTTGCTATGACTGTGTTTTACTTTACTTAATTTCATTTCATTACAGAAATTTATTTCATAAACATTTGTTCAGAATGTCATAAAGTAGACATGGTAGTTTTGAACATCTTTATGTTTTAGAACACAATGCCAAGCTCATTGATACTATTGAATGCATACCTTGAAAATTGAAATTCAATTGAAACTGATTGGAAGAGAAATATTGATGGAATAAAATGTGAAAGGGTTCACCATAAATCTCAAGAATATAACCATTTATAGTCTGCTCAAAGTTATTGCTTCCATCACTTTTTGATGATTTTTAATAAAAATACACATACCTGTGAAAGGAATACAATTGAAATCGATGAAAGGGAATATAACCAAGATATCTTCATTGGACAATTATCATTTTTCACTCATTAAAGTTCACAGAAACAAAAACAAATTCTTACGGAGATTCATAATGGGAAAAGTTTACATTTTTTCTCCATTCGGAAGTACTCGGGATACCTCGCGCAATATTTCAACGTTATCATCCGGGCTTATTAATGGCTGATGCAACGCAAAATTCCCGTAGACTTTTTATTTTGTGATTTTTATTGAAACCTGAAGCGGTAGAGGGGGCGTTTCAAAACAGATAGTCTGGACATTTTTGATATTAGTGGATGAACATATTTAGTTTGAGCACAAAGGTATTTATGATTATCGAAATATCAAGCAAAATGTGGTGGAAGCAAAAACTACGGACAGAGTATAGACCATTTCTACTTTCAAATCTTTGGAAATCTGCATAAATTTCCTGTGAATGCATGTACCCATGACTCATGGTCTCCCGTATATTCATATTGGACAGGGACGTCCATCCTTTCGGGCGGATTATTTTCACGGAGAAGTTGGCCTTGAACCCTGGCTCGTCAAAACAAGGGAAAGCCTTCCTGGCATCTGTTGGCTGAAACTGAGTGGTCGCCAAATATCTGTCACAGAATTAAAAGTATATTAATTAGTACATCTGTCTATTAACCATTATTTCAACCTTTTTATATGAAACACAGTTAGGTCATGTTATGTCATTTTGGATGGTTGATACAATATAATAATTGGTTTGTCAAGAGTCGAAATTCATGCATCTCAGCTGAGATTAACCAGACTACGTTCAAAAAAAGATACAAGAAGGAAAGAGTTTATTTAAGTAGCCTTAATAGAGCCTAAATGAATAATTTATGTAATTCAGTAGCCTAAATGAATATGCCTTCCCATAAAACAGAGAATATTGTTAACGCTAAAAGCAGGATGCAAGAGTAATTCCACTTGATCTGTCATCATCAAGCTTCCGCTGTGCTATCCTACCCAGTTATTGACCTCGAGGTTCTCTGTATAACGTTATAGGCCTAATAACCATGGTAATATAGACATATTGCAGAATCCTCGAGAAAACAAAACACTTATTAGATTAGTTACTGACTCACTACGGAAATATATTGGGTTGATCAATCTCATAGAAGGCTCGGCTTCGCCTCGCCATCTATGAGATTGATCAACCCAATATATTTCCGTAGTGAGTCAGTAACTAACCTATAATAAGTAATAATATTACAAGACCTTAGTTGTGAAATGAAATTATGATTGCAAGAAATGAAAATAAAAACATCTTCGGATTTTACAAACATTTTTTTTTTACAATTAATATTGCTCGTGTGGATGTCATTGCGACATTTCACTATCTGCCGAGCTTACAAAAAAAACGCTTGGTTTTTAGGAAAATATAATACTATTACAAGTACGTCTGAATTCAATCCTATTCAGGGGCTGATATGACGATCACTCACGATTTTTACATCTTTTTTTTTTTGCATTATTATATAGGCCTCGAAAAAGTCTTTTAGAAAGGCACTTTATATATCGTCTTTTCGCATTGCATCATGTTTTGGAAAAGAAAGAGATTAGAGAGGTTGAGATTTCAAACGTGTACGGGTACGTGTACGTGAACTAGGGGAACCACCTAAATTCTTCGCGAATTACGTCATCAGTTTTTGTGACGACATGGTTTCTACACGTTCTCTAAACTTGTAGAGTGTCGTCTACACGTAAGTACAAACGTGTAGTTTTTTACAACAAATAAAATCTTTTTGATGAGTGAATGTATTCTTGTGATACATTATATAGATTTTTAAGCTTCATTTGCATGAAAATTGATAAGAAATTTACCATTTTTTTGGAATTAACTAAATAAATTCATGTTACAAAACTGCGTCGATTTACGTACACGTTTATATCTTACAAGTCAAGAAATCTAAACTGATAAATTACAAAAACGTGTACGTGTAGTTTTAACACACGTACGCGTACCCGTACACGTTTAAAATCTCAACCTCTCTATTAAACAATGGAAACGCTAAAGGGAGTCACAGTGGATATAAAGATTGGGTGATCCAAGACAGTGACTGATGTTTAATGCGGAAATATTATGAGAGAGAGAGAGAGAGAGAGGGGGGGGAGGGGGTATTTATTTGGAGAAAAGATTTTACTATCCAGCACTATACCTGTTTCAAATTGTTTTGTGTCTTTAACATTGTTCCATTTCAAATCTATATTCAGCAAGTATGTGCAATCAAATTAAAAGTCTTTTATTAAATCATTGCTAATGAAAGTCATCCAAAATTTAAGAGAAAGAGGGCATAGTAGAAATAAAGTGCAGCAGTTAATCTGTGTTATCCTGTGTATCCAGACCATAAATTTGATGAGTAAAAGCAAGCTAATTATAAGAGTCGCCCAACTCTTTTATTCTTTTTTTTTTATATTTGTAAAAGGATCGTGGAAGACTATTTAAGATTTTTAATACATTTCCGATGAGATAAAAATTACGTTAAACAAAACAAATAATATAATTATATTTCTTTTACTGATATTATTAATATGGAGATTTGAAAAAAAAATCCCATCTTATTTAGATTTAAGGTTTCCTTGCAACATCTACAATTAGTAGTATACCATATGCACTAATATTTTGAAAGTATTATCCGATGATAACGATGAATCCTTTGTTGCGTCATCTCAAACAAGGAAACTTTTTTAGTGCTACGTATTTGCTAGAGAAAAAGGATGTTCCCTTCTTTTGCAGGAAATTGACTTAAAATTTTGGCAAAACCCAGCAGCTTCCGGGGGCTTCGCCCCCCCCCCCCCCCCCCCCCAGCAGGGATTTGCCCTGGACTCACTGGGATCCTCAGACCCCGACCGTTTCCATTTCCATTTTGGCTACGCGCCTGTTTATCATTACCTTCTTTACCCGTTGATGTAGGAACTACGTCTGCTACAATTATTTTTCTAAGTTTGTAGTATACATGTATCGATCATTACCTTGTCTGGCCGCCGTGGCTGTAGGAACTGAGATAGAGTCCCTTCATGTCGTTCTTCAGTGGTCCCCGAAAGTCCATGCTGAGTTCGTAAGTTTTGCTGGTTTGTAGAAATTCATTCAACCGGAAGGTCAGGAACTGGCGTTGTGGGTCGAATTCAGGTGCAGGGAGTGGTCTTTTCGAATCAGCAATTGCTCCGAATTTAACGTTACTAATATTAAGCATATTGCCATGCAGAATTACTTTATTCGTTGGTGTTTTGCATTCTATTTTTATTTTTACATTTCCTCCGAAAGAGAATGAATCTGGATTTCCGTTAAACATATTCGGTTTGATAGTCACATCATACTCCTGCGGTATGACGTCATTTGGCAAGCGGAAGTCCACAGACACAGGTGGTGGTGTCGATGATGGCGTTGACGTGCTTAATGACGTCATTGGTAGTTTGGTCGTCCATGTCGGACATGTTGCAGGAGCTTGAGTTGGACATACAGTACCTGTCGTATTGTTAAAAAACAAACAAACATTACACTGTATAAGATTTGTGTTGAGCGAGATAGAAAAATACTTGGACATGGAGAAAAGGAACAAAAGACTCTGCATAAGAAAGGGTCATTGTCGGACACCCACGGCATATTCGGTCTTATTCTCTTTTGAGAAGTAGTAGCCTACATGTATAAAGGCTATGCCTGTCAACTTCTCAAACGAGATTCGGTCTCGCTGCACTTACCCGTGGGAGGTAAGAGAAGCGGGACCGACCGTGGGATTCGGACGATGAGAAAGGGCTTGTTAGTGGGGGGGGGGGGGGGGGGGGTTGAATGGTCCATATGTTACTGATCTTTCTTTATGATGTGTACACATCTATTGCATTTTATCTTTATATTGGGAGAGGAAGGTCTAAATTATGGAACTTGTGCCCAATCCCAATTGTATTTTTGTTCAATAAAGATGTGTTCAAATCAAATCATGTAACTTGTCTTGACTCGCTATGAATCTAGTACATAAAAATCACTATAATTAAAATTTTCTTAGCTCAGCATAGTTTACATTTTGGATTAGTGAAAATCTCCTGCATTTTTTTCTAAATTGCAGTTCAGATGAACATCATGTATACTGTAAAACTCATCAAACTTTACATGTTTGGATCTGAGGTGATTATGCCCACGTGACCTTGTCATGTCTCGTTATATTAAGGTGGTATGGGACATCCCCATGTTGTGTCGTACTATTAGTCGAAATAAAGAATAAAATCAAGTGTAGTTCAATTCTATAAATAGTCTCTTTCCCGAAATTGTTAACTAAGCTTAACAGTGTAGAGCAGTGGGTTAGAGAGTTCACTACAATTCTGTAAGCCATGAGTTCGAATCCAGCTGGGGATTTTAAAATTTTCACTTTTCAGAAAGTTTCTAAAACGTATTTTTGGGGGGTAAATATTGTATTGTAAAATTTTAAAATTCTAAACTGGTGGAAGTATCTAATTATAATTTACTTAATCCACATCAAAAATATTGGCAGATGTCCCATACTACCTCAGATGTCAGGTTGAACTACATCTATGACCATATGAACTGAAAATACATGTACCTAACGAACCAATACTTTGATAAAATTTATTATTTGTGATAGAATTCCCAAGTTGTCATTGAAAATCTGCTCTTGATACGACAGCTAGATCAGAGAGGCGAGTGTGGAGCGTGGGATATCGGGGTATCCTTCTGAATGTATTGATACTCTGGAATCGGCTGGAGACCCAGTTTTTTTTAACACTTGACAAATATTCTCCATTGATAAGGTAATCCTTACACACAGAATTCGAGGAGACTTTGATAACGGTGATCTAAATCACCGAGAAGTCTGATAACTTGGAGAGCGCTGCTCAGGGCTTACACACAGTTCCACGGAGACCGGCATCGAGCTCTATATATGCCATTGTCCTTACGAATTACGATATAGGATTGGGGTAGGGTTGACAGTTCCCACAAGAAAAAATCCTATAGCTTTCAAAATGTTGAAAGTGTCTTTAAAATCTGTAATATTTACACTTACATATGTAGCTAGAGTGCTGCGCTTGGTGCATAAAAAATTGTGTTCGAATCACTGTTCGAACGCATTTATTTGAGCACCATGAATAAAATGACAGACACGTGACACCAGAGCAAGCCTGCAAGCAGGGTCTACTTGTTTAGGTCAGTGATGAATCAAACCTTTCTACGTAAATATTAAAGTGTTTCTCATTCAGAGACTCTTGTAGACATCATTGCTCTATAGACATGGTGCATTTCTGGCAGGTCTCATTACATTGTACATTACTGAAAATTAAGAATGTGTCGATTGTCGAAAAGAAGTTTGTCTATTAAATTTAAAGCATGTTAATGAATATATTAGTATTCACTAGACTAAGTATTCGACACCGTATCCATATAATGTACATGTATGTCCACAGGGGCCATCCATAGACACTCCACATCGAATATTATGCTCTCCATACTACGAGTACTCTAGCACGGAGATGGGGACAGTCTATAGACTGGGCTACTTTGTATCTATTTACTACAGATTGTTTTTTTAAACACGTCCAATTCTGGCTTTAGACATTCTTTATGATAACCATATCCACTAACACGTTCAAAAATTCTTTTGAAATGGTCGGTGCTTCGTATCTATATATGACCTTGACTTTAAACTGCAAACTTCTAACACACCTAATACCCATATCTTAAATAAACTCCGGCACACGAGCTGCAAAGACCGACAGATTGGTTGTTTACTTTAATCTTCTGACGACGAACTTTGATTTGTATAGTTCTAACAACAGTACTTTATTTTGAAAATCAGGCTCAAAATCTTAAAAAGAAATCCTTGACCTTTTGAAACGTATCCACCGATAAAAGAAGATTACACGTTGATGGGGACGGCATATAATGGCGCACGACATTGGTCGTCTCCATTTTATGTAATGCAATTTTTTGCTCTATAAACATAAACGAAAGTGTTTATTTTAGTTTAACATTTTTTTTTTACTTTCATCAAAGTCGCAATCTATTAACGACAAAAGAGACAGCGCTTTTCTTGAGTCCATATTACTTTGTTGGGTATGACGACAATGGTTGAACTTCACACCGAGAGTCAGCTGAGTGTTGCAATGTATAAACCTCTCTATTACAATATACACACTTTATTCATGTATGAATGTGTTTATTTTAGTTAAAGGTTTATTTTTTTTTACTTTTATCGAGGTTGCAATCTATTTACGACTATGGAGACAATGTTTTTTTTAAAACGTTAACACCGAGGGCCATATGAGAGTGTTACAATGCGCACACCTTTCTACTGCAGGTGCGCTCTCTACTCTATATACTGGGACAAGATGTACAGGGAGATAACACAGAATCTTTTATTCTGAGTTGGGTCTCCTTTTCACGCCGTTATCATTCCTTATTCATTCCATTGAATAGTTTTTGCATAAGATAAGGGCAGGGAGGTTACTGTGGACCAGAATGAAATATTTCTAAAGTTCACCGTACCTATAACGAAGATGTGTGATCAAGTTTTTAAGTCTGTGAATTTATC
Organism: Magallana angulata; assembly: GCF_025612915.1. Taxonomy (NCBI): domain Eukaryota; kingdom Metazoa; phylum Mollusca; class Bivalvia; order Ostreida; family Ostreidae; genus Magallana; species Magallana angulata. Next base: position 4,511,445 of record NC_069119.1, read on the forward strand.
TTACATCACTAGTATGTATATATGCGAAATAATTCCGGATCAAATGTCCATTCAATTTATCTACATAGGCGTCAAAACCAACTTTTTTTTGCAAAGTTAAACGTAACCATAACGACCCCCCCCCCCCCCCCCCCCCGTTCAATTTGCTTCTGACGCCACTGCAACAAGAATAAATCCATATTCAAACAGAATGTACAAATTCTAACAAAGTTGATGCATACTGATTGCTGAATGATTATGGATACATTATTCAGTGTCCGTTGTCCCAGTGTGAAATAAATGTGATATCTTAGAATTGTTTAAGGTGTCCGCCTTATGTACTTGTAGTTCTGTTTAACTACAATCTATAATTAAAATTAGTCGTTAGATTCGCTAGCTTACTCGCTACACAAACGGTGTTTGTGTGGCGAGTAAGCGAGCGAATTTAACGTATAATCTTAATTAGATTGGTTTAACTACATATAGTAGAGAAGTGCTCTTGACCAAAAAAATTAAGATGGCTCGATGGTCGTGGTCAATTTTAGACTGTTGTTATCTCCTTTAGAAGAAGAGTTTTGTGTAAAAATATAGGTAGATATTCATATTGTAAATCTATACTTACTTAATCATATATTAATTATGACCAAAACATATCATAATTAAAAATCTGATTAGCAACATATTGACGACAAAGCCTCTTATTTAAAAAGGACCAGTCTTAGGAATGGAACTGTCATTATTGTTGAATTTTTTTTTTTGTGTGTATACTTACAAACTTTGTTTTGGTCCAGTTTCCCTGATTCCGCCAAAGCCTCGCAATCACTTTTGAGTTTTTCCGCTGAGACACTTGTGACCTGTGGGTCATCGTTCGTCGGTTGTAAATTGTCCTTCTGCACAAAGTACACAATCGCCGCCACTCCGGCCACCAGAATTAACGCCAGGAAGACAAGGATAAATCCAGTGGTCACCCGAACGAAACATCCGGCCTCCTTCCGGCGGTATTCCGGTTCAAGCATTTCCGGAGAATTGAATTTTTGCAGCTCGTAGGTAGCCATATAACGAACCGCGACCTCTTAAATAACCCCCTGAAGCTTTATTGCAATGTTTCAGTAGATTGAGCCAATGAAGAAACGATTTATCAAAGAGCACCCGGAATCCGGAATCCAGTTCAGTAGGGGGATGCCCCTGCTCTCTGTATCTTGCGACTACAGATTGGTGAGATCCCGACCCATTGTGATCATCTACTGCACTGCGTGCTTGGATCACCGATAGAAATAACAGGTATATACCCCTAGATTATATCCCCAGGCGTGGATACAAAAGACTATAGCAATCAACAACCGTACTGATAAAACGCGGAGTCCCTTCTATGTGCAGACAAGGTAAACGGACGAACTTTAAAAACCGAAATCCGGAATCATGTCAACAGAGCCATTTGGTAAATAAGCCCTTTTTTGAAAACACAAATCGTACTTAATAAATGAAAACGTAAATCGCGTCTACATTACAAGTAAACATCCCTTTATTCAAAGAATGCAACAAATATTAGTATCATTTTTTCCATTTTTTTTTCACCTTGAAATCTAAATTTAGCATAGGAATAAAGAGTAAAATTATAAGCTTGAATTTCTTTTTATTCTACCCGAAAATGTAAACAGTTTAAATGCGCAGATATTTATGTGGTCTCATCCTTTTAGGCATGTACGCAATTAATGAAGAGCGGCAAACATCAGCTGGTGTCAAATATCAATTCATGGTACAGTAGTGTCGTAAATTCATTGAAATATAAGAAGGCATGTTTTCATTTTAAATTCAATGTCTTTTAAGATCGTGATTTTTTTTTCATTATTCATCAGTTTAAAGCATGTCCGTGGTCGTTCACATGCTAAAATATGCTTTCGTAGAAACGCTGCGTTAGATATTCTAGTATCACCGAAAATTGAGTTTGTTAGATAAGTTCATTCTCAGTTTTGGATGCACAGACCCGGGGATGCAGTTAATTGGAAGTTGGTGGGTTGTTTCCCGACCCTTTCCGCAGACCATCGAGTAATTTAAATCATATGATTTTTTTATGCAATTTAATTGCAAGTCTGGCGTAGTATATAACTTTAATTTCAATCCTAATTTCCTTATTTTCATATTAATTTTTTACATTCTCCAAAAAAAGAGGGGGGGGGGGGGCAACTCCATGATAATTCAATTTATTATATGTCAATTTTAAAAAATTAGTTGCTGCGAGAAAAAAACGGGGAGGCCAGCCCCCCCCCCCCCCCCCCCCCCCCCGATGCTACGTGCCTGGTAAGTAAAGACCATCAACAACAGCCTACCTGCCGGGACTCGTCCTATTCAGTGTATATATTTCTTCTCGAGTGTTCACCTCAGGTAACGGACCATTTGACCTAGATCCATCTTTTTTCTGCTGTAAAAAAAATGAATTGCAACGATAAGCTTGGGTGGGATGCCTGGATTACTATTAATATAGTGTGAGCTACTGGACCCTCCTCCCCCTGGTCTGTCAGAAAAGAATGAAATTAGGAATGTCAAGGAGTAATCGAGTTTTCGACTACCGAATATCGACTTAAAATATTTCTAAAGTAATATATTTAGTGTAAAAAACTCTTAACAATTACAGCATTGGTTGTTCCGCAATAGAGAAAAATGCGTTCACCAGCGTTTTAAAGCACTTCAAGATATTGTTGACACTAGCGTTAACTTGTAATTGAAAGTGCAAGTGATGCCGCGCCTAAGTACGTCGGGGTCTACTTTTTTTCCCCATGTACAATCTACGTTCTTTCAAACCGCAATTGCTTCAGTCGGTTTCATGCTGTCTGAGGGCTAACCCACCTTTTTAAAGCATTCTCGAAGCAGTATATCTATCACATCTAAAAATCTGTTTCTTTTCAGGACTAAAGACAAGGATTTTCTATGCCAAGAATTGTAGGGATATTCGACATCATCCTCTACACATTGTACTCACCGACAGTTAAAAAATCAATCAGATATACAGGACCTGCTTTTGTTAAAGTCAGTTTGATGCAGAAACTGGCGTTGGTATATAAAGTAGAAACGAAAATATTGGAGCAGTCCTTGCGAGTAAAATCATTATGGGACTGTATTGTTGTCCAACATTTAAATCTTAACACCAGAATCAGACACCTATACATCTTGACATCAGGGTCAGATGCGATTTGATATTTAAAAAAAAAAATCACCCATCAGCTTTTTTCGTTTCTTATTTTTGTGTCAGCTGTGTTGTGATGAGATGGTTGATCTTATCAATGATATTAGGGACGTATTTTACTATTTTACGTTTTATATGATAAAATGAGATTATTTAAAATTTTGTTAGAATATTTAGGGTAATTTGGACAGCGAACTGACCACATATTACCAGCTATTCGCTAATTTAGTTATGATGAGTGACTATAATCATAGTGCTCTTTTGAAAAAATCAATCGTGAAATTGTATCATGTTGTTCCTTCTTCGGAGCTTACAACGTTTGTTTATTTTTTATGAAAAGATTCATTTCAAAGAAATATTTTCTTCACTTTATCCAATTCTGTGCCTTTGTGAGTGCTCTGTATGACTGAATACTGTTAGCGCCTATTTGTATCCCGGAAAACGCTCTGTCATCAAAGTAATGTCTCTCCAATCTCCTATCTGAAGATTTTATGCTGAGAATTCAAGGACCTAAACTCCTAAACGACAAACAATTCGACCAAACCCAAAATATTATTTTCTGTATTTGTTTCAAAGGAGTTAATTTCTCTCAACAAAAGTTGATAATGATTCTACTTGTATATAGTAAATTATTATCACACGCGCCACATGCGGTATTCACGTGGATGTTGCGAGGCTTGTCTGTTTATTACTGAATAGGTACAGTAAAAGCCCTGTCACACCAAGTTGCGTCCCAACGGCGTGTTCATGGCGTTATATTTGCATTTCCATTGTTCTTTCCCACTGTAAGCCCATACGGAGGAGCTGCGATTATTTCTCTATAATCGCAATTGCTCTGTCAGTATACTATGACGTCATACAGGTGTAACGTTATATATACTTTTCCATGACGTTATAGATTTAAACCACTATACGATACATCATGTGTTTATCTCCAACTCGATTAAAATTGACGTATTTACATGCAATATTAAAACATGTTTTTGATAACATTTTAAAGGAATTACTGTTATAACATATCATTGATTCTGTTAACAAATCTATGTGAATTAAAAAGATACATTACAGTCTGAATGTTTACTTTTGATATAAGGTCTAGGCTAATACAGGGTATTTGCGAGTAGTAAAATGCAAATGTAAGTAATAAACAACGATTATTTAGTGAACATGGCGTTATGAATAGCAACTGCTCTGCTGGCATATTTTCCATGATGCGCTAGCGCGCATCATGGAATATGCCAACAGAGCAATTGCTATTCATAACGCCATGTTCACTAAATAACGTTGTTTATTTCTTAAGTAAAATTCATGGAATTGCCGTAGGATCGCAAGAAAAAATCAGAAAAAATGTACAGTTTTATTTAAAAATTTTACAAGTGGAGATGTCACGGCGTGCTGACAGCGACCGAGGCGTTCTTATGGAGCTCCCGTGGCGTGTAACTACGTTTCCACCGAGTTCTACTTGGCGATTGACTGCGCTCTCGCTGAGTCTCCGCTGAGCGCTCATGACGTGCTAGGAGTTTTTACCGCGCGTCCACGGCGTGCTCTGCGCGCTGACTGCGTGCACAAGACATTCTTTACTTCTTGGTAGGTTAATATTAATTTGTACAATTGTATGGGAAACAAATAAAAATTTACAACTAGTAAACAAATGATTAAAAAATTCTTTTGTTTTTATAAAAAGGTTTTAGGATGAATTATAAAGACATATATTTAACATATATGCAGGTAAGTAAACAATAGAAACTCGTCTCGATTCCTCTTCTTTCACTCGCCTGGCAGACGTCACGTGACCCGATCTCCTGGAAACATAGCAATGCGAGGAGAGTCCTTAAATGGGAAAAAAAAATTTACCACAGTTATGGCTTATGTAAATAAAGCCAACATCAGGAGAATAGAGTTATAGCCACGTATATTTTAAATAATGGACAGATTTCTTGTGTAAATCACAAACTTTGAAGTCTCATACAAAGGGGATCAACATTGCGTGAGTTATATATAATCAGTACCCCTTACAACTAAACATACATTCGCAATATTTTTCATTTCGACAAATGACTGTAATATATATGTCGTTAAAAAGTAAGACATTGCACGACCATGACAAAGCGATATGTTTAGCAACAAAAGCTCCCGGATTGCCTTCAATAAATTAGGAAAAACGAAACACATTTCACAAATAAAGAGCTGTAAAGTTAAGAAATAGCTCTTGTCTCGATGATAAACGTTTGATAAGTACAATTTTATATACGAGAACTTGTTTGAGTTTCATTGATAGATGTATATATATATTAGCGACTGATGCAACACGCCAATATGCACCAAGGGTTGTCGTCATTTTTTAAAGTGCTATATGTACCTTAAATTGTTATTGTTTTATTTTAGAATAGTTGATATAACATATATTTTTACCTATTTTTTAAAAATGTTCGCACCCTCTGGCAGTTTATGACGTAAGAAATTACGCAATTAATTTCATGATTTATCAAAATCATTCAAAAATTGGCATTTTTCTTATCTTTTTTCGAATGTAAAATATAGTGCGACACTTTAAACAAGGAAAATATTTTTGTCCCCTTTGATGGACACACCTCTGATTTAAATATTTTGTTTGTTCGAGCATGCGCTCAATGTTTCCTAAAAGAAAACGTGTTTAAAACAAGCCGTTTTATGCTAAAAATGGAAAAATGGCGGGAAAGGGTGAACTTTGTGATGTCATTTCTAAATTGTGGACATGTGGATCAAAAGGAAAATAATACAATAACTTTACTTGTATATGTGTACAAAGAAAACAAAGATTTACACAAAAATGATGATGTTCATTTTAGGGGGCCATTTTATAGTCCCATATATATAACACTGTGCCGGATAATTATGCCAGTGTCAAGGTGGCATTTTTGCACCCGCTTAAGCTGCATATATCGAAAAATTCAAATATGCCATATGATAGACCATTGCTTAAATAGTTAACAACCACCTTTGTTATCAGTGTATCTCACCTGTCAGGTAAGATATTAACCTTTCAAAAATAAATTCCTATAGGAAAATAATTTTTCCCATAGGAAAATCAATATTCCTATAGGTAAATTGAAATTTCCTATCGGAATACAAGAACTTCCTATAGGAATTTCAATTCCGTTAGGATTTGATAAAATCCGATAGGAAAACTTAATATCCTATAGGAAAACTACATGTTTGAATCAAATTCCTACAGGAATTACCATTCTCCTATAGGGAATATATTTCCTACAGGACTTTTAAAAAATCCTATAGGATTGTCAATATTTCCTGTAGGAGAGTCAATTCTCCTATGGGAATTATCATTTTCCGATAGGATATTAATTTTTAAAGGTAATTAACTCACCTGTCAGGTGAAACACACTAAAAACAAAAGTGGTTATATATATACTCTCTAGACAATGGTCTATCATTTGGTATACATGGATTTTTCCGAAACTGCATCTTAAGCGGGTGCAAAAATGCCTTGGCACTGGCATAATTATCCGGCACAGTGTTATATATATATATATATATATATATATATATATATATATATATATATATATATATTCCTTTACTTATTTAATGCAAAATATAGGCTGTGTCTGCCACCCAAATCTTTTCAATGTTATATTGAATAAAATATCGTTTAATAAAAAGAATTCCCTCCGTTGGTCCTTGGACATTCACACATATTTGTTGATGATAACGGTTGCATTCAGACGTGATAATTTTGTCGGATATTGTTACGAGTCTGGCGATCCGTGTTCAAACCAATGCGGACGCAGTTTCTTATGACATACATGTAAAATTAAAGAAATGAATTGAACTTCTTAACAAGTTTTAATTGTAAAAGACAATATGTCGTTTTTGTTACGTAAAAGTACAAGTGTAAATATCAGAGAAACTGTAGGGGAAACGTAGTTTTTGACCGAACAAAAAAATTGTTTAACAAAGAAGTATAATAACTTGATGACCTGTATGCATACCAATTTGAGTTGCATTATAATAATTATCTGATTACTCTAGTTTTTTTCGTTGGCCATGAAGACGGACTCATGCCGTCAGACTGACATTCATATGTTAACATGCAGATTGATCTAGATTTTGTATGATGAAAAATGTTTTATTAACTTAAAAGTATACAAAGTTACAATGTAACTTAATCAGTTCAAAGCAAAAGACATCAAACATGCAGATAGCTTACCTGTCCACGTTTCAGACTTAATGTACCGCTGGGAATCCAGAGAGTAATTAACCATATTAAAGAAGAAGGCTGGACTTTACATTTCGCCCCATCAGACCTATCTTAAAATGTCTTTTGACATCAACTATTCTTTAGTAAAGAAAAAATTCCGAAACCATTATCTTTAAAACTGGAATATTTTTTATTATTGATATCTTTATCCGGGGCCCCCTTTTCTTTAGGAGATTCATTTAGTATAAAATTGCCATGATCATCGATCCTTCTTAACACGGAGACACGCGCAGCGGTGCACTTGCACTTTTGTCTTGGTATGAGGTCGAGTTGTTTCCGTTTGAGCCCCGCTCATGTCGTACCTACGCCATCATCTGGTCGATATCAACTGGGACCCTCAAAAGATTCTATCACAAAACAAGCCAAATTCATAATGAAGACTTTTGCACTTTTTATTTTTTCAGTGTGGTGGGTGGAGATGTGTTATTTTTGAAACATTTAAAGAAGACTTCATTTAAAAAACATGCATGCATGGATGATAAAAAGATTTAAAGTTTAGATTTATTCTTCGACGAAATTAGAGAATATATGCTTACCAAAACTGTGCTCTAAAAAGTAGTGCTGCTTCTTTTCATTTTGATACGGATTGATGCGCAGATCAGTTGTAATATGGATTGAAAATTTTGAACTCACGACTCGGTCAATATATAGAAAAGTGCATTACTAGTTCAGGATGCTTCAGGAAAAGTTCGACAGAAACCCAAAGGTTGTCGTGATTTTCGATTAAAAAACACTGTCTTTTAAACAAATTGAGATTCAGAAAAAAAATTTAAGCACGTGCTTACGGTGCGCCACCTGGCGTGATACGTTACCGGCTATAGTTTTGCTCATGCAATTAATTGAAAGCACTGTATTAGATATATTTTGTATAGATCAGTGGCTTCAGTGCAAATACAAACCTCATGTTTTTCAAAAGGAGAGGCGAACGAATTTAGTCTTAGTTAAGTTTAACATGTAGCTGATTTCATCGATATCAGTCTATAGCTGATTAATTTTATGCTTATTTATTTTGATTTTTTCTATCGAGTCTGTGACCTTAGTACTTCCAATGTGTCAGGACACAGAAAATAAACTTCCGGGTTCATCCTTAGTTGGTCAAAGGTTCAGAAAAATTAATTAGAATTTGACTTAATGTAAACAACTTACGGTATCTACACCTAGCATCATTCAGCAAATACCGGGTTTTCCAGGTAAACAGAGGTATGGGATTGTCGTGGGCCAGAAGGTGTGTAACAAAGGTCTTATAGTCACTTATGCTTGAGGACAGGACTGAGCCACCATCCCCCACCCCGAAGTATCTAGACCCCTTATTAAATTATCAATTTATGATATATACATGTACCGATTTTAGTTTATGCATTCATTGCACAAAATTACTGGTACTAAAACAAGAAATTCAGAACCCCTTTATTTAGGGGGTATGATTTTGTTTTCTTGAATATAATAAACATCCTAAATTCGGGATGGAGGTGGGGGGGGGGGGGGGGGGGGGGTCCTATCCTCAGACACCCGTGGCCTGACAGTAGAGCGGGCATACTCGAAAACCTGGCATGGCCTGGCCCCATTGGCCTGACCTTTCTTTACGCCTTAAAATTTGGCTTGGTACCGATTTTTTGGCCTCAGTTTTTAAAAGATTTTTATTTACCTGTTTCATTTCGTTTATTGAGTTATCTTCATTACATATTAAATATCACACTAGATGGCTTTTATATAGTGTCTTATAGTAATAGTTCTATTGAAACATACCGTTATATAACTGCAGGCATGAGTGAGTGATTCAGTCTCTTTTTAAATTCCAATTTTTATTGTTTTCTCTAAGAAACTGAAAATTAAATGCTTTTTTAATGTTAAAGGAATTATAGTCATATGGATAAATATACAATTTATGAATGTACATGTGACCTGACTGATAAGTCGCAATTGATCAATGGCGTTACAATTAATAAAACATGTATTTAAAATACTGCTCATCCTACTACCAAGGAATGGTTTTGCCCAATAATAAAGCTATCAGCTATAAAATTCAGAGCCCCCTCCTAATTCAAATAGAAGACAAATTGTTATAAGAACAACAAAGTAAAAAAAAATAAGAGACTGACCTGATTGAAGGACCAATAAACATCCCAAACATTTGTAAACTGGTTCATAGCAACAAATTTCTATCCCTGTGTAAATTTTGTATTTACTGTCATCCGGTTAATTCAAAATTTACATCATGAAATACCTGTCAACACCGATCAAACCTATGGAGGGTAATCGTGTTAAAAAATCTAGGTCTGTAAACTTGTAAACCCGAAAATGCAATCGTGTTGGCGTGTGAGCCTTAGTCTGACTGTGTAATTCTGATCGTGTAACTTATAAAACTCGGGCCACAAACATTTAAGGATTTGACGCATTTCCTCGTATGATGCACATTTTGCAGCTTAATTGTTTTTGTTTTTTAACCCCAACTTTGCACATTTTCAATCCGTAGTTTCTGCATTTCTATCTTCATGCTCGGATATAGCACGTCTGACATGTTACAAGTTTGTAGACTTTTGACATTACCTTATATGGCAACTGGTTGCTACGGGAAAAGGCATGGGCATGCTGCAATCGCTGGAATTGACCAAAGAAAACATATTCAAGATATAAATGCAGAACCTACAGATAGCAAATGCATATAATAGTGACAGGTTACATGTAAATAACAAGCTGCAATTTACAGCTGCAAGTGCATCTGTACGAAGAATTAGAGTGTTTACCCGTGTTTTATAGGTTACAGGATCAGAATTACTAGTACTCACATTCATTTAGTTACAGGATCAGAATTACTAGTACTCACATTCATTTAAGTTACAGGATCAGAATTACTAGTACTCACATTCATATAGGTTACAGGATCAGAATTACAAGTACTCATATTCATATAGGTAACAGGATCAGAATTACTAGTACTCACATTCATATAGGTTACAGGATCAGAATAACTAGTACTCACATTCATATAGGTTACAGGATCAGAATTACTAGTACGCACATTCATATTGTTAGAGGATCAGAATAACTAGTACTCACATTCATATAAGTATCAGGATCAGAATTACTAGTACTCACATTCATAAAGGTTACAGGATCAGAATTACTAGTACTCACATTCATAAAGGTTACAGGATCAGAATTACTAGTACTCACATTCATATAGGTTACAGGATCAGAATTACTAGTACTCACATTCATAATGTTACAGGATCAGAATAACTAGTTCTCACTTTCATAAAGGTTACAGGATCAGAATTACAAGTACTCGCATTCATATCAATTACAGGATCAGAATTACAAGTACTCACATTCATATAGGTTACAGGATCAGAATTACAAGTACTCACATTCATATAAGTTACAGGATCAGAATTACTAGTACTCACATTCATAAAGGTTACAGGATCAGAATTACTAGTACTCACATTCATATAGGTTACAGGATCAGAATTACTAGTACTCACATTCATATAGGTTACAGGATCAGAATTACTAGTACTCACATTCATATATATATAGGTTACAGGATCAGAATTACTAGTACTCACATTCATATAGGTTACAGGATCAGAATTACTAGTACTCACATTCATATTCAGACTTGCACAACAACTTGATTGCATATTTAGAATTACAAGTTTGCATGTCTGGATTTTTTAATACGATTACCCTCCATACAAGCCCAAATTTCCCTCCCGAACAGAAAACCGATATCACCCTCTTCAGTCGCTAATATGCGGGTCGGATTCATTGCCTGCACTGCCGTTTGACTTTTCTCATGGATTTGTGATTGACTACAAGAATACTTTGTGTTGAACGAAGTTTAAAATGATACACACTTGATTTCACGATTTAACAATGATATACACAAGTAAAGTTTGAACTGTTTTAATTGACTGTATATAGTTTTTTCTCTCATCAACAGATGCTTGGGTGCAATAAGAATTCGCTCCATATACCATGATATACTTGCAAAAGTAGATCTCAGTTCAATTCAATTTTCGTATTGCAGAAGATGCGTAGGTCATACGTCTTGTATAAGTTTTGTTTCATAATTATGATTATGATAGAACAATACAGACAAAATGGACGGTCATGATCAGTCTTTACAAATCATGTCAGACACATACATGTAATTATACTTATGTTATTAACAGTAATTGAAATTGCGCGGAGAATGTCATACAGTTTAATGATGAATAGTAATGAACAGCTTCACGTTGGTCGATGTAAATTCAGGTCAGAGGGGCGTGACCGAGTCTAGCCTCCTTACTGCGGAGAGATTGTCAATGTGTATTAATTGGTATTTAATAAAACTGTCAAGTGAAAGACATGTGTTGACTAGGAGTAAAGTATGTGAAAGCTTGTGATCCCCAATGTGTTAAAGATGCTGGAGAAAATGTGAGAACAATGTTGGCAAATATTCTATGTAAATCTAAAGAACGGGGATACTGTGTGTATCTGTTAATGAATAAATACAGCCAAAAGTTTAGTCAATTTAAACAATTTGAAGATTTCAAAATTGACACGAAGCAGAGTTGACACGTTTTCTTTTTTAAGATACAGTATTCCGTTAAGAAGGTTCGATGGTCGAGGCCATTTTTAGACTGAATTGTTCTCCTTTACAAAGAGAACTCTGTATGAAATATAGGAAATACCCAAATTTTTAACGTAAGAAATAATTATATTTTCTTTACTAACTAATGATATAAAGGTAATCAAATCATATCTTAAAATTGTTGGCAGATCTGTTGGTTAGACCATCCAAACTCCTTAAGAAAGACATTTTTAGATATCCTCCATGCGAAGAATCGGGAATGGAAAGAGGGTTGGTGGTGGAGGATAATTACCAAAATTGTCTCCTTGCAAACTAAAACTTCCCTCGTGTGTGTTCCTTTTTATGAAATATTTTATATTGGCGAAACATGTGTTTTACAAACCTTCTTGAGTATCCATAATTGTTTAAATAATCAATTAATTAAGGTGGCTCTATACACCACTTTTTGATGACGCAGTACGCAAAAAAGTAAATCTGGAAGCATGCAATTCCGGTACTGGCTGATTTAAACTGAGGCAAATTGTATGGGAACCGCTTTTTTTTTTAAATTGTTAAATGAATAGATTTAATTTGATAATTGGAAAATCTATTGCTTACAAGTAATGTGGTATGTGACACCTTCACGTTGTGTGGTATTATTTATCGAAATAAACAATAAAATCAAGTACAATTTTTAAAGAGTTTCTTTACCATCAACGATATGTTGCACCGTAGCGCAATAGTAGGGCATGAGTTCGATTCCCGCTGAGAACAATAATTTTTTTCTACTTTCCAAAAATTTTAAAACGTATTTTTTGATTTAATACCGTGAAAGAAAATTTTAAACCGGTGAAAATATTTCAATTATAATATACTTTAATACACATTAATATCGACACCTAACGAGGATAAGAGGGTTGCTTTGAATTTCTCTCAGGTTGGGATAATACATAAATCCCATTAGCCTAGTCAATGTTCCCCTTTATTTATTTGACTTAGTTTTGCATTAAAGCGAATATATTCACTTATACAGGGCAAAGTCTATAATGAAATATGTATGTATTTATCATTCCAACATTATATTTAGGAAATTTTCTTCAACTCAGAAATGAAATTTAAGTCCCCAAGGTGTTTAAGCTTTGGGACTTAGGAACGATAACCCTTACCCGAGGAACTTTCATACCAAATGAAATTTGAAATATTTTTTGTGTTTATTTGCAATGGTTTTCATTCAATTTTTTACGTCACATTTATTAAAATACATTTTCTTATAACATCAAGCAACTTTTTCAGATGATTTGTCAACAGAGTAAGAAAATATGAAAAATTATGTTTTGGGAAAATACAAAAAAAAAATTGCAATAATAACATTTTTGAATGTTAAGAAGTGTAATATTTTTTTTGTGTCCGAAGGAAATATCCATCATATGACAAACTCTCAATTTGTTAATTGCTGTCTTTTTAAAAAATATTTTACAAAAAAGCGAAAAAACATTAAAAAAATTCTTTAAAAATACCTATAGTATCCCTATTATCATTTTAATATTTGATAAGTATATGTTTTGTGGTCTTCTATTGAGATTTGGAATAAATTGTAGGTGTATAGAGCCACCTTAATTAATCAAAACATGACTCTACGATGAAATAAAGTTATCTCCCGTTCGTGCGTAACTGTTCAGGTTTGATGCAGATATATTAGCCCCCCCCCCCCTCCTTTTTTTTAAATGGGTCGACAGAATCTGTCGTTACAGTTAAATTGCCTCAGCTGATTTTAAACATTCCTATTGGTAAATTTCATTCATTTCTGGGGTTATACATATAATGGTTGACCTTTTTACTGATCATCGTTAATTGGCATCACAGTCAAATCATGAAATACTTTGGATCGATGTGTTCGAGTAGTCCTACCTCGGGATTGTAGTTCAAAGGGTGTTTATAAAGTACATATCAAATGTTTCTGACAGTCATGATCAATATGTTTGAAACAATACATTGTAAAATCTTGTTTTTCAAATTGAATCGATTAAGAATTTAAAAGATGGATGAGAGACACAGAAAGCCATCAATTTATACAGTTCAAATTAGTCCAAGAGCTTATTCTGTGTATGTTGTAATTTCAAAGAAACAATTCCTAAGTGATTTTTTCTTCAATACTGTGCCTTGTTGATATGGAATTTCGGAATTGTTTCATATATTTTAGAATACAATGGAAGATCGATAAATTAGATTTACGACTCACTATCATTGAACAGAATAAACTTAATTCAGTCTTCTCTATTTGGAAGCTTTGTTGGAAACTTCTCTCGGAATCTAAAACGGAGCACTGCTAAGACCTTCACGTTGGGATCGATAGACACGAGACGTCACGTCACGTGCGTGACTGAGAGGTGGAAGTGGATTAAGAGTATAAGAACCTGATCGTGCTAACGCCATTACTTTGTCATCTATCTGTTTTTTACGAAAACAAGTGAGCTCCACACGTGCTTATAGAGGATTGATCCCCGGAGGGATCATAGGTCCGATGGGTCGGCGATATTATCTTCAAACCATTGTACATCCTGAACAAAACAATTTTTTTCTGATATGAGAGAGATTGTTGAATTGTAGGGGTGGGTGCTGGGTTCATCGATTACCCGAGTGTGAAGAGTGGTAAAAAAAAACCCCACCAAAATGTAAAGAATTGTTCTCTCTCCCGGCAAACAATGTATAAAAAGTGCCTGTTTGGGGGGGGGGGGGGGGGGGTAACTGTTGAAATTGACCCTCCCAAACAGGCACTATTTATTTTATTATACTGAATGTCTTAGAAAATTTTACTGCTTTTATACAGAAATTAAGTGATTTCTACGGTGAACCGTACGCGCATAATTTACGCGCATGTAACAATTCGTTTTATTATACTTTCATGTTAAATACTCAAATCTGATTGGTTTAGACGCAGTTGATAATCCGTTCTATTACCCTCAGCGTTAGCAATAGACTTAGCAACGGGTAACACAACGAATTGTCGCATGCGCGTAAACTATGCGCGTACGGTTCGCCAAAAAAATTCACGTCATTCATTTATAAAAGTAGTAAAGTTTCTTCAAAACTAAGACATTCAGTATAATAAACGCTTCGCGTCGGTTGACAATAGCTTTCTTGGGTGTCAATTTCAACTCTTACCCTCCTAAACAGGCACTATTATATAGTGTTATCCGTTGCCAAGTGTGTTGTTAACGCAGAGGGTAATAGAACGGATTATCAATTGCGTCTAAACCAATCAGATTTCAGTATTCACTTTCGTAATAAATTTGTTCGTGTGTTTTATCTATTTTACCAAATGCATCAAACTTCGTTGCCATTTCAACGCTTGGTCTCGTGCTTACTCTCGTGGCCTCGAGGTTGATATTCTCAGTCCAAAATACACCGGTCATTACCTCAATGCTGGACCAAATGCTGATGTGTAATTAAGCTCTTTATCGACCAGGGAGTAGAAGATGTCGGTTTGTTCAGGCTGCGGATTAAACAGGTCAATCTGTAAAACGTACACTAACTACATTTGTATGACGTATCTTCTATGATTAGACACAAATCACACAATGAAGAATAAAGAGGAAGGGAAGGATATGCAATGATGCCATGGCTTCATTCTATATATCAAACGGACAAAACAACGTAGAACCAGCCACGAGGGAACGTGAATTGTATTTCTCGTGCAGCTGTTGACTCCAGATTGCGCGTTGTTTATCTGGTAGACATGAATGCCATTTAGAGGGCATCAATCTGGAACCAGAAAAAGCGATGACGTACATTGTGATCCCGTAATCAATGTCGGTCAGTCAGACCATTAACAACGCAGAAGGAATTCATTACTAAACAGTTAATTCTGCTGTCGTTGTTTTCCTTTGAAATAATTAATTCTCCTTTTGAACCCATTTAGCTACATAATGATTCCTTGAACTGGTCTCTCTTTCATGTTGCAAGCAGCTATCCATATTGCACCAATCATAAGCTCTTCAGAGTGCACGAACACGGACGTACATGAAAACATGTAACCGTCATCGAATCAAAGTACCTCTATGTAGCCTTGTAACAATTCTTTCTGCAACCTTATCAGTGTACGAATGTTTACCCATGTTTGGTTCAAAGTAGTCATTTTAGTCTGTTTTGATATCATTTAGGAGAAGGAATCTGCATAAAGATAAAGGAAAATACTCAAATTAAAAAAAAAAGGGGGGGGGGTGATTAAGTAAGTACAAATCCCCATTGGGTTAAGTCGTAAAACACAGTTTCAAATTTGACTTTTTTTCCAAATTAATAAATCTATCTAATAATGTTATATTTCAAAAGCATAATTTCTAACTTTATACACGCAGTTTTGAATATCTTAACGTTAACAAACGGTAAAAAAAAAAATATTACCTTAAGGTTCTCCGATCCTCAGCTTTTAAGTATTTTTGGTTCATCATGAAAATGTTATTTGTCCTTGAAACTTTATAAATGATATAAAATCATTTTTTTAGATGGTATCCATGCATTTTACAAAGTTATTGCAAATTGGTCCACGATTGATGTAATGGAATAAATATGCAAGTTGAGATGAAAAAAAAATGTTGTACCCATGCATCGGTATCTCGAACCCCTAAACTCTGATCTGTTTTAACCCCTAAGTCATTTCTGAATCAGTCACAATAAATTTAGTGCACTGTGCAACTTTAGGCACGAATTTACAAACTTTCATTATTTTAAAAAAACGCTCAACTCTTGGGGTAGAAAATGATATTTTTGATGTATAGTAAGTCATCTCTTGTTGTTTTTGTTGATTGAAACCAGATTGTTTTTCATTAGACTTTATGGAGGTTTTGTTACGTATACCTCAGTTTAAATCAATTAACATACTAGTATTATATGCAAGTGTTACAAATCAATGTTATGTTTAATATAAAGATTTGAATTATCTAAAAAAAAAAAAAAAGATCAGTTTTGTTGATATTATAATATTATTGTTGAGTATCTTAGCCGTCCCTATAGAGGCATTCTACACTCCTCTTCTACCCATCTTTTTTAAAAGTTAAGATCAATTATATTTTACTTTACTAAATAATAGTTTATTACTAAACAAGTGATATTTGGAACTTTAAGGTAGATCTGATGGTGGATTGGTTGACCATCCAGCCTCCCTAAGGTAATTAAATGAAACAGAAAATCTGCTTTACAATCTACTAGTATATATCACAAAGGTTTAGATTACATTCAGAATAATCATATGGTGTCGTCTGTTGGCAACTAAATTTAATTCGGGAAGAATAATTGCTGAGTGATAATTCTCACATTCTATTGTTTTCACACCGATCGGCATAACCTCATAAACTGTAACATGTATTGACATGACGTCATGCATAACCTTTTCTCTACCTCTTCATGTAATTATCTTAATGATGAAACATATGTGTACATACACAAACTAATGTAGATATTTCTTATATGGCAGGCACAGTCTTTGACCTCAATTATATACCAATGCAGAAGAAATGTGTAAATTAAGTCATATTGCTATACGAGATGAAAGTTTACATATAAAATAACAGACAAGAAATCCAGGTCCATTCAAGGTTTCGATCAAAAGTGGAATCTGGTGCGTATAAATATGCGTGCTCTATTTTAAAACGATCGAGCATCACCCGTTTTCTAAATAATTCAGTTGAAATTAATTTAAATGGCAGAAATAAATTACAGTGGATTAATCAAGAGTATGACTAGATAAAATGTTCCATGCGTTAACGAGAATTATATATTGTATCGATCATTATTGACCGATAGACATTGTTCCTAAATCAATGGTGTTATTTTATTCATAACCCGATACACACTTGAATACATGAATTAGAGCAATTCAAAGCCGTTCAATTATTTTTCCATAATTTATTGCAAAATATCAATACATAACAACGATCACGAAAATTAAAATCATTTTTAAAACAAAACAATGAGTAAAACTCTTTTTTTTATCTACAATATATTAAATTAGATTTAATCAGGTAAATAAATAATAAACAAAACAAAACCGTATAACGATCAAATCATTGCAACAGATAATATCATTTTGTAAAACTTCCATACGTCATCCTTAAAAATGTCGACACAAGATCAATGAATCATGCGCGGATCCAGAAAATTTTTCCAGGGGGGGGGGGGGGGTCTAGATCCGCGCATGATGAAGATTTTCAAACTGGCGTAATATCATTGATGTGCCAAGCAAATAGATCTAAGTCTTCGTATTACTTTACTGGTTGGGTATTTTAATGACGCGAAAAAAAAATGTGATTCCTGCATCACAAATTAAAGTATCCGCGTGGGATTTATTATAATTATAGAAGTGTATCATGCAGTGCGTTTATCTTCTTCTTCATGACATCTCCCGAGGCTAAAAATTATGCGTGTTCTTTGTTTAGAAAATTAGTAATAACCCCCCATGCAGATATTTCTCTTTTATAGTAAATTAGACAATGTCCGGTCCAACAAAAGTACAGGAGTACCAAGGAATGATACATTTTGTCAGGTGTACATATGTCCAATTACATGTACTACCAAGGACAGAGAGTGAATTACCAGTATAGCTACAGCTTTCTCAAAGTTCTGATTATGAAAAAGTAGAAATCATGACGGAATAATAAAAAGTCAATTTGCTGTAATAAACAAAGTCGATTTTTAAACTGGGTGTATAGTCCGAACAGAGAGAGAGAAAACCTATTCAAGAAATTTCAATCTTTTTTACATCCTATTTCCCCGCCGGACATTGATGGATTAGCCTTCCTTAATTAAGTTGGCGGTATGGACCGAATAGAGCGGGTACGTTGTTAATGATGGCAGAATATCGATCGCAAGGGAAGCAGACGGACTCGTTTTTTCCGGATTTTCTGAGACCTGATCAACAATATCGATTTTGGTCGTCTATGCCACTCAGTATAATGGAATTCTGCTCCGAACTTCTAGCGAAATCTACACTAGGGGATGCACATTCTACAGAAAATCCGTAAGGGGGCGTTGAAAAACATGCACATAAATAACCTCGAACGTATAATAGCCATTTCTTTGAACCAAATTCGGCTATGCTGTTCAAAAAAAGCGATGTATACATTATACTTATTTTTTTCCTCTCCTTGAATTTTCTTATGGTTAAACAAAATGTTGATATTTACAAAATTTAGTTAAAAGGCAAACGTTTTTTAACTTAAATATTGTTCAAAGAAACGGCTTTGAATAAATTGCACTCTGCAAAAACAATGAACACCAAATGTATATCGATTATTGCACCTGTCATTTGACCCAATTCACACTGAACAGGTAAAGCTGTAAACATGTTGTCTGGTGGGAAATCAGGGATTGTCAAAGCAGCGTTTTAAGCTTTGATTAACAGAATCCACAAATAAGTCGTCTATTGTACACACAGACATACTGTACAGGTGTAAAATGTACATATAAACTGTACATACATATTGTACAGTCATACTGTACAACTGGATCCTAACGCTGAGAACCCAAGAGTCAGTTTCATCTAATCGCCACATCCTAAACGCCACATTCTCTTTTGCCACAAGCTCGCTATCTAACAGACACAATACAAGAATACATTCTAAGCACACTGTATCTCGCATCTATAGGTCAAAATCTTGTTCGAGTCGATCTCTCATCGCAGGGACTATATTTATAAATACATGAAAGAGAAACGTTGCCTGACTTTGAAGTTATATACACGGTGAGTAAGACTTGAGTTCAGCAAAGATCTCCGTGAAAAAGCCCGGATCACTGTTTATCCGCAGCATGTTGCTGCTCTGTTTGTTCACAATGGAAAGACATCGGTCCCAAAACCTATCTTTGTCTGTCTCCACTAGGAAGGGTTTCAGTGGGTAGCTGATCTCGTTACCCATGTAGCTGTAGGACAGGTACAGGCACGTGAGCACCATGGCCTGCAGGTCCTGCTCTGTTACCAGGTCAGCGTGGCTGCTGTCCCGAACCAACATGAAGACGAACACGACATTGGCAGGATTGATGAATCCTACATCCTGCCAGCCCTGTAGGAGCAAGGATCGGTCCACCGTCCGCAGCCACATGATGAGGTCACAACCCTCGAAAGTCTTTATCTTTCTACATTTCTTGCACAGGTACTCCCCTAAACACTTGAGGAGTTCCGAGGTGGAGGCTTGGATGATGGTGCGTTTGGCGGGACTGGTGGTGATCTTCTCGGATTTCTCGGACGTTTTCCTCGGTGGGACATTCTCGACGGTTCCCGGTTTGATGTCGTAGAGCGACAGTGACTTTGGGATGTTTCTGTTCAGGTGATCAATGTTCGAGTTATTGTCAAGTTTACCCGGCACAATGGAAGCGTTGGATCGTAGAAGGAAGTTCTTGTCTTTTTTCTTACTCCCGTTCACCGAGAATTTTTTCCAGCTAAGTCCACTCAGAAACACCGTGTGCTTCTTGTACATCTTTTCCCGCGTTTGAGAAGACTGTGTATTCTTAGCATTGTTCAGAATTTCGTATCCGAAGTTCTGTAAATGAAAGTCCTCATAGAGAGGTTTTCTGGGTTTAGGCGTGAACGACATTACAGTGCCCATATTGATGAAATCCACTGATAAATATAAACTTAAGGCTGATCAAAGATATTTGGTCAAGGTGGCCCGTCAACCACCCTAATCACTTCCTCTCACAGCCCTGCATACATCCTAACACTGAATCCATCAGAAAATAAATATCTTCACAAGGTCCTATACACAGGGCTTGTTCCAGGGATTCCTTGTCTCCGAGTTCACAGAATATCGATTGCCACCCATACTTGCTGAATCTCATTATTATAATGCGCTCCGTGACATCATTGCCATGGAAACATCAATAGTCTTGCAGAGAAGGAACAGTCTCCGTAATTGAGTCATGCGCAGTGAGGCTTGTCGTTTTGTCGACGTAGTACCAATAATCGATGATCTAATGGAATTGGTCACGATGAGGGCTGCAGCGCCGGAGACAGATCGATTCAGACACTGACTCAGTAGTATACAGTTTATAGCAGTGTACAGAGTACATAACGTGTTTACCACTCAAGGAATTTAAATCAATCGATCCCAACGTTAACAATCATCAAAATACTTCACAAATATTTAACATACTGCCAATAATTACATATTTGTCAAGAAATTTAAATCAATCGATATCAAGAATAATCAAAGTTCTTCATAAATATACTATCAGTAATTACACATATATATGTATTAATCAAGAAATTTAAATCAATCGATATCAAGAATAATCAAAATACTTCATAAATATACTATCAGAAATTACATATACGTATTAATCAAGAAATTTAAATCAATCGACTAAAAAAAAAAAACAATTAAAAAACATTACAAATATTTAATCGGGGGCACGTTTGAATTGTAACGTATAAACTGCAACTAAGGAGTGAAAGTTTAGAAGACTTATAACTAGAAAACAATAATTTTAAAAGCCAATGATTTAAAAGATAATTATTTCAAAGCCTGTGATTATAATTATCACACATGTGTAATACAAGAAACATGGACAAAGACTTTTCATCAATCATTTTAAAGGTGCTCATTTCATAAGTATCTTCAAATGTAACACATGGGAAAATATATATGCCTTGAATTCCATCCAAACATTAAAAAAAAACGGCGACTGTATCAATATTTTCGCAAGAATTGGTTGTTTCGATTATTTACAAAACTATCCGCTCATCGTAAAAAGTGCAGTCCAATTATTGGACGGCAGGAAACCGGATTTGCTGATACATGTATAATATTGGTTGCCTAAATATGAAACGGACCACACAAACTCTCAAATAATGTTCAATAGCATGATTTATGTGGATCTCTTTTTATATTAAGAAAAGGAATAATTACCGGTATACGCAAAACAACTTATAGTTCATAAAAATCATACCGACTACAAGTCTATCTAGTACGCCGATAATTGTGTTCAAATTGATGAAATGAATACAGTCGTCCGATTTTAATCATATTCACATATTCCACCAATAAATCATATTAGTTATGAAATCGTGAGCCTGGAATACAGAATAAAAGATTTAGTCCCCCGCCTATACATATTTACGGCGATTTACAGTATAAAGTAACCAAGTTTTCTACTTGAACATTGTAATAGGGATGACAGAATAACATGCGAGGTTCTAGAAAAAAATTCCAGGGGGGGGGGGGGGGGGGGTCCGAGTGATAATTTTGCTTACCAGAGGGATTTGATGCTAATTTATGTTAAGGACGTTGTTTACTCAGGGTTTGAGTTCTCAAATCCGGATTGTTAAAAAGTTCAATTTCATGAGTAAAATTTGTTTTAAATACAAGAAGTATTTATGAAATGAATTATTATTGACATAACAATCGATATCTTTACTAAATTATGGAATTAGGCTCTGACAAAGTTTGACTTTTAGCGAAACAGAGGAAATTCGGACTAAATTTTTCAGATTTTGTTTTTCTCTCAAATATCTTTGGAAGTACTTTAATATTTAAAGTTAAGATTTTATTTGTTAGTCAACACATTTTTGCATATTTTCTGTTGGTTTTATTTTGCTCTTTCGTTTAGATAATCGCATGGCACACACTACAAAAATATTGAACAAGAGGCCCATGGGCCACATCGCTCACCTGAGGAACAATAGGTATGATAAAATCAGCTTAATGGAGTCATAATACAAACTATCTGGACAATGTACAATAATACATGTTGATCCTGTATAAATAAAATCCATTTTCCCCTGGATATTCTTATGTTTATAATCAATAGTCCCTTTTCTAACAGGACGATTTTATAGTCATATCATATGTTGAGTATTGCAGTTCTCAAAAAGATCCTTAACAATTGTTTATATATGGGATATAAACATACATAAACTCTGAACCTTCTTGTGAGGCCAAAGAATTGTCCTGGGGCCAAAGTCTTAACAATTATAAAGAATCATCTGGCTGATTAGTTTCTGAGAAGAAGATTTTTAAAGATTTACCATATATATTCCTTTGTTAAACTTTGAACCCCCATTGTGGCCCCACCCTACCCCTGGGGATCATGATTTTCACAACTTTGAATTTACACTACATGAGGACGCTTCCACACAAGTTTAAGCTTTCCTAGCTGATTTGTTTCTGAGAAGAAGATTTTTAAAGATTTACCATATATATTCCTATGTAAAACTTTGACCTTCCATTGTGGCCCCACCCTACCCTCGGGGGTCATGATTTTCACAACTATGAATCTACACTACCTGATGATGCTTCCACACAAGTGTCAGCTTTACTGGCTGATTAGTTTCTGAGAAGAAGATTTTTAAAGATTTACTCTATATATTCCTATGTAAAACTTCGATCCCCCATTGTGGCCTCACCCTACCCCCGGGGGTCATGATTTTCACAACTTTGAATCGACACTACCTGAGGATGCTTCCACACAAGTTTAAGCTTTCCTGGCTGATTAGTTTCTGAGAAGAAGATTTTTAAAGATTTACTCTATATATTCCTATGTAATAAAACTTCGACACCTCATTGTGGCCCCACCCTACCCCCGGGGGTCATGATTTTCACAACTTTGAATTGACACTACCTGAGGATGCTTCCACACAAGTTTAAGCTTTCCTGGCTGATTAGTTTCTGAAAGGAAGCTTTTTAAAGATTTACTTTATATATTCCTATGTTAAACTTCGACACCTCATTGTGGCCCAAACCTACCCCCGGGGGTCATGATTTTCACAACTGTGAATTTACACTACCTGAGGATGCTGCCACACAAGTTGCAGCTTTCCTGGTCTTATGGTTCATGAGAAGAAGATTTTTAAAGATTTACTCTATATATTCCTATGTTAAATTTCGACCCCCAATTGTGGCCCCACCCTATCCCCGGGGGTCATGATTATCACAAATTAGAATTTACACTACCTGAGGATGCTTCCACACAAGTTGCAGCTTTCCTGGTCTTATGGTTCATGAGAAGAAGATTTTTAAAGATTTACTCTATATATTCCTATGTTAAACTTCAACACCCCATTGTGGCCCCACCCTACCCTCGGGGGTCATGATTTTCACAACTGTGAATTTACACTACCTGAGGATGCTTCCACACAAGTTGCAGCTTTCCTGGTCTTATGGTTCATGAGAAGAAGATTTTTAAAGATTTACTCTATATATCCCTATGTTAAATTTCGACCCCCAATTGTGGCCCTACCCTATCCCCGGGGGTCATGATTTTCACAAATTAGAATCTACACTACCTGAGGATGCTTCCACACAAGTTTCAGCTTTCCTGGTCTTATGGTTCATGAGAAGAAGATTTTTAAAGATTTACTCTATATATTCCTATGTAAAACTTTGACCCCCCATTGTGGCCCCACCCTACCCTCGAGGGTCATGATTTTCACAAATTAGAATTTACACTACCTGAGGATGCTTCCACACAAGTTGCAGCTTTCCTGCTCTTATGGTTCATGAGAAGAAGATTTTTAAAGATTTACTCTATGTAAAACTTTGACCCCCCATTGTGGCCCCACCCTACCCTCGAGGGTCATGATTTTCACAAATTAGAATCTACACTACCTGAGGATGCTTCCACACAAGTTGCAGCTTTCCTGGTCTTATGGTTCATGAGAAGAAGATTTTTAAAGATTTACTCTATGTAAAACTTTGACCCCCCATTGTGGCCCCACCCTACCCTCGAGGGTCATGATTTTCACAAATTAGAATTTACAATACCTGAGGATGCTTCCACACAAGTTTCAGCTTTCCTGGTCTTATGGTTCATGAGAAGAAGATTTTTAAAGATTTACTCTATATATTCCTATGTTAAATTTCGACCCCCCATTGTGGCCCCACCCTACCCTCGGGGGTCATGATTTTCACAAATTAGAATTTGCACTACCTGAGGATGCTTCCACACAAGTTTCAGCTTTCCTGGTCTTATGGTTCATGAGAAGAAGATTTTCAAAGATTTACTCTGTATATTCCTATGTAAAACTTCGACCCCCCATTGTGGCCCCACCCTACCCCCGGGGGTCATGATTTTCACAAATTAGAATCTACACTACCAGATGATGCTTCCACACAAGTTTCAGCTTTCCTGGTCTTATGGTTCATGAGAAGAAGATTTTTGAAAATTTCTTGAAAATTTTCATAAATTCCTAATTATCTCCCTTTGCAAAAGGGCGTGATCCTTAATTTTCACAAATTTAAATCCCCTTAGGCTAAGGATGCTTTGTGCCAAGTTTGGTTGAAATTGGCCCAGTGGTTCTTGAGAAGATGTTGAAAATGTGAAAAGTTTACAGACAGACGGACAGACGGACAGACGGACAGACGGACAGACGGACGGACAGACAGACAGACAGACGGACGACAGACAAAATGTGATCAGAATAGCTCACTTGAGCTTTCAGCTCGGTGAGCTAAAAATGATAAAAGACACCATATCTCAAAATTTTGATCATTTACCTCATATAAATTTTATGCCAGCAGAGAAAAGTCAATATACTTAGTTTAATACTAATAATGTTTAAGCATTATCATCATTCAGTTTTTTGTAATATTGAATCAAAAATGGGTAGTAATTAAAAAACTGATAGAGGAAATTCGGACAAAAATATCTATAAAAATTGTGAATGAAATCTTAATGCTTTGTATCAATTTAATGTCACTACCATTCATAAACTGTTTTTCATTTGTCAAAGAGTTAAGCAATTTGTATTATTTTCACAATTAAGAAAATCTCAATCATAGTCTAAAATTTTTATGGATTTTTCTCAAATTTTCAAATAATATTCAATGGCCATCAACTCCAAAAGTAGGTCATTGACCTACTTTTTTGAAAGTGAAGAATAACACTACCATGTAAGGTCTATAACACACAATAGTTGGTTTTTCATTATCATCAGTGGAATTTTTTTTCATTCTGAGTAAACGTCATCCTTAACTTTATTATGTGAATTTGATAAGTTTGATTATTTCAAAAGGAGGAAGGTCGATCCGGACCCCCCCTTCCCCCGATCCACACGTGTATGTATAATACGGCGGAAATTCGTTTTCACGATGTATATTACATAACATACTCCACCAGCTCGAAATCACCAGGGAAACATAATACAGTTCACCTATCTGTTACCATGGTTACTGTCACATTCAATGTAGGTTACAAAATATATACCAAGGAGGTTCCTCGTTTGAGAGAAAAAGAAAACGTTTCATTTAGATCCTTCTCCTTTTATTAGAAAGATTCAACGTAGCGGATACATTAAAAAGGTATGTATATCGTATACTTTGTCCACAATAATAAATGTACTTATAAGTAAATATTATATGAAACAGTGGGTACAAGTGCTAGTACCAGAATTGACATACGGTATATAGAAAAATTAGGCACTGCATTTGATATGTGAATTAAGCTACAGATTTTAATACATAGAACATGTATATACAATTGGTACAAGGTACAAGAAAATCGATTTCTTTAAAATCTAAAAAAGTAAAATTTTATTTTTTACAATATCATAAATGTATGTCCAAAAATATAAACAAAAGTAATTATTATCGCCTTTCTTTCAAAACAAAGGACTCTCAGAATAGGAGTTATAAAAATCATGGTGTCTTCACGTACTTTCCTATATACATGTGTGCAGTTTAAACTTTCTTCTTCTATATAGAGACATACAAATTAACCAAATTCCTTTTTTCCCTCAATACTCATTTCTAATCATTATGTCTAAAATTCCTATCCTTTAATGTCTTTTTTCCTTTTTTCTATTGTAATAAACCCTAAGGATAAATCTACTTCAAGGCAAGCATGTGGTTAATACATGTATACATTCACAGCAGATGCAGTATTGAAGCCTTAACTTCCAATACATACAAGCAGATATACAAGTTCTGCAAAATCCCAAGTATGAAGGAGACCAAAAAGTACAGCACTGATTTTTGCCAATATATTAAACAAAATGTAAACAAAAAATTTCTCTATGGATAATGTGCCTCTACTAGACAGGCTAGAGGGTCAAAGAACCCAGCCATGACTTGCTCTGATTGATTAATAGGGATGATTGTAAGGCCATTTATAGATTGTATCAACCTCCTTAAGATGAAGATCTAGATCTCTGTATGAAGATACAGAAAAAAATAATCTAAATATTTTTTAGTTTGGATTTTTTCTTTACTGATAAAAAGTTTATGCCATAAATATCATTTAAATTTTTTTGGTAAATCTGATGGTTTATTTATTGACATTCCAGATTCCTTAACACACAAATACTGGTAAAAAACAACAGATGGTTGAATACTGGTTGAGATCATGGTGGTTTTGGTGACTCTATATCTGTCTGAATCTTTCCTTAAATGCATTTTTCATGATACTCTATTTCAAAAATGAGGAACAAGTCAGATGGATTTGGATTGAAATAAAATGAAAATGAATATAATTATTAAAGCAAAAATTGCTTGTTGGGTTGAATAATATAAAGTTCAATCCTATTAACAAACTAATTTGTAACCTATTAATTCGTTTAAAATAAAATCTATAAAAAAAATAGCATTGCCATAAATCTGATTAAGCTCAAACAGATGAATAAGCCTTTAGAAAAGAATAATCGTCTTTTCACTTTTAAATCTGTTAGAATTCCCGCCATTTATGCTATTTAAAAAAGAGTGATATTTACATGGCACCTTCAGGCTACAGATCTTTTAACAACATCAGACATTTCACAGCAGGATATCAGAGGAAATGCGGGCGGCAAAACTCCATTCATCACAGCACGCAGGGAATTATTGGAGGCAAGGGGGAACCATGGGAGACAAGCCCCCCAGAACTTGTTCAACAAGGCAGCGATGTAACAAAATGCATCAAAAATATGCCGCAGTTCTACTCTGTATAGACATATAACTGTACAATAGAAAATAACCTTTATAAAATCCATCAACAAATAACAAATAAAGCACAAAAAAATCCAACAGCATATCTGACAGTTCCTGCAGTCACATTGAGAGCGGGATAGGCATTTGCCATTAGTTGATAATTCCCTCAGGAATATTTTCCTTTGAATCGATCGAGCAACAATGCCAAAAAATTTAGAAGCAATTTCAGACGTAAATACATTAATTCCACTCCCAACTTCCCTGAAGAGAAAAAAAACTCTCTGTATGCAACTCAGCAGAAACTGCTATCAGATTGACATAGAATAAATGGAATGGATATGCAGCATTCACAGATCAAAGCAGTCAACAATATGGTGGAAAACAATAGCAAAGCAGAAAAACAGATCAAAATATGCATCAAAGACGAGATGAAAAAATGCATCATAACTACATGTCTTTTTGTACATTGTGATAAAAATGCAAAAAATAGATGATTAGTTTGCTAAATGTATAATTATAAATATATCTATATAAACATATATAATAACAGTACAGTTAGCCACCCTCTCATTGCAAGGGAAGATAACCCAGCACTGATCAATATAAGACTCAAACAATATATCTAATGAAATAGCAGATTATCAGATCCTGAAATTCTTCGATAGAATCATTTCCCAATTAAGGTGCAAAAATTACCTATCATACAATCCTACTCTTTCAACAAAAGCTCAAAGTTCAAGGTGTGTTCACATTCAAGGTGTGTTCACATGTGAAATTAAGATATAGATAGGTGTTTGACTTAAAGGTGTTACAGCAAGTAAAGCAGCCTTCCCCTGACTGTATTAACATCATCATAACCCAGAGGGTGTCTTCATATGGAATCAATGTGTAAATAAATAAGACAAATGTAGATATATGTCAACAAAATGTGTACAGTAACACTGAATCAGTGGCTTACATTAGATTGTGCTCTTAACACTTAATCTTATTTAGGATTTCTGCAAAAAAATGTGATTTCAAATTAACATAGAATATTTGATTGTAAAAATGAATTACATATACATAACATAGAACACCTATATATAATACCAATAGGAGAAATCTTAAATAAACAAATATAAAATCTTAATCTTAAAATATTCTTTCACATCACACATAGTATTGATTGTAACATGCATATGTATCAAGCACTGTTCTTGCTCAAAAACATTCCTCAATCAAGATAGTTCTGATATAATCATTTTGAGAAAAAAAACCCCAATATTTCCAGCTGTTTTAAAGGTAAATTTATGTCAACATGTGAAGGAAGAATAGAACATACTCAGAAAATACAGACAAGTGTTGATAGTAAATTAGAAGCTGCACATCTGCCCCTATATTGTAGGAGTCACTCTTTGGTTTACTTAGAACTTACAAAAACTTACAAGTAATGCCTGGAATAGACATCAACTTGTATCTACATAGATCAATGAATTATAGTGGTCTCCAATATACTAGGATCCCGACCATTTACACATGATTTCTAAACTTGGTTTCATCTTATACCACTGGTTTGATAAAGATCAACTATTCTGAACCACTGATGTGTATCTTCATTGTTTCATTGTCAAGCAAGTTTTTTTTTGTTTGTGACCCGATATACATGTAATTATCCATCAGCGTACTGCATCAAAACTGTACTGTAACAAAGGTCGGAGTTCTATCCAGATTTCTACCCATAGATCCATGTTAAGATAATAGCCCTCTGATAGGATGAAGGGAAGTGAGTGGAATATATGGTGACTATCCATAACCCAGGAACCTTGAGAATGTGAACCTCCAGGATGTTTCACCCCCAGGATGATTCACCCCAGGATGTTTGACCCCAAGTGTAACAAAGTGGTTATCATTAGGACTCTGGCCACATCAAAGCAATGTCATTTCCCTCCTTCTTAAATGTGGCTCCTCCATTCACTGCAGTCGGTCGCACTATAACTGTACGCCTTTTGCTTCCCAGCATGCAATGCACTGGTTTATTGATGGTTACCTTTATCTCTCTGCCCATCCTAAAGAAACAAAAACAACTTTGTAAAGTCTTGTTCATTAATAATGTATTAAAGAGAAAAGCTACAGTAACTGTAATTTTATTAATATTCATGGACATCAATTTTCATGGAATTTCTGAAAATTACAGTTTCAAGGATATGTACATCTGTGGCCAATGATTCTATCAAATTGAATAAAAAATGTTTGTAGAAATAAAATAATATAATACCTTTGTAACCACTCTCCCATAAGCCTAACTAATTGTTGCCTAATTTTGACAGTGACTACACAATTTGCCCCCCCCCCCCCACACACACACCCTTGCCTACCTCTGACAATGACTACATCCCCCACCCCCCCAAAATGCTGCTAACCTCTAAAAGTTACTACACAGGGTGCCCAACACCCACTCATCCCCCCCCTCCCCCCCCCCCCCCAACACACACACATACAATGCTGCCTACCTCTGACAATGACCCACCCCCCCCCCCCCCAAAAAAAAAAAAAAAAACAAAACAAAAAAAAAAACCACTAACACACACAATGTTGCCTACCTCTGACAGTGACTACACAGGGTGCCCAACACCTCACCCACCCTCTCCTCCCTGGTGAGGTTCTGTAGACAGAGAACTAGGTCGTTCTCATCGGAGAGGTGGATGATCACCAGCTGATCACTGCCCGGGGTCAAGGACACTCCAGTTACCTGGCAACACATAACAATAACAAGTGAGCAAAGGAGAAAAATGTATAGGAAAAAATATCATTATACATGTATAAATTTTGGTACATTATGAATTTATCTTTGTAAAAAAAATGAAAAAAAAAATTATCTTGAGAAATATATTGATTTTTAATTTAATCTTTTAAATGATAGATTTATAAGTCAGTAGCCATTTTTCTATGCAGGGGATAATGCTGTTTACATCAATTAAAGTTGTTTTCCCAATACCTAAGGTCTTCCTCCATCAATGATTGGTGCTGAGAGCTAAATAAACTCTGCATGTGTTAGACAGACAATTTGATGTGTTTTTTTCATAAAGGATGTTTTTCATTTTCTTGCATTGTTTACCACCATTACTATTCCCAAAAGTTAAGGTGATGACTCTAAACCATTAACTACATGATTGTATAAACTATTATTTAGTAAAGAATTGCATTAAAAGTGAAAAATTTCTTACCAATAACATTGTGACCCTTACTGATTCCTTTACATGTACATGATAATCCCTTTGTATTACCAATCATTTATAGTCCCTTTGTATTACCAATCATATATAGTCCCTTTGTATTACCAATAATATATAAATCCCTCTGTATTACAAAAGATATGTTGGCTCCTTTGTCAGGCCTTTCTATTGATCTAATATCTAACCAATGTTATACTGACCCATTTATGTATTCCCTTACCATTGACATACATGTACTAATCATTATAACCCTGCAGTTATATCATGTTACCCTTACCATTGGTCTAAAGATCCCTATGTATAACCTTTTTATACTGATCCCTTTAACATGTTTTCCCTTACGATAAATACACTGACCCCATCTTAAATTTCCTTGCCATCAATATTTTGATCTCATTGTTATCCCTTTTAATTGATATACAAATCCTTTTATAATCCTTTACTGTATATATATGTGTATCCCTGTGTATTGGTATCCTTTTAAAGTATCCCTTACATAGATAAACTGATTCCTTTAAAGTATCCCTTACATAAATGAACTGATCTAATACTAATACTATTCCCTATTATTATGCCTTCTGTCAGTTTGTCACTATATATTCAGTACTCATCTATTTTTGCATAGTATCATAGGATTTACATGTATATCGCGTAAGCATACTATGCCGAAATAGAGCACAGCAAATATTTTCTCAAGCGTCGACAGCGGGATTCGAACTCACGACGCTAAAATCATTCCAGCTTGAAGCCCAACACGTTACCACTACGCTATATTCGCCGTTATTATACCTAACGGTATTTATATATATAAAACGTAGATATACACGACTGGCATCAAGCAATTAAAATTATTCATTTTTCCAAAAACACTTCATTATTGGCGGTAATTTTAAAGTTTAAGTTTCTTATAAACTTTTGAACAAATTGATTGAACATTTTTCAAAGAAATTCTTCATGAGAATCACAAAAACGCTTTTTTGAATGACGCTTGATAAAGAATGTACAAGAAAAAAATTCAATGAGATTTCGTCTGCTATACATTTCGAGTTTTCTTGGTAAGGCCAAATGTCTCTCATATCTTGAAAAGAACATAAACCTTTGTTGACTTTTTATTGTACAACAACTTGTTGATTAAATAAACAATCAAATCAATTGATTAATTTGAAAAAAACAAAAACAACAAACGCTTGCTTTTCAAGTGAATATTTTTAGGGACTTGTTAACACTCGAACGTCACAGCTACTGATAACAAAGCACGTCAGTATATTCAACAGTCGGCATAATAATAACAATAGTGTTAAGTTGTGCATGTACTATGCCTAAATAGTAGTCAGGGTTTGATACATAGTGCACTCGCCTCCGGCTCGTGCACTATGCATCAAACCCTGACTACTATTTCGGCATAGTACATGCACAACACAACACTATTATATAATTATTGATACACCAATCCCGTTTTACTATCCCTTACCATTGATATGCTGATCCCTTAATCCTATCCCTTACCAATGATAACATAATGATCCCTTTTATAGAATCCCTTACCATAGATACACTCCCTTTATACTATCCTTTAACATAGATATACGATCCCAATGTATTATCCCTTACTATATAAAGGATGATCCCTTTGTGACCCCTTTACATAACTCCTTACCATATATACATCCATATGTTGATCCCTTTGTTATTATTCAATTACCATTGATATCATGATCCCTAAGTATGATCCTTTGTCATCGTTATACTGATCCCTTAATTCTCTCCCTTACAATGGTTAAACAGATCCCTTTGTATTATCCTTACCATTGCTATACTTGTCCCTTTTTTGTCTGTTTTTATTGATATGCTGAGTTTCCTTTAACTAATTCCTTTCCATACATATGCTGATAACTTTGATATTACTTACCATTGATATAGGGATCCCTTTTTTCATTGCTTTGTACTTTTTCTTGGGATCCAATTTGTAGATCAACTTGTCTGTGATAACAATGGCGCGATCAGCAGGCTTATTGTTCTTGTTGAACTGTCATAAGAAATAATTCAACATCAAACACTTAGGTTACCCTGATTACTACACACAAAACAAGTCAACATCAAACACTTAGGTTACCCTGATTACTACACACAAAACAAGTCAACATCAAACACTTAGGTTACCCTGATTACTACACACAAAACAAGTCAACATCAAATATTTAGGTTACCCTGATTACTACACACAAAACAAGTCAACATCAAACACTTAGGTTACCCTGATTACAACACACAAAACAAGTCAACATCAAACACTTAGGTTACCCTGATTACTACACACAAAACAAGTCAACATTAAACACTTAGGTTACCCTGATTACTACACACAAAACAAGTCAACATTAAACACTTAGGTTACCCTGATTACTACACACAAAACAAGTCAACATCAAACACTTAGGTTACCATGATTACAACACAAATATAAATAATTTGACATCAAACACTTTGGCCACCTCGATATCCTATTACACTAACTTAATCTCTTCCACAGTATCATTTAGGACTGTTGCAGTTAATGCTATTAAAAACACTCCATTCCTGTCTCCATGAGTTCTTTAAGCATTACTATAGACTAACTTTAATTCAACTAAACTGGTTCCCAATGACATATTTTTTGGAGAAGCTCCTGCAGATATTTTAAAATTTCACAGAACACTTGAGCCAGAACCATATATGACAACAGAATTGTATTAGTCCTGCAATATATGCATGGCAATGCCAATGAAAGGTCAAATGGATGAAAAGCAATACTAGTACCTTTTTGACATGGCAAGAGAACAAGACCTTGGAGAATTGATCGTGCGATTTCAGGGAGTTCATCTTCGTCACAAAATCAGCCGTGTTGCTGTTATCCTTGGACTGTAAGTTAACCAACAACAAATTAAGAAAACTTGTCATTAAAACACGTTTAACACAGAATTTTACATCAAACTAAGAATTAACCTTTAACACAAAGATCAAATGTGGGCATCAATTCTCATGGATAAAGTGAAAATTACAGTTACCTTTGTGTACATTGTGTACATTGTGTACAGTTACCTTGTGATACTTTTAGTTAATTCATGATCAATTATGATTCCATTGATATGAAATTTTGTTACTGTGGTTTCACCAATATTCTTTGAATACCAATTTTTCATGGATTTCGTTGTTTAGCTGATCCACGAAATTAAATGCTCATTGAAGTGCAATTTTTATTAACATTTTGTATTGATATGGTCATTGGCTACAAATTTACGTATCCTTGAAACAGTGATTTTTACTTTATCCACGAAAATTGATGCCCTTGAATATTAATGAAACCACAGTAGATATTGTGCTTCATTGAAAGTTTGAATTTGTGAATTGATTCAACAATGAAATCCATGAAAATTGAATAAACATTGATTAATCACAATATGAATAATCAAATAAATAAAAAATACCATATTCAAATTTGAACAGATTTAAATCAAGATAAATGATGTATTACCCAAATGCAAGAACACAATTAACAAATGAAAATTCTGGAAAAATTGTTTCATTATTTCTTATTCTTTAGGGGTCAGAAGGTTAATCACTGATTGGACAGAGGTCAAACATTGGCCAGTGTCACTGAGTGTGCACATTCAGTGTAAGATTATTTAAACCAAACTTTGAGTGTCCAAACCGTTAGATGGGACTGATCAGACACAAGATATTTACAGTGAAATCACAGAGAAACAAAACTTTACAGGGAAACCTCCTGGGACAGAGAATATAACAATAAATAGGATTTCTGCACAACACAATATTTATACACAAAGGAAATAGTATAACATGTAATGAAATTTAAGATAATTACCAATTGAAATAAATAAATTTTTAACTATATCAATGATAATAAAGCACTCAAAACAACTTGGATAGTAATAAAGGCTTGATTAAAATTTTCTAAATTACAACCAATGTTTCTTATTTACTTTTAAGTACGTTACTATCTTATATATTAAAAAAAAAATCTTTTATTATACAACAAAGAGTATATAAATGCTGAGAGAGTCACTTAGCCTGCATTTAGGATAGAACTGGTGACAGTTACTGTAATGATATTGTTATATAAAGTTATACTTCTACATGTGCTAGTACCTTATGACTACACTGGATCTAGTACATGTGGCCAGAATTTCACCTCACATTGCATGCAGTTTTGTATAAGTCTTAAATTTATACATCAATGTACATAATGGAACCCAAAAGCTATATAAACTTAATCAAGTATTTCAGTAAATCAGTATAATCAAGAAGCTGCAATAAGAATAGGGTGCCTCATAATTATTGTTAACAGGGCTATTTTTGCCCTGTGTAGTTTTTGCCCTTCAATACCTACAGTCAGTCTTAAATTCGCCCAGACACAGTTGTGTTTAAAGAAATCAATGATAATAATATAAGGGACATTGAATTTGCCCGGCTTTAAATTCACCCGCTAACAAAGAGGACAAAAGGGGACAAAAATAAAATGGGGGTGAATATTTCCCTGTATACAGTACCACATTTTTGTAGTATACTACCATAAATATATTAAATTTTCTGCAGACAAGAAAATCATTCTTGATTAAGTGAAAACAAAAAAGAATCAGAATTTGTGTAGTGATCCCAATAGTGAACTAGTGTATGCAGGGTAATATTTACCTCCATTTTATTTTTCTCCTTTCACCCTCGTTATCAGTGGACTAATTTTTGAAGCAGATCAGAGATTGTTTAAGAGAGATAATTTGATACGTAGGAATTCACTCAGTCTTCAAATTATCTCTTCTCAACCATCTCCGACCTGCATCCATGTTCGATAACTCTAAATTATCCAGATTTTATTTATTCCTACCATAAATCTTTCTTTTATATAGAAAAAATTAATTACTAGTCTTCTAGTGTTAATATTAGGATAAGTTTTCAACAAATTGCTTGACTTAGTGGTTCTACGGAATCTACTACACATAAAGTTTCAAACCACTGTTGCTCGTACCAGTATAACCCTTGATGTTTTTCTAAAATTTAATCTCAACTTGAATATTTATTCCATCCTATCCATTGTGGGCAAATTTGCGATTTTGTAAAATGAATGGATTAACCATCAATATTTACATTTTCAACTGTTTTTGTCTGTGATAACATTATGAATCAATTTTTAACCCTAAAATCCAATTTAGAATTTAGGATAAATTCAGTTGGGGCATGGTCATATCTATCATACAGCCCTTCGGGCTTTATTGGATTAGACCACACCCCGACCGAAATTATCACCTCATAATACTCAAAAAAATACTCTTTATTCCTTAAATAAATTCTTTTTTATTTCATTTATAAAATTTGAAGGACAAACAATATTTTTCTGATGAAAAAAACACTTTGAGGGTCGGAGAACCTTTAACACAACTGTGTCTGAGCAAATTCTAGATGGGGATGAAACCGTTTGCAAGTAAAAAAGGGCAAAAAATAATATTGGGCAAAAAAAGTTAAACCCTGCTTACAAAAATTAATTACTAATTAATGATTTGTGTAAATATTGTAAAAGAGTTTGTTGTTACTTGTGTCTAGTGGTCACTACAGTAAAACATGGTTATAGCGAACACACTTATAATGAATTGACGCTTACAGCCAAGTGATTTTCATTCCCCGAGACTTCATTAATTGTAGACTTGATGGATATAACGAATTACGCTTATAATGAAGCAAAATTGTCCTTCCCTTGCACTTTGTTATAATCATGTTTTACTGTACACAGGGATTGAATTTAGAAGAATAAGGGCAGACTATTAGATGTGACAAGTTCTGTCTACTGTAGCCCTATAACTGGTCACTATATCTCTACTTCTAACATCTACAACTACAGTCTAAGGTGATTCAATAAGTTTCTTCAAAAGATGGTTATTGTTATGGCTTGGCTATTCAAATCTTAAGAGAAATGAAGTTCTAACCCATTCAAGAAATGCCTGATACTGGTCCTCAATATATACATTATTTACATAGGGCTGCATAGATCAGGCCCCGGGACCATTAAACTTAGACAAGCTCACTTTTGATCTTGGTCTCATTTTTCTGCCATATATTCCTTTTGTAAAAGTGAGACTGAGATCAAAAGTGAGCTTGTCTAAGTTTTATGGTCCCAGGGCCAGGTCTCGAGATGTGTAAATTGATTTACACAGAGCTGACAATAGTTCCTACTTTATCAAAATTTCAATTTTGACATAAACATGACTTCTAGTTTGTTTTAAATCTTAGCCATTTTTATACACAATGTTTGTCATATCATTTGTTTTATAATAAACTTAAGGTGAATCTCGATATCTTGAACTTCATGGGACTGTGTGATTAAACTTCAAAAGATTAAGATTTTAAGGGATCAAAGGTGTTAAAAAAAACAAAACAGCACCCAGGTTTTTTCTAGAAATCAAGAAAATAGAGAGATTGGAGTTCAACAGAACAAGAGTATTGAATTTTCTTAGCTATATAGAGAAAAAAAATGGAACTGTGATTTCACTTGACAAGAAATCAAGAACCTCGGAGATTGAGTGTCACCTGTATTTCAAATATCAGATTCTAAGGTATGCCATAATACTCAGGTAGACATGAGTAAATAACTTTAAGAATTTCCTGCCTTTCACACCTGACAATTAAATGGCCATCCCCTTCATAATTATTTTTCTGCACATCTTCATAATAAAAGAGTCATCAGCTAATTGATACATGAATTTAGACATGCAGGATGCCAGATATTAACACCTACATGATATTTTTTACACCCGTGTGATTACAGCAGCTAATTATGTGACACAGGAAGGAACACATCTATAATTTTATTTGATAATGAATTGATATGTCATGGAGCAGGTGCCTGCTCTTTGGCCTTCTCTTGTAAAATTGTCATATGCTATGAATACTCGGATGTATAATCTAAAGAAGATGGCTAGAATGTTTGTGTATTTGCAATATATTTTGGATGTTTTAGAGTAATATTGTACTCATATCATATTTATCATGAAATGAAAAAACATCTCTTTTTTAAAATTTATATTACCAGGTAATCTTTGATATAGTAAAATCTAAATTCTAAAATCTACAAGTAAATAACAAAAGCATTTTGTAGGTGTGTTGATATTTCTATTGACATAATGAGCCTACGTGCATTGCTGCGAATACTGTGTCCTAGCCAACTATGCTTACTATCATCCACTATATAATATCTTCATAAACAGACCAGTAGTCTGAACCAGTAGCTAGTTTTTATCTAGAGTTGGATGTAAACTTGGGTATATGTATTTGTGTATATATTACTTTGATACAACAAACATTTATTTGACCCAGGAGTTGAGGTAATAATGATACAATGTAAAGAAAATGTTTCATCATGATATAATTGTATCAAATGCATATCACAACTTTATAATGAAACATAATATAAATTTATCATTATACACTTTATAACTTTTTTAATATACATAATCTAAATGTATCATATCTAACTGATGCATCATAAAATTAGCTGTATCATGATATAATAACTATCATGATGATATGACTTTACCATGCTATATGATATAACTGTATCATATTAAGACTTGTTGTTATACTTTCATGTTAAATACTGAAATCTGATTGGTTAAGACGCAATTAATAATATTTACTATTACCCTCAGCGTTAGCAACGCACTTGGCAACGGGTAATATTAAAAAATGTTACATGCGCGAAAATTATGCGTGTACGGTTCGCTGTAGAATTCACGTTATTCCTATATAAAAGCAGTAAAATTTTCTTAAAATTTTTTAAAAAGACATTCAGTATAACAAAATAAATAGTGCCTGTTTGGGAGGATAACAGTTGAAATTGACACCCCTCGAAAACCATTGTCAACCTCCGCTTCGCGTCGGTTGACAATGGTTTTCTCGGGGTGTCAATTTCAACTGTTACCCTCCCAAACAGGCACTATTTATATAATATCATATGACGGTATCATGAAATGACTTTATCATGATAAAACTAGATATCATCTAACGGTATCATGAAACGACTTCATCATGATATAACTGTATCATGATATGACTTGATATCATCTAACAGTATCATGATAATTGTCTTTACCATGATACATGATTTAACTGAATCTAAAACAAAAAACATCTGTATCATATCACATTGACAGCTATGATACACTGGACAGTGGATGTGGTTGTGTGCTTATTAAGACAGCACTGAGCTTCTAGGGACTTGATATTATCTAATGGTATCATGATATGTCTTTACCATGATATTACTGAATCTAAAACAAAAAGCTGTCACATATCATTGACAGCTATAATGTGATTGTGTGATTATTAAGACAGCACCAAGCCTCTAGCCATACCCACTCGTGCCTATTATTATCATGTACCATACCTCTGTGCCGGCCTGCAGGGGAACAAAATCATACATCAAAACTCGCATTAAAACTTTCATGAATAAAATTACCATGATACCACCCCAATAATGCCCCTGGAATCTTAAAATCCAAATGCTTTAACTTTGTAACATTCATAACTAGTAAATATAAATTCAAATCAACATTCGTTATCATCATGACTAATATTAATGATCAAATATCTAAAGATTTAAAAGAATAAATCTCTATATAAATTATCACAATTACAGTCAATTTGTATATCTGCTCATCCTGTTTATACTGAAAAAGGGTGTGTATGAGAAAAATCATACTTATTCAAACGAATTGATGGAGGGAATATGTGTATTCTATAACGTCGTCTCCATGGAACATGATACAGGGTTTTACAGGTGTAATAAATGATTCTGAATCATATAAATTGCTTAAATAATAAGTGAAAAATAAACAAAGATTTTAAACCATCCTACTGCAGATGATGAAGTAGTCACCCCTACATAGTTGTTAGATATATAAGGTCATTTAACTGACAGTAAGCTGGATGAGTGACTGTAGAGATATAAATTATCAAAATATATTTCATATACATATATCTCATTCATATAGCATTAGCATAATTTACTTTAGTAAATAACAAATACTTGAGTCATTGACTCCATTATAGCAAAATACAGACTACAATAACATTAATAGATAAAAAAGAAATTCAGCTGAAAGTTCAATCAAGAGATATAAAAAATAAATTAAGCTAAAAGTTCAATCTAGAGGAAAAAAAACAAGTTAATTTTTTTTTAACATTTACTGATAGACAACTGAGAATATAAAAATGATATGGATCTAGAAAGTTGAATGTCATCAGTTTGTCAATCCTTACAGGGACAAAATAGGTCAAGGAAAGACATGTGTCTGGTCCCGACCACAGCACAACTTGTGGCTCATAGGATGTAATGATTAATAACATGAGACCCACGAAGCGGATTACCCCCTACCGCAAGAAATGTTCATTGAATGTGTCATTAATCAAGTTAACTCACTTGCTCACAGCCTTTTACTGTGAACTCATAAATGAAATTTTTGTGTAACTATATACTTGTCTAATGATAATGAATGAAAAAACTATTTAGACATATAGTTCACCAATAATATAGAGGGTTTGACATATTACAATACTAAAGAATTATGCAATGCATGGATTCTGAGGATTTCTTTCAGTTTTTACTTACATGCAGACTTAACACTAGTATGCTATTTTATGCATACAATTCATTTACAAAATGGTTGTCAAAATCTAAGGGAAAAGTCCCTTCTCCCATTAACTGAGTAATGATTCCTAA
The DNA here is from genome assembly GCF_025612915.1 of Magallana angulata. Taxonomy (NCBI): domain Eukaryota; kingdom Metazoa; phylum Mollusca; class Bivalvia; order Ostreida; family Ostreidae; genus Magallana; species Magallana angulata. The sequence goes on from NC_069119.1 coordinate 4,552,283, forward strand.
TTTGTTTCAACATTTTCTGGAGAAAAAGAAGCATTAACTTTCAGTGGACTCTGCAAGCACTTCCTGAACTGGTCATGATTCTCTGCATGCAGTTGTCAAACTATGACGTAGACAGTTTCATTTGTTTTTCTAATATTGCAAGGTGATTCAGCTATTAGAGGTCACTTTAACAAACACAAAATGCGCAGTTATTCACAAATATTTGAAAAGCATAATGTTTTGAATTAACACCTACTCCTGTTAATTAATATTCATGGATTGGATTGTGCTCAATAGTAATAACATATTTTTCTACTATCAGTAGTTTGATATGTATTTTAAAATGAAAAACAGCAGATGTTTGTGAAACACCTATGCCCCCCTCCCTTGGAGATCTCTGCAAAAAAATGAACAGAAACTGCAAATAACTTGATCTTTGTATTCATATGATAAATCTGTATACAAAATTTCATTTCAGTAGAAGCAACCTCTGCAAGGAAAATGAACGGAAACTATAATAATTGAAATTGTTCAAAGTCCAAGGGGAATAGCTCTTATCAAAAATTGCTCTATCGTATCCAAAATCAAACTTAATCTAGATATTCATATGATAAATCTGTATACCAAATTTAATTTCTGGAACAGTAGGTGCAACCTCTGCAAAGAAAATGAACAGAAACTGCAAATAATTGGAATTTTTCAAAGTCCAAGGGGCATAACTCTGTCAAAAATTGCTTGCTGTACCCAAAATCAAACTTGACCTAATATACATATGATAAATCTGCATACCAAATTTCAAGGGGGGGGGGGGCATTATAACATTTTTCATCTTGTTTATCAGAGATTAAGATCCAATTCATAAACCTCCCAAGGAGGCCAGTTCAATAAATTGAGATAAAATATATGCACATTTACCTTATATAATAGGCATGTTTTCTAATCCAAGAAAACTATTGAACACAAAAAAGGCAGCACCAAAACTGAATCTGTTCATGCTTCAAATAAATCGGACACAGGAATTTTTAGAAATCAGGGTTCTGAACCTATGTGGCCTTACCATTGCAAGGTAATTTCCTTCCCACTTCCTGCGAGAGCCCCAGTCTGACCTTCGACCCCCGATGGCTGCTGCCGCCAAGACCTTTAATCTCAGCATGGGCCATTCCGGCTTTGGGACGTCCTTCAGAATCATGTTTGCTCTCCATCTAATAGTAAAATTGTATTTCATTATACCAGCAGATTTTAACTTTATCTTAAATATAAAAATTTTATATTCCATATGTATAGTTGAGAGCCACAACACTTTTTTTTTGCTATGTATTTTCACCTCAATATCTTGAATCATTTAAACATCTACAAGTTTTTTCATTGTGAATTCAATACAGGCTCGGAGATAACAAGGTTTGATTGTATTTTTTTGATTAAATTGTTAGTGATGTTGACTCACAGATTGTGACCCAACAGGAAACCTCAGGACCAGATTCTTGACCAGACAGGAAATGGTCTTGAGGATCGACCCAATACATGTACATACCTTCCATGAACTTTCTGTAAAAGTTGGAAAAGCCCCTGTAGCCTGGATGGTGGGCGTGGCCATTCCACACTCTTCCCATAATCCCTCATTTGTTTTACATTCCTACAAATGTTATTGACTCAGTGTTTGAGTAAGTTAAACATACAATTTACATCCAGCTTATAGTAGTTTCACAAAACTGAACATGGAACAGACTATTTTCTTTCAAATTTCATTTCTACAAATGTCATTTACGCACCATTTGAATTTACTAAACACAAGACTTACATCCAGCTTAAAGTATTTATTTATAACAGAAAACTGAACAGATTGAGAATGTAGTCACCTGAATTTGTCCACCAGATTCTTGATGTACTGTCTTATCTTGTATTTCTTGAAGCGGTTCATAATCAGGTATATTGCCCTCATCTTTTTGGCCCTTCTTCTGGCATTGCCCCCACGCCACATCTTAAAGACAGGTTATTTATCAATATCAATGACCCCCTTGCGCTAACATCCTTACCAAAAGAAAGATATTAATATAAGTTGTAGAACTTGTTAATCAATCGTTGTAAAATAAATAAATTTTTATATATTATGTTAAATCAAGGTACTACATGTATAATACTGTTCTAAGATTGATTCATATGTGTCAATTATTTAAGTTATCAAAGTAATGTATTTTTATCTTAAGTCTTAATTAGCAAAAATTATAGTCTCGTGAAAGAAAATATGTATAAAATGAATTCGCAATAGTTATCATTACGAATTTGTTATAAGGATATAATGAATTACGGATATAACGAAGTAAATCCATTGGTTCCTAGGACATCGCTATAACTGAGTTTTACTGACTATTGACTAATTGACTATTTCAAAATTTGCAATCATTTATTATTTCCAATGATTTGTCTTAATCAAAGTTCTGTAAAAGTACATGTGTACTATATTTGGCATGCACAATATTTGGCAGAAATTGAATTCTCAATAAGTTAGTGTGGATTTGAATTCATTAGCATATTCACAATTTCTAAGCGCAACTATTCTTAATATACATATATGCATGGCATTTATCACTGCATTGGACTATAAAAGGAAGCCTCTTTCTGCCAAAAATGTTAAATAGAATGCACGGCCAAATGTAATACTATTACAGTAGTAAGAGTACTGTCATACTCTGACGAATGATAAAAATAACAATATGATGTTTGTAGCACCTAACACATTGCCTCATCCTCATTGATGACGCAAACACTGTTTGTTAGTTGATTAACTCTGACGCAAAATCTTGTTTTGTTAGGTTTTTTTGTTTATCACTCAGACATTACAAGTCAGTCACACAGCAATTAAGTCTATGTTTTGTAAGAGCCTGCCAGACTTCTCCCCAGACATCTTTATGATGGGTACTAAGTACACCTGATGGTACTAGTACACCTGATGGAACTAAGTACACCTGATGGTACTAGTACACCTGATGCAAGGATAAATGTTAATGCAGGGATTACATTATGACAAAATTAAACGCCAACGAAATTGTATTTGGTTTTAAAACAACGAAATTTTAAGTGTCTGGAGTATACTGCTAATAATTTATTTACCATTAGTTATCTATACTTCAATCATCTCATGACCAGTAAGAGAACCATAGAAACCTGCAGGATTTTTGTTTGATTAAATCATCACAATCTCTAATTTTCTTTCTATCCTTACGATTTTCTTCTGTTCAATTAACTAATGTAAACCAACTTTTATTCACGGCGACATTATCTCGCGTTTTAGGCGAGACAAACTGGTTCATGACGACTACTTATTACTTACTTAGTAAGCTATATCTAGACCCCTATTGTTATAACAACAATACGACAACAGCTGGTTTGCAATGAGAAATATTCACATCAACAATGCTCTTTCTTGTGAATTTCTTCACATTTTTTTGCTTGCGAATAAAAGTTAAATTTAATAACTTGTATGGAGAACTGCATTCTTTGTCATTTTTAATTTCAAAAATGACTTGCTTACAAGTCATTATAAACTAAAAATTGAAGCCATATCCTATTGATCGAATGTTTAAAATCATCTGAAGAAAATACGAAAATCAAAATGACTTTTGCACAGTCAAGTTTCCAATAATTGGAACCATTAGCCCTCTGTATATTTAGAATGCTTAAAATGTTGCTTGCACCTTCTGAAGAAAGAGGCCAAATGAAATTGAAATGAACATGTATGTCACGAAATAAAGACAAGAAAATAAAGTCATGACCAACTGTACAGATAAAATGTTATTTGTACCTTCTGCAGAAACAGGACAATGGTGGGGATCTTCTGTGACCTAGTTTCCTCGATGGAGAAGAGGGTTTGTGGGGAGCGGATAAAGACCTTGGATTTCCCGTACTTGACATCCCCCTCATGACCCAGGACCTGGAGGATCCTCTTACAGCCGTCAATGTCTGTCCCCGCAAAGGTCGGCCAGGTGTGGGGGGTGGTGCACTTGTACCTGTAAACAGAAGACAGACAATTATCATACAATATATAAAGCACCAATTTAGAAACTGAAAATTTAAGAATATTAGTACAGATTTCATGCAGATATTAATTTCTCCTGTGTAATACGGAATCAATGGTAACTGTACTGTGGGAGTCCATCAACGTCATTATAATTGTTCGTTACCTTTGGAGGAACCTGACATATGAGATCCTGAAGGCGAAGCCAGCACGTCGGACGCGGACATTCTCCATTAGCCCCAGGTAACTCACTTGATGTCGTACTCGCTCGTCGTTGAACGCGCTCGGGGATTTGATCTCGTTTGGCTTGATGCACCGCACATAGTGAGGTTCCTGTTAACACACAGATTTTTGTTATTAATAAATGATTAGAACTTCTTCATTGTAAAAACTTTATTTTTTAGCTAAATATTCTTTCTGCGTCTTTTCATTAATTTGTTACATAATTACTGTTGGTTCATAACTTTTTTTTTTACATTAACGAGGCTGGGTCTAATTAGTTCTGCCCTAGATTTTTTAATGAAATTTTTTACCTGAATTTCTACTGATATAGTTATTATTTTAAGATTAAAAAATAAGACATTTACCACACCGTTTGTTTAGGGGGTCATCTCAAAGTTTGTTAATCTTTAACATAGGACCCTATGGGATTTCACTTGAAATGTATCAATTTTGCACGTTTTTTTAAACGCCTGCCCTAGGGATTTCTTTTTCTGTTCTACATATTAAAGTTATTGCTAAAAGGCATCAAATGGTCAAATAAAAAAAACCTTTTACCTCCTGGTTTGTTCCAGGGGTCTTACCAAAGTTGATTTTTGTATGCCCAATTTCCCAGATTTGTAAGATAATGGCTATTTTTTATTTGACAAAGGCGGAAAAGGTGATCTTTATAGTATTATCAAAGCCTTCAGATATATTTAAGTAATAAAAAAATATATAACATCACATATTAAGGGTCATTTATATAAAATACATGGTTACTGTCTTGAAATATATGAATTAAGCTATATTTAGGCGGGTTAAGAAAACGTGACAGAGGGTTTGGCCTGCTGAACCCTCTTCACTTTTTCGACCTGAGCCCAAATATAGCTTATACTTCGAGACAGTTATGTTTATTCCACAATATAACATTAATTTTACGCATAAAACGAGCCATTTTCAACAAATTTCGCTGAATATCTGCAGATAAAACTATCACGCCATGGCGTCAAACAAGCAAAAAGATGACGTCACAATACAAATGAAACGCTGCGCGAAAGCGTGCGTACTCGTTCTGTACTCGGCCTCGTTAATTTAATTTATTGACTTTATTGTTAACAAAACACAATTTATGACTAAATCTATGCCTGGAAGTAAAACGCAGGGCCAGTGTCTACCAATCAAACTATTAAAAGCTGTCAATCTAACAAAATCCTCAAAGAAAAAACCTGAGTTGTCTTCTATTTTTTTTTATTTGGCAGCATTTGATCAGATTTTGCAGTGCCCTGAAAACTCAACATAATATTTGTTTGCCCTTTTGCATAAATAAATATCCTATTCTTTTCTCACTAGACTAAATCATTGGGACAGGTGTTATATATTGTCTGAGAAACTCAAAATAATATTTGTTGGGCCCTTATGCATGAAACAATTAATTAATACATGTAGTACAGGTGTTATAATCACAGGTGGGGGATACAAGGCCCTCCTGATCAATGACGCAGGTACATCATGTACATAATCAACACTCATTATGATAATAAATAAAGCTATTATAGCATAATAACACAGCTTACAGGTGTAAAACCTGTGAGGTATTGGAGATGCCATTTTTCAAATTATTATCAAGTAAACATATTGTTATGACAAAGACTAGAGAAATGCTGCAGCTAATATCCTCCAATATACTACAAATGTCAGAAAAGATTAATTTACAGAAAAGTAATAAATGTACCCATAGCTGTTGAATTTGAACAGGTGAGAAAAAACATGGCTTTTAGATATTCTTAAATTTTATACTTGTTTAAACCCACATAGATATCAAGTCTCTGGTTAAACTAAACAAGTAGCGTAACTGTGTGTATTGCCTTGGGCTGTTTCTCTTTTTGAAACCTAAATCAGGTCTTTTCACAGATATCCCCAATGTATTTTAGTATTTAAAGCAATATGAGCTGCAATTTTCATGTTGAAATTTTTTTTATGCAAAAATGTTATTTTCTATGAAAAAGACAAAAAAATCATGTTTTATATATTTCCTTTGCCATATTTTTGTAAGAAAATCCGTCGAGAAGCCTTAATTTGAGAAAAATTGAATTATTGTTGTCCTGTACAAAAATTGACCTGCTACATATTCCTTAGAAGAAAAATCTTTCTTCGGACAAACATTATTTTTTTCAAGTCTTATTTATCATAAAAGTTTAAGTTTTATACAGACTTTTCATACTAGCAGGTTTTTGCAGCAAAATAAAATTCTAAATAATACAGCTCATATTGCTTTAAGGTCAAGATCTAGTTAATGATTCCAGAGTGTCTTTTTGGAGCTTAAACCATTATGACATCCTAATTGATTTAAAAATCTTTTTCCCATACTTTACGGCTTAAAGGAATTAAGTAGAAAATTAAACAATTTTTTAACATTCTATGTTCCATCTTTTACTTATTTGTCCATCAATACATAGTTTAAGAGATAAGTACATATTAAAAAATACTACTCCCGAAAACCAAGTGTCTATAAAGTTATACAGTTATTATCTACCTCTAATACTAAAGAACTGTGTAATTTAGGTAAATATTTATATTATGCAAACAAGCAACGAACTATCCACGTGAATTATCCAAATTGATTATGTACACTTTGTTTTTCTTACTGTTTATTTAATATGTATATGTTCATATGTATAACCTATGAAACATTTGTCTCTCAGAATAAAGAACTTGAACTTGAACTTGATGTTAAATCATGGGAAAAGTAATTTCGATACCTATATTCTATTTGACATCATTTTAAAGAAGAGTTCAAGAACTTGTTTGATTCCATTTTGGGGAAGACTGTAGGAATTCTAGATATATCTTAATAGTCAAAAATGGACAAAACTTTGCTCTTTATTTCCTTCATATTTCATAGATAATGATGATTTAAAACATGATTTTTCATTGTTTTAACCATAAATTTTAGCCCCGGCACATCCTATCAAACAAAGCTATTGTTATGAAGCAATATTGAAAGAATTTATATCTTAAATTTTATAAACATGTAGGCACCTTTCATTTACTAGATCTTGACCTTAAATGTCATATTTTTAAATTCTTTGCTCTTTGTGTTCTTTGCTTATTTGTGTACCTAAGTTGTTTTTCTACTTGTGTAATTTGCTTACTTGTGTACCTAAATAGCTTAACTACTGGTGTTGTGCCTACAGTTGCTTTGCTACTGCATGTTTTTGGATTGTTCATGCCACTATTAAGTGGGGGTTTTTTGCCTGCTCATGTGGCTTAGTTGCTTTCTTTTTTTGTCTTCTGGTCTTAACTCATCTGGTAATAGTTGCTTTGTTATTGTGTGATTTTTGGCTTGATATTAAATGTGACTGAGTTGCTTTGCTATTGGCATTTTTGGCTTGTTTATGTGGTTATAGTTGCTTTAATTACTATTGAGTGGTTTTGGCTTACTAGTATTTCTATAGTTGCTTTACTAATGAGTGGTTTTAGCTTAGTAGTATTTCTACAGTTGCTTTACTAATGAGTGGTTTTGGTATACTAGTATTTCTACATTTGCTTTGCTTTTGGTGGTTTTTGCTTAGTAGTATTTCTACAGTTGCTTTACTAATGTGCGGTTTTGGCTTACTAGTATTTCTACAGTTGCTTTGCTGTTGGTGTTTTTGTCTTGCTTGTGTGGCTGAGTTGCTTTGCCACACCAGAGAGGACCTACCTTGGTTGCCAGGTTGTCGACCAGAGCTATGATGGAGTTCTTGAAGTTGGTGCCAGCTGTGATTGGTCGCTTGGTGGTCTCTGTAATGTTCTGGGCACCCTCAGGCCACATCAGCTGCAGGATATCCTCCTCACTACAACCAATCAAAACAACCATTGGAAAATAGTCACCTCAAAATAACCAATCAGATACAGTCACTCAAAACAACCATTGAAAAACAGTCACCTCAAAACAACCAATCAGATACAGTCACTCAAAACAACCATTGAAAAATAGTCACCTCAAAACAACCAATCAGAAGCAGTCACTCATAAATTTAATCAGCAACAGTCACCTCAAAACAACCAATCAGAAGCAGTCACTCATAAAACTAATCAACAACAGTTGCCTAAAAAAACCCAATCAGAAGCAGTCACTCATAAAACTAATCAGCAACAGTTGCCTAAATAAAACCAATCTGAAGCAGTCACTCATAAAACTAATCAGCAACAGTCAATTCAAAACAACCAATCAGAAACAGTCACTCAAAACAACCACTGAAAAAAAGTCACCCTAATACAATCAATCAGAAACAGCCACGTAAAAACTGATCAGCAACAATCACCTTAAAACAACTAATTACAAACAGGCAGTCTATGAGCCCACACACAAAGGAAATGAACAACTTGCTAATTGGTTTAATAATTACATATTGTTAAAATATTACAGTAACTGCTTCTTGTTATCATAAGGGTCACAACTGCTTTCATTTCATATGTTTGGTATTTAAGGACAACAGTTTTTCTAAGGTTGGGTCAATCATTGTATGATGTTACTGAAACTTCATGGAGAAAAACACTTTCCATGCAGACCTACTAGGTTTAAAATTACTGCTGCAATATTGGCCACCTTTAATCAAAATGATAATAAGAAGTTAAAATATGAAGCAATTATCCTGTCCTATCTTGTATCGCTCCTGAACAACAAATCTTATTTAAAACAAAAACATTTGCTACGTCACTTAAATACATTCAAAATCTGTTTAGCCAAGGAAGTATTATTATATTTCTTCCTTTTATCATGAAGGCATATGAAGAACAGTGCTTACCTGTTATAGAGAAGTCTCTTGAAGTCTTGGAACAGTGAGTCCCTGTTTTTGTCAATGAACCCGGGCACCTGGTATGTGACCTGACCAGCGTAATGCTTGATTCTGAAATCCCTGGCATGCTCTAACGTCTTGTCTGATGGGTTCAGCTAAAAACAGAAAACAAGAGGCCCATGGGCCACATCGCTCACCTGCGGAACAATGGGTATGATAAAATCAGCTTAATGAAGTCATAATACAAACAATCTGGACAATGTACAATAATACATGTAGATCCTGTAAAAATAAAATCCATTTTCCCCCCTGGATATTCTTATGGTTATAATCATTAGACTAAGTCCCTTTTCTAACAGGATGATTTTATAGTCATATCACATGTTGAGTATTGCAGTCCTCAAAAAGATCCTTTACAATTGTTTATATATGGGATATTAAGCTACATCAAACTCTGAACCTTCTTGTGAGGCCGAAGAATTGTCCTGGAGCCAAAGTCTTAACGATTATAAAGAATTATCTGGCTGATTAGTTTCTGAGAAGAAGATTTTAAAAGATTTACTCTATATATTCCTTTGTAAAACTTTAACATCCCCCCCCCCCCAATGTGGCCTCACCCTACCCCAAGGGATCATGTTTTCACAACTTTGAATTTACACTACCTGAGGATACTTCAACACAAGTTTCAGCTTTCCTGGCTGTTTAGTTTCTGAGAAGAAGATTTTTAAAGATTTACTCTATATATTCCTATGTACAACTTCGACCCCCCATTGTGCCTCACCCTACCCCCAGGGATCATGGTTTTCACAACTTTGAATCTACACTGCCTGAGAATGCTTCCACACAAGTTTCAGCTTTCCTGGCTGATTATTTTCTGAGAAGAAGAATTTTTAAGATTTACTCTATATATTCCTATATAAAACTTCGACCCCCCATTGTGCCCCGCCCTACCCCTCGGGGGTCATGAGTTTCACAACTTTGAATCTGCACTACCTGAGGATGCCTCCACATAAGTTTCAGCTTTCCTGGCTGATTAGTTTCTGAGAAGAAGATTTTTAAAGATTTACTCTATATATTCCTATGTACAACTTCGACCCCCCATTGTGCCTCACCCTACCCCCAGGGATCATGAATTTCACAACTTTGAATCTACACTGCCTGAGAATGCTTCCACACAAGTTTCAGCTTTCCTGGCTGATTATTTTCTGAGAAGAAGAATTTTTAAGATTTACTCTATATATTCCTATATAAAACTTCGACCCCCCATTGTGCCCCGCCCTACCCCTCGGGGGTCATGAGTTTCACAACTTTGAATCTGCACTACCTGAGGATGCCTCCACATAAGTTTCAGCTTTCCTGGCTGATTAGTTTCTGAGAAGAAGATTTTTAAAGATTTACTCTATATATTCCTAGGTAAAACTTCGACCACCCAATTGTGGCCCCACCCTACCCCTGGGGGTCATGATTTTCACAACTTTGAATCTACACTACCTAAGGATGCTTCCACACAAGTTTCAGCTTTCCTGGCTGATTAGTTTCTGAGAAGAAGATTTTCAAAGATTTACTCTTTATTTCTATGTAAAACTTTAACACCATCCCCCCCCCCCCCAATGTGGCCTCACCCTACCCCAAGGGATCATGATTTTCACAACTTTGAATCTACACTGCCTGAGGATGTTTCCCACAAGTTTTCAGCTTTCCTGGCTGATTAGTTTCTGATATATTCCTATGTACAACTTCGATCCCCCATTGTGCCCCACCCTACCCCCAGGGATCATGAATTTCACAACTTTGAATATACACTGCCTGAGGATGCTTCCACACAAGTTTCAGCTTTCCTGGCTGATTAGTTTCTGAGAAGAAGATTTTCAAAGATTTACTCTATATATTCCTATGTAAAACTTCGACCCCCCATTGTGGCCCCACCCTACCCCTGGGGGTCATGATTTTCACAACTTTGAGTCTACACTACCTGAGGATGCTTCCACACAAGTTTCAGCTTTCCTGGCTGATTAGTTTCTGAGAAGAAGATTTTTAAAGATTTACTCTATATATTCCTTTGTACAACTTCGACCCCCCATTGTGCCTCGCCCTACCCCTGGGGGTCATGAGTTTCACAACTTTGAATCTACACTACCTGAGGATGCTTCCACATAAGTTTCAGCTTTCCTGGCTGATTAGTTTCTGAGAAGAAGATTTTTAAAGATTTACTCTATATATTCCTATGTAAAACTTCGACCCCCCCATTGTGGCCCCACCCTACCCCCGGGGGTCATGAATTTCACAACTTTGAATCTACACTACCTGAGGATGCTTCCACACAAGTTTCAGCTTTCCTGGCTTTCTGATTCTTGAGAAGAAGATTTTTGAAAATTTCTCGAAATTTTTCATTAATTTCTAATTATCTCCCCTTGAAAACGAGTGTGGCCCTTAATTTTCACAACTTTGAATCCCCTTTGCCTAAGGATGATTTGTGCCAAGTTTGGTTGAAATTGGCCCAGTAGTTCTTAAGAAGGTGTTGAAAATGTGAAAAGTTTACGGACAGACAGACAGACGGACGGACAGACGGACGACAGACAAAATGTGATCAGAATAGCTCACTTGAGCTTTCAGCTCAGGTGAGCTAAAAACACAAGAATGTTCAAATACAACAGGATTATGTGCTATCTCAATATCAGAATTACAAGGAATGATATTATATACTGTATATATAGGGTTATTTTCACCCTATGTTATTTTCGCCCTTTTCCACTTGCAAACTGTTTTGCTCTGTCTTGAATTTCACTTGCAAACAGTTTTGCTCTGTCTTGAATTTGTCCAGACAAAGTTGTGAATAAAGAATGATAGTTTGAGACATAGGAATTCGCCCAGTCTTAAATTCACCCTCTGACAAAAAGGGTGAAAAAGGTGAAAATAAAACGGGGGCAAATATTTTTCTGTATACAGTATAACAGATGTATATCAGTTGTCTTGTCTTCAGGTTTCATTTCATAATAGAATAAATAGTTGTGGCTAAATTTACTGCCTATGTATAAAAGGAATGATACACTTGTATCAGTCTGGTTAAAACCATCCCCCTTCTCCTTACACTCGTCAGGGTCTGACAGGTATCGATAGGTCGTCTTCACATAACCTTTACTTCTGACCAATCAGGGAAGAGTTTTTCACTGCTTTAGAAAACTTACTGGAACTCTTTACAAGAAGACAGAAAAATTAATTCTTGCTTGTTTTCTATGTAACCTCCAGTATCTCTCAAAAAACAGATAAAGGCAAATCTGTGATTGGTTGGGGTATATTTAAATTGCATGCAAATGTAGAGGTCATGAAGATGACCTTTTATCGATACTTATTAGACCCTGAAAAGTGTAAGGGAAAGGTGTGATTTTAATCAGATTGCATGTGTTTGGGCACAGTGAAGTATGATTTAAAAGCATCAGACTAAGACAATTATAAATGATTTTCATTCAGATTGAGCGGTACGTTGGGTGCCTTGAGTGAGCTGTCTTACCGATCGACAAGTGAAGTGTTCATGCTTTGCCAGCTTCTGTGCCATGGCTGTCAGGAACATCTACAATGATAATGAATTATAAATGTACTCATCCTATCAGTTTGTTTACAGTCTAATGCAACATCTAATCAAAAACATTTTATTAAAAAGACAGTCACCTCATTCCTATGGGACATTTAAAATACTTGTCCATTCAGCTATAAATTACATTCATGTACAAATGAGGGAAATCAGGATACTATACAAATCCAAATGCACAATTTTTTTTTACAAATCTTAAGTCGTAGCTTGTATGCCTTACGAGAGTCCAATCTTTAATTGCCAGAGAGTTCCATTTTCTACAACCAGTATTCTCATCTCAATCATTGCATTAATAATCTCTATTATATTGAAAGTTATTCAACCATAAAATCCATTTTCTGTGGCCACTGACCTCATCGGTGACCTTTCCGACGCTCAGACACGCTTCGTCGAGGATGGCCAGCACCCCCTTGTGTTGGGCCTCGATCAGGTCGACGATGATTTTGTTGTTGAAGTAGTCGATGTGCTGCCATTGGATGCCCTCGCGCTGGTACTCCTCCTGCTCCTGCTTGAGAACCAGTTCAATGAACAGCTGCTGCAGCTTCTCGTTACAGTAGTTGATGCACAACTGCTCAAAACTGGAGGGAGAAAAAAATGTTGAAAGTGACATCTTAATACAATTAAAAGAAACTTAAGGTATAAAAGCAAATACATGGAACTTCACAGCTTCTGTTGTTGTAAGTGATGCACAACTGCTCAAAACTGGGGAAAAATTGTCAAAAAATGTGACGTCTTAATACAATTAAAAGAAATATAAGGTATAAAAGCAAATACATGTAACTTCACAGCTTCCCTTGCTGTAAGTGATGCATAACTGCTCAAAACTGGGAAAAAAATGTGAGAACTTTTGACATCATAAAACAATTAAAAGAAAATTAAAGTATAAAAGCAAATACATGTTACTTCACAGCTTCTCTTGCTGTAAGTTATGTATACATCTGCTCAAATTTAGTTTTTTAATTTTTAGTCTGTGCATTAATTAGTTGGTCATTTTTGTGGTTTATTTACATTTTAAAATCTTGTTTTCAAAATCAGTATATTATGTATACAGGGAATATAAAGTAAGAAATTTTATCATGTTTTCCTGAAAAGGGGAATAAATCAATATCTTATGTTAACCTAAAAAAGAGAATGAGTTATTCTCCTTTTAATTACGATAAGATAAATTTCATCAATATGGCAACATTTCTCCAATTTGAATGTTCAATAACCTACATGTAGTTTTTAAACAAAAATTAAATCATTATGGTTAAGGGTTCATAGTGTATTTATCATTAATTAACTCAATTAATTAATAGCCTCTACCTGTTGTTATCAAAGATTTCGAATCCATAGATATCTAACACTCCTATGACTGTGTTTTTGCCGACATACGCGATTCCGCTGGCCTTTGGATCAATGGCTTCATTGGTTTTACCAACGATCCAGGTGAACATTCGGTCATACATTGCCTGCAAAATCAACAACTTGTTTTTACTATGTCATTTTCAATAATTAGCTGATAAAAAAGTTTGTTAACATCATACCCCAAATAACCTAGTAAGTTGGACAAAGTATGACAAGCATCTCTATGGGGGGCGGCAGTGTGCCATTTATTGTAAAACTTTTTGGATTCATTTAAGCACTAGTTTTTATAGTCATCAAAACAAAATTCTTAAAATAAGATTTGCAAAAAAAGATCTAATAAATGTTCCTGCTTTGTAATCAAACTTTGAAAATTTCACCTATATAAAAAGATAGTATTACAGCAGTTTTCACATTACTACCCTAGAGAAACACATGACAGTTACCTTGGCGAAGGCATCGCGGGCATAAACAGCATCAGACACTGTCAGCTGTTTCTCTACGACCTGACCCCCTGCAGCGATGACCCGCGAACACAAGGCTTTCCTCAGATTCTCCTTGGTAACCGACAACAACTCAGCAATGTTCCCTAGCAACTTCTCGTCAGACACTCCAGCGTGATCGTGATCGTCAGCGGCCACATAGTCCATGTTACCCTACAGTAATCAACACATCGACATCATTGACTTGGGTAAATCAACCTTATAAAATATAATAAAGAATCAAACTTTATGATTCGTTTAGAATTAAATTTTTATTGTTAAGAGTCACCCATGAAATAAGTATGAATTTAACCAGCATGAATATTAATAATTTTTTTCGCTGTATGCGAGATATTTCATAGTTACATGTATAATAATTACATACTTATTAGAACATTTACCAAATGCAAGATAGCTGCTACGATTTTCCAGAGAGCCTCAGCGTGAGCGAAGGAGAAGCCCATGACCTTGAGAGCGTTCATCACGGAGCGGTAATCATCCCGGTCGTGGACCGTGGCACACTGAAACCCACAAAAAATAGTCCATTACATGTGTTCATAATTATACAGTATAATAATTACATAAAAAAATTTTGTTGCAATGTATAAATGCAAATTAAGTGTGCGTCTAATTTAACAATTATCAATTCATTTAAAATGTTAATCTATCTAGTAATATATGCAGTTACCGGTATATGTTTTAAATTGTTACACATACAAACCAAAGATGAACCTTATAATATTGATTTTTATATTTAATTCTATACTATAAATTAAAATACAAGACTATATAGTAGTGTACTTAATTTAGTTTGATATTTTCATTTGTCTCTATATGGTCAATTTGTACAACAAAGGGTATCAATTTTGAAGTAATGAGAAACAGATTTGGTGCGGTAATAGAGAAAATCTTAACTTTGAAAAATGGAGAAACAGTTTTCACTGAATTTGATTTGATTGATCCAATTGTTTAATGGTATTTTTTTCTGCAAGCTTATTATTAGACCTCTGGACTAGTTTACTGATATAAACAAAAGGTTTCAAGCCCCGTTATAAATAGGAATTTATCAGTGTGCTTTCATTTAGTCATATCTTGAGCATGAAATAGAAGAGTTACTTAAGTGTTTATCTACACTGTTCACTTAAAAGTTTAATAGCTGCTTCAAACATATGCTTACATATTTGTCTGTCAGCAAGTTAAAAATGCTTTTTATCTGACAAAATCTGTCTAACATATCTAAGCAACATCTAATATGATCACATTCAAGTACATAGCCTTAATAACCACAATTAAGCTGCTACAACCATGCACTTGCAAACACCAAAAAACAACTCCAGAAATGAATGATGTGTCGAAAATACCGAGATTAAAAAGATGTCATCAGTTTAAGTAATATGAGTGACACAGCCTGTATTCATTCATCATGATGGCTTGACTCTGTTGTCATTATAAATACATACTTGTATTTTCACCCTAGCTGTTCTAGAGTAAATATATGAGTTATATAATGCTTAGTACATATACAATGTATATACACCATACACTAAATATACTGATTAATAGCAAACAGTATAACATGTATATGGATACAATAATACTTCTTTAATATTTTGATTATTTGAGAAAAAACCCCTATTTATTAAGAAAATAGTATGAATTGGTAAAATATATCATGACTTAAAGACAGGAGATTTAAGGTTCTAAAATTAATTTGATGTAGTGCTTATTTACAATGTAATATTTTCTAATATTTTTTTGCAAGTCAAGGGTTTCTGACGAAAAACTTGGCTAGCAAAAATGATGTAATATCTGAATGTACTGATGTCAAGAATTCAATAATATTGTAGATGGATGTTGTGATATAATTTTTATATTAATGATAAATCACAGCTCATGTATTGATTGATTGATTGTGTGATGTTTAACATCCCAGTAAGATATTTATTATCAATGAAGACATCTAATAATGACTCGTGTAGCACAGTCTTATTGCCTGGAATTATAACATTGCCAATAACTTGATACTACAGTTATAACACACTCTATGACAGAGACAGTGTTGAAACAGCAGCCTGAATTGGTGTTATATAACATATTGCAGTCATAGTTCACCTCATGACCGTGTTGTAATACAATATAACTTGATACCACTACCACTGTAATATACTAGAGATATCACACAACTATACTAACCAGATATACCAATGTAAGTGACCAATAAATACACAGTGTAATACCGTATAACTGGATTTTTCTACGGGGTGCTATTTTTTTGCGAAATTCTGCGATCAAGTCTTAATCGCAAAAAATTCAATCCCCAAAAATACGTTATAAAATGTCCCCATAAAAATACCCCTTGTGAGGCCTCCTCATAAAGTCAGAATTCACGCTTCGTTGCGTAATACAGGTATCGATGATTGGTCAGTGAATACCCCGTATAGTTAGCAGTCACTTCACGCTTTGTCAACAAAATGGCGCTGTTGAAATATTTGAAGCCTAGTAAGTAAAATTCCTGACCCTACCGGACCTTTTAGTGAATTAATGTCGCCTAGAAAAATTACTATGTGTAATGAGAAAGTGACTGATGTTCTTGATACACTAAAAACTCCGAGAGGAAAGTACATGACTTTTTCACCGAGCGAGAGAGCTGAGATAGAACACTACGCCAGCGTACATGGAATTTCGTCGACCATTAAACGTTTTCAGACAAAGTTTCCAGTACAACGTGAAAATACAGTTAGAAATTTACATGATAAATACAAACGGAGCTCTTGAAACTTGATTTTTCAGACGGCGAGAACTGTGAAATTTCTAAATTGAATCCGTGCAAGTGGGGTAAAAAAGTTGTAAATATGGTTAAGCGAAGGGGCAGTTGCATGGCAAAAATTCAGTTCACAGATGACAAATTTTCTGAAATTAAAAACAAGTTTTTACAAAGAAAAAATAGACTTTATGTATTGTTAAAATGTCTAGTAGTAAAATTAAAAAAAAAAACACTTTAGTGTCAAAATGAAATCGCAAAAATTAAAATCGCAAAAAATAAATATACCTATTTCAGGATGAAATCGCAAAAATTTGCAACCGCATTAAAAACCAGTTATACGGTATGTAACTGGATACCACTGTATGAGGGTTTTTCTTGATACATGTAGTGTTGCAGCACATTTTGCTGTGTACCACAAACATAACAGGGACATGTATAAAACAATATGTTGAATATTTTCACTGTAAATAAAGTACAGCATCGATCACCACATCTATTTACAAAAGAACTTTAAGACTAATATATAATCAATGCTAATTTTACAAACACTTAACTGTGTTTTAAAAAACTTAGTCTACCTGGCCAGTAAAATATATATCAAAAGATACTGAAATGGTCTGAGATGAAAAACAGAGTTTGCAAATTTTTATTTGAGAATTATTGTGAAAAACTAAAAAGATTTACAATTTTGATAGGAGTTCTTTTGTAAAATACACCCATTACTTCTCAAGGACAACATGTACCGATACAAGCAACCTATAAATATAACACATCCTATAACCTATATATATATATATTACATGAAACAGGATCCCCCAGTTATAGCAAACCCTATTTCAGTACAGTATAGCTGCTGTATACATGAATATAAATACATGTATAAATATAGTACACTCTAGAGTATACTTATTAATATTAAATATTGAATTTGGTAACATGCATTTTATGGACTATTGAACAGTATAACCTCTCTTTCGTCTTCAAATACTATTAAGCTGTAAAAATATTAAAAATTAAGGTGGTATAGGCCACCTCCATATTGTAATGTACTTCCCACTGAAATAAACAATAAAATCAAATATAATTCTAAAATGTTGTTTTCCCAAAATTGTTACTTTAACAGCAAAGCACAATTGATGCGTTAGAGTAATAACTCAAATCTGGGGGTTATGAGTTCAAATCCTGCTGGGGCTTCTATAATTTTTATCTTTCAAAACTTTTAAAATATATTTTGTGGTCAAATATTGCAAAATTTGAAAATTTCAAACCAGTGAAATTATTTTGTTTCTCATGTACTTTTATCCTGATCACATTAATATCGAAAGGTGTCCCATACCACTTTAAGTCTTGGTGAAGTAGTAAAATTTGTCCAATAACTGTGAAAAACCCTACATATTATACTAGGGAACTTTATTTGACAATGTAACATAAAATTCTGATTAATCTGGTTTGGACTTAGAGAGGATATACTGACTTTCACTTGGAATAAGTTGATGTCCATGTACATATAATGATCTAACTCTCACTTTTACATATATATATATATATATACCATTATACTATACTTACATTTTCAATCTAGAAATGATTTTGAAATACATTATTTATACTATAAAATTTCATGCACCTATATTGTAAAAGACAAATACTGAACCAGTTTATAAATTTATAGGACACAGCCTGACATAGCCAAACAATAGTGAAGAAAAAGAACAGACATTATAAGTTCTATGTACCTGGTAATCATGTGAAAATATTTGGGGTGAATAGCTGACTCGATCATTTTTTAAGTTTCAGTCTAAGTCTATTCTTTTTTGTATCAAATACTTCCCTCTTATTTATATTCACAATACCAGTAGAGAAGTTGAAAATCTCCCTCTCTCTCTCTCTCTCTCTCTCTCTCTCTCTCAAATTGTAAACAAAGTCAGGATATGAATGAAACCAGTTTGACCACACCCACACACAATTAGTTACAGACAGTCACACATTATATTTATATTGAATCATGTTCAATTAAGCACAGGATGCATTGGGTCGGTCATTAATAGTAACCTCAAGACAATCATTAATACTGGCTTCAATTTCAATTTAAAAAAATAGGTTGACTTTTCTAGAAAATGGGTCTAAAGATTCATTCTACCATTAGAAATAAAGAAAAGCCTTTCCTGGCAAACATAATCACTCAACCCCCCCAATTAAAATAACAATAATTATGATTCAGTTTAAGAAAATTGTTTTCCTTATTGTAGATAAAATTTACATGTACACTTGTAAGTCCAATACCTTTGAACTAAGAAAATCTAATATCAGAAAATTTCTTTTACAAAAATTGTAAAAACATGTTATATATATATATATATTTCTATTTTTTTTTTATCTCAAAAGAAATTCAACTGAATTTACACAAGGAAATGCCTAGTACTATTTTTGCTGTCCTGAATCTGACTTCAATTAATATATGTATTTCAGCACTTCATTTGAACTAATTAATTTGTGGGGCTAGATGCTGGGTTGTTCAAGGAAGTAACAACAAGATGACGACCTCACGCCCACAAACACCAGTTACCTTGCCTGGATTTCCCTGACAAAACACAGCAAACAAACATGTACACTGACAGAGTTCAAGGGGGGTTTCATCTCATAACTTTAAAGAATTAAAAATAATCATCTTTGTTATCATTAACTTTTATTCTCAGTCTCAAAAATGGCTCCTTTGTGCACCAAGAATAACATTTTGTGTTTTCTTTAGTGTAAATCAAAGAGTAAATATGATCTTTTTTGATATGAGTGCTTTTGTACATTATAAATAATACATTTACTATGCAATGAAGAGACAGACAGACAGAGAGCCTCACAGATTAAACTGTCCATACAATACAAACAACTAACATTTAACAGGACGAAAACTATGAATAAATTCTATCATATGCCCTTATAATTGGCTGAAATTGTAAAAAATTTTTGTCTACGTTTCTCTTCCTCCATCAAATTCTATAAAACACTACCGAACTAGGAAGAAATTCAATTTGTCCTATCTATACCTATTTGTTATATAAAGGGAAATCAAATAAAATCAAATCAAAAGTTCAGAGAGAACAGTAACACACCTTTGGATCCCCTCCCTGGTTCACATAAAAGTACTTCCCTGGGTCACGGACCAGTTTGTACTCTTTTAATTTTTCATCCTTGGCGCCATATAGCAGCTGGTAAAACGAGTGGAAGTTCCTCTCGCCTGTCTGCTGGTGGACAACACGGGACTGAAAAAGACAACAAACAATCAGTGACAACTAACACTGACAACAAACCATTAATGACAACTAACACTGACAACAAATCATCAGTGACAACTAACACTGACAACAAACCATCAGTGACAACTAACACTGACAACAAACCATCAGTGACAACTAACACTGACAACAAACCATTAATGACAACTAACACTGACAACAAATCATCAGTGACAACCAACACTGACAACAAACCATCAGTGACAACTAACACTGACAACAAACCATCAGTGACAACTGAAAAAGACAACTAAAAATGAGAGCTATCCAGTATTCAAAGACAACAGAAAATCTATGACAGCTATACAGACAACAGCAAGTTTATGATAGCTATCCAAAGAAAATAACAAATCTATGATGTCTATCCAAACACAACAACAAATCTATGACAGGTATCCAAACACAGCAACAAATCTATGACAAGTATCCAAAAGACTACAACAAATCTTGACTTTGACAGCTATCCAAAGATGTCAACAAATCTAAGATAACTGCCCAAATGTCATCAACAAATCTATAACAGCTTCTATGAAGAGAACAACAGCACCACAGCAAGATCTATTTGATTGGGATCATTTAATTGGGTACACATGGCAACAAAATAACATGGCTATACCAAGTAGAGAACAGCAAAATGCAAAATTGATCTGTGATAGCTATCCTGAATAAAACAGTGACATAAAACGCTGTGTCATCTAGACTGAAAGACAACAAAAAATGACAAATAAATCTGTGACAGTCAACTCAAAGACTACAACAAAATGACAACAGGGTATCGAAAAGTTACCAAAACAACAACAAATCAAGACAACATTATTGGTATCTGGTGACTAACTTAATATGTATGTCTGTAGCAACTTGTAGAACACTGAACTACCAAATAGACACTACAGACCGATCAGTAATTCAAATTTTTAAAAGTGAGCTCCTTACATCACAAACAAGAATACATCTCATAAGGAACTAAAAGAAACATGTAACTATCCTCACTCATTTAAAAGGAAAATGTTTGAGTTGTTATATGTGCAATATAGTAAAGTTGCAAAATGTATAAAAAGTTCAGAAAATATCAACAGGTCCTTTTGACTTTAAAAATAAAAATCAAAATCAAAACTTTAATATGTATTCAATTGAAAAATACAAATGTTTAAAAGTCACAGAGTATAACAGAGTATATTAAATGCAATATAGTCTGAAGTCTTTATTGCTCAATGTGAAAGAGCTCATTTAAAGGATATTTCACTTTATCAGTCTGAAGATCTTTTTAAACCAGAAATATGATACAATTTTAATTGGCGTGTAAAATAGTGTCAGCTATTTCCTGTTTCCTTGCTTACATCAGTACGTTATGAACTGGTTTTACTTACCTTTTCCAACAAGTAGTTATTAATATGCCCTCCGATTGGATCCCCTTTAAAGTCGAAATTGATGTCCATGTATTTTCCAAACCGACTAGAGTTATCGTTCCTGTTTGTTTTAGCATTTCCAAATGCCTCCAGAATTACATTGGATTTGACCAAGACATCCTTCACTCTACAAAACAATGTGTTACTTTAGTCAGTACATATATTTACTGACTGATTCCAAAAGACGTTATTCTGTGAAATCATTAAAATTCGTGGGGACCAATTTTTGTGGATTGGTTAACTTTTATAGGTTCCTGGGGACGTAATTTTGGCTATTCTTTTATACCAACATAAGGACATATGATTTTATAACAGTTATTTATTAATAAGTGGAGGATGTAAATTCGTGGATGAGAGGTACCCACGAATTCCACAAAAATTGAGCCACCACGAAATTTAATGATTCCACAGTAATTGTGTTACATGTTTATTGAGATATCAATTGTCATTTGATACCTACAGCAGTTTAATCTAATATAAATTTAGGAAAAATTTTTGAAAAAGGAAAACTGAGCTGCTTAACCCCAAACTTACCATATTGGGAGTAAATTTCAATTACTGTAGCAGTTGGTAATTGAATTTTGGGATTTATTTTTCTTTTTAACAAATCATATAATAGATAAACATGTATAAATAAATAAAGTAGTTGTTTGTGAGCATATTCATGAAGTAATTTAAGGAAAGCTGCTTGGTTTGATCAGTAGATCATCATGCAATGTACGAGGCTGAAGTTCAAGATCTTAGAAATTTACATAAATCAGGATTTGAGATCAATATCAAGTAAAAGAATGTGATATAAAATAGAGCATGAGAATTTCACAGATATAAAAAAAATTAACACTCCACTTTTAGAATTTTACTTCCTGTTCCCATTCCCCTTTCTTGAGGATCATACAGGGTACTTATTTATTCCATTCTCAAATCTTAAATAATACTTTTTCGAGTTCTGAATGACCAATCAGAGAATTAAGAAAGCGCTCCAGTTGGATTAAAGGTGAAAATCAAGAAATGTTTAAATAGGGTTGAGAAAAAAGTGTCAAGTTTGAGACAGCTTCAAGAAAGAAAATGAACTCTCTAGAACCTGTTTCATTCTTCGATGGCCTTGAGAGATTTAACAGCATTGAGTCATGCATGCTGAGATATGTATAGCTGCTGTGTTATATATGTTATGTAATGACTACTCCACCTTTCTATTTCATTTTGACTGTAAAATCACCAATAAAGCATGTTGTTATAAATGTTATACAAAATTATTCCAACCTCATAAGACTTCCCTTTTAGTCCATGAAATATGTACATAATATAATAATTTTATATACCCCGGTAAAGCAATGCATTGTATTAATTGTACATAAAGTATTTAAAATCAATTTATCTGACATTTTATTTTTTTTTGTGGGGGGGGGGGGGGGGGTGTTAGGTGGGAGGGGGTGTCTGGACAATTACCTCTCGACTTCCTTCTGGCCGCCCACATTGGTTACCGCGGCAATGTACCTCATAATGATTTTGGAGGCCTCTGTTTTCCCTGCCCCTGATTCACCTTAAACAGTTAATAGAAAAATAATAATAGTAAAATTCTGCCGCTACATACATGCATGATAAGCACATGTGATTTACAATTCTATAAAAAAAAACTTTAAAAACCATCTTGAGTTAGTCATGACTATTGATACAGTAGTGAAGTAAAAAGATTTATTGTCAAAGTTCGAACTATACAGAACGATAAGCAAACAAAGATTTAGGACTCCAATGCCAGTACATTTTTTCAAATTCTGTGTGTTATGTCACTAGTCCTAACCATTTTTGAGTATACATCATTCATTCTTTTGTGCTCAATTTAAACCTGTTTTAAAATGAGTTCTTTAGAAAGATCCAAAACACAAATCTTTTTTTGTAGGGCGAATCTTTAAAAATATGTAGCTGCAGAATTTCAAACTAAAGAAGAATAATATATCAAACAGTAAAACTGAACATACCGAGATGACAATTTATATTTCTGATAAATTAAATACACATATAAGACTTGTGAGATAAATTGAATACACATATAAGACTTGTGAGATAAATTGAATACACATATAAGACTTATGTGAGATAACAATAAACAATGTATGTGTCTCAACTAAGATGACTATGTTTGTATCTCATGTGACATGACAATGTGTGTGTCTCATGTGAGATGACAATGTATGTGTCCCATGTGAGATGACAATGCATGTGTCTCATGTGAGATGACAATGCATGTGTCTCATGTGAGATGACAATCACTCATAATGATAATATAGAAGTGTCCTCCCTGATTTGATGATGAAAATATTTTAATAGGACAATAAACTGTATGTCAGTGTCTCACCTGAGATGACAATACAGGTGTCGCGGCTTTGTCTCTTCATCGTTTTATACGCCGAGTCAGCCACCGCGAAGATGTGTGGCGGCCTCTCGTAGATCTCGCGGCCCTTGTACTCGTCCACATAGGTCTGGTCGTAGATGTTGACCGTCTTGTAAGGGTTGACAGACACCACCACCTCTCCAATGTACGTGTAAATCTTGTTCTTTGAGTATCTAAACATCAACAACAGAATCAGTAGAGGAATGTCAGGCATCAGGTGCAAATGAATTGTGGTACTTGACCAACATCATGTTTTTATTCCTGTCAATAAACGTTGTAATGATACTGAGAGCCTCAGAGGTAATAATATGTTGTAATGCCTGTTATTTTTAAGGATGATCCACTTTTTGCTTACTTTGCAGTCACTTTCACATTGCAAAAGTACAACATGTTCAGGACAAAGACAAGAAAAATTTTTTGATACTGTTTATTATCAGTCTCTTTGTATACTGTATATGAGAGTCATGTAGTTTAACCTTCAAAGTTGATACTCTAGTCCTTTAATAAAAAAAGATTTAAGATCAAGCCTCTTCAAGGGCAACTGCTTTCTATCATATTACACATTAAAATTTCCTTTCAAATGGTTTCCTTAAGGACAGACTGAGTGAGGGTCAAGAGTAAAGTGTACATACAAATGTAGTACAATAGAATTATTGTGATAGTGTACCTACAAATGTAATACAATAGAATTACTGTGATAGATTTTTAAAGGCAGAAAAGAGTCTACTATTTATCCAACTGTGCGGTCCCATACCTGGTCTAGTATAACAAAATGAGAAAAATTGGCAAAACAATCTATCCATACAATTACATGTACAGGGAACATCAAATGCAGTATGTTTGCATACATTCTGAACACTTGCTTGATTAATAAAACAGGCATCTTACAACCACCAGTTGCACCAAGTTCATAATGCCATGATTGAAGCTGAAGGTATTTATGGTGCAATTTGTAGGAGTTTATTGAATGATTGACACCATCGATATAAGATCCAGTAATAGAAAGATGGTGGTGTGATTTGATCCTATAAAATGTATTAGGTAGATTTAGGATGATAGAGCACCACAGTATATAAAGTACATGTCTATAGGCAAATGTGGGATTTGATTCCTAGCATCTGATGTACAGATAGCTACAGGTAAATAAAAATATATATAGTGTATTAGATGGGCAAAAGTGTGATTTGAAGCCTATATAATGTACAGGTAGACAGGTATAGATAGTATCAACAGGTACAGCAAACTAAATCAGTTAGTGGTCTGTTAGAACCGGCTCGGTTCAATACAAGTCTCGTACAGGTGGGCCTCAGGTGTAACATAAAGACAGAAATAACCGAGTGTTATTGATCTATCTGATAGATAATGTGCCAGAAAACAATCAGGAGATGGGTTCTAGATGGCTGTACGTCGTGTAAAACATTTACAGGCCCCTGATCCCCGACACCAACCGCTTCACAGACAGTCCCCGTCTCTGATACACAAACATCAAGAAATCGCAAGTTAACCATGACCATTATTTGGGCAATAAATTCTTGAAATTCTAACTTTACTTGTCAGAAATCTTAGGCAATAATATTCTCTCCAACATTTCTTGCAACATACATAGCTTGGGGTTTATACATGTAGATGAGGAGGTTTAATCATTTTGTTCAAGATTCTGTTATTTTTTCTCAATATTACATGCATGGGAGTTGATACATGTATATAGAGAAAAAAAGAAGATAAAATCATTTTTTCGATGGTTTCATGTTATAAAGCATGGTGTACATGGAAAAGGAAGGGGGAGTATGTAAAATACCAGTCTCTCTATGGAACAGATCTGCTTCATTAACAAGGGTTAAAGATCTGTAGACTGTGTTTCTGTGTTTACTCTCTGTGGGTCTGAGAATTCCTAGTAAGTGAGGCGGGACACTACAAATGTTCCCTAACCAACGCTTCCTCTTCTCTGTTTGGTCGTCAACACCATAGATAAGAAGCTTATGTCATACCTACATTACTGTATACACCTATATGTATAACCACCTCCTTATCAACACACATCTACCCGATATAAGCACAGCACTGCAAAATACAAAGAAGTGGATCTATTTACTTTTGGGGTATTTTTAGTCTGAATTTTCTTTTTTTCCACAATGAACCGTGTTTACATTTCTCGTGGATCCTCCGCCTTGTGTTCCGGTGGTAGAAGATAAACTTCTGAGAACTCCCTATCAAACAATCAACTATCAATGTATTCTTAGAAGTCTGAGTCATCGTCAAGGCCATGTAGCCAAATTACTTGATTTTCTAAAGCAGCTAAATCTTTTTTATCTTTCCTTATTACCGGTACATGTAGGCATATTCAACAGCGAAAGTTCTACAAAATTTACTTGACAAACTGGAAGACACAGTGCAGATCTACAAATGTAGGCACATATCTGTACAAAAGATTTTCTCTTATCTTTTGTTATTTTTTTCAACAACATTCATGAAAAAATTTTGACAAACTAGACATATGCATGCTGCAAGTCACATTGCAGATATAAATACAAATGTATGCTCTATAATTAGGTTGCTCTCTGGAAACTGGTTAATTTGTCATGTTGATCATGTTAATATACGGAAATCATTCATGTATGTAATTGAAGTTGACTTTACAGACGTAATTGCCCCATCAAAAGAATGTTTGAAAAAAAGTGTTAAGAGATCTTGCATGTCCTTGTAAAGCCAAAACTGTCAACACAGACACTTGAACAAAATGCAGGTCTACAAAGACCCACCAGTGTTTGTGAATGATTACGCCAGGCAAGTATGTACCTCTAGTACACATCCTCAACAACACTGACTCACTTCCTATTGCGGTGCTTGGGAAACAAGTACTTTTACATTGTTTTAATGAAACATTTTGATCTCCCCATACTTATAGCTGTAACACACTTAAACATTAACATGTATAGATCAAGATCCAATGGTTAAATAACAAGATGAAGATAATGATGCTTTCTCAAGTTTATAGTGATTTGTGAGTTCTGAGGGACCAGCTAGAAAAGATCACGCTATGTTATACAAAGTGACACTGCTCTAGATTCAAATCTTCAAACTCACAAGGAAGTCATCTCTGCATTCAAAGTTTCCTCAATGCCTTTAAAGTTACCTAAATGAAACTCAAACAACTGTCACCAGTGGGACCCAAATGCATGACCTGTTCCACATATCAACTCTGCTCCACTCAATAACCATCCCTTTTGCAGAGTCTTCAAACATTTACATGCATGTAATAATGCCTGTAAACTAAAAGGGCATTGAAATATTTTATTTTTAATATGAATAATGTTTAATACATATGCTGCAGATTTAGTATAAAATTAATTTTACATTTCACAACTAAGTGTGAAATCTAAACATAAATACATATCAATCATATTGGTGAATAGCATGCACATTATCTTAGAAGTTCAACATACTACGTTCAAATCACATGCAATTACTAAAATAACTAATGGGCTAGCATATTACACACCACACAATGTATACCCAAATTCTGCATTTGCAAAGAAATTCACAATAATGAATTATTGACTACCCCCCCCCCCTTTCCCCTCTCATTCTTTCTCAAATCTGGGATAGTCATCAATCAATAAAGGCAATTAATGTCAGATAATTACACAGAGATGTCCTAAGTAGTGTACGCATGTGTGGTGTACAACTAACCACATATAGTTATGATGAGCCGTATATGATCTTCATATCCTGAGGATGTCTTGGGTTAGGAACAATTAAAGTCAGAGTGTATTACAGTATCCATGCACTTTAAGAAAATGTGTCATGCTTTAAGTGTGGCTACACACAAATGTTCATGTTGGACATGAAAGTTACACCAACAGCTTTAAATACACTGGCAGGGGTTTCAATATACAGTTTTCGTAAAATTGTTAATCTCTTAGGGATAGAAATTGAAGACATATATATCATAATGCTGTGTTTCATTGCAAATTGCTTGTTGTCATCATTAAAAAAGAATATTTTAGCCACCAAATTACAGACCCCCCCCCCCCCCAAAAAAAAAAAAATTTCAATGTTTTTTTAATTCTCCAAATGGAATGTTTAGAGAGGCCAGAGGTTCTGTCATGCCTATGTAATATGATACCCCTCTGTCAGGGTGACATGGCCATGGTTGAAGGCGTGGTCACGAGTGGAGAAAGATTTAAAGCACGCACGCATGACAATCCACCCATAACAGATGTGAAAAACACGTGGAATTCTTACTACGATTCTATTGTGTCTGGCTTTTTGGACAGCGCATAAAAACAAAAGCAGACGAAAAAATCAAAAGTGTTGACAAGTTGTCTAATCTCTGGATCCACTCACCTTAGTTTTAAATTTTCCATAAATGCATCCAGTGTTAGGTCATGAAGGAGGACGAAGTCCCCTACCCCGAACTCGGGGCCCTCGTGAATACTCCCAGCCATTTTTAAAAGTATTCCTGATCGAAATTCACATCATTTTTTTCTAAGAATATAACAATTATCACCCACCGATCGCGGCTCCTCGGATGTCACTTCATGTTTAATAAGGCGTACGTGTAATGATTCGCTCAAACAATACAATGTAGTAATTCGTACCGAGCGCACTTTGAACTTCAGTATGTTATTGTTGAATCTTTTGTTTTAACCTCAAACAGAGAATTTTAGATATAAACTTCTCTTAACCGCTCGTGCAAGATTTATAATTAGACCACCCTCCCGGATTTAAACATATTTGCCTTGAGAGCACATGCGCGGATCTAAAAAAAAAAAGAAAAGAAAAGAAGGGGGATCCCCGCCTAGAAAATTCGATTCAAATTTATTACTTTAATTCACTTTGTAAAAAATTACTGAAATATGCCTCGGAGCCCCCCCCCCTTCCTCCCTGGAAACAAAATTATCCCTCGAACCCCCAACCCCTGGAAAAAATTTCTGGATTTGGGGGTGGGTGGATTAGGGTGGGGGGGGGGGGGGCTACAGCTGCATAATGTGACCCTAAGCCTTCCACACCTTTATGAAGCTTACACTATATGTTATTTGGAAGAAAAGTATATATTCGATATATATGTGCTTTTATTTATATCGTGAGAACTACTTATATATATTTTTTTTTTTTAGATATAAATTAGTTCATACAGAAAAGGGCGACATATTTTTAACCAATAAAAAATTCCGCCAAAAATAATTTCTGTAAAAACTAAAAAAAACCAAGTACATTATATATTTTAAGAAATGTCTTTTGAATTGTCTACCGAAAGACAAGTTTAGGACCTGCCAAGTCCATTTGGACTTTGAAATTCTTAATTTGGACATTTCATTTTCTTGGCTGCTTTTCTGAGCTTAATAATATAAATATATAAATGTAATATTGTACAAAAAAATGTACATTATGTCTGTATTTCTAATATGAGTTTCACTGAATTAAGCTAAGCCAAAGATCGTTTTAAATTGTGCAATGTCCCGGGATTATTGTCTATAT
Source organism: Magallana angulata (assembly GCF_025612915.1). Lineage (NCBI taxonomy): Eukaryota > Metazoa > Mollusca > Bivalvia > Ostreida > Ostreidae > Magallana > Magallana angulata. The sequence goes on from NC_069119.1 coordinate 4,581,998, forward strand.
GCTGCATAATTACTTATCAGATTTTCGGAACCTATAGGCCTATATGTCCTGTCACGTTCAGGTTAATTCAAAATTTACAACATGGCAGTGCAATGTCGGAGCAAAGAAGAATTACACCCGTTCGGCTTTAAAGTTCTTATTTCATTAGCTTAATATTGAAAATAATGATAATTAGTGGCGAAAATCCGTCTTAGCTGCTCTTCATTGTGAACTGCAGATAGAGCCTATAAATTAATACGCACCAAATGCTAACGGAAGCGGATGCATAACTGATTACATAAATATGTCATATTCTTTAAAAGACATACAAAGTTTTTCGAGGAGGAAATGTGTCCGCAGCTGTCGTCCACGACAAAATTAATATACTTTATTTAGAAGAACATTTTCAAAGAGTTATCCCTATATTAACTCCAACTTTGTACGTTGATCTGGTAGTCAACTTTTTAACCAACGTGAATGTACACTTTATTCATTTCTTTTGCAACGGTTCTTCAAAACACCATTTAATTGGCACAATAATTTAAACTAACCAAAAAAAAAAAAAAACAAACAAACAAAACAAAAAACTAGATCTCCATTTCAACAGAGCCCGGTCCTTCTGTCTTCCCACAACTGTTTATTCAAAAATAAGATTTGGTGTTATCATAACACCAAATTTTATTTTTAAATAAACATTTGTGGGAAGACACTTCTCTGATAAAACTCACAAACTTACACTGTGGAAAGCTACGTTGAAAACATCGACTACCTCAGTAAATTTTGCCAATTTTATCTTCAGATGATCCAAAAAATAACACGCAAACTTATTTTATTTCAACTCTTTATTTATTGACACACATACATATAAATATACATTTTTGATCTTTATAGTTTAAAGAACCAAATAGAATTGCAAATCAAATAACGGGGCTGCGTAATATTTAAAAAATTTCAGAAGCAGAAGCGGAAAAAATGCGGAATTTTCATGCATTTCTCTGCATCTAGAGTTGTCTTTCTTCTGTAACCCCGATCTCAGACGTCACATTCTGTAGAGAAAAAAAGAGCCTCAAGTCATTAGCAACATGCAAAAGTTTTGAAATAATTAAAATACTGAAAAGAAGAGAACTTTAGGTTACATCTCTCACTCAATATGTTTTGGCAAATACAAACACGCTTTAATGAAATGAGTAACACTGTTCCGAGGATATACAAGAATTTCTCATATTTCTTCGTACTCAGTATATTTCGCAAATTGTCTGTATAAGCCATGGGCTTCTGAGGTTGTTACAGCCGGGGGGAGGGGGGGGGGGGGCAATGGCGATAAGCTCTCATGATCATTGTTTACAAAGTGCTCTCATGGCTTGCGCCTCTAATAGCCTCTGACAACTAAGTCTAACTCCTAGCCTGCTCGTGAAGTTTGTAACAAGCTCGGTGGAACCTCTTATACTGATAGGAGAAGGGACAAAGGCTAGTGATCTGGCGCCTGAAAACCATTGCTATCTAAGAGAAGGAAAACCCTGATTCCATACCTCCAGTGCCTTGTGGCCATAACTACATGTGGCAAATGTTGGTAAAGGAAAACACCGATATAAAAAGCCAAATGGCTGGACTGTGCTTAACAACCAGGGATGGAAAACAGTTTAGGAAAGCAAGTCTAAAAACCAAATCACCTTTCCTGGAGGTCTTTAGAAGTTTCCGTAAGGCCGAAAACCCAACCTAGAAAAACAAATTGTCAGCAACAAACCAAAATCAGTATAACCTGGGCCAGATTGGGCCTTCAATAAGGCTGTGCAACGAAAGCCGAAAGGAAGCTGCAGGGCTGATTTCATTTCTGACACCCAGGAATACCAAAACAATGCACGAAGCCGGAAAAACAGCGAGTGAAATGAAGCGCTACAACATCTGTCTCTTAGGACTAAGTGAGACGAGGGGAGACCTAACACTAGAGAAACGCTGTTTTCCGGCCACACTAAGGAGGGAGCCCCCAGGCTGAAAGCGTAGGACTGATATGCTATCCCTGTCACATAGAGCTCTTTTTGGATGGGAACCTGATAATTCCAGGTTTATAACAACGAAGTTCAGCACAACGAATTGCAAGATCAAACTAAACATCATCCAATGTTACGCAACCACCGATGACGTTGATAATGAAAAGAAAGATGCGTTCTACCAGCTTGATAAAGCCGAGAAGAACGACATGACGATACTTATGGGCGATTTCATTGTTAAGATTGGGGCCGACAACACTGGCCACGATGAAGTCATGGGCACTCGAGGATTAGGCCTCATGAAGGAGAATGGTTAAAGATTTGCTAACCTGTGCCCTCTTAACTAGCTTGTGATAGGAGGAAGCATCTTCTCTCACAAACGAATTTATAAAGCCACATGGAGATCACCAGATCACATAACAGAGAATCGACCAAGCAAGAAATTTTGTAGAGCATGAAAGGATGTGAGAATGGTGAGAGGAGCAGATCATCCATCAGCCCACCATCTACTGATGATAGCAGTTAAAGTCCGCCTCAGGAAGTTTAATAACACAATAAACAAGATGACAAAGTACAATGCCAGTCTCCTCAAGACCAAGAAAGTGAGATGTGGCGTGGCACATGTGAAAAAGTCCTTGGAAGAAGAGAGACTCGGCACAGAGAGTTGATATCTGCAGACACAATTAAGAAAATTGATGTGAAGAAGGAGAAGAGAGCGGCTCTAAACGATAGCCGGCATAAGCAAAAGCTCAGGAGGGTATACAACCACAGACACAGAAGTTAAGAAAAGCATCAGGAAAGATAAACGAGAGGATATCGACAATCTAGCCAAACAAGAGGAAGAAGTAGCAGGACAGGGAAACTCTCCAAAAAGCTCTCAAACAAGTTTCAACAGACAAACAAGTCAGTAAAAGACAAAAATGGGAACCCTTTTGCGACAACTGATGAACATCTGAAGAGATGGGTAGAACACTGACATACAGCCAGCCGACACGGGCCTTCCGATCAACTGTTACATTCCAACAAAGACAGATCATGAAGGCAATCAGCACGCTCAAGAATGGAAAAGCGACAGGACCTGATGAGATAACAGCAGAAGCCATCAAAGCTAATATTGAAACATCTGTTTCCATCCTGTATAAACTCATTAAGAAGATCTGGGAGGAAGAGAGCTTTCCAGAGGAATGGAAACAAGGCATACTTATGAGGCTGACAAAGAAAGGAGACTTAAGTGAGTACAGTAAGTACCAGGGAATTTTGCTCTTGTCAGTGCCAAACAAGATCCTCAACAGGATACTTCTTGAAAGAATTGAGCAAAGCAGTCGACCAAAACTCTATGATCAACAGGCTGGATTCAGAAGCAACAGATCGTGTGCTGACCAGATAGTTAGCCTGCGTAAAATCATGGAGCAATCACTGGAGTGGGAGACCCCAGGACAAGAGGAAAAGGGGAAGTCTAAGAAACACCTAGATGCGGGATGCATAGGCAAAGCTTCAGTCACTAGATATGATCTGGAACAGTGCCGCCAGAGCAGCCTAGAGCCTTGTGCTCGTTGTAGGACTGTTGTTGATGGCCTATGTTCCTCACGGAGCCACAGGCCTAAGTAAGTAAGTACCTGACGTTTATAACTTTTCCTTTAAAAAATAGTAAAAAAATCCATTTAAAGAGGCTGAGAAATCAGCACATTAACAATTAGATCTGCCTTGTTATCATATAGCAAAGATACAACACCTCAGACCTGTAGTTAAATAAAGAATTTTAAAATAAGAATGTTTCCTTTTTCTTCTTTAGAATTGTTTAGACTTTGGCCCCTGGAGAGTACTTGTATTCTTTTGTACCTTTCTATTATAAGCCCCCCGTTTGAGTTTTATTACGATTGGACAATTGTATGACAATTTCTTTAAGCTTTTTCAGGTATTGGGGTTCTGGAGAAAGATTCCAACAAGTATTCAACGTATATCAAAATATCTCTTCTATATAAAACATGATCAATCATTTAAAGAATTTAAAATCTTTTTAAATTATGTATCATGATTTGTTCAAAGTTTGAAAACATGAAGAAGTTACAATCGGACCAATAAACGCAGGATAGAGGGAAAGATGAGGGTAAACGCTGGACAAAATATATTTAACACGAAAAACTCACCAGAGGGTAGAGCTTCAATTGAAAAATAATTTTAAAAAAAATAAGTAGAATTACTGTCCTATTTCTGTAATTCAATCATTCAATAATCTGATGTTTAGATGTGGGGGCAGTTTTTCTAAATATAATATCTAATCATAATAAAAAATTACCAGTTTTCCAAAACTTGAAATCAAAATATTTAAAATATATATGTTATTAATAATGTTAACATGTACCAGCAGGGTCGTATTTGCGTAGTCCTCTAATGTTGTTCTCCTCCACATATTTTTGTATCATCTGTTTCACATTCTCAGCGGGATCCTTTGACAGGGTAAAGATCACGTGATAGCGGTACATGACGGGGTTACACGTGGGCGGGTTTTCAGGATCATCAGAGTACTTGTTGTACCAGTATACATTAATCGCGCTGAACGACTCCTCCTCCGTCAGACGATGTTCAACTATTGCCCTACCCGCGACGCCTAAAACAGCCAAAAGTCAAACTGTCATGTATTTAACCTGGCCCAGAATACTTGTACTTATTTGGCTGGATGGTTGTGGTCAATTTTAGATCATGTTAATCTCCTTGAAAGGAAGAGCTCTGCAAGTGTTAAAATTTTAAACTTTAAAATTTGCATTACTAAACAAAGTTTATAGTAAAAATATCATATCCAATCTTATTCTAGAAAAAAAAATGGTTAAATAAAACTTGAAAAATACTAACAATCTTTTCCAAATGTCACCTCTATCCAGTCGTGGTTGCCCATACTTCCCATACTTTCCACCACAAAGTTTGTCAAATTGTAGCAGCCCTTTCTGCAATCAACGATCAAACATATGGCTGTATATAATATCAACTTTACATAATCTTATTGCGCACAAAATAGCATAATTGATGGCAATGTTTAAATAGAAAAAATAACATAGTTAACGGTTTTGTCCTTGACAATATTGATAACTTTAATTGCAAGTTATTTCGCCTAATTTCTTTTTTTTTGTATTGTTTCTTTTTGTTTGTTTTTTTTTTTGGGGGGGGGGGGAGAGTGGGGCTGTGGGTGGGGTTAATAAATATAGAGTTGAACAGTCAGAAACCACCCTTATATTATTCACAAACTGTCATAGACTTCTGAATTTTCAGACAAACTTCTATGTGATTTGACCATAAGCAAATCTAAATTGTTTGTAAATATTTCGTCGTTAAATTGCATAAAGATAAATATTTCAATAATTCATCTTCATAGTTCATCTGCATAAGTTTGGTTCGATAAGAGTAGCAAATTCTTACTCATTGTGTCTGATTTCATAATTGGTCGTCCTTGCCTCGGAGCCTATCTCATAACGCACGAAGACATAGTGGTCCACAGACTTGGGGTGATTGGTCATATACACATAGACTCCGCCAGGGTGAAGGATGGCATAGGACTGAAATATACCAAGGCTGTTCACTTAACATTTGCTTTGATATGAAAAAAAAACCACTTCAAGTTTTTACTTAAGTTTGATAACAAAATATTTGCTAAGTATCATCAGCAATTGCTTTTATGATAAAGTTTATAACACTCAATATACTTTGCACAAGTATACTTTGCACTATTAAAAGAATTGGAAGTTATTTCTGACATGGATAATGAAAATAAAACCTATTTACAGGTTGAAAAACCCCAGAACTTAAGGTAGTCCATCCACAACTAAGGCGAATTTAACAATTTGCATTGATCTATACTACATCGAATGTGTATTTTAAAGTTATTATGAAGCTGACATAAACCAAACTCGGGAGTATGTTTGAAGTCAATTAAATAAACTTTTTGCACTTAAATTTTCTTTATAGAGTTGTCCGCCCTTTAGGAAAATTAAAAAAAAAAACCTTTTCTGAAACTATGTATGGTAAATAATGATTTATTTTAGCATATTCCATGAAAGAGAAAGCTTCTGCAACTTTTTACCAATAGAAATGTGAGAAATTTACTTGTACTAAAAATATAATTGAAAATACATTTTTCCCATAGACTTCAATGTTAACTTCAACATATGGTATATTTGTTAATACTAGTATTCATTTTTTTTTAATTTCAAAGGTGAATCTTTATTCTTTAATAAACCCCACACAAAAATATTAATGATCAAACTTGCAATTTATTAGATATGAAATATAATAGTTATGGATGGACTACCTAAAACCTTCATATATGTAAAAGGTGAAATATAGTACTTGATGACATGAATGTTGGAATATTAATTTCACTCAGAGAATAAAAATAACAACTATAGAGATTTCAAAAATGTATATAGATATGAGAATTGCAAAACCTACCTGTGTGACCATAAGTACTGCAAACCCCAATAACAACAGATGGTTGACGCTCCCCATTTTAGATGTACCACTTCGACGAATAATAAGATGCGGTTAACATTTGCATATACTGTTGCAACTTCTTGAGGGCCGCCTATAACACAGAAAAATATCGGTTTTCTTGGAAAAATTGATAGTATATGCAGCTGTTATCAAATAGGAAGAAATAAATTGACTCAGTGAAGTAAAACCCGATCTTAATGGCCGTTGCAAACAAATGGCTGCAACAAATGGTTTTGTGCAAGTTCATGGTTTTAGCTCACCAGAGTTGAAAGCTCAAGGGAGCTTTTCTGATCACTTTTTGTCAAGCGTCCGTCTGTCTGTCTATAAACTTTTATACAATTTATACTTCTTCTTCTTCAAAACAACTGGTCCAATTTCAACCAAAAATGGCGAAAGCATCATAAAATGAAGGGAATTTCAAGGAGAGATAATTAAGAATTATGGAAATTTGTTGGATTTTTTTTAACAAAAAATTTTCTTCTAAAAAAAAACATTTGGCCAGAAAAGCTTGGGTTTGACTTAGGCCATAATGAGGGGGGAGGGTGGTGGTGAATTTTTACATAGAAACATGTAAAGGTGTCCCAAACCACATTAAAAGATGTTCAATATTTCTGAATGAAGAGTATGGATACCCCCCCCCCTTTTCCCATCTCAAACAGAAGTTCTTATCATATAAGAGTCTAAAATAAAACATTACGGTGTTGAATAATTTTTGTCGACTTATAAATGGTTATGGTACCCATACTTTTTTCTATTGACAACAGTCTGATCATCCATAAGATTATAGCAACATTAGAAGAGAGAGAGAGAGAGAGAGAGAGAGAGAGAGAGAGAGATGTGTCCAAACATTAATTAACATTGATCTTGTTGATTTTTAGTATACCTGTCTGAATCATGCATAATTTATGTTCGGAGAAAAATATCAAACCTATGTTCTCATAGCAGCTGGTAAATTTTAAATTGATAACCTGTTACATTAAAAGTTTAAAATCAAAATGTGTTTTCCCCTATTTATATATGCTATTATATCTTTATTTTGATAAAAATTAAAACAGAAAACAAAGGCAGCTTTTCTTTTTCTTCTCGATTTAGTCCTTGAGACCTTACGTACACCTATTACGGTGTCTTACACCATCGCTGTAAACTCATGGCCGCACGATCATTGCGATGACAATACCGCGACGGTGTATCGATGGGATAAAAGGATATCGTAAGGATAAAAACACCATCACGGGGTCATGGGAAAATACTGGATCCGCACTGGCCGTAGTGTACTTTCTCTAGCTATCCTGAATCTAGGTTTAAAGGACCTCACTAACATTTGCATTTTGTATTTTTACCTAAAACAAATAACATATGTTATTATTTTATCGTATTAAATTAACTTTGAAATCTAAAGGAATATTCAGACAGGAAGCATCGGATGGGCGGTGTGTGGGGGAGTCGGGGGTTTGGGCGAATTATGCAACATGATAAATGTCGCTCTTGTATAATTCAGGCATGAAGCATCTTTTTTTAAATAAATAGCATATGATATTAATTTATCGTATTAAATTACACTTGAAATCTGAAGGAATTAAATACTAGTATATTCAGAAACGAAGCATCATAGGGGGTAAGGTGAGGAGGGGACAAATATACAACATAATCAATGCTGCTCATGTATAATTCAGGCACATAATATCGTTTTTGAAAGTGGGGGGGGGGTGGGGGTGGGCTCACCCAAAAAATCTTAACGAGCAAAACGAAAAAATCCTTCCCCCTAAAAAAACACAATTTGTTAAATCATGATAATCCTAATCCGGGGGAGGGGGGATAGTATACCTATGGTTTCAATTTAACTGTTAATCTTTTTTGTATTACTTCTAGTTTTTTCATCCTCTAAAAAGTGGTAGGGACAACTCAATGAAAATTCAATTTCTATTTGTAAATTTAAGAAAAATGTTTGCTGTTAGATAATGTGGGACACCCAGCCCACTTTTCCTTTGAAGCATTACATTTTACGTGTATCAATAATAACACGAAGTTAGGGCGATAAACAAAATGAGAGAGTAAGTATTGATTAACGGTAGAGGCCCTTGAAGTGTTCAGTTTAAATTTTACCTTTTCTTACGCTCTCTGTATATGTCTTCCTGGAATGTTTTTTAATTTAAATTTTTGAATTTGTATAAGAAAAATTATAATGTTGGTGATTGGTACATGTATTATTTTTGGATAAATATTCGTTTTAAAAAAAGACCTATAGTTTTTTAAAGAAATTTGCGCAATGTTAAAAAAGCTTATATTAGGTTTGCAACACATGGTAGAATAGATAACGGTATTGGTAAGTAGACATATCTCAGTGGTGTGGCTAAATCTTCTGATACACCGTCCAGCGATGGTACGTCCGATTTTCAAACTCAATTTTACACGTTATAAAGCAGATTAAATTGTGTGGCTCACGCATTTATTTTTCTTACAAAATATATAAGAAAACCCCGAAAGTTTGACTACAAGTTTCCTACTTTATAAACTATAAGTTCACCGTGATGCCTACAAAACTTTTTCTGTCGTAAACCTTAACTCTAATGTATAGGTAGATCAATTCTCTGTATTTTTTTTATAATGTTGTCAAATTTTTAGTGTTTCAGAAATTTGACTTCTGCCTCTCTACCTCTCTGTGTTTGTCATCATTAAAGAGGTTAAAAAAGAGCACTGATTATCAAAAAATGGAGACATGAGCAAGTTTATCATACTAACGACTGTTGATCAGCTGTTAAAATGAAAAAAAGTATTACTCGTATATTACATAGTTTTGTAAATAAATTGAAGTTTTCAGACTTTTCACACATGATACAGGGATAAGAACCCAACATTACCAAAAAAAAAAAAAAAAAGGATGGTTTAAAGTTATACTCATAGAATACTGAACATGAATTACAAACACTTCACCCATCTGTGTTTTTACTTTTCACTTTTCACATTAAGAAAGGAAAACTTTAGGAAAAAAGGATCTAATCAAATGTCTATTATACACCTAGTCCTAAAAGGTTCATTGCTATATGATCGATGATATATTAATTTACTATGCAACCGTTCAATGTATTGTTGTAGCAGAGTAATACACAAGATAGATTAATGAAATAAAAGGAAAACAGACGACTTAACTATTATCATACAGGTGATCGCATTTTTTAGAAAATCAAATTTCCTTTGTAAGAGCGATATCTGGAGCTCCTGGTTTTTTTTATGTTAGCATGATCAACACCCCATTTTCCAGTTTCTATCTACTTTTACACTGATGTCAATTCCCCCCCCCCAATACATTTGTTTGCTGTTCTGAATGTAAATTGTTAGCAAAATCATACTATCCTACTGGTTAAAAAGTATATTTATAAAAATGATTTTCTTTTATTTCTTTTATTTAGAATTAAAAAAAAAAACTAACATTCATTATCAATACAAAAACGGGCAATTCTACGAATTCAGAGACATATATTATATAACTTTAACAGCGTAGCAAAAGTCGTTAGTAAGATGAACCTGCTGAAGTATCTATGTTTTTAATAAGTGCTCTCTCTTATACCCTTAATGATGAAAATAATCATTTTGCTGAATACAGTGAAATGTCGAGGAAATGATAAAGAAATTAAAATGTAAAAACTTGATCAATCTACTGGAATGAAGGTTTATGACAGAAAAAGTCATTAAACAAAATGATGATCTTATATTTGCTATTGTCCTTACACTCACATCAAAAATAATGTTTGTTACTCATATGACAAAAAGTAAAAGGTTTTCTTATTTATGTCATTTTCTCTTTTTTTCTTTTAGAGATGTGAATACTTGAAACACACAATTTCATTTGCTTCATAATGTTGAATGTGTAAAATATTGTTTGAAAATCAAGGTATACCATCGTTGGACGATGTATACGATACTTTAACCACCCGAAGGCATATTTGTGCATTCAATACCCTTACCGAGGCATATGCAAACCGACCATGTTTAAACATTACACAAATTACTTTTGAATAGAATACGTTGTTTTTTAAACCAACATTTTAACCAAAAGACACATATACCAATATCAAACATCATCCCTTTGCCTTGAAGAAATTTGAAAAACAATATCCTGGAATGCATATATAGAAAGCGACGAGAAAGGTACAAATTAAACTGAACATTTCAATTTAAAAGCTTATTATCATAGTGTGGAGTCTTTTGTGTTTTTATGACACTGGATATCTAATAAATCAATGTCCAAAATATCATTTTGTTCATCCCATCGACTTACTGGTAAATTATTATATACCATAGAGTATTTATCTTTAGATACAGAGAGGATATGTCCCAGTTTGATGTCTGATGCAAGAAAAGAAATTTATTGAAATCATTTCAAATCATCAATTCTTTTTATGAAAAATCTATTTATATTTCTCAAATTGAAAGTTTTCGTCTATATAGAATTAATTTGCTATGTGTTGATAGTACAAACATCTTTTGCTTAATGAAATGTAATGAATTGAAAAATGCAGGTCATATTGATTTTAGCATTGTTTTTGGTTCGCTGTAGTACCTTTCAAATTTACCATTGAACGTATGAAATTCATTCTTGATACATGTATCTTCAGTAAATACAGTATATACTTGTGAAAATTATCAACTTTTAAAACGATTTATTAATTGTTTAGTTAATAAGCCCCCTTGTTAGGATTCCTAAAAGAAGGAAGAATGTAAGTTTAACATGAAAACTTACTAATCTGATTTCAACATATGTAAGTTGCATTTACATATTTGCTATCAAATGCACTTCTAAAAAGAAAACAAAATAAAAATAGTTTCTTAGCTTTGACTAAAATTAATCTGTTTCATTTACATAAACAGTAAGACAAATGATATATTTTAGAGGGTTTTTAAAATAACTCCGCAATATACATGCAACAGTTTGTGGCTCTTAATTTATTATATGATAAAACATCAAACAAAAGCTTCTTCAAATCAATAGGTAACATGTTGCCATCAAGTCTTTTTTATCAGTAAAAATGTTTGAGACTTTTGTTTGAAATATAAATGATGTCGATTAATTTGTAAAATGTAAATGTAAAGATGTAAGGGTTTTACTCTTTGATAAAAAATAGAAATAATCTTTTCTTTTAAAAATAATAATGTTTTAAAATGCTTGGCTTATAAAATGTAAGTAAAAGACAAAAGGCATGCAGTTTTTGTGTTAGCAATAATTTTGTCAATAATAAAATCAAAGTACTGAAGTACTGAAAGCCGGGCTCTATTGGTGTTTTTATGTATATTGTGTACTAAAGACTAAAAATATCTCTCTCTCTCTCTCTCTCTCTCTCTCTCTCTCTCTCTCTATCTCTCTCTCTCTCTCTCTCTCTCTCTCATGCTTTTAATGTCGACAAAGCGTCAGAGAGCGACCAAATTTTGTAAGCAGCTATTAACAAAAATATGTCTGTCTAGTAGAAAAAAATTCAACAGTTGCTGCCTTGAATTTTGCAAGAGGCGTTATATATTCAATCCCCATTTCTTCAATGCGCAGCAAAGTAGTTCATGGAAATTCATGCGCTTTGTATGTGTCTAAAATGCAGCCTTGTTTTTAAAACACGTTATTAATAATAGAACTAAAAAAGATAGACAATTCTCTCGAAATTAAAAAAAAGAAGAAACAAAATACCAACGCTTTTGACAAAACGTGGCTCTTAGTGTAACTATTTTGTAAAGCGGAAGCATTTACTTTGACGCTGTTTGGTTTTTTGTTTACTTTTGAAGTTGTGCAATTTACAGTTCAACTGGCAATTGCCTGCCTACAGCCAGGACTCTGGTTTCAGCAGAGCCCGACTAAAAATTCTAAAGCTTGTGGGACAAATGGGGCAAGCGCTGGTTTTGGCGCGACAATTAAGAAGTGCATCCGATGTTTGTAAACAAAAAAGGGACAAGACAGTATTTGCACATAATTATATACATGGAATACATATAGGTACAATCACATATGTCGGCAGCTACTCTCGAAGTACAATGTTCACCGAGCGGAGGCGAGGTGAATATTGCACTTCGAGGGTAGTTAAATCATCGTATTGAAAAAACCCCAGCAATAATTATTTTATAATAGGATTCAGCGACGAATTGATACAGATATATATCAAATTGGGTGTTATCAAGCAAAATTTTAATTTGAAGCCATTGCCGAACAAATTGAGAAACGCGATGTTTCATTGGAAGATCTATTTTCAGTCCAATGTAGAGAAAATCAAATGTTATATTGACCTCCTAAGTCACGTGCAGGTGATTATAACGTTCTGTTTTTTCGAGATAGTTGGATTTGAGCAAATCAGAAAGCTAGGCATTATTCAATCATAGAATAAAATATTTTATTTCGCGCAGAATATAAAGCAAACAAGGACAATGTGGTAGCTGACTCAATTTCTCATAAGCAGTGGGTCAAGTTCCGGGAAGCAGCTCCTCACGCTAGGAGACAGTCTTGCCAAGTACATCAATCAGTCATTATTTCCAGTCTGAATTGCTTTAAACTTTCAGAAGCATTTGTGTCTAAAAACACACACAATTCCAATCGTGGAGAATTGGCCGTTAGTAGCAAATTATGCAGTTTGCTTAAGTGTATGGCATCCTCCATTGCAACTGTGCAATTAGTTCTACATTCATTATCATCTGGACTTGCATTTACTACAGTAAGGTCATATTTATGTGCAATCTCATTTTTAAGTAAATTGCAAAACACACTAGACCCAAGAATTTCTTGTTTCAAACTTACAGCAAGGAATGAAACAAAGACAAGGCATTCGCTATCTTACCAATAACAAAATTAGTTTTACAAAACATCAAGGTTTTACCAATCATGTGTACCAATGCTTTCTCTGCAGCATTTTCTTTGGCATTTCGTGTTCTATTAGTGTAAACTAAGTAGAACATGTAAGTTTCTTCAACAGACCACACTTCATCTGAGATTGGGCATTTGACCATGACAAGCAATCCCTGTTGCTGTCTATCCGATATTCCAAAACAGACCAGTTGGGTAAGGTTACTGTATAACAAATTGAAATGGTAGTGTAGCATATCCATATCGGCTTGTTTCTTATTAAAATAGTTTCTGCCGGGGTAAGAAGGGGGGTCAGGACCATTGCTTTGTCATTTTTTTTGTCCCCACATACAATGTATCAATTTACAAGAGTTTTCTCGAAGGCAGTTAAACACCTTCAATTGCCTTCCAGCTCAGGATATTAGTCTCATTCTGTTCGGATAGAGGCATGCACTGACCTTGCCGTAATAGGGCTTTCTACCGATGAAATCCAGAAATCAGGGCGCTGATTCTTCATCATATATATATCTTACATTCGCATAACAAATATTTAATTAATTTCATTTTTGAATGGCAGACATTATGGTTTATGGGTTCTTTACTTATTAAACATGTGTTTTTTGGATGCTGTCATAAGAATTTGCGCTAATATTTTGTGCGTTTAGCTGCAATATTGTATATACATGATTTTGGGGCTCTTTGCTTGGGGGACCCTTGCCCATGTTGATATTTGATTTGACTTGATATTTGATTTTTACTTGTACTTCATATTAACAGCTGTGCCCACAACATTGCCACAGTATTAAAATAAATTATCATATCAAACTTTTGTATTTGTTACACTTTTCTGAGATAATATTGATCACCTTAAATTTATTGATGTCATCTTGTACGTCTCCCTTGGTAAAATTCAAATATTATAGATACCTTAAAATCTATTAAATACTTTGTTTTTCTCGCCTGCTAAAATTCAAATAGCATGGATACCTTGAAAATAATCAAAATTCTTTTTCTTTGTCGTCAAAGCTAAAATACAAGTATAATAGATACCTTAAAAGTTATTGGTTTTCTTTTGTATGTGCCTCTGCTTTAATACATATATTGTAGATATTTTGAAATTAATTTATTTCTTTTTTATGTCCCCTTCATCTTAAACCAAAAAGATAATCTTAACATTATTGCCCTTACGTATGTTTCCCTTGCTAAAATAGTAATATAATAGATTCATTGAAACTAACTGGAATTCTTTTACATCCCCCCCCCCCCCGGATACATTTTAGATATTATAGATCCTTGAGAATAATTGGTTTGTTGTCAGTCTGATATAATTTTTTGATGTAAACATTCATACTCATAATTTCAGAAATTTTTACATTTTTTAAATGGTTTCAAATTGTGTTCAATAAACAATGTCATAAACCTAGACAATATCATTTGTTGCAGCCACGTGTTGCAACAGCCATTAAGAGCGGTTTTTACTTCACTGAATCCATTTTTTTCTAATCATTGACTCTACCCTAAGAGTTTTAGATACTATCGATTTCTTAAAGAATAGATTGAAGGTTTTCTTTTTCTCAATCGATTGGTATTTATTTGTATTATGGGAGGTCCTAAGCATTGCAACAGTATATAAAAATGTAAAGAAAATCTTACAATTCAGCAAAGTAGTACACCTGAAATGGCGAGCACCAAACATCTGTTGTTACTCGGCCTGGCAATTCTTATGGTCACACAGGTACGTTTTGTTATTCATATATCAACATGTATAAACATTTTTAAAATATATATAGATATTATGATTTCATTCTTTGAGTGAAACTTGTACTTAATCATTTATTCCAACAAGTACTCTTTAGCAACTTTTACAAATAGAAAGGTTTTTGGTTAGCTTTATTTTACTTTCTATAAATAAATTTCATTTTAATTATCCTTTTCAAACATATCCCCAAATTCTTTTTAGTATGTTTAGTGCATTAACTGAGTCTTATTTAAAAAGCAAGTGTTGATAATACTTGGCAAGGATTTAAAATCAAACTTAAGTAAAAACTTAAGTTTTAAGTAAAAATCCAAGTTTTAGTTAGTTTTAGAAATCCAGATCTAGTGTTGATAACTGAACACCCTTGGTTTTTTTTCAGTCCTATGCCACCTTCCATCCTGACGGAGCCTATGTGTATCAGACCAATCACCCCGAGGCTGTGGACCACTATGTCTACGCACATACTAAGCTTGGCAGCAAGGCAAAATCTACCAATTATGAAGTCAGATATAATGGGTAAGATTTTGTTACTGTTATAATCTACAAAATATATTTCAGGTATATTTAAAATGTGTGTATGTGAAGTTATCTATTGTGTGAAGCTGCTTATGATTAAGAAGTGCGGATGTGAAAAATAATGCAGAAGAATTACGAGATATCAAATATTGCAATATTTATCTCTATCCAATTAACTGACGAATTTTTTTCAAACAAAATGATTTATATTTGCTTATGGATTTATTAAAATCAATGTTTGATTATTTAGACACGATATTGTTCACTGCAGTTTCGATTCAAAATTAAAAAAAAAAATCATCAAAAGACCAAAGACTATAAATCTTACGCATTTGAATAGAAAATAAAATAAGTTATAAAATTTGTTAGTTTACCATTATCTGTAATTCATTCTTATCTTTGTTTTCATGGCTATTTAATCCAAACAGCATCGTTAATATACATCAAAAGAAATAAGAATAAAAAGTATGTTTCCTGTCGATTTTTTGTTTTTAAAATTGAGAAAGATTTACAGTTTGTAAATAATAGAATGTTAGTTACTAATCGTTTACCTCTATATTTCTTTACCGTCGCCCCCCCCCCCTTCCTGAAAAAAACCCCCGATGCGAATTAAAATGTAAAATAGGTATCGAGTACAAAATCTTTATAAAATACATCTTTTTTTTTATATCATTCCCATCAATGATACAATTTTATAAACAATAAGATTTATTTAAGGTTGATATTAAATTCATGTACATGCATATGTTTGATCGTTGATTTCAGAAAAGTCTGTTACAACTTAACAAACTTTGTGGTGGAAAGTATGGGAAGTATGGGCAACCATGACTGGCTAGAAGTGACATTTGGGAAAGATTGTTCGTATTTTTCACCCTCTCTATAAATGTTTTACTCCAGAAATATTCCAAGCTGAGATGTTAAAAAAAATGAAATTGAGAGAATACCTCTTTTAAACATTCTTTTTATTTTATAAGACTTTTAGAAAAAAATTATCAACTCAAGTACTCAAGTGTCTTCGATTAAATACCCATAAAACGTCCGAACTCCAAAAATATGGAGGCTGGATGGTAAACAAATAATACATCAGATATATCTTAATACATTACATATGATAATTTTTGATTTTAACTATGTTCAGTAAAGAAAAAAAATATCTTAGGGTTTTGAAAACAGCCCTATTCATCTTAAGGAGATTAATATGGTCAAAAAATTGGGACGACCATTTAGTCATCGTAATACAAGTAGAGGTTCAATACATGATGATTTTTCTGTTGGTTGTTTTAGGCGTCTCGGGTAGGGTTATCACTGAACATCGTATGACGGAAGAGGAGCCGTTCAGCGTGTGCAATGTATACTGGTACAACAAGTACTCAGATGATCCTGAAAACCCGCCCACGTGTACCCCCGCCACATACCGCTATCACGTGATATTTACCCTGTCAAAGGATCCCGATGAGAATGTCAAGGAGATGATCGAAAAATATGTTGAGGACAACAACATTATGGATCTACACAGACAGGATCCTTCTGGTATATGTTTACATTCATGCTTGTATATACTTTTCAAATATTTTGATTTTTTACAAAAAATATTTGATATTTTATATCTTGAAAAAAAAACCCCGGTTATTTTCATTATATTAGGAAAGTTTGTTAATATCTAAACATCTAGTTCTTGAATGATTTAATCAAAGAAATGAAACAGAAAACCTTTTTATGTTTCCAAACTTTCACAAATCATACTTAATTAAAGAAGTATTAATATTCCTCAACTGATTTTTTTAATACAGAATTTTTTTAATATACGTGAAAACTGGATGGTTTTTTTTCTTCATAACCACAAAACTTGGTGGAGGAGGGGGGTGTACAAAGAAATAAAACATTTTAATTGCCCAATTTTAAAATTTTACTACAGGTCTATAGATTTGGTAATTATACTTTATAGCAACAAGCACTTAAAAAATGTGAAAATTTTCTTATTTTACCTCTGGACCAATATTGAATGCAAATAGAAAATGAAGTAATCAAATTTTCTCAATGTTTCTTCTAAAGCTGAGGTACCTGTGCTTTAAACTTTTCTCTTTATAAGTAAAGAATAGCGTAACAAAAGGGCTGAATGATCGCTGCCATTTATAAGCGATATTTGCATCCTTCAGATGGCGAGTTCTCTACAAAGATAAAGGAAAATGTTGAAATTTTAAAAACAAAAATGTATGGATGTTTTTTTCTCACTGAACAATTGCTTATGGCCAAAAATATCAAATTTTAAGGTTTAAGGCCGATCTGATGGTTCATTTGTCGACCAGTAAGCCTCCTTAGACACTGTGGTTTCATCAATATTCGTTAAATACAAATTTTCGTGGATTTCGTTGTTTAGTTGATCCACGAAATTACATTCATTGAAGTGCAATTTTTATGAACATTTTGTATTGATAGGGTCATTGGCCACGAATTTACGTATCCTTGAAACTGTGATTTTCACTTTATCCACGAAAATTGATGCCCTTGAATATTAATGAAACCATAGTAGATGTTCTCTTCGTTTCCTATTTTTTGTCTTATTCCTAAAAAACATACATCTATGTCCCACCGTAAATGTCGAATACTGATCTGAAGCAATATATACTGGTACCTACATTTCAAAACATCCGTTGCTAATGAACCTGAGGTTCTTTTTTTCTACAGAATGTGACGTCTAGTTCGAAATGAGAATGGGATTACAGAAGAAAGTCAACTCTGGATGCAGAGAAAAATGAAAACTGCACTTTTGTCCGCTTCTATTCTTTGAAATTGTATAAAATAACGCATCATCTTTATTTGATAAGCAATTATATTTGTTTCATTTATTTATAAAGATCAAAAATTTATATCTATATATGTGTCAATAAATACAGAGTTGAAATAAAAAATAAAGTTGGCATGTTATTTTTTGTAGTTGAAATTAGCAATTACTGAGCGTGACGTTGTTTTCAACTGAGTTACTTTTCATTATTCTTTTTTTTAACATTCTTCTATTAAGTTTGATCAAAAAAGGACTGCGGTAAGTTAAAAAGAAAGATCTTGTTTGTTTTTGTTCAATTAAATCAAGGTGCCAATAGATGTTTTAAAGAACCGTTGCAACAAAAATACGAGGAGTTTCATGTTAGTTCAAAAGTTGACTACCAGACCAATGGCAAACTTCAACATGATTAAATGTTCTTTAAATTAAGTACTGAGTATATAATAATTTCGTTGTGGACGACAGCTGAGGACACATTGATCTCTTCGAAAACGTTGAGAAATTGTAACATTGTCCGGCGTTTTTATTGAATATCTTAAAAATATGTTATTTTCATAATATGTTTTACGGTACTACCGTTCTGGCGAGCGCAGCAAGAATTATACATACCTTGCATCATTGTCAACTTATAGTTTTATTTCGGTATCAACAAACGTCAAAGAATTTTTGCTCTACAATAAGTATGCCAAAGGTACTAATTTTAATGGTTATGATACATACAGCGCAACCCCCTACCCAGAGAGAGAGAGAGAGAGAGAGAGAGAGAGAGAGAGAGAGAGAGAGAGAGAGAGAGAGAGAGAGAGAGAGAGAGAGCCCTGTACCTGTTTGTAGGTGTGTAATTTCCCACTTTTAAATTTAATTGTCTGACTATATGCAATATCTACTTAATTTTTTACCTGTTTATTTTTTCATTTTATTCCTTTTTATTTAGTTCTAAATGTCCTATTGTTTATTCCCTCCTTACTCATCAGAGGCGGATACAGGATTTGTAGTTAGGGGGGGGGCGTGGATAAAATTATTGAGGCAGGGGGTCTGGGGGCCGCCTTGAGGCCCCCCGTGGGTCCAGGGCAAAGCCCTGGTGGGGGCCCATGGGGCGAAGCCCCCGGAAGGTCCTGGGTTTTCGTGTATTGTAAAGGTAAAACCAGGCTCAAAATAGTTGTATTTTTTTGTATTTATGTACACTTTTAAAAGATGAAATAAGCAATAAAAATAAACAAACAAGATAAAGTTTTCATTTCTTTTAATCACCAGACTTCTGCCATCTACTATTTCCCCTTGGTGCTTACTTCCTTTACAAAAAAGCCTATAACATATATATATATAACAATTTGACACATATTGTTACTTATACCTAATACATATATTGGATTAAAAACAAAATATTTTAGGCATTTATGAACTCTCAGAATTAACCAGGTTACCAAAGTTACAACATTCTAATGACGTTACGGTATCCGACCCCCTATTAGCTGTTAGAAATATCTGATGCATCAAATCTTCAGTATTCTTATATTAAAATAGTCTATTTACCTAGAAAAAAAATTCAAAAATTATACAGTAATTAATTAATGATTGCACATAGGCCATCTGGTTTTAAATGCAATTATATATTTACCTTCGACCAGCTTTTAAATATTCAGAAATTTTAGCTTGCATCGCAATAGGGAAATGGCAGCGCAGTCTACACTTGAAACAAAACTGCTAGGATTTCCAGTCGATTCTTGGTAGAAGCCCCAAGTTCAGGGCCCTGGGGAATTTGATGCAGCCACCATAATGAAATGACCAACACTGCTTGTTTAAATTTTAAACACAGTTTATAATTGGTTTGTTATCAGAACCTGTCAATATGCATTAGGATCAGATGTTTATAGATGTTTATAGAGCAGCAGAATTACATTCAGCATAGCACAGCTGGTGTATCAATGAGGTGTAACATTGAGTCAGGCATAATTATAAATAAAGTGAAACACAAAATGCTAACTTTAAGTAGTAAAATTTATCAAATCATCTACAGTCATGCATACTTTGAAAATTTTAGGGGGGGGGGGTGCGCCCTCCACGCCCCCCCTTAAATCCGCCAGTGCTCATATACTTACCTGCCTACTGTACATGCATGCACAATTAGCTTAAAATGGGTCAATATGACAGTAAAGTATGGCTTTTGCTAGTTTATATATATAAAATCTCTATATAAAAAAAAAGATTAAAAACAAATCATATGTCAATAAGCAGATAAGGCAGGTATCGCAGTCTATACGGAAATAGCCAGTACACTCATTACAGATGTTTGATCCACCTCTAAATTTTTCGCGGGATATATATCGCGAGTGCACTGTGACGTCATCCATGACTTTGTTCGTCTTTGTTTACGTTTCTCGACTCAATACGAAGGTATGGAAGCATGCAACAAATCTTTTGAGTCTCGCCAAAGCATATGCGGTACTCAAAATGTGTCTTCAAACTTAAAGTCACCGTAAATAACGAGTTAAAAGTCGGCCATTTTTGGCATAGCACCACGGGTGAAAACATTAGAGAGCATTATGGGACGTAGACAAAAAATTTTGTTTGATGAACTGTAGGTTTAGCTCGTTCTTTTTCCCGCGCACACTGGTTCTTAGAGCTCGCTTCGCTCGCCGGCGCTGCGCGCCGGCGAGCTGCGCTCGCTATAATTAGTTATAAATCCGCTTTCATTTGGTGTGCTATGATTCAAAGGATTTTTTCACATTTCTCAAAATACATGTTTTGGCTTAAATTTAAAATATTATCATCTATTTAAGTTAAAAAAAATCTAAATTCATAATCTCATTACCAATTTTTATTATGATTTATAATGAATTTAATATTTAGTTTTGAGATGATCCCACTTGTATACGTCCGGCAACCACTGTATTCTGACTTGGTACACCGTGGTCTCTATTTCTCATTTATTTTACCTATTTATCTTTAAATTGCAGGACAACCCAAACGTCCTATACGGAGCATATACGTGTACTTCATTACATCTAAATTTCACTGCTTCAGTGCATTTGAGAAGTTTAGCAGGTATAGAGGCTGGCCTTTATCGAAATGGAAAGTATTTTGGTATATTATGATTAAGTTTACAATTATAATATAAGTGATTAGTTAACGACTATGCATGTACTATACTATATACAGACAAACTTAAAATTTAATCATTGCCACCGAACTAGTGGTCTTTGCATGGTATTGGGAGAGTGTTACCAAGTGAAAATCCGATAACTTCAATTTATTTACTAGGCTTGTAATATACGAGCAATACATACAGAAATATCAAGTATCATAAATTGCTTTCAAGCATATCAGAATTGTTTTAGAATGCGTAGTGTTTTATAAACCACTGTTTGGTTAATTTTTCTGTCCCAGGTTGAAACACAAACCCGAATGTACTTCATTGATTCTCAAATTACTGCTCGTTTAAGAAGATTCGATAGTCGTGACTATTTTTAGATTGTATTGGTCTTCTTAGGAAATAGGGTCTATATAAAATGCCCAAATTTAAACGGTAAAATATATAAAATATGAATGTTTTCATTACTTAATATTAGTGAATAGCTAAATAAATAATATGCTAAATTTTTTGTAAGATCGGATGGTTAATGTGTTAATTCCAGAGCTTCCTTAAGGTACCCCACTACACCTTTAAATAGTTTCTCAAATCAGCAGAAAATGACAGGATTTTGATAGAGAGAATGATAGATAAGAAGTATATATGTCAAATAGGCGAAAAAACGTGCAATTTTAGATAAAAGTGATATTGTTAAAAATTTCATTCAGTAAACATAAACAAAAGCCACAGGCGGATTCAAACTAATGATATGCGGTTTAGAAGCCTGATACTTTAACCACTGAGCTATGACGATATACAATTAAATTGATTGATACAAACAGTGTATCAAAAACCGTCTCGTGTCACCTTACAAGTAGAATCATTTCTTTGAAGGGGGATGTGAGACTCTTCATTTGAGATAAACTTAAGGTGATTTAAATGTATTCATTTCTAATTGTATTCATAAGAACAAAACCATTTGTTGCAGCCACGTTTTGCCACAGACATTAAAAGCGGGGTTTACTCCACTAAGTTTATTTATGTCTACGTATTTGATAACAGCTGCACAAATTATTAATTATTTCTAGAATAAATATATCTTTTATTTTAATCGACTGATATATTATGGATTATGGGTGGTCCTTTGCTTATCTTAACAGTATATAAAAGTGTATAGCACATCTAACTATTCAGCAATTTAAATTGGCGAGCACCAAATATTTGTTGTTACTGGGCCTAGCAGTACTTATGACAACACAGGTACGTTTTGTAATCCTGTTTTCTATAGACGCTTTTAAAATTTATATATTAATGATTTTTTTCTCTGAATAGAATTTATATTCCAACATTCATGATATCAATTACCCTACATCCACCCCTAAAAATTTGAAGGCAAAGGTATTCTTTTGTCTATATAAACATTTCTTTTACTTAAAATTCATGTACAGCATATCCAGTGCATTGCTTATTTTTAACTTAATCATGCAAGTAATGTTGATAACACTTGATTAAGAATTGGCATTAAAATCAAGTAAAATCTGAACGTTCTTTAATCCACTCCATGAGTTGATAAATGAACGACTTGGTAAATTTCAGTCCTATGCCAATAATCCAATAATGACATAATTAAAGAATGCAAGTAATGTTGATAACACTTGATAAGGAATTGGCATTAAAATTAAGTAAAATCTTAACGTTCTTTTAAAAATCCACTCCATGAGTTGATAAATGAACGACTTGGTATATTTCAGTCCTATGCCAATAATCCCACATATGTTGCCTATGTGTATATGACCAACCACCCAGAGTATGTGGACCACTATGTCAGCGTGCACAATAAGTTCGGCTCCGAGGCAAAGTCTACAAATTATGAAACCAGATACAACGGGTAAGAGTTAGCTTTTTCTTAACACCAGAACATTTTAATGAAATACTTTGATGTTGGAGTAATGTATTGTCTAAATATGTGTTATTGTAAAGATGTTCGGATCATATGAACATAATGCAAACTTGCTATGAAGTATAAAATATTGTAATATTTTCAAAGAAGGAATAATCAGGATTGTAATACTTTCATGTTAAATACTGAAATCTGATTGGTTAAGACGCAGTTAATAATATTTACTATTACCCTCAGCGTTAGCAACGCACTTGGCAACGGGTAACATTAAAAAATGTTACATGCGCGAAAATTATGCGCGTACGGTTCGCTGTAGAATTCACGTTATTCCTATATAAAAACAGTAAAATTTTCTTAAAATTTTTAAAAAAGACATTCAGTATAACAAAATAAATAGTGCCTGTTTGGGAGGATAACAGTTGAAATTGACACCCCTCGAAAACCATTGTCAACCTCTGCTTTGCGTCGGTTGACAATGGTTTTCTCGGGGTGTCAATTTCAACTGTTACCCTCCCAAACAGGCACTATTTATATAATAACAAATTAAAAAGTTTTGTTTTGCTTATTGAGTTTATCAAATGTTTGATTTATTAGACACATTATAGTTCATTGCTGTTTGTTTAATAACTGAAGTCAATTTAAGCTTTTCTTTAAAAAGAATAGCTAGATTATGAGCTGACGCAGATGAATAAAAAAATGACTGTTAAACTTGGTTGATTTGAGTGATTTTTATCGTTGTTTTCATGATTTTTTCAATATTTTTTTTTCTAAAAGTTTTTTTTTTTTTACATTTTGAGAGTGATATAAGCTTGGTCACTGACTGTCTGTGTCTATATTTGCCACCCCCCAACAAAAAGAGAGGCAAATTAACATGCAAATAAAGTGACCAAAACCTTAGTTATCTGAATTTTTTCTAAACATTACCATTTTGGATAGGATTGTATGCTCATTAATATGTATTTCAAATTGATATTAAATACATGTTTGATCGCTGATTTCAGACAGGTCTGTTACAACTTAACAAACTATGAGATGAAAGACATGGGAAGAATAGGCAACCACCGGTGGATAGAGTTGATATTTGGGAAAGATTGTTCGTATTTTTCACCTTGTGTCAAAAAGTTTTACTCTAGAAAATTTTCAAGTAAAATTTTAAAAAATATGAATTTAGGAGAATCTCTACGTTTTTTCTTTCTTTCTATTTCCAAAAATTTTCATCACCATTATCAACTCACGTTCATGCTTTTTATTAATATTACTTATTGGGTTCGTTACTGACTGTTTACAGAAATTTATGGGGTCGGTAAAGTCCATAGAAGGCGAGGCGTAGCCGAGCCTTCTATGGAATTTACCGACCCCACAAATTTCTGTAAACAGTCAGTAACAAACCTAATAAGTGTTTTGTTTTGTCAAAGTCCTACAGTTTGATATGTAAACAAACAAAAGATAATATAAAACGATTAAATTCATAGCTCAATTCTCTAATTTTCTTACCTACCTCGTCACTTGTTTGTGCAAACCTCGATGCTATTGTAGGATCATAATATTACGTCACGGGGGGTCACAATATTTTGGGGCTTAAAAATTAAAGGTATGATTGAACGTTTGTGTAAAAAATCAGCTCAAATAACGTTACGTCCGCCATGTTGCCGTTTAAATTTTGACGCTTGCCCTGTAAAGAAATTTATGAGGCAACCACGTGACACGATTCATCCGATGACGTTGAGACATTCTAGTCCGAGGCAAAACAAATACCCATTTGTGAAACTGTATGTGTCATCTTAGGGAGATTAACATGGTTAAAACTGGCCACGACCATTCAACCATCTGAATACAAGTATTTGGGGTTAAGGTTCAATAGATGATGTATGTCTGTTGCTTGTTTTAGGCGTCACAGGTAGGATTATCAATGAGCACGTAATGACAGAGGAAGAACCGTTCAGTTTTAGTAATGTATACTGGTACAACAAGTACTCTGAATCAGAAAACCCACCCACGTGTATCCCCGCCATGTACAACTATCACGTGATTTTGACCCGGTCAAAGGATCCCGATGTGAAAGTCAAGCAAATGATAAAAAATTATGTCGAGGAGCACAACATTAAAGGACTCTACAGACAGGATCCTTTTGGTATATGTTTTTAATATTTATATTAAACATTTGTCTAATATTTTGATTCTTTTTAATATCTAATTTTGGATATCTTAGAAAAAAAGTAATTTTTTATTACATTTAGAAAGATTGTTTACATCTAAACATCTAATTCTTGCATAATTTAATTACAGAAACACGACAAACATTCGAATGATAATCAAAAACATATATTTACATTCTACTGTGTTTTTCCATTAAATTCTGTGATCTTCAAATGCCTCTAAATGCAACAAGTAGTCAAAGGTCAAATTGAAGAGTTTTATTATGACGTCACAAACGTTGAACGCTGTAAACTGCAACGTCACAAGCGAAAATCAAAGTACACGCTTGTGGCTGTTACTGTGGCTCTTCCATTAATATTGACTTACCCTTGATAGGAATTTAAAGGTATGAATCACATTAACAGACAAGGCAAGAAGTTAAAAAAGGTAAATATAAGAATTGAATCATGATTTTCTGAAGTATGCACTCTCATAACTGCAGTGGTGTGTGCATACAAATTTTTATAACGCGCTAACGCGCGTTACTCAATTTGTATGCAAACACCGCTGCAGTTATGAGAGTGTATACTTCAAAAAATCCTGATTCAATGCTATAGTAATGTATCTCAAAACATCTGTTGTTAATAAATTGTGATTCTTTTTTTATTATGCAGAATGTGATATCTAGTCAGAAAATGGGATTACAGCAAAAAGTCACCTTCCTATAGAAAACAAAAATTCAGCTCTTGTCGATTCTAAAATTATTCAACACTACAGCCACGTTATTCTATTGAGTTCATTCAATTATAGAGACCAAAATTGTATATCAATATGTGTCAAAAATAAAGTGTTCAACTGACATGAGTTTGCGTTCTATTTTTATTTGGCTCATCTGAAGTTAAAATAAGATTTTACTAAGATTGACGTCGTTTTCATCGAAGTGTTCCACGGTGAATATAACTTTTCGCAAATTATTTTAGTTACTTTTAATTTGTTGAAAAAAGGACCGCCTTCTGTTTAAATTTGGTCTCTTTAGTTTGTTGCTTTCAGAAATAAAATTATTTTGTCTCTGGGTGTTTTAAAGAGCTGTTGCAACAGAAATGTAAAAAATTTAAAGTTCATATTTGATTAAAAATTGACCACCAGACCAAAGGCGTAAGGTGATATGTAAAATTCAATGGGAAAATATTTCAAAATGTTCTTCATAGTAGAATTGATATTAATTTTGTTGTAAATAGCAGCTGTGGACCCATTTTTTCTTTTCGAAAAAACTTTAAGAAAAAGTATATTAATCGTTTTTTCCTCGTATATCTTAGGGATATGACATATAAATATTTAGGCTTGCATTAGCATTTTGTTTTTTTATAATTTAGAGGCTCTATGTGCATTTCACATTAAATAACTCGAGATTTACCAATATATACACCTAGAGGTGTTCGGGTGATAGGTGTCTGGTCCCCCGAAAAAAAAAAAAATTGGATTCCCGCATGTCACCAGACACATTATCATAATCTCATCTATCAGCAATCAATCAACATTAGTTTCAATACTCGACACTTTAAAGCCAAATGAGTGTAATTTGAGTTTACTCCGTCAAAAATAAGGTCCGTAAATCTACTTACCATATATGCACAATATAGCCAGTCATACATTGACATTGTGCAGAGAACGATTAAGGACAAAAATATCTTTGGCTTTTTCATTGAGAATACAATTTTAAAAATACTAACTTACCGGGCAAAAGGTCGGAAAAACCACCAAGAACTAAAAGCCCAAACAAAGGCCGAATGGAGAGGTAAACTTGTTTTCATGAGTAAATTTAAAGCACATTTCTTTCTTTTTTTTCAAATTTGGTTAAACGTGTTTGTTTTTACCAAATGATTTTTGACGAATTTGTTTTATGGTCAAAAATGATATCGCCTTGCATGAACTGTACAACCTAGTTTTTAATGATTCACATCTAAAAATTAAAAATATATATATTTAGTAAGTCGGAATGCATATTTAACTGAAAAGTTGATGAAAAGTGTCTGTAATCTATCTTAAGCGTGTAAATATTTGTTTCTTATTTTGAATATTTTTAGCTTTTAACAACATGAAGATGATTTAAACATAAGCATTGTCGATTCTTTTTGTGTAGCTTAAAGGTGGCTTAAAAAGAAATTTGGACATTAAGGACCTATAAGTTGTCCTTAAAGGTGGCTTAAAGAATGTCTTTAAGCTACCTTTAAGCATATTTAAGCTATCTTTAAGGAGAACTTAAAGATAGTCATTCATCCTGTGATTTTAGCTCCGAAAAGAGCATGTTAATATACCCTGAATTTTTCAGAATTTACAGGTTTAAATGTTAATAAATAAGGAATAAAATATCAAGGATAATTATATAAAATTGAGCTACGCCTCGTGTGTCCTTAGAGGAAGATTTTATTTTCAATCGATTTTCCGTGGTTTGGTAGGTGAGCGTTGCCATGTCATTTCTTAATTCTCAATATTTTAGAATGCTGTTTTGAGTGTAATGTATTATAAAAATTATACTAGCCCAATGACAAAAGCATATTATTTCCCAGTTGATGTGCTTTACTTTGATATTTAAGAAATACTTCCAATTGCCAGCAATAGAAATGCTAGCAGTTGTAGAAATGAAGCAAGATATGATGGTATTTTAATTTTAACAGCTGAGCAGCACTCGTTAGTAAGATAAACTTGTTCAAGTCTCTGTAATTTATAGTCAGAGCACTCTTTTATACCCTTTAATTTTGCCAGACACGAAAAGGTGGTGAGCAAATAGTCATATTCTGAATACGGTGACATTTCGACAAAATAATAAAGGAAGCAAAATAACATACAGACTTGATCTATTTTTAAACTTATTAGAAATAAGGATTACGACAGAAAAATTATTTAAACAATATGATGGTCTATAAATTTCTAATTTTCTCACACTAACATTTCTTATTCATTTGACAGACAGAATGAAAGAGGTTTTCTTATGTATTAGTTTGTCTATTTCTTTTTAATGTACATGTAAATGTGTGAACCACACAATTTTAAATACCTTATAATGTGGTATGTGTAAACGTTGTTTGAAAATTGGGTGTACCTCCCTGGCCGATATATATCACAAAAATAAATCAAACCGAATTAGAATATTCCTAGTAAATCGTAAAATAAAATCGCTGCGAACAAAAGTTGGTTTATAATAGAGAATCTGAAAGCAATATGTGCTGCATTTTGTCATATCATATTTTTATTGCAAAAATTTATTGTCTGCTGTTTCAAATTTTTTACTGTAAAAGTTATTTATAGGCCTATATTGACCAAATATTAAAAAAGAATGTCGCCCTTGTACCTGATACAATGTACAAATATAACGAACTGAAAAATGTAGCTCATATTGATTTTTTATTTCGCTTCAGGACATTTTAAAGTTCCGTAAATGTCAGAAATTTATTCATTCTATCTTTCTTTACAATGTATACTCTAAATAAGTTCCTGGTAAATATATACTCCCTCTTTACGTAATTATCAAATTTTATGTCATTGCAAGAATATATTTTGATGCTTATTTCCACGTATCCGCCAAAGCTCGTCAACCACCTTAATCTCTGTTTTACTGGTGTATCGAAAATGAAAGTAATTTCTAATAAATTTTAATAATATCACAATAAATCCTTATCAGGTAAAATCCAATCATGATTTACAGACATCATCTTACAGGTGCAGGCATTTTGTAGGTTATTGGCAAAATGTCTTTATTAATAAATATAGATAAAACATCAAGCAAAAGCTTGTTTATGTCGATATATTTACATTCAATGTTTATTTGCCCTTATGTTTGCATTAGAAATCTGCGACGTCAATTTTCTATGAATACACTTTGCTAATTCATGCACCATGACCACAGATACAAACGCCTTTACGCGTTTTCAGTGTTTTTTTATGTAAAATTAAATGAAACTTTCAATCTTACATAACCAATTTGAAATGTACTTTTGAAAAACAATCATCAATATATATATATATATATATATGTATATATATATATATATATATATATATATATATATATATATATATATATATATATATATATATATATATATATATATATATATATATATATATATATATATATATATATATATATACTCCTTAATAAAATAAAAAATTTTCCACAATAAAAAAATGCAATATATTTTTTGTTGCGAAAACTAACTAAATACCATTTCAATATAGCTGTTCCATGTATCTTTTATATCCCTAACTTAAAGCGCAAGAAATGGCTTTAAAGCGGCGATACACAATTCATGTATTTTATACAAAACGACATCAGTATGATGCGCGGTAATCAATGTGCTTGCACCGCTTGGTGTGTCATAGGACTTACAACATCCAAAAAATAAGCAATCGATGCTTAATGATACACATGTAACATGTTGCCATCAAGACTTTTATTTTAACTGCAGAACTTTTTCAAACTTTTATTTCTATATATAAATGATATTGATAGCTTTTATACGAAAGCCGAGAAGGATCATTCGAGATTCGAGATTCGAAATACGAGATTCGAAATACGAGATTCGAGATTCGAAATTCGAGATTCAATATCTAAATTAACTAATCAAATCATGGATCTGCAACCTGTATCCTAGCAACATCAAACTGTTCTAAATAAAGATCATTCGTACATGCTCTTTCCTACAAATAAATGTCTTAATAGCTCTTATATAGTGGTTATAAAATGGTTAAATCAACATTGATGAATTAACCCCACACGGTATAAACAATTAAATTAGAAATAACACTGTTGGCTTTGCGAATCTAAGTGGTTTTGTTTGCCCTGTATGTATTTCCCCCCGAACAATTTTAACCCGAAGTGTATTCGCCCCAACTGTGTAAAAATCGGCTTGCGAAGAAAGATCTGTTTAATCTAAATGTTTTAGCTATGAAACGAAACTCAATGAAATAATCGACATGTCAAAATATATGTTATGATAAAGTTTTAAACCATAGAAGATATAATGATTTACAACCTCAAAGACAAAAATCCAGATAAGAATAGTGTATTGTAGGGTATGGCAATGCCATTGTCGATATGAGAGAGAGAGAGAGAGACAGACAGACACAGAGAGTTTTGTAGTGTCAAATTCTGTTTGATTTAGAATTTGAAATTGATTTGATTTGTTACAAGCATATATAGACAATAATTAAGCCTCTAAAACGAGAAAAGAGAGGAGGTAGCTAGGTTAGGGCAGACCAACTAGCAAGCTTTAATTTTAACGGTGTTAGCGCACCTGTGATTTACATCGACTCTCTCTCTCTCTCTCTCTCTCTCTCTCTCTCTCTCTCATCACCTAGCATTTCCTTTTCCGTGAGGGGGTTTGGGTGATGTCTTTCATTAGCTAGCGAAAATGATAAAAAAAAAACCCTTAAATTTTCTTTTAATTGTGTGTGGATGTTGTACGCCAATAATCTGTTTTCAGTATATACATTTCAAGAGGGGGGGGGGGGGGGGGGCTATATAGTTCTAATTAATTTGTCAGTTATTCTGTCCCCACTTTGTTTTCTCTTCGTTTTCCAGGGTTTTTTTATTTGGCTCGGCAAATTAATATAAAAATTAGTTTTAAACGTACGACTCTTTTTCAATTCTAATCGGGTATGTCCTTTAGAAAAGACAACTGTTTCATTTTTTTTATGGGGAGGGAGGTGGTGCCGGTAAAGGACATGTATTGCTTGTGGCAGTTGTGCTATACTCTCATTTGTCATAATAGGTAATATTACATATTGATATAAAATGAAAGTTTCCAATTACACTGTACATAGCTTCTATCATGCATTTTGACCCTTGCGATAGTTTAAAACAATTTTCAAAGCATTTAATGTAATTCAACCGATCATTTTTGAAATTTAATTTTCTGGATCCCCGCCTGATACGTCCGCCTTCTTGTATATTAGAATTACATGTACGTTGACCATATGTACACATTAACTTAATCAGCTATGTTATGGGACGATAACATTTTTTATCAATGTTTTTGCAGGATATGTAACAAATAACAGCCTATTTGTGGGTTTTTGCACTGATTATTTGAGATAATTTGCCGCCATCTTTTATGAATTCCACACACCACTCACAGTTTCTTTATTTGGTGTTCTGTGTGTATGGCGACAAATTGGTAAATTTGCACCACTCACCCCTTGTAGCTTCATCCTGATTACATTTTATCTGGCTAAGTGTAATGTACAGTGGAGCCTCAGTTATCTGGACGCTTTCGTTCCCAAGTTCAATCGTCCGGATAGGTGAAGCGTCCGGATATCTGAAATGTGTCTATTGTTGTCATGAATGATAATGTATTAGTATACAATGGCTCCCAGGGTTGATACTAGGTTTTTTTGCCTTTCGTACCATATAGCAACACATGCTGGAGTTGTCTGTTGATATGAACGTTTTTAAGAGATAAAGAACTCTGCTTTATTTTAGCATTTTATCATGAAATATTAACCGGACAATAATGACAGCCGAATCTATCTAAATTCTTAGTGTCCAAGTGTGATATGTGTGTGATACTCTGTTGTTCGCAATTTTCCAATTTTTGAAAGTGCTTTGGGAAGTCAGTGTGTTTATACAAGCTACTCATGAGGGTCTAGCACGTAAAAAAGGTGTGAAACTTAATTGCAGGGGTAATCTTTTGTACTGAGTAGGGTATCATTAAAATTTGCCGTCCGGTTAAATGAAGCAAGATTAGTAGTAAATTAGTGTTTTGTGGTAATAACAGACCGTCCGGATCCGGAACACGAAATTCCGGATAAATGAGACAAAATAACGTATAAAAAATCTGTTCCCAAATAAAATCGTCCGTAAACTGAAGCGTCCGGTTATCTGGCGTCCGGATATCTGAGGCCCTACTGTAGTAGTATATTAAATACACACATCTTTGTTTGCAGTGCTTATTTACATCTTTAGAGATTTACTTACAAAAAAAGTAAACATTTGTATGACTTAAATGTAATTATTGTCAATTTTGGTGCGGTGGGGGTTGGGGGTAGGAAACTACAGAGAAACTTATCTTGGCTGTGAAACATATGCTTTTATTCTTTCTTGTTGATATATCAATGAATGAATTATAACAAAATATATGTACAACAATGAATTTTGAAATATTCATGCACAATCAAATAAAAGGTTTTACTGTTCTCTGTTTACTGTTACTGATCCCTACCTTTAATTGTAGAGAGTAGGTATCCTTCTATATTGAAAACAATTCCAAAAGTAAGACTCATAATAAGTTGTTTACTGAGGAAAAGGGAAAACAATTGTATTTATTAATAATTCCGTATGATGTGATAATATCTCAATGATTTGTTTATAAGCATAATATTAGTGTATCACTGTATGCATACATAAAAACGATTAGTATAATGCTTATATTTATTAGTGAAACAGGACAGATTATTTATATTTAGATTATTTAGATACATGTACTAATCTTCATGCGGGGATCTAGAAAGGAGGGGGTAGGGGATCTGGACCCCCTCCTCGGGAAAATTGGAGCTTATTAAATTTACATAGTAAATTTTTTTTAAAATTGGCCTAGGACCAGCTACAGAAAAAATTAGCTCCGCTTATGAAGTTCTCTACCATAACCGCATTTTTACACAAAAGGGGTGAATAAACCCGGGTTTTAAACTATTACTGGTGGTGAAATACCTTAGGGTTTAAACGCATCAGGTGGAAATGCATTAGGGCAAACAAAATCACTTAGATCCGCGACGCACACTGCATTATTACTAGTCTACTTAGATATTCTGTGTAAAAGTAAATACAAATAATTATTTAGTTAGGTAGGGAGAAGTGAACATAGCATTTATTTGTATATAAGAGCATGTACGTATAATTTTTATTTAGAACAGTTTGATGTCGCTAGGATACATATTTTCAGATCCTTGATTTGATTGGTTAATTTAGATATTGAATCTCGAATTTCGAATCTCAAATCTCGTATTTCGAATCTCGTATTTCGAATTTCGAATCTCGAATGATCCTTCTCGGCTTTCGTACTTTTATTACCAATTTATTCACTGAAATTCAGGACAAAGAAAAAAAATAACAATTGCTAAAATATAAAAGTTTTTAATCTTAAATAAGAATAGATATAATTTTTATTTTTAAGGAGGCCGATTTGGGTTTTTTTGCAGAAAAACTACAATAGCAAAACTCTTTATTTTTTAACCATATGTAATTTAAACCAACTCTAGGTTATATGCGAAGGTTCATGAAAATCGACCGTCTGGTTCTTTTTAGGGACCATCTCAAAATAGAGGTACATTTACTTTAGGAATATATAGGAAACTGTCATTTTCCACACATCAAAGCAGTTTTAAAAAATACTACAATAGCTTTTTTTCTCAAATTGTTATATATGATAAGTAATATCATTTCCTACCTTATATGTAAAAAACACAAAATTCTACCGTTGGTTTTTAGTGGGGGCCATCTCAAAATATTAAAATGCACCAAATTTTGCTATATATTTGGATCATCACAAATGATGATTGGTATAATGGATTCATTCCAAAAATGAGGAAAATATCCTCGAGGATAGCATCATTCTGTATATAAAATTTCAACAGCGTACAATATTTACTTTTTCTTTTATATTATTTCTTATAACGTACTCCTACAAAGCTTTATATTATCATAACGTCATAAAAGCGCAATGGCAATGCTCCCCTACCGCACAACGTAAAAATCGTGTTAAAAATAAATATTTCCTTTAAAAATCTAAATATTTTTATCTGTATTTTGTTTATTGTGTTCAGTTTTATAAATGATATCGAAAAAAATTCATAAGAAGTATAAAACAACTGTATTATATTAGAATGCGCAAAAACATGCGCAATGCAAACTAAAGTCGGCCTCCTTAAATCAAGTCGCATAGCAAAGGCAGAGTGTTGTAATGTTTTACCATCATTGGCTTATAGAGTTAAAGAAAAGAGCAAACTCGGTTTTGTGATACCAGTTATTTTGGCAATAATAGAGAAAATCTAGAATTTGTGGAACCAATGGGGCATGCATTGATTTTGTTGCAAAAAGGGATTCGCAATGAACTGCATCTGATATTTGTTAAGTAGCATTTACTGAGCAAGACAATCTTTGGACATATATAGTAGCACAATAGTACTGATAGTAGTTGGCAGCGGCAAACAAGTTCTTTTAGAAGATTAAACATTGAAGTACTGAAGAGTTCATGATTCAAAGACTACTCTGTAATATGACGGAACGCGCTTAGCTCTTGTTTTTTGTGTTACTTTAAATCCGTTCAATTTACATACTCAGCATGCGCAGAACTAGAGGGGCGCTGACTAACACTGTAACCCACAGTACACCTCTGTATATGGCACTGAGCAGCACTGCACGCAATTGTACAGACATTGATCAGCTGAAAACCTGGACCTGAAAAAGACAATCCCTTTGTAGAAAAGACAATGAAATAAATATCCCCGTGTATTACTCTCTGCTAAAATTCAATATTATAGATACCTTGAGATAACTGGGTATCACTGTGTATGTATTCTCTGCTAAAATTCAAATATTATAGATACTTCGATAATGGATGATCTCCTATGCTAAAATCACATAATATAGACAACTTGAGGTTAATGGTTATCATTTTATGTGGCTTCTTTGCTCAAATCAAAATATTATTATAATTTGTATAAAGTCACTTGTCATAAAATATGACGTCATAATTAACTCTGATGTCACGATCTGCATTTCTTTCGATTGTTCTCAGGGAATGTATCGAAACATAATAGAAGTGAATTTTATTGAACATTGGAAAATGGCTTGATTCCATTTACTTAAAAGCTGTTGTTATTACTGGTGAAACTAATATCAATATTTCAATACTGAGTACAAAAAATCAGCGATTTGAAAGCACTGTATTTGGTAAATAACTATCGATAAACTAATGGTAGGAGACTCCGCCTCCTACCTGAAAACTTATGAATTGAGTAATTAATATGCATGTAAAAACAGCTTGGTGCAAGTGAAAGATCAATACAATCTTAATATATTTTACGTGGAATTGGGAAAGAAAGTTAGTACAAATGTGAATCATGCTGGGGGAAAACTACCATTTGACCAATTTTTTGTAAATTCGCGTTCTAAAGGTAAACATGAGCCTAACTTTGATGATGGTGCAAACTGTTTTGGCAATATATCAAATGAATGAAATAATTATATGACCCCCCCAGGAAGAACTGTAGATAAAATTACTTATGGAAGGATTTTTTCATAAAATATTTTTGATTTTATGTCATTAATCACTTACACTGATTCAATTTTTAGAGATCATCTGTGTTAGGATACGCACTTCAAGAGTTCAAGAACATATGACATCACAAAAAATGCATCAACTATGGTGTTGGATGTCGCTGTTAATTTATGTGATTGAAATTTATAAACATTTGACCGTATAAAGTATTTTGTCGTTTATTAGAGAAGTATCGTTTACCAAAATGAATTTAACTTAGAACAGCCTTAACATAGTTGCGCTTTGCTAAAATTTAAAGATACCTTGATATTAATGGGTATCATTTTTTTTATGTCTTTTCTGCTAGAAGTCAAATATTAGAGACATCTTGAGATTAACGGGTGTTAGTTAGTATCTTTCATTTGCTAAAATTAAAATATTATTGATACATGTACCTTAATGGGTATCATTGTGTATGTTTCTTCTACTAAAATTCAAATATCATAGATATCTTGAGATTAATTGGTATCATTTTGTATGTCTCCTTTGCTTAATGTGAAATAAAATATAGACATTTTTAAAATATTGTGCCCACTTTTATGTCTAACCGGCAAAGAGTATTACAGATAACTTGAAATTATTTAGTTTATTGGTCAATCTAAAATTGCTTATGTACCAGTTTTGTAAATTTGAAAATAAAAGACGCTTATGATAAGAATTGTTACTTTATTAACATGAAATGTTTTAATCGCTTCAAATTGTGTTACAAGAACAAAACATTTGTTTCAGTCAGGTTTTGCAACAGGCATAATAAAGTAGGCCTTTTTCCACAAAGGATCTTTTTGTCTAAGTATTTGATAACAGCTGCACAAATTATCTATTTTTAAGAATAACTTTTCTTATGTGTTTCAATCGACTTATATTTTTTGTATTATGGGCGGTCCTTATCTTATTTCAACAGTATATAAAAGTGTAAAGCATACCTTACTATTCGGCTAAGAAATACACCAGAAATGGCAAGCATTGATCATTTGTTGGTATTGTGCCTGGTAGTGAGTAAAATTAATATGTCATCATTCATGTCATCAAACACCGTTATAATTTCACTTAAAAATCTGAAGGTTAAAGTATTATACAGTCTAAATATGATATTGATTTACTTCAAATTTATATATTGCACATCTAGTGCATTGGTTGTATTAACTTAATCATACAGGTAAGTGTTGAAAACATTTGGCAAGGAATTAATATTAACTTATATAAAGACTAAAGATTTTTTTCTTTAAATCCAATTCATGAGTTGATAACTGATGTCCTTGATATATTTCAGTGCTATGGCGTCCTTTCCACCGATGCAAATATGTATGTGTGGCTGACCAATCATCCAAGGTCTGAAGACCAGTATGTCTCTGTACACTATACGATCGGCTCAGAGGGATGGTTTACCAATTATGAAACCAGATACGACGGGTAATAGTTTTTGTTATTAACAACAAAGCATATTTAATTAATATCTTTTATGTTGAAATATTGTCTTAATATGTGTTATTGTAAAGATGTGCGGATCAAATCAACATTTTGCAGAATATCAATAGTGTGAAATATCAAATACCGTTTGTATTTTTTGTAGGCGGAATATTTACAAATAACAAATTGATAACATTTTATTTCCTTAAGGATATA
The DNA here is from genome assembly GCF_025612915.1 of Magallana angulata. NCBI lineage: Eukaryota > Metazoa > Mollusca > Bivalvia > Ostreida > Ostreidae > Magallana > Magallana angulata. The sequence goes on from NC_069119.1 coordinate 4,619,351, forward strand.
TGGACTGTTTAATTAGTTAGGCATTTTATAGTTCAATGAAAACTTTTTTCAAAACTAAAATAGACATACATGTACTATGATTCAAACGCAGTTGAATAAAACAAAATAATGACTGAGAAAAGGAGTTAATTTATCAATAACTTTGATTGATTTTTATCGTTGTTTTCATGACTTACCCTGCATCGTTAATATACATGTACATCTGAAGAAAGTGAGATAAAAAGTATTTTTTTCAATGGATTTTTTCAAAACATTGAGTTTTTTACAGTTTAAGAATGATATACGGTCGGCCACTGACTATTTTTGACTATATTTGTAATCATCCTCCATATCAAATAAGCTGGGCGGATTAAAAAGCAAATGAAGTGAACAAACCCTTAGCTAACTTATATTTTTTAACTAAATATTGCGATCTTCTGTAGGATTGTATGCACATTAAGTTTTATTTAAGGTTGATATTAAATACATGGATATCTTTGACTTCTGATTTCAGAGAAGGCTGTTACAACGTAACACACTTTGTGGTGGAAAGTATGGGAAGTATAGGCAACCACCAGTGGTTAGAGATTACATTTGGGGAAGATTGTTCGTATTTTACGTTTTATCCAAAAGTTTTACTGTAGAAACATTTCAAGCTAAAATTGTGTTAAAATATAAAACAACAAGAATACATTTGTTGTTTTTTTTAATTTCCTAAAACTTATAGAAATATTATCAACTGGATGGTCCACAAATTATTCATTTTTCTTTTTTTAAAGTGGGATATTATTTACTATTAGCAATTGTTAGGAGTAATAGTAAGGAAATTCGAAATATTTAAAGTTTAAAATTTGAATATTTTTACTATTTTATATGCATATCTCTTCATCTTTAGATATTAACTCAGTCTAAATTGATCACGACCATTCAGCTCTATTATAACACTAGTATTTGGGGAAGAGCATAATACATGATGGTTTGTCTGTTGGTTGTTTTAGGTGTCTTAGGTAGACTTATCAATGAACACATAATGACGGAGGAGGAACCGTTCAGCGTATATAATGTTTACAGGTACAACAAACTCTCTTCTGGTTCTGAACACTGGCCAACGTGTATTCCGAACATGTACCGCTATTGCGTGATCTATACCATGTCAAAGTATCCCGATGAGAATGTTGAGGAGATGATCGAAAAATATGTTGAGGATAACAACATTAAAGCACTACACAGACAGGACACTTTTGGTATATGTTTACATTATTAAGTGTATATACCTTTCAAATATTTTAAAATTTTGTTTTTAATGATTGATGTTTGATATCTTGGAAAACCGGTTTTCATAATTTAAAAAAAAATTGTTTAGATTCAAACATCTGATTCTTAAAAAACTTAATCACAGAAATGAAACAGAACTTATAATAAAAAGTTTAGTATTTTTAAAAACATTTTTTCCATCGCAGCTCTAAGCTTGAGTGAGATTTGCAGGTTATATAATTATATCTTGTCCAGCGTTTACTCATTTTTCCTTCTATCTTGCGTTTATCGGTCCAACTGTAACCTTTTTATGTTTCCAAACTTCTGATAAATCATATATAATTGAAGAGGTAATAATATTATTCCATTGATTGGTCATTTTTTTAATATAGAAAACATATTTTTAATATATGGTGAAAACTAGGTCGGGTTCTTTTTCTTCATAACCAAAACAATTGGGCAACCTTAAAAAAATTGTCATACAATGGCCCAATCGTTATAAACTTCAACTGTGGAGAGGGGGAATGCACAAAGTGATGACACTTTTTTAAATGTCAAATTTTTAAATCTAACTACCTGTCTATAAATTTTGTAATCATGCTATATAACAATAGGCAACAAGGTAAGTTTTACCCCTGGACCAATATTGAATGCAAAGATATACATAGATAATGAAGTAGTCAGGTTTTTTTTTCAATGTTTCTTTTTAAGCACAGGTACCTTATGGTATAAACTTTTCTTTTATTAAGTAAAAACTACTGTACCAAGAGGGCTGAATGATCGTTGCCATTTATATGCTATATTTGCATCCATTAGCTGTAGAGTTCTGTAAAAAAAATATAGAAAAATTTTGAAATTTAAAAAACAAAAATGTTTGGATTATTTCTATTCACTAAACATTTGTTCATGGCCAAACATGTCAAAATTAAAAGTTTAAGGCAGACCTGGTGGTAAATATGTTGACCAGTAGGCCTTTCTAGAGTTTCTCTTCTTTTCCATATTTTTGTCTTACTCCTAAATACCGTACGTCAAATAATATTCTGAAGCAATATATACTGGTACCTATAATTCAAATTATCCGTTGGTAATGAACATGAGATTCTTTTTTCTCTACAGAATGTGACGTTTAGTCCGAAATGAGAATGGGATTACAGAGGAAAGTCAACTCTAGATGCATAAAAAAATTGAAAATTCCGCTTCTGTCCGCTTCTATTCTTTAAAATTGTGTAAAATTATGCATCCTCTTTATTTGATAAGCAATTGAATTTGGTTCATTTATTTATAAAGATCAGAAATGTTTATCTATATATCTGTCAATAAATACAGAGTTGAAATAAAAAAGTTAGCGTGTTATTTGTTGGAGTGAAAATTAGGAGCAGAGTAACTTTACAGGAAAAATATTCTTTTTTACATTCTTCTTTTAAGTTTGAATAAAAAAGGACCATGCTAAGTTAAAAAAGAAGTCTTGTTTGTTTTTTTTGTTAAATGAAATTATTGTACCAATGGGTGTTTTAAAGAACCGTTGCAACAAAAATCTACTAAGAGGAGATTCATGTTAGTTTAAAAGTTTACAACCAGATCAATGGATAGACTTCAACATGAAATAGTCGTCTTTTAAATAAAGTACTGATTATATAATAATTTCGTTGCATACGAAAGCTGCGAACACATTGATTTCTATAAAAATATTGAGAATTTGTGCCATTGTTCAGCGTTTTTACCGAATATTTAAAAAAGGTATTTTCATGCAATTACTCATAGGTCTTCTTTCATTTGGTGTGTTATAATTCAGAGGATTTTTTTTCACATTTCTCTAAATACAGGTTTTGGGTAAAATTTCAAAAAATTTCCATCTACTCTAACTTATAAATATAACAGTTTTTTCAGCGTGTATCCAATTTTCGCTTTGTTCGCAACAATTCGCGGAGATTAAATCAGCATAAATTTGATACAAAGTTTTATTTTTGTAATAGAGTTCTCTCTTTCCTGATAAAGTAAAAAGGTAAGTAAAAGCACAGTGATTTGTGTTCAGTTAGTTTTGTCAGAGGTACAAATTGCGTAATCGGAGGACAAGCGCCAGATAATAAATTTGTAAGCCTCGTTGTTTATTTAATGATCCAATGACAATCTAATTAAAAAAGTCGCTTTTAAATACAACAATAATAAATGAATTCCATTTGAACACATATGGTATAATCCAAGAATTAAAATAAACAAGGCATCCGTATTTCTAAAACAATATTTTAATATTGGTATGATTTGTATTATTGCCTTTTTTGATCCAAAAGGTAATTTCATAACTTGTGAAACGATTAATAACTCAAAGGTAAAAACAAATTATGTAGAATATGTAGGACTGAGGAACGCAATTTTTGAATATATAGGGAAATGTAATATGACACAAGTAAAACAAAAGATTCAGCCATATATACCAATGCCCCTAAAAGTCTTTAACAAAAGTAAAAAAATGATGTAAAGAAATGTACAATTTACGTACTAGAGAAAAGAATAAGCAAGTTACCTCGGTAATAAATTGGAGAGAAAAAGGATATGATATGAATGAATTTAACTGGGGAAATATATTTGAACTTCCATTTGAAGTTACTCTTGAATCTAAACTCCAATGGATGCAATATCAAATACGACATAGAATTGTTCCTACAAATAATTACCGCTATACCATTAAGCTTAAGGACTCTCCTCTTTGTAGCTTTTGTAAATTAAACATTGAAACAATAGAGCATTTATTTACAAAATGCCCTGAAGTTAAGGATATATGGTATAGAATTGAAGAGCTGTTCTTAACAAAATATAATGTCTCTTTTGTTTTTGATAAAAGAAGCATACTTTTCGGTAAATACAACAATAATAGATTATACAGAGTTCAGAACCTATTGATACCTATTGTAAAACAATACATTTTTCCCTGTAAATTCAAACCTATCCAAAAACTTGACTTTTTTAGTTTAAGTATCATAATTGCTGACAGATTCCTTATTTAGAAATTTATGCTATTAAAAAACTGCAGATATTTAGAATATGTAAGAGATTGGAAAGCAATTTGTGATTTGCTGTAGGTAGCATACATATTAGCTATTATATAGAACTTAGGAACCCAATATCTATTACAGTTATTACTATAAGTAAAATATACATAGCTGATTTATGTTTGATGTACATGATGTGATTGCCTGTTTGTCTTTTTTCCCTCTTTTTTCTTTCTCTATCATATAACTCTTTAATTTTGCATAGTATTATGCTATGTATTAATTTTTCTTGTTCCATGTAAAATAGTAAAAGAGTTTCAATAAAATGTTTCAAAAAAAACCAAAACAACAACAACCCCCCCCCCCCAAAAAAAAAAAACCCGGTCATTTTCCTTACTGAAACCGATGTCTAATTATACCTGAGCTACTGGTATATTTAACGGTACATGAACTGTTTGCTTCTCTGAAAATAATTATCGGTAATTATTGATTAAAATAAACTCGTTTAGTACGATCACAACTTTTCAGTACAAGGGACGACAATTTAGATAATTTTCCCTTCTTACCTCAAAAGTTTAAACAATCGTGAATTATATAATGTGACTTTGAAATAGTGAAAAATTGATTTGCGTAAATTCTATATACCGTTCTAAGCTCTGATTCGCGGGGAAAAAACATGACGCGAAGAAAACCTGATATACGGTATATTAGTTAAAAATCTAAATTGATAATCGCATTACCAATTTTCATTATGATTTATCATGAATTTAATTTTTAGTTTTGAGATGACCCCACCTATACACGTCCGGCAACCAAAATATTGTACCACTGTACCCTGACTTGGTACACTGTGGTCCCCATTTCCCGTTTTTCTTACCTATTTATTTTTAAACTACAGGACAACCCATACGTCCTATACGGAGCATATACGTGCTCATCATATCTTAATTTCACTGTTTCAGTGCATTTGATACTGAGGTTTAGCAGGTATAGAGGCCAGATTTTATTAAAATGGAAAGAATTATTGTATACTATAGTACGTTTACCATAGGATAAAAGTAACTAGTTTACAGCTATACATGTTCCATACTATATACAAACAAATTTACTAATAAATCATTGCTACAGAAATACTTTGCAGTTGAATAAACACAACCAATCGCAAATAATAGAAAAACGAACAGTTGTACAAATTCATCAAAATATACCGGTTTAAAATAAAAAAAATTAACAACGAAGAAGCGCTCGTTAGTAAGAAAAATTTGTTCAAGTCTCCGTAATTTATAATCAGAAAAAGGTTTACCTAAGTATTGTTTTGTCTGTTTTTCCTTTTCCAAATATAAATGCGTGAACCATACAATTTCAAAAGCCTTATAATGTGGTATGTGTATATTTTGTTTGAAAATCGAGTGTACCATCTCCTGACGATGTATTACAAATTTTAACTACACCGAATCAGTATATTCCTAGGAAACTGCAAAATAAAATCGCTGCTAATAAAATTGGCTTACAATAAAGAATTTGAAAGCAATATGAGCTGCATTTTGTCATATCAGATTTTATTTTTTGGAAAATTGAAATTTTCAATTGAAATGACAAAGAAAAAGAAAAAAGTATTTAGTGTATTAACTACTGCTCTCATAGCTTTTTCAAATGAAAAAAAAATATCAATAGGCTTATATTGACCCAGAATTACATGTATAAAATTGTCGTCCTTGGCAACATTGATTTGCCATATGTTGATTGTGCGAACATCTTTTACTCGATAAAATGTACAGATGTAACAAACGGCAAAATGTAGCTCATATTGAATTTATCATTTTTTCCCTCTAGTGAATTTCTAAATAACCGCGAATGTAAGAAATTTATTCTTTTTATCATTCTTTTTAATGTATATTGTAGATAAGTCCAGATAGATATATATTTCTTATTTATGTAATTCTAATATCATTTCATCCAAGTATAAATTTTGATGGTTATTCTCACTGATTGGGATCCGCCAAACCTTGTCCATTGCCTTTTTTCAGTTTTGCTTTTTAGGGCTGGTGTATCGAAAATATTTTTTAGGTTTTAATTAATTTCACAATAGTTTATTTATATCATTTTACATGTGTAAGCAGTTACATGCGGGCATTATGCAGTTTATTAGCAAAAAATGTCTTTATATGCAAATGTAGATAACACATCAAATAAAAGCTTGTTCAAATAAATAGGTAACATATTGCAATCAAAATCTTTTTTTAGAAGATGAACTTTTTAGGGACTTTTATTTCCAAATAAAAATGATATGGATAGCTTTTATTGTTTATTTATTAGCAGAAAATTAGTTTTGGAAATCACTGAACAAGGACAATAATCAATTGCCATAATATATACGTTTTTAATCGTTCATGAGAATAAAAATGATCTTTATTTTTAAGTCTCATAACAATTGTGTAGATAGCAAAAATGGAACCTTTTGCAATCGTTGGATTATTAAGTAAAAGTAAAAGAGGAAAGGCGGTTTCTTTTGATACCGTTGATTTTGGCAATGATAGAAAAAAAAATCTTGAATTTGTGGATAAACGGGCATGCGTTGATTTTGGTGCAAAAAATAATTTGTGAAGAACTGCATCTGATGTTTGTAAAACAAACGGAGCAAGACAATATTGGACACATATAGTAGTATAATAATACTGACAGTATTTGGAAGCGGTTAGCAAGTTCTTTGAGAAGATGACATATTGAAGTATTGAAGTGATCACGATTTAGAAAGTACTCTATAATATGACGGAGCGTGCGTGGCATTTTGTTGTTTGTGTTAAACATTAAATCCGTTAATATTAAATACTCAAGAACTAGATGGGGTCGGGGAAGGAGTGATCTGGACTGTCTATCCTAGATAAGACATCCTACAATGTGAACACTGGTTAATTGGTTATGACATACACTTTCTCTGTGTGTACTCTGTCCTAAATAAGGCAACCTTCAGTATGCGAAGTAATTGATTGGTTATCACATCCATTGTCTATCCTGAATATGGCCCCCATACAGTGTGTGTAACAGTTAATTCGCTATACAACATAATGTCTCTTATTAAAATTTAGCAGTCTGTAGTTCATGCTGTGGTTGATTGGTAACAATATAAACTCTCTGTCTTAACTGTGGCAGCCTACAGTGTATGCAGTAGTTGCTGAGCTATAATATAAACCTTCTCCTTAAAATATAGCTGCCACGAAGTAGAAGGTGTGGCTTGGCTGATTGACTACAGATGAACTCTATGTCTTAAATGAGGACCTTACGTATGTGCAGTGTTTGACTGACTGCAACATAAACTGTCCGTGTTAAATAAGTCAGTTAGAGTATGAGCACTGGTTGATAGGATACAACATATAAATTTCTTATCTTAATTTATGCAGCCTACAGTCACTACTTAATTCAAAACCAACTTATATTCCCAAAACTTTTTCACTGACGTTCACTGTATCTCACTGTACCCTACTGTACATTTCTTTTTTCCAGCACTGTACCCAACTGTATGCAAATAAGCAGGCACTGACCGGCATGGTAACCCACTGTACTCCCCTGTACATAGCACTGATTAGCAATGTAACTCACCATAAACCACTGTACAGTAACTGACCAACACTGTAACCTACCGTACGCCGCTGTTGAGTCATTGACCATGACCAGCACTGTAACCCACAGTACGCCACTGTACAGGCACTGACCAGTATTCTAACCTACTGTACGCTAATGTACATTCACTTACTAGCACTGTAACCTACTGTTCGCCACTGTAGAGTCACTGATCAGCACTGTAACCCACATTACGCGGCTGTACAGTCACTGACCAGTACTTAAACCTACTGTACGCTAATGTACATTCACTGACCAGCATGGTAAACGACTGTACGCCACTGTAGATGCAAAAACCAGCATGGTTGCCTACTGAGTGCCTAATTATAAATATCATATAATGAAAATTATATATGTTTCTTTTCTTAACTTCTCTTAAATTTTCTTCATTGCATTATAAGCATGAGAAAATATGCCCTCAAATCAGCCAGGTTACAGAATTGTTTCTTTTAAATTATGGCAAGCCCTCAATAAGCATGACCGGTGTGTTAATTTCCTTTATCTCACTAATTTTGCTTCAACCACTACAAACGAGCAGATTAACAAAGAATCAACAAAACACACTCGTGCTTGTTCTCTATGTTAAAATATTCTAGGATGACTACACACTAAATTAAAAGCCTCTTTTGATGATAAACTTAAACATTTTTGGGTTGAAATTTTACATACTAGATTACACTTACTGCAATATACATTATGAATTTTGAACATGACGATTTAATAGTGACAAAGTAAACAGTCTAGAGTAAAATTAATTTTAGCTAAAAAGATTGGAATTAAGGAAGTTTGTTCTAGGTTCATTTTTCATGAAAATAAAGGCATGTGACATCGTATTTGAAAGTGAGGGCGAGGACAGACTCATCCGAAAAAAAACTCGACAACTTCAAAAAAAATTGTCAACATATCGTTGATATAGTTGATTGGGAGAGGGTTGTCTTTAATACGCCTTATCTCAGATACATGTATACTTAACATGAAATGTTTTAAATCGCAATTTCAAAGTGTGTTCAGAAGAACAAAACTATTTGTTGCAGCCTCGTTTTATAGGCCTTTTTCCACTAAGGTTTATTTTGTCTATGATAACAGCTGCACAAATCATCTATTTTTTTCTTTTATTTCAATCGACTGATATATATTTGTATTATGGGCGGTCCTTAGCAAATTGCAATAGTATATAAGACTGTTAAAATATATTACTAATAGGCAAAGTAATACACCTGAAATGGCGAGCACCAAACATCTGTTGGTATTGTTCCTGGCAGTACTAATGGTTACAGAGGTACGTTTTGTGTATCATATATCTATATACATTTTGAAATCCCTATGTCTATGCTATTTTTCTCTGAGTGAAATAAATATTTCATTAATCATGTAATTAAACACACTAGGATTAATCGGAAAAAATAAATCTTATTTGTATTGCACTGTCTGTATTAAAGATTTCATTTACTTCAAATCCATGTATAGCATATCCAGTGCACTGATTGTTTTAATTTAAACATACAAGTAAATATTGATAACACTTTGCAAAGAAGTTATCTTAAACTTAAGTAAACTTAAGTTTTTTTTCTCTTTAAATCTAAACCATAAGTTGATAAGTGAACTTCTTGGTTTCAGTCCTATGGTGGTTTCTTTTCAACCCACGTCTATGTGTACATGACCACTCTACCCGAGTCTGTGGACCAACCTGTCTCTGTGATCAATCAAATCGGCTCCGACGCAAAATCGACCAATTATGAAACTAGATACAATGGGTAAGTGTTCGCTTTTGTAAGAAACAACAAAACACATCAAATAAAATGCTTTTTATGTTAAATTAATGTTCTGATACATGTATGTGTCATTGTAAAGATGTTTGGATGAAATCAACATTTTGCACACTAGCTCTGAAAAATCAAATAATTTTATTGTAATGTTTTAATAGACGGAATATTTACAAATAACCGATTGAACACTTCATATTTCATTAAGGATTTTATCAAAAGTTCGATTAATTAGACACATTATATAGTTTATTGTAATTTGTGTAAAAGTTAAATTAATTCAAACATTTCTCTTAAAATAAAAAAAGACATACTGTTAAAATTGTTAATTTATCAATAGCTTTTATTGAGGTTTTTCGTTATTTTCACGGCGGTTTTCTAATACATACAACAACATAAATATACATGTACATCTCAAGTAAAATAGAAAAAATTCTATATTGTTTTTCTTAAATATTGATATGCTTTTTACATTTTGAGATGGGGTGAGATTGGTCACTGACTTTACGTGTCTATTTTTTTTACCTTTTCCCCTTCCGAAACAAAATAAGCTACTCAAATTAACATAAAACCCCTTAGCTATTTTTTTCTTTTCTAAACATTGCCATCTTGGATAAAATTGTATGCAATTTAAGGTTGACATCAAATAAATGCTTATCTTTGATCATTGATTTCAGAGAGGTCTGTTACAACGTAACAAACTTTGTGGCGGAAAGTATGGGGAGTATTGGCAACCACCGGTGGACAGAGGTGACCCTCGGGGAAGACTGTAAGTACTTTTCACGTTCTATCTAAAAGTTTTACTCTAGACTATGCATTCCCCCCCCCCCCCCGCCAAAAAAAAATTAACATTTTATAGAGAGCTTTGAAAATAAGGTAAAAGATAGTTGAAATCATATTGAAAAAAGTGTGAAATTTATTCACAAAAGTCACGTCATAATGTAGAAAAAACGTCATAAATATCATTTTATTTTGGAAAGTTAAATTTTTTGGGTGTTTTTTCATTGACCGCAGGCTCGCTAAAGTGCACTTTCTTTTAACCTAATGTGTATGATTATCTGAAGAAAATCCTATGTTAAAATTGTTCTTGAGCTGGGTTTTTTCTATTCCATTAAGTTTTATAAAAAATAACAACTCACGTCCATATCTTTGATTCATTACACATACAACGTCAGTATTTCAAAATTGAGGAGAATGGTCAATAAACTATTTATGAGATATTTCCTAAAAATTTAGATATGATATAAACAATTGTTTAATAAAGAAATCCAAACAGTTTAAAAGTAAAATTTCCCAATTTTAATATGCAGACCTAAGATTAACACAGCCTAAATTGACCAAGACCATTCCGCTTTATTTTAACACGAGTATTTGGGTTTGAGCTTCAAATATTTTTAGTTAGTCTGTTGTCTGTTTAAGGTGTCGCAGGAAGGATTATTACTGAGCACAAAATGACAGAGGAGGAGCCATTCAGCGTGTCCAATGTATACTGGTACAACGAGTACACTGTTGATTCTGAAAACCCACCCACGTGTACCCCTGCCATATACCGCTATTACTCGATCCTTACCGTCTCAAAATATCCCGACAGTAATGTCAAGCAGATGATACGAAATTATGTGAAGGAAAACAACATTGAAGGATTACACAGACTGGACCCTTCTGGTATATGTTTACGTTATTAACTGTTCATTTATATACTCTACAAATATTTTGATTTTAGAAAAAAATATGTGATTGTTGATATCTTTGAAAACTTGTAATTTTCATTAGTGAATATATGCTGAAATCAGTTCTGTATGAAGAAAAAAATCAGAGAGTTTCAAAGCCCGTAAGAGCCGGTAACTGTCTGCTATTTTTTCATACAAAAGTTTTTAAGGCATGTAGCATACTATTATAGTTGCCCTTGAATTCCATTGTTGTTTTACCCGAGACAGTCCGATTTTTAAGGATATCAGTACTGATATCACAGGTAATGGTCTGATATTAAGAAGCTCCCTTACATTGGACTGCCACAAGTAAATATTTTAGACTACTGGCACAAAGGAATTACATCACAGCAGTGTTTTATTAATATTTAGAAAGATTGTTTAATTGAAAAGCAATATGGGCTGTATTTTTTAGAATTTTATTTTGCTGAAAAAATTTGCTAATGTGAAAAATCTGCCTGTAACTTAAACTTTTATGACAAATGAAATTTGAAATAATCATTAATTTTTGTCAGAAAAAAGATTTCCCTTATAATGTATATATAAAAGATCCATTTTTGTACAGGACGACAACATTTCAATTTCTCTGCAATTAAGACTTCTTAACGACTTTTCCCACTTAAAATATAACTAACAAATTAAAAAACAATGATATTTTTATAATTTTAATTGAAGATAACATTTTCGTAAAAAAGAAATTCAACATAAAAATTGCATCTCATAACATCTAATTTTCGAACTATTTAGTTTCAGAAATAGGACAGAATTTTTAATTCAAAAGTCGAAAATATATCTTGAACAGTATTAAACCTCATCTCTCCTTTTATCTTACGTTTATTGGTCCGACTGAAACTTTTTCATTTTTCCAATTTTTGAATAATCCATAATTAAAGAGATATAACAATTCTTCAAATGAATGGGTATGTTTTATATAATAACATGGTTTCCTTTTCCTCAACCAGAATTGCAAAACTTTGGCAACCTGAAAGAAATTGTCATACAATTACAAAATCGTAATAAACATCAAACAAGGGGAGAGGGGTTTAATAAAGGTACAACAAAATCTTAAGGACACATTTTTATAATTCTTAAATTTAACAACATGTCTGTAGTAGAGTTTATAATTTTGCTATTTAAATTCTGAAATAGAGAAAAGTTTCTTACTGTTCCCAAGGCCTGGACCACGGTTGAATGCAAACATTTACACATGATATAAATTGATCAAAATTTCTCTATGTTTCTTTTCAAGGGCACCTTATGGTTTAAACTTTTCTCCTAAGAAGTGAAGAATAAGGTATTAAAAGGGCTGAGTGACTGTTGTCACTTAAATGCTATCTTTACCTTCTTAAGACAAAGGATTCTGTACATAGATATTGGAGAATGTTAAAATATAAAATCTAAATATTTGGATTTTTTCTGTACTAAATAATTGTTCATGGCAAAAATATTACAATTAAAAGTTAAGACAGATCTGAAGGTGAATTTGTTGACCATCCAGCCACTTTAAATGAAATTTGTATTTTTAAAGAAAAAAGTATAAAACGTCAGGTGCGCATGGCTTATACGAATAGTTTTCGAAAAAGATTATCGAGGAAGAAGAAGTAAGGGAATTACTTGAATCTCTTTGGGGGTGAAATCAGTTGCTGTTTGCATTAAAACTTATTTTGTGTTGTATTGTATTTGCATTGACATGGTGAAGCTAGTTAGATGCTTTTCGGAAATTGCTGTTTGACTGAGAGATGTGACCTAAAGGACTCTTTTTTTCCAATTTTTTTGGTCTTAATAATAAATAACATATATCTATAACCCTTCGTAACTATCAAATTATAATGATAATATGAACCAATATATACCTATCTTTTAAATTAGCCGTTCCTAATAAACATAAGGCTTGTTTTTTTACAGTATGTGACGTCTAGTCCGAAATGAGAATGGGATTACATAAGAAACAACTATATATGCAGAGAAACATTAAAATTCCAATATTCTCCGCTACCAGTTCTGGAAGTATTTAACAATACGCAACCATAGTATTTGATTTGCTAATCCATCGGATTCAATTTATCATAAAGATCAGAAATGTCAATAAATACAGAGTTGAAATAAACTGAGTTTGCTTTAAGGTTAAAATTAGGAACCGATGAGCCAGGCGTTATTTTCAACGGTGTAACTTTCCACAACATCATAATTAATTAAGATTCTCTATTTAGTCGTCTTTACATCGGTAAAACACCGTTGAAATTGTACTTCCAAGCAAAGAATATCCATTACGTTGTTGGCGACAGCTGCGGAAACATTTTCCTCTTCAAAAACTTTGACAAAATGTGCCATATTAAGTCGTGTTCATTGTATATTTTAAGAATATGACATTTTTTAAAATTCAAACTTTTACGTACAATTTTATATCTTCACATATAATTAGATAACAGTTTATTACAGTGCATACGCATCACATATTCACTTCATTTAGGGCAGGAATATTAACACAGTCACATACCGTAGATAAACATGCACATGTACTGACAAGTATATACACCGACAAACAGACATAAACATATAAACAAACAATGTAGAATATTTTCTTTAATTGACTCCTTAACTATGGACGTTTGATAATTTCTAGTTAAGGGGGGTGTGGGTGAAAGAGGGTAGAAAATGGGAGAGGAACACTATCAAAAAGTCTTATATATGTAAGGGTAGACACCCATCATGGCCTAATGACACCTCGGCCCATGATAGTTGACATCTCAGCCCTTACGGGCTGGCCTAAAATTATTGACACGTAATGTAAAAGACACCTTGCCAAAATGAAAAATTTCAGTTTTTATAAAAAATGTAATATATATGTAAGAACATAGTAATAAACTTATAATTTCTTTTGCCATAATTGCCTACCATTTCCTTGCAATTTTAGTAAACACATTTTATAACATATCACAAATAGTTTGTCAATGCTTTTCATACTCAGCAAATTTACAATTCTTAAGCAACAGAAGTTTTTCCATGTATAAATGCTTTATAAAGTTTATGTTTGATATAGTAATGCTCATGAGAAAAAAATTAAATATATGCACTCCCCCTCGTAGTGCTTTAACTATAAATTAAGACAATAAACAACACTTACAGTTGCTGGTTCACATGTTTGTGAAGAAAACAAATCGGAAGTAACAACTATAAACAAAAATTCAAAGAAATTCGAACAGAAAATATTGGTAAATAAATGCTACAGCGACAAATACATGAAAGCAAAATCTAACTGAACACAGTAATCTGAAAGTTTGGATAATAACAACAACATTGTATATTTGTTATAAACTTTGACTATGTTGTCCATCTCAATTGGATGGAGTTCAGGTAAAATATGACATGTTTCTTGCTGCATTTAACCCGACTACTCTATTATGTTTGAGGCGTCAGGGTCCGATTTTGTTGCCGTATCATTGCAAAACGACCGCTAAATTATTTATTATCGATGAGCGATTTCAGCATCAGTCTCCCGGCCCCATGTTCCCGGTAATCATCGGATTCGTCGTGCGGTGTTCCGTTGCTACTCGTAAACCGGAATGCAAAGATATACAAGCACTGGCAATACTGTCTAAAAGCATAACGTCAACAAGAGACTGTCTCACCTGTCTATAGAAGTCTACTGGTACCGCATGGGCCGCAAACCGGTTCCAATTGTCCTCTGCTTTCTTGGCTGCAGTGACCGCGATCTTGACCTCTTCTCCGTTAATGATCTCTTAACCGTTGGACGGGATCAAAGTTTATCTTTGTAAACCGACTAACTTTGTTTTAAGATGAGATTGGTACATTTTTGCATGATTTCAATATTACGCTGTGCATATTGATATGGGTTTTATATAAATGTTTCTTCTTTCCTCTAAATTCCTCGGGCTGGTGTTGAGAAACTCTGATTGGGAACTTTTCGTCCTTGAGGACTTTGATATGTCTCAAAATGATTTATGTATGTGCTTTATTTGCAAATTTAACACAGATGGGTCTTGGAAATTTTCTTTGCCTGTCGTACTTCCCTATTCTTAACAGTTAATAGATTCGAAGGTTGTTAACTGCTTTTATAATAACTCTACTTATTTTTCGCTAAATAAGATAAACTCGATATATTTCGCTGATTCCTTGAGAATCGGCATAAATAATCTGATTCCCTGCAAAACGGACTGATTCAAAATGCAAAAAGGCCTCAGTCCGATAAATTGATACACCCCTATTTGGATCTTTTAATCAAAGAAAAAGTTTCAAAATATTCCGCTGAAAATAATGAATATTCATAGCCATATCATTTAGTTCTAGTTGCAACGTCCTTTTTATCGTATAACATAACTTGCCTTCGTCACAGTACTTCGGGTGTGCAATTAAAATATATCTATTTTACGCTATAACTTGTTGGATACACGAAGAATTATATCAGTTTGAACTTTTCCTGATTAATTGTTTGTTTTCGTATAATAAAACATTGAGGGAGTCAGCAAAACTCCAGTTCCCATCAAGCTAGCCTATTTCTCTCAAAGAACTGACACCTATTAGGAACACTCAGTAATTTCCGTTTACTGAAGGTAAAGTCCCGAAATATTCCGAACAAAATCATGAATATTCATAATCATAATTATGATTCAATTCTAATCGTTATGTCCTTTTTGATTTGTTATTCTAATTCATCTTTATCGTATAACATAATCTAGCATAGCATAGCAGTGAAATCTCATACGATAGCATTGAAATTTCAAAACACAGCATACAATCTCATAAAATCTCATTCTTCATATCATACCATAGCTTACAACATGATTTTAACTCGGTTTTAAATGTTTGGTTTTTTTAAGAATAAATGCTCACATTGCAGATTAGTTGAAAAATAAAGTACGAGTTTTCGTGAATGTTGCAGAATAACCTCCGAGGTCGAGAAATGTTGTTTTGAAATATAAAAACCGAGGCGTTAGCCGAGGCTTTTATATTTCAAACAACATTTCGAGACCAAGGAGGTTATCCTGCAACATTCACGATAACAAGAACTTCATTTCTATTCTACAGCCCAGCATTTTTACAGATCTATAGAGAGACGATCTAGGTCATTTTGACGGCTGTTCCGTGTAACCCCAATGGTTTTGTTAGTAATATTTACATGTGTATCGATCAAAGGAATCACATGTTATGCAGACGACATAATTTTTCTCTGGACTTCTAATGCTCTTCACTCTTGTATGAAATATCTTTAAACCATATTCCTAATATTTTAAAGGCAATTAAATACGATTGTTACTTCTTCACGTTATATATTTTATGTAAAAACATGCAGTGAAAATGTGCTAGGAACAGCCACAATGATCTCTTAAAAGTAAAAATTTGAGGCAATACACATTGTTTTGACCGGACCTAACACGTGAAATTGATAAGTATTAAAACGTTTTACGGTTTGAAGTTGTACTTTCATGGTCAGTGCAATACTAATAGGTATTTCTGATCTGATAATTTACTGATGACGTTTGTGGTATATTGGAGAATAATGTCCGAGGCATCTCTTTGATCTCGGCAATAACTGTAGTAGAATGGTTAATTTTGGTTTTTTCTTGTATAACTTACAAATGTGTGGAACTCTTCTGTGTATGTAGGCGTTTTTGTTCAAATCTCATAGAATATCAAAGCAAAGCAAACCAAATCATTCAGCCCTTCCTTTCAATTTCTCCTAGCATAGCATACAAATCTCATAGCACTGCATCGAAATCTCATAGCATAAAATTAAAATGGCATAACATAGGATTGCATCAAATTATTAAAAAATATGCATGAAAAGACTGCAGTTCCAACACGGATATAGCAAATTTTCGGATAAAGGAAATTTTTGGAATCCCCAGTAAAATTCTTAAACGAATATTTGCAAACCTTTACGGTTTTAACGAATAAAGTGAACTGATTTTGAGTCATGTAGAGGTGAATAATAACGAAATTTAACACCCTTTTAACGAATTTCTTTAGAGTTTAAAAACGTTTGTACAACCGATTAATAAAATGAATTCTGTTTTCTCAATTAGCAAAAATTATATTCTGGTGAAAGAAAACATGTATATAATGAATTCGCTATAGATATCATTGCAAATTCGTTATACGGATACAACGCATTACGGATATATAGAAGTAATTCCATTGGTGCCTAGGACTTCGCTACAACCAAGTTTTTATGTAGTAATTAAGGTCTTCCGTTTCCAACGGAAAACCTTATTGTTATTGCTTTGTTTCTTTTTCCCTTTTATTATTTTTTTTTTCTTACGCTTTTTTGTACAAGCGATTTCTTGAAAACGACTTGACCGATTTTCGTGAAAATTTCAGATCTTGTAAATATTGATAAAAAGCTTATATATAATTTTTTTGACGTTTTAGTGATTTTTAGAGGGTCATTTTGTCCTGCTATCTCCTCCTAAACGAAAAAAGATATTGAATTTAAATTTTCAGGGATTGTAGATAAAAGATTGTAGATGTGTTTAAAGGCATTTATGGTTGTCTGGCTTTAAAGGCGTTGAAGCTCGCCTGGACCCGAAAATGGAGTTTGAAAAAACGACGTAATTAGGGCTTTTCGACTTTCGGTCGAAAAGACCTATTGTTTTCGTTCTGTTTTATTAGGGCTTTTCGACTTTCGGTCGAAAAGACCTATTGTTATTCTTCTGTTTATTATTATTCTTATTCTCGACAAAGTTTCGTCAGCGATTTTTTGAAAACAGAAAGACATATTAAAACAAATATGCTATAATCTTATAGCACTTTTATATGACACGCGTATGTAAGGTTTTGGACTTCTGGTTCTGGCACTTCCGGTTTTGACAAGGGAAATACTAAGAATTCATTGAAACATAATATCCTTATTATTTTTTGAGTTAGAGCATTCAAATTTCAGAATTAGATGCGTCTTGTCCAGTTGTACAAAATCATAAGCGTAGTCATTTCTCTATCTCTTACCATTTTTGAGATATTAAGACTCAAACTTGAGATAAGGGGGGATGAAAAACAAAAAAAAATTCAAAAAACCTTCGAAATTTTAAAGGACGCCTAGACATTGTTTAGATAGAAGTATTCAAGATATATTCCAAGTTTCAGTAAAATATATTGAGTACTTCCGGTTTCATGAGCCTATGAAAAATTGTCTATCGGAGTTTCAATGTTAAACTAAAATCACGCGTGTTTCGTTTTCTCAAAAAGTTTTTGAGTAATTATTACAACATTTTTTTCGGTTAATGACACAACCAATGCGCAGACCGAAAAAGTTTTTGGGTGGACAATTCGAGAAAATAAGGGATCTGCAGGGGCCAACGTGCAAAACAGCCCTGTAGCTGTAACTTTTTTACCTTTCATTCAATTTCCAAAATCTTTTCAGTTTATTGTTGCAAATAAAGAGTACAATCTTAAAATTATGGTCCGAGGGGCAACTTTTTGACTCCTTGTAGGGGTTTAGAAGGCCCAAAGATCATAACTTGTTTAAATTTCAATTTTTTTTTAGTAAGAGTTATCTCGCTTTGCTATAAGAATGTAGAGCATAAATACTATAGGCATACTAAGTTTTGTGTCTGAGGGATGAATACTTACTTCAATATGATTTTTTAAAAATATTCCTCTGAAATAAAAAGTGAAGCTTCTTGTAAAGTTATGGAGTTATCTTTCTTTTGACATTGCACTACTTATATGTTGCTATTTAAGTAACTTGTTATAACAATTCTCGACAAAGTTTCGCCAGCGATTTTTTGAAAACGGAAAGACATATTAAAACAACCATGCAATAGACTTATAGCATTTTTATATGACACGCGTATGTAAGGTTTTGGACTTCCGTTTCCGGCAGTTCCGGTTTTGACAAGTTTAATACTAAAAATACTTTGAAGCACAATACCTTTATCATTTTTTGAGTTAAAGCATTCAAGTTTAAGAATTAGATGCATCTTGTCTAGGTGTACAAAATCATAAGCGTAGGCATTTCTCTATATCTGCCTGTTTTTGAGATATTAAGGTTCAAACTTGAGAAAAGGGGGGATGAAAAACAAAAAAATAATTAAAAACCTTAGATATTGTATAAGACGCATAAACATTGTTAAGATAGACCTATTGAACATATATTCAAAGTTTGAATAAAAAATATTGAGTACTTCCGGTTTTATGAGCCTATGAAAAATTGTCTATGGGAGTTTCAGTGTTAAACTAAAATCACGCGTGATTCGTTTTCTCAAAAAGTTTTTGAGTAATTATTACAATATTTCAAATATATAATAATACACACAATGCACAGACCGGAAAACTTTTTAGGTAGACAATTCGAGAAAATAAGGGATCTGCAGGGGCCAACATACAAAACAGCCCTTTAGCTGTTACTTTTTTATTTCTCTTTTGATTTCAAAAATCTTTTCAGTTTATTGTTCAAAATAAATAGTACAATCTTAAAATTATGGTCCAAGGGACAACTTTTTGACTCCTTATAGGGGTTTGGAAAGCTCAAAGATCATCACTTGTTTAAATTTCAAATTTTTTTTTTTGGAAAGAGTTATCTCGCTTTGCTGTAAGAATGTAGAGCATAAATACTTTAGGCATACCAAGTTTTTTGTCTGAGAAATGAATACTTACTTCAATATGATTTTTTGAAAATATTCCTCTGGAAATTAGAAGTGTAGCTACCTGTAAAATTCTGGAGTTATCTTTCTTTTCACATTGCACTTCTCATAAGTTTCTATCTAAGCAACTGGGGATACCAAGGCGTTTAGAACACTTGAAAATAAATCAGAGAATAATTTTTTTTTTGGAACATTTAATTTAAAAAGGGATAACGGGGCTGTCGAAAAGCCCTTACTTTTTGTTGAAGACAAAAAAAGTTCTAGTTATTATTATTCTTCTCGACAAAGTTTCGTCATGGATTTTTTGAAAACGGAACCGAAAAATTAAAATTTTATATTAGATTCTTTTAGCAATTGTTAAGTTCTCTCGTATGTCCCTTTTTGGACTTCCGGTCTATATACTTCCGGTTTACACATGCAAAAAACAAAATATTAAAAGGACCTTTGTATCTATTTTATTTTTTAATTATAAACTATGAAATTTTGGATTTAGATACTTCATAGTTCGATATACAAAATTTTAAGCGACAACTTTTTTCTATCTCTTGCTGTTTTCGAGATATTAGACTTCAAACTATGAAAAAAGGGGGGATGAAAAAAGTAAAAATTGAAATAACCACCAAATTTGTTAAATGAGGAATGGGAAATGTTAAAACTGTCATAATTATCATATATTTAAAGTTTCGTTTGAAACCATTGATAACTTCCGGTTTTATAAGTTGATTAAAAATCGTCTATGGGTGTTTTAATGTTAAACTGAATTCACGCGTGCCACGTTTTCTCAAAGAGTTTTCAAGTAATTATTTTCATATTTAATTTTTATTATGAAAGACCAAATACGGAGACCGGAAAAGGTTTTGGGATCAAAATTTTGAAAAATAAGGGATCTAGAGGGGTCAAAGTTGAAAACAGCCCTTTAGCTGTATCTTTTTTATTTTTCATCCGATTTTCAAAATCTTTTCGGTTAAAAGTTCAGAATAAAGAGTACAATTTAAAAATTATGGTCCGAGGGGCCACTTTTTGACTCCTTATAGGGGTTTGAAGGGCCTAAAGATCATAACTTGTTTAAATTTCAAAATTATTTTTTGGAAGAGTTATTTCGCTTTGCTCTATGAATGTAGAGCACAAATACTCTCCGCATACCCAGTTTTGCGTCCAAGGAATGAATACTTACTTTGAAATGATTTCTTGAAATGAATTCTTATTTAAGCAACTGGTTATATCACGGTGTTCAGAAAATTTGGAAATAGATTAGAGATGTATTTTTTTTTACACTTTAAATAAAAAAAGGAAACTAGGGCTGTCGAAAAGCCCTTACTTTTTGTTGAAGACAAAAAAAGTTCTAGTTTTTAATGGTTTTCGTTCTTTATCTCCTTTCCTGAAAATATTTTACAATAACATATAGAGCAAATAAAATTAATATTTACAAGATCTTTCGTTTGATAACAAGAAAAAGGGGCTGGTCCCTCAAATTAGGGGCCAAAAGGGCTCTAAAGTCTTTCTTCCATAGCACTTTACTGAGAAATATTTTGTAATATGTTTAAGAAGCAAAAATGTTCATCTTTCACTAATAAAACTATACATTATCAAATTTTTAATATGCGTTACGTAATTAGGGGTTTTAAGGGGCCAGAAGTCCAAAACTTCGATCGAATATATCTCATAAAGGACAAATATTTTGAAAAGCAATATAGAATAAAAGATGCTTAGAATGATGTTTTAAACAATATTCAATCATAAAAGTTTCGTTATCTGGCCCCAATAAGGAGATTAGGGGTCGGCCCCTAAAACGTCCTATCCCAGATAGCTCTAAAACGGCAAAGAATTTCTAAACACTTGATGAACAAAATATGTTTAATATCAAAAGAACTTTCGTATGATGCCAAGAAAAAGGGGCTGGCCCTTCAATTTAGGGGCTTAAAGGGCTCTAAAGTCTTTCTTCCATAGCACTTTACTGAGAAATGTTTTGTAATATGTTTAAGAAGCAAAAATGTTCATCTTTCACTAATAAAACTATACATTATCAAATTTTTATTATGCGTTACGTAATTAGGGGTTTCAAGGGGCCAAAAGTCCAAAACTTCGATCGAATATATCTCAAAAAGGACAAATATTTTGAAAAGCAATATAGAATAAAAGATGCTTAGAATGATGTTTTAAACAATATTCAATCATAAAAGAATCGTTATCTGGCCCCAATAAGGAGATTAGGGGTCGGCCCCTAAAACATTATATCCCAGATAGCTCAAAAACGGCAAAGAATTTCTAAACACTTGTTGAACAAAATATGTTTAATATCAAAAGAACTTTCATATGATGCCAAGAAAAAGGGGCTGGCCCTTCAATTTAGGGACCAAAAGGGCTCTAAAGTCTTTCTTCCATAGCACTTTACTGAAAAAATATTTTGTTATATGTTTAGGAAGCAATAATGTTCATCTCACATTTATTTAACAATATATTATAATTATTTTATCATGTGTTCCGTATTAAGGGGTTTTTAATGGGTTTTAAGGGGCCAGAAGTACAAAACGTTGATAACATACCTCAAACAGAATAAATATTTTAAAAAGCATCATTTTGAAAATTAATATAGAATAAAATGCTGAGAATGATGTTCCTAACAAAATTCAACCATCAATTTTTTTTGTTGCCCCGATAAGGAGATAAAGGGTCAAATATCAAAGTCAAGGTCATATAACCTTCAAAAAATCGCACGGAAGACCTCCTCGTTGCTCGCAACGAGATCGTGTCTAGTTGTTAATCTTATTTGCATTGGGAAAATGTTAGAGGACCATCAGCATTGAAAATTGTTTTTCTTTTATTCGTTTTCTTTATTAATATTGATACTAAATAAGCACCATATTTCTTAAACAGTTACTTAATTTAATAAAATACTGGCTTTTAAAACAGGTGTGCTTTTGAAATTTTGGTTTCTTATAATTTGGAAAGTATACTAACGATAATTAAACGTGAACCGCACACACATGCTGTAAAACTTTGTTTGACAATTTGAAACTGATGAAAATATGTAAACCTACATCGGATGAAAATGAGGCCACTCGGGGATAATGTAATAATATGTTTTACGGTGCTACCGTTCTGGCGAACGGAGCAAGAATTACACATACCTTAAATTGCATCATTGTCAACCTAGTGTTATTTAGGTATCAACGAATGTCAAAGAATGTTTGAGAGAGTACTGCTTTACAATTAGTATATGCCAAAGGTACTAATTTTAATGGTTATGATACATACAGCGCAACCCCTACCACTAGAGAGAGAGAGAGAGAGAGAGAGAGAGAGAGAGAGAGAGAGAGAGAGAGAGAGAGAGAGAGAGAGAGAGAGAGAGAGAGAGAGAGAGAGAGAGAGAGCGGTCCCCATTTGTAGGTTGTGTAATTTCCCACTTTCAAATTTAATGGTTTGACTATAGGCAATATCTACATAAATTTTTTAACTGTTTATTTTTTCATTTTATTTCTTTTTATTTAGTTCAAAATGTCCTATTGTTTATTTCCTTCCTACTCATATACTTACCTGCTTACTGTACATGCATGCACAATTAGCTTAAAAATGGATTGATATGACAGTAAAGTATGGCTCTTGCTAGTATATATTTATATCATCTCTAAAAAAAAATTAAAAACAAATCATATGTCAATGAGGCAGGTATTGCAGTCTATACTGAAATAGCTAGTACACTCATTACAGATGTTTGATCCACCTCTAAATTTATCGCGGGAAATATAGCGCGAGAGCACTGTGACGTCATCCATGACTTTGTTCGTCTTTGTTTACGTTTCTCGACTCAATACGAAGGTATGGAAACATGTCACAAATCGTTTGGGTCTCTCCAAAGCATATGTGGTACTCAAAACGTGTCTTCAAACTTTAAGACACAGTAAATTACGAGTTAAATGTCGGCCATTTTTGGCATAGTTCCACGGGTGAAAACATTAGAGAGTGTTATGGGACATAGACAAAATTTTTGTTTGATGAATCTGTAGGTTTAGCTCGTTCTTCTTCCCGCGCACACTGTTTCTTAGAGCTCGCTATAAGTACGACTTATACGACTACTACATATCCTATTGTTTTCAAAACATTATATGTATTTCTACAGGAATCACATTTGCGCCAAAATCAACGCATGTCCGTTTGTTCCACCGATTCCAGATTATTATCTATTATTGCCAAAACCAGCTGTATCACAAAACTTGCTTTTCCTCTTTTTTTTTTACTTTATAATTCAATGATGGTAAAACACAACCATAACCATGAACATAACATAACTCTGCCTTTTTTATGCGACTTTATCTAGAGATAAAGCTTTTTTTTTATTCTTAACAATTGAAAACGTATATATTTTGGTAACTGATATTTCGTTCTTGTACTGTGATTCCAAAAACAGAATTTCAGCGAATAAATAAAGAATAAAAGCCATTTATGCCATTTACATTGAGAAATAAATGTCTGAAAATAGTACTTCAGTTAATAAACAAGTATTAAGGGCAATATGTTACCTATTATTTTGAACACGCTTTTGTTTGATTTTTATTTTTTTTATCTATATTCATAAATAAAGACAATTAACTGCAAAATGTTTGCATGAAGGTAACTGCTTACACCTGTAAGATGATGTCAGTTGACTATGATTAAATTTTCCTGATAAGTAATTATTGTGACATTAAATAAAATTCTTTCATTTTCGATACATCAGCCATTCATGATGTCATCTTGGACTTTGAATTTTGAATTCTTTATTTCTGTTTAACGAGAATAAACGTCGAATTTAATGGATCATTCAAAGAACCTTAACGATATTAAAAATCAACGTATAGTAAAAACAACTCAACGATAGTTTATTCACACAAATTGTCCATCATTTTATATCGTTTAAGTTTTTCTTCGTTGTTACACATCTATGTCTGTTATCATTATCCGTATTTCAACATTGTTAGAATCACTTACGGGAGGCCCGGGGTCAACACATTTACCATCAGGTCTCCCTAAAAACTAAGATATGATTTGTTTAGCTATTCACTTGCATATGTAATGAGAAAAGTCATATATTTCATCTATTTTAATCTTTCCCTTATATATAGCCCTTTTCCTAAAGGATATGAATGCAGTCTTAAAATGTATGACTAAAATCGACTATCGAGCCCTTTTATATGAGTAATGAATTTAAAGTCAAAGAATTGTATTCGGCTTTGCATTGTGAGTTTATACCAGGAGAATTAACCAATGTGCTTGAATTCATTAAAAAAACATTTAATTCTAATTTTTATATTTTAATTTCCTTTCATCTTGAATGAACAATTATTCAAATTTACGTTTAACAAGTCGAAAACAAGAAAAGACTCCTTCCTTAAAGGATTTAAATCATACTTTGTGTTTTCTCCTTTCCTTCTGCCTCCATTATGTCTGTTTCATAGCGTTGACGTGGGTTTGGCACAAACAACTGTTTTATTCTTTTTAGAGGAGACTTGCATATCTGTCCGTAAATTGTTAAAAATATCTGGATATTTTTGGCTAAAGGCATATTTGCATCAGTCATTTAAAAAAAAATCAAGTTAGGGTTTGTAAGATACATATTCGTCTCATTTGAATCCGTCAACCTATAAAAATTTCTATCATGTGGATTAGGAACGTTAAGGTTTTGTTACTTTTATTCCTTACGGTGACTTAAACTGATATATAGTGGTTTAAATTTACACAAGATTGATGATACCAATTTTTTGTTTTGATATTGGGTAACATGATGCTGATCGTTGATTTTTGTTCCGTTTAGTGATACATTGATCTCTTTCTATAACATCCCTGAAACTTCACAGTCTAAATGGTATTTAATTTAACTCTATCACAAAGTACAAACGACTTAATTATGTAAAGCTTTCTTTTTGTCAAGATCTACACAACTATAGGAAAATAAATGGTTGACCATAACCCAGGGAACTGTAATTGCTTTGCCGGCAAATTCAACAAACTGTGTTTGTGTATCTTGTCAGATAGTCTTGTTCTTTATACAAATTTACTGTTAAATATTTCTGATTCAATGAATCAAATTTAAAATTGCGTACATAAAAAATACCAATATTTACTTACGATAAATGCTCAACTAATCCTCGGAAGATTCTTTTAACATTAAGGGCACGCATTACAACACGTTTTTGCAATCAGTGTGTATTTACTGTAAATATAAGTTTTAATTTGCAAATGTGTGGCTGGTTTTTAAATATTTTTAACACGCCTGTTCCAAAAGCTTCTAGTTTGCTTAAAATAAAGTTTATAAAATTGTAGTATATATTCGCATAGAGTTAGTGATTAAAACGAGGTAAAAAGAGTATTTTTGCTCTGGGTCCCCAAACATTATAATTTGGCAAATCAAAAAATCATAGTCTAAATGTGTTACTCATTAAGCTATTCAATATTTTTTATCAATATTTCAAGGAATACCTAACAGTTACCATTGTTTGTTAATAAATATTCAAATTTAAAATTACGTGTATATAAGAATGTTTCTGCGATGAAAGTTCACCAAATCCTAGCAGTTTTTAAATATTAACTGATCAGAGCACGTTTCAAATCATCTTTGTCCAGTTCACGTGTATTTATGTTGCTTTCTTATTGCAAGGATCAAGGGTGGGTAGCAATGACTTATCTACGAATTTGATTACAAATAATACAGTACATGTACAGCTGTTAACTCATTACTGTTCACCTATGGTAAACGCATTATAGTACACTATAACACTGTCCATCTCGATACAATCCGGCCTCAATATCTGATACACCTCTCAAATGAACTAAAACAGTGAAATTCGCATGGGATTAAGAACGCGTATATACTCCGTACAGGACTTATGGGTTGTCATGCGGTGTTAATAGATATATAATTAATTACATGAAAAAAAAAATACTGTGAAGACGACAAACAATGGCATATTTTCTCAGTGTTTTCGAAGAGGACAATGGGTCCGAAGCTATCGTCAAAAACGAAATTATTATGTACTCAATACTTTTTTTGAAAACGAACATTTCCATTGCTGAAGATTTTACCTTGGTTTGGTGGTCGACTTGTGAACTAACATGTTCTTTAAAAAACCAAATGGCACAGTTATTTAATTCAATAAAAACAACAAACTAGACTTTTTTCAACAAAGTGATGTCCTTTTTTGATCAAACTTAATAGAAAAAAATCAAAAGAGAAGAATTAGGTTGTGAAAACAACGTTTGGCTGAATATAATTGCTATTTTAACTCCAAAAAATAACACGCAAACTCATTTAAATTCGACTCTGTATTAATTGACACATATGCAAATATACATTTATCATCCTTATGATTAACCGATAGAAAACCCAAATAGAAGAGCCAAAAAATAAAGTGGCTTCGCAATGTTAAATCAATTCAGAATCGAAAGCGAAAAAAAGCGGAATTCTTATTTCTTATTTTTCTATGCATCTAGAGTTGATTTTCTTCTGTAATCCCATTCTCATTTCAGACTAGATATAACATTCTGTAGAGAAAAAAGAAACTCAGACTCAATAGCAATAGCAACAGATGTTTTGAAAGATAGGTATGTATTGCTTCAGAATATTAGTCGATATTTACGATGGGACATCTAACTTGCTTCACCATATCAGTGTTAATACAATACAAAACATGTTTTATTGCAAACAGCGTAATATTTCATCCACCAAACAGATGCAGTAAATTCCCATACTTCTTTGCTCTCAAAAATCTATTTAACAGTACTAATATCCTTTAAAATAGGGCATTTTCAGGTAAATCAACAATGAACAGCAATGGTAGAGTTTAAACTGTTCTGTATGAAAAAAAAAACCACCAGACTGTTTTCGGCCCGATCGGACCTATAAACCGTCTGATATTTTTTTTTCCAAACAGAACTGATATCAGCATATATTCATTACGTTTTCCAGGATATCGAATCTGAAATATTTTTAAAAATCAAAATATTTCAAAACTAATACAATCAGTAATAAAAAGATATACCAGAAGGATCATATCTGTAAAGTCCTCCAATGTTGTTGTCCTCAACATATTTTTCGACCATCTGCTTAACATTCTCCTTGGGATCCTTTGACAGGGTAAAGATCACGTGATAGCGGTACATGACGGGGGTACACGTGGGCGGGCTCTCGGGATCACCAGAGTACATGTACCTGTTGTACCAGTAAATATTACATACGCTGAAAGGCTCCTCCGCCGTCACTACGTGCTCAACGATAACCCTACCTGAGACGCCTAAAACAACCAACAGATAAATCATAATAAATTGAAGGTCTACCCAAAATATTTGTATTATATGAGGGCTGAATTATCGCGCTAAATTAAGGCTGTGTAATTATCCTTGATATGAAAAGGAAAATGTTTTGAATATAAATATTTAGAAGTTTCTTAATAAACAATTGTTATAGTAAAATAAATATTATATCTAAACTTATCTAAAGATAAATCTAAGGAGCAATTTGTTAATCATCCAGCCTCCTTAATTTTGAAAACGGACGTTCAATGGTTATCAACGCAAAAGCATGGATTTCAGTTGATGGTTTTTTAAAAGAGATTTTGGAAATATAACGAAAGAAAGAAAAAATAAACAAGAAATAATCTTAATTTTATATTTTTTAAAATTTAAGCTTGATATTTTTCCTGAATAAAACTTTTAGATAATACGTGAAAAATACTAACAATCCTCCCCAAATGTCACTTCCAACCACTGCTGGTTGCCCAAAGTTCCCATATCTTCCAAGACATAGTTTGTTAGGTTGTAACAGATTTCTCTGAAATGAGCGATCAAACATATGCATGCATTTAATATTTATCTTAGATAAATTTTAATGTGCATATAATCATATCCACGATGGCAATGTTTAAAAAAATTAAGATAACTAAGGTTATGTCACTCTTGCAGGCTAATTTGCCTCGCATTTTTGGGGGGTTGGAGAAAACAAATATAGACACAGACAGCCAGTTACCACCTTATAATATTCTCAAGCAGTAAAAACAGCTTTCCAAATTTAAGAATTTGAAAACAGTTCGATGGGGAAAATAATTTTTATTTTTGAGGTGCTTGATGCTGAATGTAAAAGAAAGCTGTATAAATCCAAGATAAAAACCAATCAATGCCATTGATAAATCAACCAATTTTCTCTGTTGTAATTATTATTCTTTTTCATCTGAGTTAGCTTCATATAGTGGCTATTCCATTTTTAAAGAAAAGCTTGAAATTATTTAACTTTTCAACAAATTGCAATGAACAATAATATATGTAATTATTCAAACATTTGATAAAACCCATAAGCGAATAAAAAAAATTTTCAATTTGGGATTTGTAAATATTCCGTCTATAAAAATATTACAATATTTGATATTACACAGCTATTCTGTAAAATGATGATATGATCCGAACATCTTTACAATGATACATATTATGGCAATACATTGCTACAACATAAAAACATTTAATAGATATTTTTTGTTCTTAATAACAAAAGCGAACTCTTACCCGTTGTATCTGGTTTCATAATTGGTAGACTTCGCCTCGGGACCAATCTCGTTGTGCACAAAGACATAGTGGTCCACAGACCTGGGGTGATTTGTCATGTACACATAGGCATCGGTGGCATAGAGACAATAGGACTGAAATATACCAAGGAGTTCAGTTATCAACTCATGGATTGGATTTAGAGGGGAAAACCCCTTAAGATTTTTAATAAATTTTGAAATTAATCTCTTGTCAAGTGTTATCAAAACTTATATGTATGATTAAATTAATGACAATCAATGGACTGGATATGCTACACATAAATTTTAAGTAAATTAAATTTATAAACAGACATTAAAAATGGCTTTCCCTTCAGTTTTTTAAGAGTGGATAATCATAGGGTGTTTGAAGATGAATATCAATTTCACTCACAGAAAAATAACATTGATATATAAATTACAACAGTGTATATAGATATATTAAATACAAAACGTACCTGTGTGACCATAAGTACTGCCAGGCCCAATACCAACTGATGATTGATTCTCGCCATTTCAGGTTTATTACTTTGCCGAATAGTGAGATATGCTTTACACTTTTATATACTGTTGCAACCTGTTAAAGACCTCCCATATTACAGATAAGTATCAGTCGATTAAAACCAAAGAAAAAAAATTCAACAATATTAGATAATATGTGCAGCTGTTATCAAATACAAAGACATAAATAGACTTATATTATATAATTAGTGGAGTAAACCCGCTTTTAATATCTGTTCCAAAACGTGACTGCAACAAATGATCTTATTCTTGTGAATGCAATTGGAAGCGATTTAAAATATGTTAAGTAGATCTGAAATGAGGAGTATTCATGTGAATTCCTTTTCAAGTGACAATTTTTATCATCAGCGTCATTTATGTTTACTTTTGCGAAACTGGTATATCAACCATTCAAGATTGACCAAGAAATCAATTTATTTGAAGGTACGTGTATTTGTACTATTTTTAATTTTTGCCGAGAAGACGTACAAGAGGACACTAAATTTTGAGGTACCTATGATATTTGAATTTTAGCGAAGGAGACAAATATAATGATACTCATCAATCTCAAGGTACAGATCCTGGAACGCACTATTACACTGAAAAGCGTATGAGAAGCGTGTAAGAAGCGCATCGTATCGTTTGAGAAACGTACCGTACCGTATAAGAATCGTATCGTTTCGTGATAGAAACGTATCGTTCCGTTATAGAAACGTATCGTATCGTATAAGAAAAGTATCGAATGAAAAACGTACTGTATCTTACAAAGCGTATAAGAACCATATGAAAAACTTGCGAGAAACTTAGAGCTTTTCATGAGAACTTTACTTCCCGGTACGTAACGAAAAACAAAAATTCCGGGGGAGGGGGCAAAATGGCCGGATAATTTTATTTCCGCATTTGCTTTAAAAAAATATTAAAATGATAAATTAATTTGACCACAAAATATAAGTGCATTCTTTATAAAAATGTATTTTAAACTTGGGCCCGCATTTAAGACCGGTATCGATCAATGAGCTTAAATTTCCATTCTTACTATTAAAAAAAGCAAACATGAAGATAATTCTAGATTTTCTCTCATTTCATGGGATTGGTTTTTTTTTATAAAGATACCAACTTTCCTGGTTAAGGATAATATACACAAGTTCCCGGTTTTCACACCTGGCCGCGGTCACATGTTCACCTTACAAGCCGGCGGTGCGTGTATACTGCTATGTAGCAGCATGTGTATACTGCTGTGTTTATGTTGCGTAATTTCTGTTGATCCAGAGCAACTTTTTTGATATACCCTGAGAATAAGCAAATGCGCTGCAGTTTACAATTAACGGGGGGGGGGGGGGTATTATCCCATACATATGGAGGGTAATCGTGTTCAAAAATCCAGACATGTAAACTTGTAAATCCGAATATGCAATCGTGTTGATGTGTGAGCCTGAGCATGAATATGTGTAATTCTGATCGTGTAACCTATAAAACTCGGGCATAAACACGTGTAAGATTTGACTCAGTTCCTTCGCATGATGCACATTTTGCAACTTTATTGTTTACATTAGTTAATTAAACCTTCAACTTTGCACACTTTCAATCCGTAGTTTCTGCGTTTGTAACTTCAGGCTCGGCAATAGCACATCTGACATGATACAAATTGACAAATGTAAAGTCTACAAGTTTGTCGAATTTTGACATGACCTTATATGGCAACTGCCTTGCTGCGGGAAAAGGCATGCCGTAACCGCCGGACCGGAATGAACGAAAAATAAACATAACATTCAGCTAAACTGTTGCAATAAGCTTTTAATGAACTACACCTTTTCTATCGAAAACACGGGTTTTATTGTTAGAAAAGAAAAAATATTGAGGTATGATTGAAACTGGACTAAACAGGAAGAGGTTCATGTAGAAAAAAAAATCGTTGCCGATGTGACGAATGCGCTAATTTCCGTAATATAATTCTCATGGTATTATAAAAGGAAATGCCTAATATCTTATATCTCTAAAAAAAAAATTGACATGTAATGTAAACTGGAATATAAGTAAATGCGTACTCTTTTCTAGAAATGAGACGGATCAAGAAATTTCCTAAGGGGGTAAATATATACACATATTCATGCTCAGGCTCACACATCAACACGACTGCATATTCGGATTTACAAGTTAACATGTCTGGATTTTTGAACACGATTACCCTCCATACATACAGTGATGGCATATGTACATGAACATGTATTTGTATACATTGAATTAAAAAGAAAATGTAAAAACACAAAATGAATACTCTACGGATATTTTATAACCTTGAAATAATTATTGAGAATCTCTGAAAATAAAATGCTTAATTTGGTGATTAATGCAGGTACCGAGGTAGCGACAATGCAGAAAAAATACATGCGAGAAATAGACCAAGTGGAGCAATTGCCCGGTAGATTAAAATATACAGCGTTAAATCGCACTAAATTGTGTTACAGTTTCACTCATTTCCTATTTAAGTTTGAGGGGTTAAACATTGTTACAAATTGTAAGAAGGTTTATTTACAGAAAGGAATTTCTGAGAGAGAGAGAGAGAGAGAGAGAGAGAGAGAGAGAGAGAGAGAGAGAGAGAGAGAGAGAGAGAGAGAGAGTTAAACCTTTGTAGGAATTATTTATTCACCAACGGATAAATTCGCTGTGATGTTCCATGCAATCTGATTTGATATCATACAAATGTAATGTTCCTTTCCTAACGAATTCTCAAATCAATGCGTGTCAAACTTAATACGTATTTCTGAAATATATATCTCTCTCTCTCTTTCTCTCTCTCTCTCTCTCTTTCAATGCGAAAAAAGTTATTTCAACGGGGAAAATTAATATTTAAATTATTGTAGAAAAAAAGGGATGCGAAAAGATGGTAGCTTTTGATCATTAGCAAAATTTTCCGACAGAAATTGATTTTAAACACACAGTACATAGCACATTACTCTTTATTCGTCTTTTTTCGAAATTCTTATCTTGTAATGTTTGCGTGTATTTTCATTCTAATAAAAATATAGAGGTGTTTGTAAGACGAGCCCTACAAGAGTGAATTGATACATAGATTTCAAAAGTAGCTTTTAGTTGTCTATCCTTTCATCCTGAAAAAAAAAAATGGAAAAAGTCCTGATATATGAAACCTAAATATATTTTAAATATCATTGAAATTAATATTGAACCTAACTCATACATTAACATCTGTATTTAGAATATATATTAGATAAAAATTGACACTTGTTGCTATGGTAACTGGGTTTAAAATTAAGAATAACAATGAAGAAACACAATAGTGATTCTTTCAGGCAAAAATGCTAGTTTTAAGCACAATTTAGAACCCTTTAGTTGCTATTCGAGGGAAACATGCCAAATTTGTATATCATATATATTCAAGCAAGATTCAGCATATTTAAACTGCCGTTGCTATGGAAATGAATTGACTTAAGAAAATCGTTCAGAAATTCTTAATTGTCATAGCAACAACCAATTTTTTTGTTTCAGTGCAACTTCACCTGATTTTCCATTGAAGCTGAACACTTGTTTAGTCATTCTGATCAATTTATTTTAAAGTAAACTTTGTTATACGACTTTCTGTAAACATTAAGATTATTTCAATTCTTAAAGATTCAAAATGTATGTATTTTGGCAATTGATTTTCCGTTCTTGTCCTGTGATTCCCCAAACTGAATTTCAGCGAAAAATTGAAAAATGAAATTATATATACAGAGAAATAAAAATCTGAAAAAAGTTTTTCAGTTAATAAAAAAAGTCTTGATGGCAATATGTGTCCTATTGATTTGAACAAGCTTTTGTTTGATATTTTATCTATATTTATAAAGACATTTTGCCAATGTCCGTAAACTATGATTGAATTTTCCTGTACACATTGTGAAAATAATTTAGATTCGACTTTCATTTTGAATACACCCGCCCAAAATAGCAAAACTGAAAATAAGTTGATTGACAAGCTTTGGTGGATCCAAATAAGTGGGAATTAGCATCAAAATATACCTGCAATTAAATTATATTGAATAATTACGTAAAGAGAGAATTAATATTTACAGTGAACCCTTTTAGTGAATGCATTAAACAGAAAGAAAAATTTCTTACGTTCATCGTAGATTTGAAATGTGCTAGAGTAAAAAAAAGTAATGAAATCAAAATGAGCTACATTTTACAGTTCGTTAAATTTGTATACTTTATCAGGTAAAAGATGTATGTACTATCAACAAATGACAGATCAATTTTGCAGAAGACGACACTTTTATGATCTTGGGTCATTAAAAGTCTAGAGATAACTTTTTCATCATAATTTTTCTGGTTTATTATTCTTTTTACCACAACAAACGAAAATAACGGTTGCATAAATCAATTTGATATATAATCAATCAATTCAATCAAATTATATATTCTATTTTTAAGCAATGTTTCTTTTATAACTGGATGATTAACAGACCCTTGATTGATAAGTATTCAATGTTTTCTTTTTTTAAATGTAAAACAGTCGAAATGAAACACAGATACATATAGAACAAACGTAGGTTTTTTACAACATGAAATCTCTATCAATACATATAAACGTTTCCATGATTAGTTTTATCAAAACCCATAATGAAACAATTGTATACTTGGAAATATTCGACCCCGTGTTATATCGTCCATTTTGCCCTCGCAGTCAGCGGGCAAATTTAAGACTGGGCAAATTCATTGTCTCAGATTATCTTTCTTTAAACACAAAATTAAGACGGGATAAAATTTGTTCGCAACGGTAAAAAGGCAGAAATTACTCGGGACGAAAATATTCCTGAATACAGTACTTCTAATCGTTTCACTGAGAAGTACAAATAGCAATATATATATATATATATTTATATATATATTTATATATATATATATATATATATATATATATATATATATATATATATATATATATATATATATATATATATATATATATTCTGAGTTTATCCATGCAAATGTGATATTGTGGAAACATAAAATAAAGAGCCTCCGGTGATTTAGCGTGAATGGAATGCGCATGCGCAAGTTTGTAAAATCCTCGGGGCCGAACTGATTTTGCACGTAGACATATGGGTCCAAAGACTTGGGGTGATTGGTCATATACATATATGCTCCGCCAGGGTAAAGGATGGCATAGACTAAAGTATATCTAGCCCGTTCAATTATCAACTCATGGATTGCATTTAGAGAGGGAAAAATTAGGTCTTTACTTAAGTTTAAAATCATTTCCTTGCCAAGTGTTATCAACATTTAATTGTATGATTAAGTTAATACAACAAATGCACTGGATATGCTATACATGAATTTATAGTAAATGAAATTTATATACCGACAGTAAAAATATCTTAACCATCAGATTTTTAACTGTGTGTAATTATAGTGTGTTTGATCACATGAATGATGAAATATCAATTTCACTCACAGAAAAATATCATAAATACATACATTACAAAAGTGTATACAGATATATGAATTTCAAAATGTACCCGTGTGACCATAACTACTGCTAGGCCCAGTACCGACAGATGTTTGATGCTCGCCATTTCATGTGTAATACTCTGCCGAATAATAAGATGTGCTTTACACTTTTTTATACTGTTGCAACCTGCTAAGGACCTCGCATAATACAGGTAAATATTAGTCAATTGAAACCAAAGATAAAAATATTCAATAGTATTAGATATTTTGTGCAGCTGTTATCAAATACGAAGACATAAATAAACTTATATTATATTATTAGTAGAGTACAAAACGCTTTTTATATCTGTTCCAAAACGTGATATGATAAAATGATCTCACAAAATGATACTCATTAACCTCGAGGTATCTATAAATATTTTAATTTTAGTAGGGAGTAGGGAATACGTACAAAAGGAGTTTTTTTCATTATCAATGCTGTTAAGGGATTGTCTTATTCATGTTGTACAGTTCGGCATCACAATGATAATCCATCCATAAATGACAAGCAATCATCAATCAGCCACTGCATTGATGCATGATGCCTTAAACAGCCACTCTCTCTCTCTCTCTCTCTCTCTCTCTCTCTCTCTCCCTCTCTCTCTCTCTTTATCTCTCTCTCTCTCCACTCTTTTATTTATTTTAAAAATTTTACATATATAGAATGGAATTATGATGCACAAGCCCCCCCCCTCCCCCCACTTTATTGGAGAATAAAAAAAATTAAAATGAACAGAGACATTGAAGTTTTAGGTGTATTTCGCATACACCTCCTCCTCCGTCATTTTATCACTAGTGAGCTATTGGCAATTTTGTTTATTTTGCTTGTCAAGATTTTATTGGTATGGGCCTGCCCCCCCCCCCCCCCCACACTTTTTTATATGATGCTACATGTACATGCCTTTTTTATATATAAAAAGAAGTAATCTATACCTTTTTTATTCGAATCATTTTCTTCTCCTTGCTAAAAATAATTATACTTTTTAATTTGTCGCTTATAAATTTTCATGTTTAAAAACAGAAATAAATACATAAGCAAGGAACTTGCATGCCAACCAATTGACCAGTGTTCACCCTGTAAGATGCCTTATTTAGAGAAGACAGTTTGAATCCTCCTTCTGCCCCTCTAGATCTGCGCATGCTAATTATGTAACGTATTTGAAGTCTAACATCAAAAGGCTAAATTCGCTCTGACATATTATAGAGTAATCTGTGATTCGTTAACTCGTCATGACTTCAATATATGATCTTCTCAAAGAGTTTACTTACGGCTGCCAAGTACTATATAATTCAGTATTATTTTCCTACTTTATAAGTCTTGCCTCGTTTGTTCTATAAACATCAAATGCAGTTCTTCACGAATCGCTTTGAGCAAAAATCAGCACATTTCTTGTTTGTTCCACAATTTCTATTATTGCTAATAGTTATTTTAGAGCACACCTTAGATAATGTGCAGTTTGCTGCTGTTTGTGGGGAAAAATCGCTCAACATCCATTTGAAGCCAAACGGTAGAATCAGTGAGGGTGCATCTAAGGTAACTGGACTGACATATGAGAATGACATTCTGAAGCGGCTTGGGCAGCCTTTGGTGTCGGTTAGTGCTGATGAAGGACTAAAGCAGTTTGTCGTGTTCCTTGTATCATCCTCCAAACCATTTTTGATTGGACATAACATTTAAAACTTTGATGTTCAAATTTGAATCACAATTTATAAAAATATAATCTTGTAAATAGTTTTCAGAATGAGGTTTCAAGTTTTATTGACACATAGAAACTTTCAAAGAAAGTGTTTGAAAAGTCAAGTGTAGCCAATTATAAGCAAGAAACACTAGTAAAAACCTTTATTGGCATAGATTATGATGCACACAATGCAATGTCTGACGTTACTAGTTTGAGGCTTCTTTATGGAAAAAAATACATTGTGGAGATAATGATGTTTTTAGCTTTGCTTACTACAGTGATCAAACATCACTTGAACCACTTGTTCGCAGAAAGTTATTTCATCTGTTATATGCCAGAGACTTGTTTCATGTTCGCTCAGTTTGAATAAGTTGAAACTTATTCATACCCGAGACCCCCATAATGGCATTCGCAATGTTTTCAGTGAGTCAGTATCAGACTCCAAGAGGGCACGTATGTCTAAGTCAAAAAATTTTATTGACAAAGTTGTAGAATTTTTGAATTCTTTTTAAATGTATATACATATTATGTACATGTGAACAGCATATATGATCTTCAGTATTTTCTACATCTTGTAATTTTGAAGAACAGTACACTGTAATGCATAGACTGCACTGCATGATACATGTACAATGATCATTTTAGATAATATGATTTATTTTATATCTTGTTTAATTGATAATTGTTGGAAATCGTGAATTTTTGTACTGAGAATTTAGTATTTTTGTGTTTATATTTGCAGAGGAAAGGTACTGTTAATCCAAAAAATTAATTTGTATTCAAAATGTGTAGTTTTGAAAGAAGACTTGTAGAGTTTATCAAAGTAAAAAAATGAAATAAATGGGGTATATATGTTCTAAGGGTCGTAGAAAAAAAAATAGAAGCATGTGAAGTACTATATTTTTTTTATATTTTTTTTTTTGCTTTTTAGTTGCAGTAGACATTAATCTAATATTTTAAAGTTTAAAAATTGGTGTTTAACAATAAA
This sequence comes from Magallana angulata, assembly GCF_025612915.1. NCBI lineage: Eukaryota > Metazoa > Mollusca > Bivalvia > Ostreida > Ostreidae > Magallana > Magallana angulata. The sequence continues at coordinate 4,657,455 of NC_069119.1, forward strand.
ATTTTTAAGATAAGTTAAAAAATGTAAAAAATTTGAAATATAGATATATTTTGTACCATTTCAGTATAAAATTTTATTTTAATTAATCAAATGATGATAATAACACTAGTTATTACTTTTTTTTTTTTTTTTACATATTTAATGATAAATTAAAACATTTGAACCATTGTTTTGCTTTGATATTTTTTAATATTGGCCCAATAATGATACGGGTTGAAATCATGTGATCGAATAAGGGGGTATGCATCTTCTGGAGACTCTAGTAATAAAAGTAAATAGTTAAGACATGTATTTTTGGGGCTTTTTTATTACATAAGATATTATTCTTCTTGGTTAATGAAAAAAACCCTTAATTTAACCAAAAAAATCCTGTGTAGGAACCTACCTTGATTGAGCATCGATTTAAAAGTCAATTAATTACATCTCGCTTTGTGTTGTGAAAAATTAAACAAACAATGGTTGAATTCATAAAAACATTTCATTTTAATTTCTTTTTGTTATGTATGCTAGAAAACAACAGTAATTTATGACTCTGGATATTTCTTTAATTTGTGAATTGCTCGTATACTACATAACATTATAAATATATTGAAGTTATCGGACTTTGAACTTAGTGTCACTGTCCTTATAAAAACAGAAGAAAGACATATCAATTTAATATATATGATAAATTACTTCAAGAACTGCTCTCACAATTCTTTCATTCGCACATTTCACAACACATATTTTAAAATAAAAAAAAATGAAATATCCAAAAAGAAAGGGTTGTACATATTAAATTTCACCTACGTACATACGTATATGCATATTTTAATGTTTAAAGACTTTAAATCAAAGTTTGTGTTTTTTATTTTCCATCTGCCTCCATAATGAACTCGCATGTCTGCCAGTAAACTGTTAAAAATAACTGTGTTTTGGCTACAGGCATATTTTGTATAAGACGTCATTTAAAAAATCAAGTTAGGGTTTGTGAGATAAACTGTAATCTCATTTTGATCTGTCAACCTAGAGCTGATCGTTGATCTCTGTTTCGTTGAGTAAAATATTGATCACTTTCCAGACTGTGCAATCATTTCCATCTCTTATACTTCACAGTCTAAATGGTATATGTTTCTGGTATTTTTGTTCAATTATATCACAAAGTACAAACAAGTATATTGTGTAAATCTTTTCAAGATTTGCAAACGACTGTAAGAAAATAAATGGTTGACCATAACCAAAGTAAATGTTATTGCGTTGCAGGCAAATTTAACAAACAATGCACTATGTGTATCCCGTTAGATAGTATAAATCATTTTACATTTTCACTGCTAAACACTGTTGTTCCAATGAATCAAATGCAAATGTTACAGTATGAATAGATAAAAATGTCCATATTTCTTTGCCATAAGTGTTCGTCGTGTGATTTCATTGTTAAACAATAAATGCATGTTTTACAGTATGTTTGTTCAATCCATGTGTATGTACTGTAAATGTGCGTTTTACTTTGCTAGCAAATGTGTGACTGTGTCAATGTAATAAGCACGCCTGTTAAAATATTCTGATTTAAAAAAAAATTAAGTTTATAAAATTGTAGGATTTATTTGTATAGAGTCAGTGATTAATTACGGTACAGGTGTATTTATGTTGCTTATGTATTGCTAGGACCACATGTTCTATAGGGTCCAAGCAAAAGAAAAAAGGAATAATGTTGTGAAAAATTCAGTTGGAAACATCGTGTTGCTTAGTAATTGCTATTTATACTTCCAAAAAAAAACGCATTTTAATTAATGAATTCAACTCTGTATTTATTGAAACATATATAAATAAACATTTTTTATCCTTATAATGAAACAAACCCAAAGGAAAAGCAAAATATAATGTTGAATCATTTCATAATCGGAAGCGAAATAATGTAGAATTTTCATTTTTCTATGCATCTAGAGTTGACTTTCTTCTGTAATTCCGTTCTCATCCGGGACTAGATATCACATACTGTAGGAGAAAAAGAACATCGGGCTCATTAGCAACCGATGTTTTGAAAGCTATATGCATGTATGTATTGCATTATATTATTTTTCGACATTTACAATGGGACAGAGATATATGTTATTCAGGAGTTTAAACAAAAATTATGGAAAAGAAATAACATTTAGGTAACATCTCTCACTCAAACAACAATGTCTGAAAAGTATCTAATAACTTACTTCACCATGTCACTGCAAATACAATACAGTACAAAACATCTTCTAAAGACAGCAACATAGTTCTTCCCCCCAAGAGATGCAAGAAATTCTCATACTTGTTCATACTTGATAATCTCTGCACAATCTTAAGAGGAAACAAATAGAACACCTGACTCCTTTATTTTCTGTGTAAATATTTGCTTTCAAAAGCGTCGAGTGGCACAGTAATAACAGTTTCACCATTTTAAGAATGCTTCTTTCATATAGCCAAATTACAGACTATATAGACCTGTTGTTTAATTAAAGAAATTTAAAATGTGTCTTCTAGATTTTTTGTACCTTTACATAACCCCCCCCCCCTTCGCTTGAGGTTTTTCATGATTTGGCAATTGTATGAGAGTTTATAAGGTTGCCAAGGTGTTGTGGTTCTGATTAAGGAGAAGAAAAACCCACTTAGCACTGTTAAGGTTAACGTTGTGGTCGCGCCGACAAGAAAGTACGAGAAATGTAAACTATGACGATACACAAAACATCGAGTCATCAAAATGCCCCGAAATAAAATAACTTCCGATGGTTACGGGTAGAAACGCATTAAACTACATTAAAAATTACCCTTGCGTGCAACTTTCAGGTCATAAACTTTAAATATAAAAACTGAACGCGATGCACTTCTCGATGTGACTTCATATTATAAATTTTTACGCATATTATGTGTAGAGAGAGGCGGGTCAATCATTTTTTATATTGTAAATGAATTTCATAAATGAACGGAACATTATCTCAAAACAAATATTGTACCATTAAATCCTATTCATTATGCTTCTTTTGAATCAGCAAGTAGTTACTTTTTAGAGCGTGATTTACTTTTTTCTATAGTGTTTCATGTACAAGTTTGATGTGTTTGACATTCGTAAGCTTATATAAATCAGCTTTTTACAAAGGTATACCTTTAACAGATCATTACGACCTTTTATGTATAAATCAAGGAATGGTCATTTGAGTAAATAAAATGCTGCTGCTTTGATAAATGATATATAATGAATTAATAATTTGGTAAAATATTTAGCCAAGGTCATAAAAATTCAGCCAGAACCCATTTCTTTGATTTTTATTTTAATAAAAGATAAACTCTATCAGAAGCAGAATCTACGAGATAAGTGAAAGTTGATCATTATGTCAATTTTCAACTCAAAGAAGGGTATGCCCTTGCATTGAAATTTGTTTATTACCTACTTCATGGAGAATTATCGACACAGATCACGTGACTGTCAATTCTGGGGACCACACTAAGTGTGATACAAAGGAGCATTTACTATGGTGTTTCATTTAATACCAATTTATGTCATGTTAATTAACTTTACATAAATATTTTGTTATAATAGATGAATCGTTTAATGAACATTTAAATCCGTTGACTTTTTCATATTGAGCCTTAGCATTTTTGCGCACCCAGTTTCCACCGTATATTAAACTTATTTCTTATCTATAAAAATGATAATTCATTTGAACAATTTCATAACCTCTTTCGTTATGGATGATTTGTTCGAAGTAAGGAAACATGCAAACATTACAGAATGACCGACAAACGTAAGATAGAGAGAAAGGTAGGTAAACGCTGGACGACAAGATATATATAACCGAAAAAGATTTTAAATTAGAATTTTTGTCTATTTCTGCAATCTAATAATTCAAAAATCAGATGTGAAGAATTCAATAGTCTTTCTTGACATAATATAACAGTGTTGTGATATCATTTCTTTATTCCAGCAGTCTAAACACTTCTGTGGCAGTCTGATATTTGTGAGTTTCTTAATAATAGACCGTTACCAGTGGTTTCACTAAAAATATTTTCAGGTAAATCAACAAAGGAATCTAATGACATTATTTTAAGAACAATTTATGTCTTAAACACTTCTTGATGAATAATATCAGACAGTTCTCGGTCACGAAACTTTCTGATACTTTTTCATACAGATGTGTTTTTAGAATATATTCATGACTGAAAATAAGTCGTTTTCCAAGATATCAAATCTCAAATATTTAAAAAAGTCAATAAATTTGAAAAGTAATACAATCATGAAAACATGTACCAGAGTGGTCCATTCTGTATAGTCTTCTAATGTTATTCTCCTTAACATATTTTTTTACCATCTGCTTGACATTCTCATCGGGATCCTTTGAAAGGGTAAAGATCACGTGATATTCGTACATGGCGGGGGTACACGTGGGCGGTCTCTCGTGATCACCAAAGTACATGTACCGTTTGTACTGGAATGTATAACATGCACTGAAAGGTTCCTCCTCCGTCATTTTGTGCTCCTCGATAATCAAACCTGCGACGCCTATGACAACCAACAGACAAACCATCATGTATTGAAGCATTCCCCAAGTTTAGTGTAATAAGAGAGCTGAATGATCGCGGCAAATTAAGGCTGTGTTAATATCCATTAGATGAAGAGAAAAATGTTAAATTCTTAAACTGTGAATATTTTGATTTTCCTTTCTTAACAATGGTTTGTAGTAAAAATATCGTATCCAAACTTTAAAGATAGATTAAAGGAACAATTTGTTGACCATCAAGCCTCATTGATTTTGAAAACGGAAGTTCAAAAGCCATTTAAACAAAAGCATGAATTTTAGTTGATGAATTTATCGAGAGATTTAAGAAATATAAAAAAAAGGGAAAAAACAAACCACGAATAATCTTTATTTCATATTTTTGAAAATTTGAGCTTAATATTTTCTTGAGTGGAACTTTAAGATTATACGTGTAAGATACTTACAGTCTTCCCCAAATGTCACCTCGACCCACCGATGGTTGCCCAAACTTCCTTTATCTTCAAAGACATAATTTGTTAAGTTGTAGCAGACGTCTCTGAAATCAGCGATCAAACATATACATGCATTTAATGTTAACCTTAGATATATCTTTACTTCCAAAACTATCAGGCGACCCTTTACAAGTTTTTTAAACTCTGTTAAATCCAAGTAAGATACAGTACCGATCAGACCCAAACTAACAGAGAGTAAACCAAAACTAAACCCTAGGTTTACTTTCTGGGTTTACTCTGGGTTAACTTCGGGTTTACTAGAGTGGACCCAGAGTAAACACAGAGTAAACACAGAGTGGACACAGAAAGTAAACGCAGTCAGAAGTATACCCCTGAAAGCAGACGCTAACTGTGTATTCGGAATACACAAACTGTAGGAATTACAGGCAGTAGGATGGTAAGATAAAATACTAGTCTGCTTCACACTTCAGTTCATACAGATGACCTCAAAAGCAATTTCAAAGTAAACCCAAAGTACACCCAAAGTAAACCCCGAGTGGACCTAAATTTTCAAAAAGTAAACCCAAAGTAAACCCCAAGTTAACCCAAAAAGTAAACCCGGGGTTGGGTCTGATCGGTACTGAATGTCGTTTTTTACTTTTTAATGTCGTTGATTGTCTCGTGTTAAAAGAAATGGGTTTTAATACATTTTAATGATATATAGTTAACTAATTCAGATATAAAGAATTCAAAATAAACACTGATTTTTACGTAAACGGAAATGGGGCAAAATTGGGTCTCGGGGTGATAAGAACATCATCGTAATTATGGCCCCATCAGGGTAAAAAGTACAAATAACAATTCAAGAATAATTTCCAGATAGTTTTTTTTTTTAGGATTTTATTACGATATATCATCATAGAAATATGCCGCTTGATTTCGGCAAGAATTGCGAGAGTTGCCTATCCCATTAGTAAATATACGTCCCTGATCCTATCCAGGATGGGAATGTTTAATCAAATTAAGATAACTAAGGGTTTGGTCACTTTATTTACATGTTAATTACCCTTGCTTATTAGTTGGGGAGGGGAAACAAATATAGACACAGCCAACACCTTATAATATTCCCTAACTGTAAATTTAAACAATTCTATAGGGAAAAAGAATGCACTCTACTTTCTTGAGGTGTTTGCTGCTGAATGTAAAAAGAGAGCCATAAAGCCATGAAAACAAAGATAAAAATCAATCAAAGCTATTGGTAAATTAACCAATTTTCTCTGTCGTTATCAATTTTTTCATCTAAGTTAGCTTCATAGAGTTTCTATTTCATTTTTTAAAGAAAAGTCTGAATTTTTTAACTTTAAAACAAAGTGCAATAAACTATAATGTATCTTATTATTAAAAAATTGATATGCCAATATATTTCAATATTGGATATTTCACAGCTATTTTGCAAAAAGTTGATTTGATCCGAACAATACATTGCTTCAACATAAAACATTTCATTAGATATGTGTGTTGTTAATAACAAAAGCGAACTCTTACCCGTTGAATCTGGTCTCATAATTGGTAGATTTTGCCTCGAGGCCGATAGCATTGTTCACATAGACAGGGTGATCCATATGTTTGGGGTGATTGGTCATGTACACATAGGCGCCGTCATAGTGTAAATTGGCATAGGACTGAAATATACCAATGCCGTTCACTAATCAACTCATGGATTGCATTTAAAGAAAAACAATTTACGTGTTTACTTAAGTTTCGTACTGTATCAATTCCTTGCCGAGTTTAATCAACATTGCTTGTATGATTAAGTTAAGAACAATCAATGCGCTGGATATGCTATACATGAATTTTAAGTAAATGAACTGTATATACCGATAGTAAAAATATCTTAATTTTCATAGTTTAACAGTGGATATAGGGTATTTGATGACATGAATGATGCAATATTAATTGCTCTCAGAGAAAAAAAATAAACATATAGATTTCAAAAGTGTATATAGATATATGAATTAAGTACTGCCAGGCCCAATACCAACACATGATTGATTCTCGCCATTTCAGGTTTATTACTTTGCCGAATAGTGAGATATGCTTTCCATTTTTATATACTGTTGCAACCTGCTAAAGACCTCGCATATTACAGATCAGTCGATTGAAACCAAAGAAAAAATATTTAACAATATTAGATAATTTTTGCAGCTGTTATCAAATACGAAGACATAAATAAACTTATATTACATAATTAGTGGAGTAAAACCCGCTTTTAATGTCTGTTCCAAAACGTGACTGCAACAAATGATTTTGTTCTTGTGAATGCAAGTTGAAGCGATTTAGAACATGTTAAGTAGATCTGAAATGAGGAGTATTCATGTGAATTCCCATTCAAGTAACAATTTTAATCATCAGCATCATTTATGTTCACCTCTACGAAGGTGATCACAAATATGGGATACAGGGTGTTAGCCAGCTCCTTGAAAAATATCCCATTAAAACTGTATTATTGGAAATGTCGCATTTTCGGCAGGCTAGCTAAGCCTCTTACTGGTCGTGTTTATTATTTCAATGTTCAGGTTAGGTCAGCGAGTAAAAAGCCTCTTACTGGTCGTGTAAACCCAATTACTTTTTAGGGTCGACTGGCCTGTCATGGGGCGCCATACTCATCAAATATGAAGGCCCAAATATGGGATACAGGGTGTTAGCAAGCCCCTTGAAAGATATCCCATTATAACTGTATTATAGAAAATGTCGCATTTTCGGCAGGCTAGCTAAGCCTCTTACTGGTCTTGTAAACCAAATTCCTTTCGAGGGTCGACTGGGCTGTCCAGATGTCCTCACCAAATATGAAGGCCCAAATATGGGATACAGGGTGTAAGACAGCTCCTTGAAAGATATCCCATTATAACTGTATTATTGGAAATGTCGCATTTTCGCTAGGCTAGCTTAGCCTCTTACTGGTTGTGTAAACCCAATTCCTTTTGAGGTCGACTGGACTGCCCGGGGCCCCATCCTCACCAAATATGAAGGCCCATATATGGGATACAGGGTGTCAGCAAGCTACATGAAAGAAATCCCATAATAACTGTAGTATTGGAAATGTTGCATTTTCGCCAGGCTAGCTAAGCGTCTTACTGGTCGTGTTTATTATTTCAATGTTCAGGTTAGGTCAGCGAGTAATAATTTTTACTGTAAAACTTTTTTTTTAATTTAAAAGGAAAGTTTAATTGAAATTTTGAATTTACGTTTATTAGCATGTTTACGGTAATTTGAATAGCGAACCGACCACAGAATTCTGTTCGCTATTCGAATAGTGAATAGCGAAAAGCGAATAGAACTCCAACTTTTGAATGCCATGGGCACATATGTTTCAAAACTGTCGTATTCTTTTGTTTGTTGAAAAAGAACACAAGTTGGCATAAAAGATTAGTACAGGGTTTATTGTTTTCTATGAGTTAAATGTTTCTATGAATTCTTATCAACCTGATGAAATGTTTAACACGGTTCTAGCGCGCATTCCTCGTAAGGCTTTACGCACCTGATGTGACCCGCATTTTATGACTTCGAATCGCTGTAATGGTTACAAATACTTCTTTGTGCAGACATTTTGCTGATTAATAAAGCTTTAAAGTTTGAATTTTTAAGTTTTCAATTCTTTAGGTAATAGACAAAAATCTGAATTACAGGGTAACGGGAATATGCGTTAAAGTACGTGATTGCGAGAAAGAGTGACGTCGACATGGTCATTGTAAATACAGTCACAAGTTTTGTTCATAGCCTTAATATCTATGAATTGAAATATGTTGGCAATATTTATTTATTAGATATTAATCATGTATACAGATGTCTTTGTCAGACGTCAAATGGCAACAGGTGTAATTAAATCGTGTATTTGTCAGTGTTGTGTGTTTTACGCAATGGTTTATAGATTTTCTAGAAGAGTGCGTTTCTAATATATAAAAAAGCCCTTAAAATAGACACAGAAAAGAATATAAGAATACATTTACGCTCTCTATAAGAAATTTCTTAATGCTTTACCCTAATCACGTTTAAATTAAAAAAATCTTTACCCAAGTCATGAACTTGCTTTACCCTTATCATAGTAGAACATTTTCCGTGCTTTTTCGCTCTGGTAAGGAAAGATTTCGCGAATGTTTTGCAATTGATACGTTTGTAAACTCCAAATCCTCTAAATCAGTTTATTTATATTGTCAAATGATCCCGACAAATGCGTAAATTTAGTGTAAAATAATTGAAGCGTGCTTCCCTATCGCTATCTTGGACTATGGTAAAGTGCGTTACCCTAGTCCGTTTCTACACAGTATATATACTATAAACATAATTAGGTCATTTGTTTTCCCTTCATTTATTAATTTATCTAGGGTATTAATTATTCTGCAACAATAAAGAACTGAACGATTGCATAAATGAATCAATTTTATCAATCAATTCAATCATCGATATATCTTCTATTTTTAAGCAATGCATCTTTTAGAATTAAATGATAAACAATAAAGAACATTCGGCTTCAATGACACTCAATATTTCTCGAGTGTAACTCGTATATTACATAGTCTGTTAAATAAATTGGAGTTATTGGACTTTGTACTTGATGTCACGGTCTCAATACGAAGAAAGGAAATACATGTCAATGGAATACCCAGGATAAATCACTCCGAGAATTGTTCTCACATTACAATTATTCTCACATTACACAGAACAGTATTTCAAGACAAAATAAAATATGAAAAAATAAACTATTGTATATATTTGTTTTTCTCTATGTACATTTATATACACTCAAAGGTTTAAATGATTTAATCATCTTTTGTACTTTGTCTTTTCAATCTGCCTTCATTATTTGGCCAGTGAAGTTGCTTATGTATAGTTGTTAAATATTCTCTGTTAACCTATTAAACGCATTATATTATACCATAACACTTTCCACTTTTAACAAAATCCAGCCTTAATAAATATGATAATTGCTAATTTAACTCCAAAAAATAACGTGCAAACTCATGCTATTTCAACTCAGTCTGTATTTAATGACACATATACATTTCTGATCTTTATAATTAAATAAACTAAATTGAAAAGCATATCAAATAAATGACTGCGCAATGTTAAATAATGTCAGAATCAGAAGCATGCATCTAGAGTTGACTTTCTTCTGTAATCACATTCTCATTTCGGACAAGACCGTCACATTCTGTAGAGAAAAAAAAACCAAAGGCTCATAAGCAACGAATGTTTTGCAATATAGTTACTATTATAATGCTTCAGATTATTATTAAACATTGACGATGGGACATAGATGTATGTTATTTAGGAGTAAGACAAAAAAAAAAAATAGGGAAACGAAGAGGCCCTTTTGTCAAATCTCTAAGTCAAACAGCAATGTCCGAAAAGTATCTAACTAGCTTCACCTTGTCAATGCAAATACAACACAATACAAAACAAATTATAAACAGCAGCCAAAAAAATCCAAGAAATTATTATACTTCTTCGTACTCGATTGCCTATTTCGCAAACTGTCTGTATAAGCCACGGACATCTGATATTATAAGCTTTTTCTTAAAAAATAAAAACTGATTTAAGAGGCTGGATGGTCATCAAATTACCATTCAGATCTGACCTACACTTTGATATATGGTATTTTAGGCAATGGACAATTATTTAGAGAAACCAATTCCAATCATTTGGATTTCATATTTAAATACCCTCCTATATTTATGTACAGAGTTTTTTGTCCAAAGGAAGTTAATATAGTGTATAAATGGCAACGACCATCCATCCATCTTAATATAATATTCTTTATGTACATGGCCTTGAGAACAAACATTGAGAAAATGACCACTTTTTTTGGTATAAATTTTTGCATTCAGCCGTGGTCCAAGGGACCATAGTTTTCAACATTGCATATTTCGTGTTTTTATATAGCAAAATTACCAACTCTTTTGACCTGTAGTTAAACGAAAGGATTTTTTAAAAATATGCCGTATGTTTTCCTTTGTACATTTCTATTTACCCCCCCCCCCCAGTTGATATTTTTTAACATTTGGTCTATTGTAGGCAATTTTTTTTTTTCAAATTGCCAAGAAGTTGTTTTTCTGGTTGAGGAGAATGAAATCCACTCGGTTTTCACCTTATATTAACCTTATACCACCTATTTAAAATCATGACTAATCATTTGAAAAAACCCCATTTGAATGCCCCTTAATTGCGGATGATTTGTTGGAAGTAACAAAACTTGAAAAAATTGCAGACAGACTGATAAAGTCAATATAGAGGTAAAGATGGGTAAACGGTGGACAAAATATATAACAAGGAAATCTCACCAGAGCTTAGAGCTCTGATGGAAAAAGAAAACAGTTAACTTTCAAAGTAGCATTTCTGTTCCATTTTTGTAATTCTATCATTCAAGAATCAGATGTTTAGTTATTAACATTATTTTTTGAATATAAAGAAAATTACGGGTTTTCCAAGACATCAAAAATCAAATATTTTATAAAAATTATTACTTTAAAAATTACACTATTAATAATTTAAATATATACCATAATGATCCTGTCTGTAAAGTCCTTCAATTTTGTTCTCCTCAACGAAATGTTGTATCATCTGCTTGATTTGCACATCGGGATCCTTTGACAGGGTAAAGATCACGTGATAGCGGTATTTGATGGGGCTACAGGTAAGCGGTTTTTCGGGATCACCAGAGTATATGTGCCTGTTGTACCAGTATACATTGATCACGCTGAACGGTTCCTCTTCCGTATAACGATGCTCAACGATGTCCCTACCACAGAGGCCTTTATAAACCAACAGATAAACCATCATGTATTGGCGCTCTAACCCCTTCCCCTAAAAAAAGCTGTACATGGTTATGGCCATTTTTAGTCTATGTTTATCTCCTTGAAATGAAGAGCCCTGTATACAGGAATAGGGAAATGTTTAGATTTTAAACTTTGACTATTTGGAATTTTGGTCCACTGTTAAAGAATAGTTAAGAGTAAAAAAAATATCACTCTTATTATATTAAGATAGATCTGATGAGTATTTTGTTGGCCACCCCGCCTCCTTGGTTTTGAATTTAGTATAAATGCTGATATTATATTGGTATTTAATCAAAAGCATGAACGTGATTATTGATTTATCATAAATGTTTTATTAAATGCGTTAAAAAAGAAACACGATTATTTCATATTTTATTGAAAATTTTAGATAAAGCTTGAAAGATACGCACAATCACCAAATGTCACCTCCAGCCAGTCATGGCTGCCCATGCTTCCGATACTTTCCACAACAAGGTTTGTTAAGTTGTAACAGCCGTTCCTTAACGAACAAACATGTGTATATATTTAGCATTAACTCTTAATACATCTTGTTTTCCCTCGGGATTAAATTGCACACTTTTATTGATTGAAACAGAGCACGTGACAGCATGATATATACATTGTATTTATGTCCGTTCGGTAAGAATCGATACACGGCAATATGGCTATCATTGGCGAACGCTTTGCCTACTCATTTCAATAAAATTTAAAATATGAGTTTAAAACGATTTATTGATATATCAAATAAGTTATTCTTTTTTTTTTCGTTTTTTAACCAAGAAGTTGTGTCATTATTATTAATCATTTCTACATTAAAAAAAATTTGGTAAGAATTGACAATTTTCACATTTCTTTCAATAGAGATGTATGGTTAGTAGCATAAAAAGAAAGTCATTTACCTAGTTATTTTTAAGTGAAAAATAGCAACACAAGACTAGGGCTACATTGTACAATTAGTATCTATTGGTTCCTTTTCTTGGATTTGTTTTGCCCCTAAATAAACGTATTTCTTAACTCAAAAAACATTTTAAATATGCCTTCAAAATGTTTATCAAATAGTGTCGATTATAACAAATAGCAAATTCTTACTCATTGTGTCTGATTTCATAATTGGTTGACTTTGCCTGCGAGCCGATCTCAAATTGAACGTAGATAAATTGGTCTTCAGTCTTAGGTTTATTGGTCAGATACACATATCCTCCAAGAGGGCGGGAGGTGGCATTGGACTGAAAAAAACCAATGGGGTTCACTTTTTAACACTAGGCCTGGGTTTCTAAAACTTGGGTTTTTACCTAAGTTTGATATAAAATCCTTCCATACAACACTCTCTTTAATGATATTGATTATAATACTCAAACAATGCACCAGACATACTAAACGATATATGAATAACAAACGTACCTGTGTGACCATAAGTACTGCTAGGCACAGTATAAAGAGAAGTTTGATGTTCGCCATTTAAAGATGTACTACTTTGCCGAATATTAAGATGAGCTTTAGAATTTTATCCTCTGTGGCAACCATTTAAGCGCCACCCATAATTTAAAAAAAAAAATATTGTATGTGCAGCTGTTATCAAATATATGAAATAAGTGGATTCAGTGAAGTAAAAGACGTTCTTTATGGCTGTTAAATCACGCGGTTGTAACAGTTTGTTTTTAAAGGTTTACTTTTAGGTGACCTGAATAGACTCAGGTGACTTATTAAGGTCTTCCGTTTCCAACGGAAGACCTTATAGTTTTCGTACTGTTTCTTCTTCTTCTTATTTTTTTCCACAAATTTTGTGCACGCGATATCTCGAAAACTATTCGGCCGATTTCGACCATTTTTTCACAGATGATATCCAGTGGTCATAATTTTAGAAGTTTTTTAAAATTTTGAAATCGTCACTTCCGGTTTTGATTTACGGCCGATTTTGTAAATTTTTAGGACCAATTTTGTGCAGACATAAACTCAGAGACTATCAGAGATGTGAATATAAAATTTTCAGGATAGGTAGACCATAGTTTGAAGTTGTGCACAATGCAGTTTTTTTACGCCAGTGGCGCAAAGTTTAGGAGCTCGCCTAGGCTCGAAAATTGGATACGAATTTTGAATCAAAATTTTCATGCGTTTTGATCTGTATCTTTTTATGAGTTGATAATTTCTTAAGACATATATAATAAAAGTGGTAGAGAATTCAAAGTTCTTTCCAACAAAACCAAGACATAGGCGCTGGCTTCTTAAATTAGGGGCCAAGACACTCGTAAACTCTATTACAAATAACTTAAATACAATACAGATTTTGTAATGCATTATAGAAGCAAAGTTGTTGATCGTAACAATACAGTGTATCTATCAGGTAAAATCATTGCCACGCCCATTTATTACGTAATTAGGGATTTTGAAGGGCCCCATTAAGGATCTAGAGGGCTGGCCCCTAAATTATTCATTCATTTGTATCTAAAACATGAACAACACAACAATTCAAGATAAGTGTAAGAACAAAAAATGTTAGTATTTGTGCGACCTTTCGAATGAACTCAAGAAAAAGGGGCTGGCCCTTAAATTAGGGGCCAAGACACTCGTTAACTCTATTACACATACCTTAAAAACGATCAAGATTTTGTAATGCATTATAGAAGCAAAGTTGTTGATCGTAACAATATCTATCAGGTAAAATCATTGCCTCGCCCATTTATTACGTAATTAGGGATTTTTAGGGGCCAAAGTACTTAAACTTTGGCGCAATATATTAAGAAAAGGAGACATATTTTGTTAAGCATTGTAGAAGAGAAAATGTTTACATTGATGATTCTAATCGATTCCATTAATCAAAACATCCAAAGTCTCTCCCCATTAAGGATCTAGAGGGCTAACCCCTAAAATATTCAATCATGTGTATCTAAAAACTGAACAAGAATTCTAGATAAGTGTAAGAATGTTAGTATTCATGAGACCTTTCAAATGAACTCAAGAAAAAGGGGCTGGTCCCTTAAATTTGGGATCGAGACACTCGTTAACACATACCTTAAAAACGATCAAGATTTCGTAATGCATTACAGAAACAAAGTTGTTGGTCGTAACAATATTAATTTGTAAAACTCATTCTCAAACCAATTGATTACGTAATTAGGGATTTTTTGGGACTTAAACCTTTAAACCTTTAATGTGCTACATGTGAAACAGGAAAACTCGTTGTTAAACATTTCAAGGGATATTGACAATCTTATGCATCATCTGAAAGGGAGTGGTTGAGGGGGGAATTCTGCATTGATATCTTAATCGTATCGTTTAAGAATTGAACGGAAGGCCTACTCGTTACTCGTAACGAGATCGAATATAGTTTTTTTTAATTTTTGCTTCAAGAGGGATGTTTGGTTCATTTTACACTCAGACTCATGAAAGATTTGCTGTTACAAAAGTTGTGGTTTAAGATATGTGCGTGATGTTTTATTTTTTTTTTTTTAAAGATTGAATCATATTACATAGATCGTATAAACATCCGGTAGGCTTGAAAAAAAAACATTATACTAAGGACAAAATATGTGTACATTAGTCCGGCTTCCCCTAAGTATAAAATTTGTCGACTGCAATGAGATAAAACCTGCAAATATTCGTTGTACATATACAAACGTGTATTATTATCAAATTCACTGTATAAAAGTTTAGTTATAGAAAATGAATCAATATATTTATCAAAACTATTAACTTTATCATTTTAATATGTAGAGATTAAGTGTTTAAACCTTATTGATATTTTAATTTGTATTTATTCTGGTCATTGAATTGATTCTCATTGCCAATTATCCTTAACCTAATACACCCGAAGATGCTTGTATCTGACAAAAAACAGGCAAGTTTGTAAGAATATAGTGACGTAAAACTCAATGAAATTTCAAAAAAATGTGTCAGTTTTAAATGATAAAAAGAAAGAAAAGCGTATATTTAATCGTTTGGAGAATTGGTGTTAGTTTCAAGATATGGAATGATATAGAGAAGTAAAATGATGAACTTTATTTTTGATCATTATATTGTACAAAAAGTGATCTTATAGTCATTTTTGGAACGCAAGTGCTTATAATAAAAATATAAACAGTTTTGACGTGGTTACTTAGGTTTTGTTCCGTATTTTACTTATGGCATTCCTTTATAAATAAGCAAATGATCAGTTTGGATAAAGCAGCAAACAACTTATTTTTAGAGACAATGTACAAGTACATGTATGCACAATTTTCTTTTGAATGAACGAATAAGACGTTTTGAATTTAAGACCTGGACTATCAAATCATACTTTTTTTAACACAAAAATGTTTTCAACATATATTCAATACATACATACATGCATGACATGCATGACAGACAAACAGACAGACATACCGTCATGCATACACCAAAAACCAATTGATATCATTTTAGTTAAGAAACTTTTATAATGGTCTTAGGAAATGAAAAAAAATGACTGCATGGTAAAAGAAATGATACATTGTTTAAACCCACACTTAACTAGGCTGTATTTATATTCTATAAACTGTGCAACAATCTCAATCTAACATTTGATTATTGGTCTTGGAAATATCACTTTCTGAACATTGTTTCCCCTAAAGCATGATTAAAAAATACTCTTTTACTTGATTCTAATGCAAGGGAGGCAACCTGAATGCAATACTATCGCAATTTTTCTATCCAAGTGGGATATATTTACTTATGTTATTTGTTGATCGTTAATACGAAGGTTCATTCACCGGACAATCATAGTATACACTGATCTACACTAACACTTGTCTCGCTCTAATGTTATCATTTATTTCAGTACATGAATTTTATTCAACTGAAAGAGATAATGATGATTTATCTATTTACACAGTTATGTGTTTATTTTCTGTTCATTGAAATATCGACGTCTACACGCCTTAAAAAATTCTTGCGCTGCCTCGGATTATTCTTTGCATTGTTGACTTAGTTTTATAAATTGTCTATGCATCAGATATCTTAATAATCCACGTATACATGTATATATCATAACGATATCTTTGAGTTTATCATTCATTTTCTTTTACATTCAATGTATTATCATTGCAAATCTATGACCTGTCATGTCTCCTAATAACGATCTCTTATGAAAATTGTATGACATTTTATCTCAGATACAACTTTTAAGTATATTTATTCGTTTTCCATTTATATTAGCAAGTCGTTTACTAACTGACACTAATAAAATATATTGCATTTTAGCAGTATTGTTTGACTGTTTTTTTCTATGTTATGTTCCTTTTAAATCTGTAAGAGATTAATCTCAAATCCAAATATAATTTGAATGCAAATGGTATCAGTATGGTGTCGACTTATTTACAATATTCAATAGATAGTCGGTATTTAGATTAACATAAACGAGAAAAAGGGAGAATAACAAAGAAGCTATCTTATTTCGACTTTTTATCTTCATAGTGATAAATGCTATATAGTAGATATATTGCATATTTTCATTATAAATCAGTATTTGATATTGTGGAATCATTAGCATTACAAAAATGCATAATACTCAGTTATAGTTTATATTTAAATGCAAAATTATTTCTGTTTTTTGCGTCATAATAAAGTTCTGCAATCTGTTCAGAAACATTCATTGTGTTTAGAAACGGAAATACCGCATTGACGCTGAAAGTTGTGCGGAGACCTGAAAATAGAAAAGAAAAACATAACTTAAATGTTTCCTTGCATTTAACATTTAAATTCAGCAAGTTTCGATCGGATATTGTGAATTATAACCTACCATATTTAACTAACGAGGTTTTTCTTCATCATTGTCGGTTTCATTTTGAAAATTGATAACGTAATTTTCCCTTAAACTTCTGGCCACGTGACTAGAACACGTGGGTTGACAGGCGGGAGAATGATCATTTTTCTGACAGAAAGTAGCGTTACAGTATAAATGCACAGCACCATGACTGCTAGAGAACTCAACATACTGGAAGGAGAACCTTGTTTCATGATCTAACTGATAGAATACTACAGCATTAGGATCAATTACACACCTGCAAAGACACATAAGTATATTCACCTACATAAATACAAGGCAGATTCATAACATACAGTACGTTTGATGGTGCGCATAAATGAACATATACGAGTGAAAAGGTGGAAATCTATGCTGCATATAACTTTTGTGTTCTTCAACAAACACCATGCCATTTATACGAGCGAATGCTTATAAAGTAATTAGTGTTTGTTAAAGTTCGGACTGCAGTGGACAACGGTAACAATATTTAATAAAACGTATCAAATTTGTTTCAAATAACGCTCGCTGATTAGCATTAAACAAGTGCTTTTAATAGACAGACGCAAGAAGAATGTGATCCCTGCTGAACTGATAAAAAGGATTTCTTTACATTTAGGCAGGTGTTAGGGAAACTAGTCGCGTTAACCATCCTTTGAATGAATTGTTTATACAGTGTAGCAATAAGTTATATATTAAATTGTCAATAGAAAGTGACTGTATTGAAGAAAAATGGACGAATTAAGAAAACAAATCGCTAAGTTACATGTATTATGTATTCTCAACAACATTTGATATATATTTGTATTATATATATATATTTGATGAACAATTAGATATTGCAAATGTAGACTTCAGACCATATTCACTACGAAAAAAATATCGGGAAAAAATAAGGTGGTTAAATTTTCCTATACTAATAAATACTTAAACACTTTTCGCCGGTAGTTTACAATTATCATTAAACACAAAGTATCATACCCGTGACATCATTATGTTATCTGATATTTGCTGTTACTGTTATGTATTTATATATGTATTGCTAAATGGCAATGCAATCATTTGCAATTGAATATTTCTCATAAAAAAGACAACTATATAGTTTTATAAAAAAAAAAACTGCAAAGGGATTTAAGGTACTTATAAATGATGTGAAAAAATGTTTACCCATCTTTGATGATATAATACTGCATCCCAAGGTCAGTGATAACCGCTGGTGTGATATAGCAGTGTGATAATCTCATTTTTATGTTACTGTCCGTGACGTCACTCAATGCCCGAACATATAGCTTCTCTCCAGCTCGGCATCTATTGAAATCCTTGGCCCTTGTGAGCGCGGGGTCAGAAAAGTATTGAAGGTGAACTTGTCGATCCGTAGGTATTGAAGAAACCACATCGAGAGAAAAAAATCTGCAAAGCAGTTTCACTTGAAGTCGAACTTCACGAATTATGAAGTGGTACAGACGGTCATGACGGGCGCAGAGAAGTTCATTGCTGTATTCAATACCTTCAGTCAGATTCTGTAAAGAATTAAGACTAATGGCTAGATAACTTTTAATGTACTTTTCTTCCGAACGTTTCCTTCAAGATTACTTTTCTGTGCAAATATAAACACCGAGGTGATTACTCCATAGTTAGTTACTTGTAATAGTCTGGTAGAATTGGATGTTGATAGTTGTGTATGCATACCATATGCTATATAAAAAGATGATAATGTATATCTTTAATGTCGTCGTACACAATATCAATTTTAACACTTTTCATTAAATTACCTTTTCAATTGTTTTGCAGTCCTTGTAATTTTGTCTGAAATAAAGACTATCACCATGAATACTTCCGGTACAGTTAGCGTTGTCAAAACCTATATAACATTCATCTGGATCAAAATCCGGGTATTTTTGACGCAAAGGTTGAAGATCCACTGTGATGTTCCATGCGTCATCAAGGCAGCTGACAAAGACTGATGACGAGGAAGATGTATCTGAAAACATAAGGTACAAAAGTGCATATCGTGTAACTAAGTACATGTATTCAATCAGTATTTTTTTTAAGATGTGGTCTCATATGTAAATGCAACGGTGTATGCATACAAATTAAATAACGCTCTCAAATGTTTTAACGTGCGCTACTGCGTTATGAAACTTTGTTTACACATACCGCTGAAGTCCACATCTTTAAAAGAATTGATAATTTAATGCTTACATTTGCGTTTTTTCACTTTTTCCCTTCCAACAATTTTGACTATTTTTAAAAATCTGCGGGTTTTTTAAAAAACGAGTTGTGCGCAATCAGCGGAAAAGGCATTGACACAGCCGAACTATGCTGCCTAAAGAGTGCACAATCCTATAGATTATGGTTTTCTATTTCCACAATTTTGTTTTCATTTTATTATAAGACGAATTAAATCTTTGGTATTCTGATAAATATAAAAGTAATCACCTGAATTTATTCAAGTATAAAAAATATTCACATCAATGAAATAAATATATTTATAAGCATACAGCCCGGTTTGAAGTCGCAAGGAGAGTCAGTCAAGTTCTTTAAGAAATACTAAAGAATATTCTTTTCATACGCACCAGATTTGGCGATTTGATTTTCTGTGTTATAGGTAAATAACACTCATATTATTTAAAGAAATTTAAAAGGGGGACCGAGAGTGAATGTAATTATATATGAATGTCCAAAATGACAAACGTATATTTACCCATTTTCCATTTAAATCAATATCTGTGCGGTTCGTTTGGGCGTATTCTCCAAATGTTCTTTATTGGTATAGAATTTATCAATAAACTAGTAATTGAAATTAAGTGGGTATATTCATTGATAATTTTCATACAAAGTAGAATACTCACCTGTTTCACAAGTGTGTCCAGTATAGCTATTAGGACACACACAGGTGTATCCTTTTTGGGAACTAATTTGAAAGCACGTGCCCCCATTTTGACAATAGTTGATTGGACAAGCGCTTTTCGATGTTGTTCTTGCGATACCTGATTTATTTATAACAATTATTACTAAACGTAATGTTACGATCGATATCGAATCGTTTGTTCAAGATATTGATTACATATAATATAGCGTTTTCGTGTCATGCAAAGTTCAACATATTTTTAAAAATTGTATAATTTACATGTACTTGTATATACAATTGTGTATAATTAAATAACTCCTTCAAAATATTCGACGTATCTTCACACGTTACAGAAATCCATGGCAATAATTTAATCATTTGTACTTAAAGGTGCATGGTCACGATCTTCCATAAAAAAAATGTTTTAAATGTTTATAATGCTTCGGTAAAGCATTCTGATAGGCAACCAAAATTTGAGGGTCATTCGTTAAATTATAAGCAAGACACAGAATTAACAATTCTCTGTTAGCGGCTATGAAACAAAGCTTGGGCGATGTTTTCGATTACATTTTGAATATTCCATGTTTAGACATATAGGTTCATTGGATGTGACAAACGATTGGAACTGTTCATTCATATATCAAAACGAATCAGCGGATAGAAAAATCAGCTTGAAAAAGAGCTTTAACCGGTTTATGTACGAATGTAAACAAAAAACAACTCACGAGCCTTGTTAACATTTACTTATAATTTTACGTTTAACACTCAAACTTTTGTTGATCATTGGAAATGCATTACTAACGCATTGTTATTCATAAAAAAATGAAAAATATTATTTGGCCAAAATTGTGACCATGCCCCTTGAATTTTTTAAAATATCTAACATGCACATTGTTTATGTGTGTAATGCGTTGCATTCATGATAAATTCGTCGAAAATACAAAAGCGTAATTAGATAAAACATGCCGTATTGACAGTAAGGTCCAGCAAGTCCTTCCGGGCATATACATGTGTAACCGTAATTTGAACTGACAACACATGTACCGCCATTCTTGCACGGTGTCGAGGTCAAAGTGCAAGGGTTTCCTACCGTCGTCTTCTGATTCAAAGGAATGTTACCAAACTCATAAGGTACTGAAATTTAAAAAAAAAAGAAGAAGACGCAATTAAGTTTTAGTTGTTTATGAAATCATTTATATTGATATATATTTTAGCTATGTGACCTGGATTACAGAACTATTTAGAATTTTCACTATCGGATTACGTCTAGATTAAACTCATTACAGATAATCAATTATACATTTATGTAATTGTACATGAAGATGTTATTCAGATTAACAGCTAACCACAAGAAACCCCAGCGTCCTCCCCGTGACCACAGTCAGTGTTTCCCCATCCATTTGAGGGACAGTCTCCGATCTCTGTCTCATTCCCCACACATTGTAAATTGTCTTGCCAGATTGGTCCGTATCCGTTTGAAAAGTGGGCATATTTAAACACTTGACTGCAAAGGAAGGAAAGCCAATTGTTCCTATCATTAGAATATTTTTCCCTTAATAAGTGAGAAAACGTTCAGGCCTTTCGAAATCAATACCTATAAAAACAATTATTTCATAAGCAGAACCAAAGCCCAAAACTGTTTACTTGTCATCATTTGTCATCATTTTTAATTTGAAAACTCTTACAACGAGTTGTAGGCATTGGGTTGCCTATATTGAACAGTAAAAAAAACTTTATTAACTGTGAGAAATGATCATTCATTATTCATCTACCTTGCCTCTTTGTAACCAATCATTCTGCATATGACATCACCATCTGCTTTATCAAACATGTCGTCACAGACCGTACCCCATTTCCCGTCATGCAACAGCTCTACTCTACCTTCCGTCTCAGACTCTCCATTTATAAGTCTTACAACTATGAAACACGTTCTAATTTTATATGTTTCATTATCATAGAAAGGGAAAAAACATGTATCATCATTGAAAATTGTATTTATTCATTAACATGCTTATGATATAGGAGAAAGTAGAAGTACAAACAGATGAATTAACTCACGATTCGTAATTTAGTAAATTTATTAGATTTTGTTGTATATACAGATCTTACAGTTTGTGCAGAAAATTGTTTTTGATAAATCCTGCAAATATCCCGTAAAACTTACGTGTTGGAGAACTGGTTGTTGTAACTTTAATATAAGATAATATTTGTATTTTTAAGAGATGACAGTTTATAGAAAAACGTGTAAAGATGAGTAGTAAGGCTTGACATTTTTAACTGCAAATATTAAGTTGAAATGATATATTTTTTAAGAATTGTATGTATGTATTTTGCATAGACTGTTTTGCATAAAATTGAACAAGAAATACTTTATATTGCTTACCTATCGGATTTGTGGAATATCCTGCTTAAAAGAAATAAAATGAAATGCTTAAAAAATGTGATTTTCTCATACATATCAAGTTATTTATCAATCTTCTAATTCTTTCTTTCTAACTATCGGATTTTGTGTTTTAAACTACAGCAGAAGGACAAAATATTGAAAAAAAGTTTTATTATTGTAAACTAGGTTTATGTTCATAAATACCTCTAACACTTATTAAGTATTTATTTGAAACAGGATTGAAAGACTTTATAGTCATATGGTCTCACACAATGGCAAAAATATTTTTAGAAACATTTCCAAGAAGATTATGTTTCTCAAAACAACTGTTATTAATCGTATATAACGTTTATAAATATGAAGTAAAAACAACAGTTGTTGACACAACACAACACATTGTTATAACCCCTTTGTTATTATTATTAAGGTAAGGGCTGTAGAATTTCGTGTTATAATGAGATTTCGCGTTGCACAAAGCACCTTATACATGTAGATGTACGAACAAACAACCAGTCAAAGACATCAATTTCCATCTGAAATGCTACAAATGTATTGTCAAGATACACTTTTTAATGATAATTTCGAAGTAAGTTCTTACAATTAATACTTTGATGATTTTATTTGTTTCCTCGCTGTACTGTTTCAACTCATTTGTTTTTACATAATTGTTTCTTCTCCTGGTCAAGTGATCAACATACCAATATTTGAAACAAAACGGTTTGATAAAACATTGGATTCCAAATGAGTTCGAAGCCTTATTAGATATAAAGGTATGTTTTAGAACCAAAGCATCTCGTAAATTTTAAATTCTTATATCATTCATCTGCTTACTTTTGATTGATAAACAGCTGATAGTCTCTTATGCATTGTTTTTTTCGAAGGCTCAGAAGGCTCATTTGAGATTCGAAATACGAGATACGAGATTCGTACTTTTCTTTACGAAAACAAACGCAAACCTGTACAATGTAATTCAACAGCCTCATCACAAAATCTCTGGAAAATGTAGCAATAAGACAGGTCTGGATAGGAACAGTGAAGCAGCTGGGATCTATAACGGTCATACATTATTGTTCTACAACATACGAAATCACAAAACAACTTTATGAATGGTTTCCTTAATTTGATTTATATATGTAAATGAACATTTCAGAAACTTTTAATGTAAAAGTTAAACAAAAGTTTTGAAATAACCTTGTGGCGTGTTTTCTTCTCATACATATATTTTAGAATATGTTTTTTTTTTCATCGAAAAAAAAGTTTTTGCTGAATTTCATAATATGCCTGATGATTTTCGTTAAATTTTTATAGGAATTCAAATATCAACTTGATGTAATTTTACTACGATAAGAAATTGATCTTTGTTTTAGAAACGTTTTACTTCATCCTTAGGAATTTTCATACAGTCTAATACATTGTCTGACGTTTGACTTATGTCAACTTTAAAAAATAATTTTACGTAAAACTTTATTGATTGTAATTTTTACTGTTCAAAAGTACGCGACTCGCTTTTGCTTTCATCTTCAACTGCGTCCTTAAACATAATTTTAAAAAAAAAGTTGCCTATATCGCACACTAGTATTTTTAAATCATGTATACCTGTTATGTGACCCATACTGCAGCCCTTTTGATTGGCAGAGTGCCTCCCCGGCTGTTTTGGTGAAGGATCTATAACACAGCTCCCTACCGTTGAGTTTGATGTGTCCCCCATAACGAAAAGGAAACAGTACATCAGATATTCCTGTCGCAAAATGAATGCTTATGTTTTAAAATAGAACTGTAAATTAAAAAAGGCCAGAAAAAGGATTTAAGGCAACATTGGGAATATTCCCATCAAATCATGCGTTGATAAATCTTACCTACTGTACGAGCGTAAACTACAAAATAAAATTATTACATATATTAGATTTAAGTTGAACAGTAGGTTCTTATATATTGCATTTTGATGGATTGAAAAAATACAATTTTTACCTGGAATTGTCATTTTAGAGGACAATGAGGTAGTTGCTTTAGAACTGATCTTTGTTTGATGAACTGGTGTCGTATGGACTTCAAAATAAAACCAAGTGATTTAAAACCTCAAACACATGTATAGCACTTCATAACTATACTCTGTCCCAAAATATCCTGGATTTACATTTTGCATAATTGCATTATATTAATAAATATCTTAGGGTCAAAACGATGTTCATTCAAAGAATGAAAATTTTCCATGATTTCTTAGTGGAAAAGCCCCTGTTAGCTTATCAGGTTTAGATACAATGCTAAAAATGTGATGTCTACGAGGATTTTGTATTGAAGCAAGTCCGGATGATAACGTTGTAAAATTGCGCGATGTATTCCGAGTATATTCCGAATGGAGAAAAGATGTAAACATTTCCCATTATAAATCTCCGTAAGGAATCTGTTTTCGTTCCTGTGAATTTTTCCGAGTTAAAGATGACAATGTGTCAATGAAATTATCTTGGAAATTATCCCGCTTAACTATTTCAATTGCCCTTCTTTTACAGGTATGTGTATATTTTATTAAAAATCGTCCAAAGTGCTGCATGAATATCTTGGGACAGACTATACATAACTATACTCCGTAAATACACATTTCAAACTGTATGGCATGTAGGAACAAAGTCTGATATATAACATATATTACATGTAACTATGTCCTTTTACAAGTTTTTTTCGTTGTAAGCAAGACACTCTTAACAATACAACAGCGTAATTTATGCATATATAATGCTTACAAAAACCCGAAAAGTTCTAAAAACAATATTCGTTTATTTAGTAGGGAAGGCTAATATTTGATCAGCCTAATGGAGAGAAAAATCACAATTTTATAACGCTAGGAAAAATACCTGGCGATTCATTATTTAAAATACTGCTACAATGAAGAAGATTGTTAACAACACTATGTTATTGTAGGCAATTAAGTTGTTGGAAAGTAGGAAATTCTGGAAAAGGTTTATTTAAAAATGGCATTTTCCTATTCAAACAATTTCAATTCCCCTTAAAATAGAATGACATTATTCAAATTTGATTTGCATATAAAATAGATGTTGGAAAGGAATGGGATAGAAAGGTCAGACACATGTGCTAGTGTATTATTCAATTGTATAAATATTTACTTTGTATGTTATGGTGCTAGTTTATTATTCGTGAAATTCTTGGGTACCTCTCATCAACGAATTAACATTCCCCAAGAATAAATAGACTAGGGTTTCAAAGTCATATTTCCTTATGTTGGTTTGAGTAAATACACGAAATTACGTTCCCGCAAACCTGTAAAATGTAAGTAATCCAGGGAAATTGGTCCCCATGAATTAAAATGATTCCACAATATCATTCTCTAGTATTAATTTTTATATTGTATGGTATGATGACAGTATATCATTCTAATGTATAAATTTTTATATCGTATGTTACAATGCTAGTGTATTATCATACTTTTATATTATGGGTTATGTATATGTATTCGGAGAAGAAATTGAAAAAAAAAAACATTGAAATGTGATTGACAATCCCGTCTGAAAGTTGAAAACAGTACCTTCCGTTTACAAATTGTCAGCAAAACAGCAGAGATACTATGTCTAAAACGACGATTTAAGGACTATTTTGCAATCAGTTGGATATGCATGTAATAATAATTTTATGAATGGCTAGTACCATTTTAGAAAATCTAAAAGCAAATAATTAAAAGACTTTGTCTGAATTTTCAAACATTTAAAATATAGAGATTGATTTTACATTTCTAAATTTCAGCTAAGATTCGTTATCAAAATTATTTCAACTGTACATAGATATGTTTGGTCAATAGGGTTAGGCGTAAGTGTGTCTGCGATTAGTATGTTTGTTTTGGGTTGATATATAATTTGGGTCATGTAATAAGTGTGTCATATATTATGTAAGCATTAAGGAGAACAAACACCTTTTTTAATCATACCATATTTTTGACAACTCATGCCTTGTTCTATTTTCTCAAAATATAAAGTTTAAAAGTTGTATCAAGCTAAATAGGAAACGCGTGTGTTCAAATTGAATAACTATACACTATATAATAGACAACTCGGAAATAACCCATATTGTTCTATACTTTATACAAGTAAACGTTTTCACATGTCTACTCATTTATTAAATATCGGGCGTCCGTGGGAGGTTAGAACAAGTATTCCTTTTAAAGGAATGAACGGCAAGTGAAACCAGTTGTCAAAATGAAATGTTTTGCCAAAAATACAACATGCATTATATAGGACAAATTGCGTTGTTTGTTGGCTTCCGGAACAACCAAGAACAAATACACTCTATATTTTGTAGGATAACTATTTCCGAACAACATACGCATGTAAGGAAAAACAAAACATGATTTAAACCATAAGTAACTGTATAAATGGTTAAATTTATAATCAACTACATTGTTCCCTGCTATAAAACTATTAATTGATGATTAACATGAAAAGCTTCACCTCATTTTTTTTTCAGGCCATGATTCTTGATACCGTGGGAGAAAGACTGTCAATATTGTTTGTAATGCGCGTTGTATTGTTACACTTACAGAGTCACATTTTACTTTGTCAAAATGCTCCATTCTTTAGTAAATTCCCGTTTTTTATTTAAATTCCCGTATATTTATCATTGGTTCCTTTTCAAAACAGTGCTTGTCATTACATAATCAGCCAGATGTCGCGTGGTAAATGTTTGTTTAACTATATGCGGGGATTCCTGCACTTGCATTGTCTCGTGTCGGACTTCTCAAGTTAATAGGATGTTTGAAAATTTATCAGTTACGATTATTTGATTCACTAGTATTTCTTCGTACGTAATCCGTTATGCAATTATTGTTTTCCAAATTGAAAATGTAAATCTGCACCGTAATTACGACCAAGGAGAGCTAAAATATTTCAGAAAAATCAAAACCATTTGCAAGAATAGACGATCAAGACCTACTGCATGAGATACTAAAATTAATTAACAACAACGTTCTCCAAACCGGATGTTGCCTAATCCGACCAAATTTTTCAGAACCACCCTCCGCCGGATTAGACAAGTTTTACTGTATGTGGATGCGTTAACTTTACCTGAACGAAAAGAATTTAAAACATTACTTGAAATATACCACATTTTGAAAACGAGGCTATTTTAAAATCAGGTAAACACGTGCTTACCTCACACATGGATGACTTCTTAAAAGAATAATGTTTAGAGTGCAGGAAAAATACTTCGGATATAACCACTTTTTGTTTGGTAATAGAACAGGAATTTGTTTTCGCTTATTAGACTTGCAAAGCTTGGTTAAGCTGACAGAATGTTTAAATGTGCCTAGACAGGAAAGGCACGAAATGCAAGGTAAATAATAATAAAATGAAACGTCTATATTGACCGCCTTTTTCTACTTAATTTAAGTCGCAATTACAACACTATTGATAAGAGTGTCTGTCTCGATCTTTCCTCACTGTACGTTATATCGTGAGTGCGTGTCAATTGGGTGTGATTTTGTACAATTATCATTTTGAGTTTAAACAAAAATGTCGCCATTTATACATCTGTAAGATGATATAAAAAATGCATAACTCATACCTTTAAAAATAGCAAATAAAAAAATCAGTTTAAGAGCTATTTATTTTTAAAAGTTTGAACTGTAGTACTTATCCATTGAAGCTCCATTTGGAAAAAATGGACGATCAAAACTGAAATAAATGCTACCTCTGACGACCAATAAAAATGGTTAAAATAATTTTATTGATGGGTTTGAATTTGTAAATTCTGTGCTTAGAATTTTTTTTATATTTGATAGCTAAAAAATGTTCAAACCATCGTCTGTGTATAATCCTAGTATCTGAAAAAAAAATTGTTCTAAAATCAAAAACACACACCATTTTGAAATCAATAGGACTCACTTTCACAATTAAAAATCGCAGAAAATATTTAAAAACTTAAGCTTTATAACAAATCTTTGAGACATGATTCATTAACTGATGAACTGCTTGATGTCTTACCAAAATAACGAAAAGAATTCCCATTGTGAACGAGTTGTCTAACAGTCAAACACTTTTTCATTTAATCTAAGTCTTAATCTTGGAAGTCTAATTCATACATAAGTATTCATGATTAGATCACGTGCAGAGTGATGATGTAAGCAAAGCTTAAATGGACCATCAAGATAACAATATTGTATGGAATATGTTAATTAGAATTAAACTGTATCGCTATACAAACTCCGTTTTATCTGTTAAAAAAACAATTTTTATAATAAATAACAAAAGTAAATATCAAATAAAACCTTTAATATGATTTTTTCTCCGAAGTAGAAGTATAAATTAAACAGTGTTAATTCGAAAATGCTACAAGCTTCTAATTTGTAGTTAAAGTAAAATTGTATTTTTTATTATGTTTTCGAAAATAATTGTCTTTTTTCTAATCAAATCTGTTATTATTATATTATACAATGGTGCTTTCTAAATCATGCATTATCAGGGTGTTTTGCCGTACTTTGCGACAAAACTTGAATCAATGTCGACACCCGATTTTTTAAGGGTGAATGGCCTTAAGATAAATCAGTCTTGTTTGCGCCGGCGTTATCTGTCGTATTTTTGATTCATTTTAACAACTTGAAAATTTTGCCGTTTTTAAACAATAAAACTAATTATTTAAACAAAGATTAAAATAGTGATATTGTACATGATGTAGAATGATATGATAATGGAAGATAATAAATGAAATAAAATCTACGAACTTTCGTGTTACCTAAAAATTTCCGGAATTTATTTTTATCAATTTTTTTTTCATGTTTCATTAAGTAAATGTCGAAAAGAATTTCCTGTTTCTTTCTTAACATTTTGCATCAATATAGTTGAAAGATTTAAACCAAGTTCACAAGACAAGTTCAAAGTTTGCACCATCTCAAATTGTTTGATTGAGGGAAATCTCAAGGAAGAAAATCATAAATTTGATTAATAAGAGTTTGCTAAGTTATCAAGTACTTGGGACTTTGTTGTTTAATCTATATTTCACCTCGGTTATTATATTCATTATCAACTTTGTAGCTAATATAAATCATCTAGCATGGTCAAACGGAGTACGTACAAACTATATTCTTTATTTTTATTAAAGGTCGGAAAAAATAGAAAATCAAAATTATGTTTTACACCAAAAACGTTCAATTTACTATCACTTCAATAAAATATCCTGTCCTTGGTTAAAACAGGTTTTGAGTCTTTTAAGATTTAAGTAAAATCTTCATCTTGCTGGCAATACTTAGTGAGATTCGTTCCATTTTCTGGAGTACAAGTCATATAAATCCCTTTAATCGAATTCTTTTAAAACTATTTAAGTACTTTCTTACGTTCAAAATTGTGCGTGTATTAAAAATAAATTTTCCATTTCTGAGTGCACATAACACTATACATTTGTATTACAGGAACGAAACAAAGTGTACCAAAGGCATTTGCTGAATGTTTTGTAAAGCTTAAAACTAAGTAAACAAGTTCCAAACGGTAATGTCAACAAAACATTACCCAATAAAATTAACTTAAACAAACAAATGACTTAGAAAGTGTTTAAGAATGAAACGATCCGTAGCAGCGAAAATTTCCGTATAAACCAGTGTTGTCTTGAGGAGGGCCGCGGGGGTTGTCAATGACTAAGAGTACAAAACCTTCAAAATACATAATCTTGCCATAGTTTCCGTATGAACCTCATTGGCCTTGGTATCAATAAGGTACACCTAGTCGCTGTTTAGATATTTAACCTGCTGTATCACGCTGTTTGATAATGACTTAGGGTAAAGGTTGAACAAACAGGGGGAGATGAATCAGTGTGTCAGAAAAGGTAAACAAAATTGTCAGTGTTACTTTTTAAGTGAAATGAAAATGTGACGTTATTTTTCCGTTGTAATATTGTCTTTGACAACAATCACAAAACGAAATTAATGTATATGTTTTTTTTTTTTTTGTTTTTTTGTTTTTTTTGTTTTTTTTTTTTTGCTCATTGATAATATAATAATTTATAAACGTTTAGGCAACATTTCAAGATGTATACCATTGGGGTTTACTTTCTAAAACAAAAGGTCTACATCACTTATCGCATGTTTTCTTGAGATCTTTAAATTGAAAAAGCTTTCATTTCAAATTAAATTGTTACTATAAAACAAACAAATAAGGGCGTTTAAAGGGACAACAATATGTGTAAAAAATATAAATCAATATTAATGCAGCTAAAGAGAGAATAAACTGTGAAGAAGTTTTGTAATGTAGAATTCGAATTTCATGTCCTTTTTTGAACAAATCCATCTAAAATCTAAAATCGTCAACAATAAGTATAGTTCTAGTGTTTCGAGGTGGCTGGACTTTAAAATACACATTTCTTATCTAAAAAATAACAACAGTAATAAAAATTTTATAAATCCACATGAATGCACAGATGCATATACGTTTTTAAATGATGTTCTAAAGGAAGTTGCAAAGTTAAGTAAAACTGGATATCAAATTTTTAATTGATGGTTTTAAATTTTGGGGAGTTTGATCTTTTATTTCAAAAGTTTTCAGAAAATTATTGCATTGATGAATGTTTGCCAAAGTGATGTGCAATTGCCAGTCATAAGTTTGAAAAACGTCATTTATTTTTCATTGGGAATAGCACAGACGAGTAGGAATATAATATTTTTAACTTTTTATTTTTTTTTGGGGGGGGGGGGGTGGGCTTTCTCTTTTTCTCGGGTTTTTCGGGTTCAAATGAATGTGCTCATCAATGCAAGGTCTTAGGAATCTGTGTGAAACTACTTGGGTTCCAATATAACAAAAGAAAACAGTAGGCTTCTGAACAAAGGTTGTGTTTTTGGAATAAGAAATAGACAGAGAAGATATGGTTGTAGAATACCGCAAGAAAAAAGTCAACAATTGACTGCAGCCCTGATTAAGAAATCTGGTCTCATCTTCTAGCACGAAGAAAAAAAGAGATATTAACATACTCGTTCAATTTTTCTACTATTGGTCTCCTTTTGATAGGCTTTATGTCTGCAAAAGGTTTGGTAGATTCAAAAGGAAGATCTCACATTTCCGGCATCGCTTATTCCCTTAAGTTAGATAATTGGGCCAAAATTAAAATTATATATCTTTCCCCTTACTCGACCGACCCAATTAAATCCCGTTGACTTAATTTTTTTTTACACATTGAAAATATTCTTTTTAAAGAAACCTGATTTATCCAAATTCGTTTTTAGAATACCCACATCTTTTTCGTTTAACAATTATTTTGACAGTCTCGATCATCAACATGGGCGAAATACTCGCTTTTTGATCGGTAACCTCGCCGAAATTTCCCTCGAAAGAGTTGAAGTCGTCCTGATTTCTGAGTTCACGTTCGTGTTATCTAACCCCAGATACATTAAATCGATAATCATTTATTTCAAAAGACGTTTCCACAGTCTCAGTTAACCACTTTTGTGATTAATCGATTGTCTTATCTTTTATGGGTATAAATACGGAGTGATGCCACATATAGCCTACTCACAGTGCATTGAAAATTACAACGCGGGTATGATAAGGCAACTCTCAGCGATCGACTGAGTAAAATTCCTCTGATCGATAAGACGTCACAATAAGCAGCATGGTGTCATATTTTACTCAGAAACATGTCAATTTTAACTTTATCTCTGGTTTGAATTATAAAAACTTCAGAAGAAAAATGTCACTAGAAACTTCTAACTGAATATATCTTCGATTCTCTGTATTACGTATAATCATCATAGACAACGTCAGAAGCATGTTTAATAGAGAAGATCAATGTCGGTAGACAAATCATCGGAATGCAGTGTAAACAATGCCGAAATAAGACTTAATTAATACAGATACCCAAGATTTATATGAGAGTCAGTTAGGATATAATCAGGATAATAAAGGCATTGATATTTTGTTTTATCAGCGAGTTTTACAAGGTAAGCAAATATACATTTATATGCCTCGACCGGCCTTTCCTCTGTAAATGTGTACAAAAAAGGCAAAAGTGAAACACTATTCAGAACATTATGAAAGATGAATTTGGTAAATTTCAAAAGTATATGACCTTAAGTACTTGAAAAGTGCTGCTAGAATCATGTGCTTCGTTGCTGTAAATAAAAATACAAAGAATCTTCAATAAAATTAAAGAAGTTGATGGGGTTTCAGAGAAATAATGACAATATTTATTTTATGCGATTAACAATAGGATTCTAGCAGTATTACTTATAAACATGAACTAATTGCCGATCGAATTTTTGTATCATACATACAAATGAACTTCGGGGTAGTGTTAAACCTTTTTGATTTTTTGTTAAGGTGAAAAAGCGATCTATTTTTAACTGTCAAGTAATACTATGGCACGGCAGCTTCAAAGATTGAGTCGATTCTGAAGTAAAAAAATAATATCTTTGTTAACATATTCATTTCAAGTTGGTATTCATATTCAGCACTGACTTCATAAAAGCAAACAATTTTTAAATTGATCATAATTTTGACGGTCGTTAAACTCAGAGTTGCCTTAACCTACCCGGGAACCGATGATTACTACTTTCAGTGTTGATATTACAATTGGTTGGTAACTTGTAATTAGTTAATAACTCTGCCAAATTTATGCTAAAATAATCATAAAACCGTCTGCTTATATTTATCATGAAAATTAAAATAATCCTCTACACAATGGTTAATTGGATCAAAAGGTGTGACTAATACTTCAAAATACACAGAGGTACAGAGACTGATTTTATTTGTCATTTAGCGAACACAATTACAAAACATTTCTATGAAATGTATGAATACATAAAATACATTAAATCTATTAGATTGGAAAATGAGTTTTAAGATTTTTAAAAGTGTTTTAATTCTTTATTAACTTGGTTGGAATATTAATTATAAGGTTAAAACTGTGTATATTATCATTCCTGTAGATTATGCTGCATCATAAATATTGACAGGTTGACCAAATTTAGGTTGGTACTTGTGAAGTAAAAGACTCTTTGTATTGGAAAATTTAAACATTTCTCTTAACTTCGTTAAATTTCAAGTCAACAGAAACAAAAGAGTTGGCTTGGTAATGACTATATTTAAAGTGAAATTGGGTAAATTTACAAAAATCTTTATCATTTAAATATCTTTCTTTCTTTTTTCTTCCTAGCTAGCATTATGTTTCAAATATGGGTTAAAAATTTTTTGTCGAAAAGGAAATTCTCTGAAAATATAGTGATTTCGTGTAACCTTATTATTGTAGAATCATTAAATATGACTTCACAAATATCTACATTTATTACACTGCCTTAAGTTTCTCATATATTGTTTTAATGTACTTGTAGACATTTTATAAACGAAATTTTAAAAAATTAATTGATACTTAAAGTAGGTATATTATGATCATTAAAATGATATTCAAATATAGGCTTACATGTACATCAACATACAAATGATAATGAATTAATGTATTCATGCACATGTAGTCATTGAATCAAACATGTTTAAATTTAAGATTAGCAATATCAAATGGTGAATTCGACATTAAAGGACTGTGTGCGGTTTTATGCATTTTTGCCCCCAAAATTAAAGTTTTATAAAGAGCTTTAAACATAAGGTGGAAGATAGTTAAAATCATATTGAAAATAATTGTGTATTATGTAGTAATGACGTCATAAAGATTGTCTTATTTTGAACAATTGATGTTTTGTAGCAAAATATGGGTGTTTTCTGATGGTTTTTCGACTGGGAAACAACGAGCGCAGGCTTGCTCAAGTACCATTTTTTAATATAATGTGTATAATTACCTGAAGACAAATATATGTTAAAATCGTACTTGAGCAGACCTGCGCTCTATACTTCCGAATCCAAAATCTAAAGCAAAAATGAGAATATTTTCATTTGTTTGCAAATTTGCAGGAATTAGGTCATTCAGATGACGTCATAGATAAACAGCGATTGAGCAATTACGACTAAAATCAAGATTAAAGTGATAGGCGTCTTCTATACAATGATTTATGAAGATTTTTATTTTTATACAGTACTATTTAAAAATCGGTTAGAATTGGAGGAAGATATTTGACCATACCGCACATAGTCCTTTGTTCAACATTCCATCAAGTTATATCATTATATACAAGTATATCATTTTGTTTTACAACTGGTCATACTTTTTTTTAGTTTTGTAATAAAAAAAATCGATTTATTTTATAATGTATTCTATATTTTACCATGGCAGAAAAATTTTTTTTAATTACCACCTGCCCAACTTCAAAATTTAGGGTCGGATTAGGGGAAATATAGATATTTTTATTGATAGCCTTGTAAAAATGTAACTCAAAATAAACTTCTTTGTCATAAGGTAATCGATAATCCAAACATTTTTGATTACTTCTTGAGAGTATCGTCCTCTGTCTGCACTAAATCCCACAAAGCAAAGTTAATTGCAGTGTATCTTTTGAATATATTAAGGGGCATGGTCACGATTTTGGTCAAAAATTATTTTTACGATTTTAATCTTTATAATGCTTCAGGGCACGAGCTTTGTTTACATGACGAAGAATTGTGAGCCCTGTATCTTGCTTAAAACTCGTCGACGGGCACCCAAATTTCATTTGATCATTTAAAATGCATTCATAAAGTATTGTTAATAATACAAGAGGCCCATGGGGCCACATCGCTCACCTGAGCAACAATGGGCGTTCAAAAGATATTGTGCCATATGGCCCTCGGTAGAATGGCAAAAAAATAAATATTGTAGAGTATTCGAATTTTACACTTATTTTTTCATACACGTAATCTTTGACATTGCACCTTCATGAAATACTGTTTTTACACAGAATAAGAATATCCTACGCAAGTTATAGAACTAAATATTTGGTAGGGGTACACTGTTATATAACTTCTAATTCCCTGTATTTTCGTTCTGCCCTCCTCCCCCACTTAATAAAGCGATCAAAATATATGAGAGCATATAGGTACATTTTCTTCCCCAACTACTTACTAGTTATTGTATTTTTTTTTAAAATATAATAGTCATTGTATTTTATCAAAAAAATCCTACATGTATATATGTGAAGAAGAAAATTACACCTCAATGCGGCCAATTTCTCAAATTAAAAATAATCAACAATTTAATTTTTCTTCTCCATTATAATTAAATGACTATTGTTTACCTCGCGTAAACTCGTGACTTTTATAACTTTACTCACACTTGATTGATGAATACACTGGAATGAAAAATTTTGTCACGTGACATGTTAAAGAGCTATAAAAATCAATGTTACCGTATTGAAAGGCATATCACTCTAATTTACCATGGCCCATCCATTATTTTCATTTTTAATTAAAAATAACAAATGGCTACAAACCAGGATAATTTTCCGCTGTAATATTTTCTTAGGAATAGCGATATTTTTTTTATCCCCGCAACAGAAATGTGTCAGAACAATGGAAACTGTTTTAACGATGTCGTTTTTATTTACTCACATTTCACATTATTCATTGTATAAATAGGAGGCCCCAGAGAGTAGTTATATACAGCATATCATTCTTTAATTTTCTTGTGTACAAGTATTTAACATACTCTAATTCATATAGAATTTCTAATAATCAACCAAAATTTCAGCGTCAATCGTAGAATTATAAGCAAGATGAGCTCAAAATTTTGCTTGTTTGAGTCATATTTTGTTCACATGAGTTTATTACATCCAGCTTAAGATTTTTAACTTGGTATTTCCTATTCGGCATTTAAAATGGACAAAAAATGAATCTGTGTACAAACATAAAATTGTGAGCAAATCTCTGTATTTTGCTTATAATTCGAAGCTTAACACTCAAATATGGTAAGTAAATAGAAATTGTAAACAATTAATCACAAGAAACATGCACTATAACAAATTAAGAACACAATTTATTTTTCAATATGAATCATATACATGTATATACCCACACATTTCCGTCAGCGATATTAAACTATATTTAAACTGAATAAACTCGAGAAAATGCCGAGCATCTCAACAAAACATTTTGCATTATTCTACCATTACAAAAAGATGATACCGAATTACCGATAGCCTGAATGAATTGCATTTTAGTTCTTTCTTAATACATCAGATGTTGCTTAATTTGCGCAGGTAAACAGTAAACTGTTTGATTTACCGAAGTCTCTGTTTGATTTGATACGTAAAAATCAGGAAATACAAGCGACAGTTCCCAGGTTAACGCAAAGCATAAATGAAAACGAAGCGAAAATCACACAAGCTAACACCACCGTCATATGAAAAAATTGTCAATGCATTGAAATATTTAGCCTAAATTTACTTCACAAAATCGGCACCAATGTATATTGCATGTTTCAAAGATTCCCTTCGTACACGAACTGTTGCACAACAAACAAATTCATCATTGTCAGATTGACCCGTTTATCATATAGGGTCATGGCTGCTTTAAACAAAGAACCTCGTTTTAGAATTATGGAATACGAGTCTTGGTAAAATGGGTAAGCTAACCTGGGCCGGGGCAAAATCAAAGCAAGGGCAGATCGGCAATCGTCAATTCCAATTACGCATTATTTTGCCGCAATATTTACAGCGAATACAAATATACTGGTCAGTAAATTTCTTGAAATTTTAATGAGATTGGCAGATTAATAACTGTCAATCTTTTGTTTTGCCCTGGCCCGGTCATGCCTACCCATATTACCAAGACTCATGGATGCTATAAATTGCTTGAAACACGCCTTTTCTATCTTATTATTCTCGTGATAACTCAGATTTGAAACAGAATTAGCCCATAATTTTTGCAATTTATATTTTCCTTCCCATAAGGATTATTCATGCTAAATTACGTTGAATTTGCCTAAGCATAGTAGTTCTTGCGAAGAAGATCTTTTAAATGCACCCCCTTTTTTAAAGTTTTGAGGTTTCCTCCGCTTTCGATGAAAATTTGTCTTTCATTTCTGAAATTTATATTCATCTTTTCATAAGAATGCTTTGAGCCAAATTTAATTGAATCTGGTTAAGTGGTTTTAGAGAAGAAGTTCAAAATGTGAAAAGTTTACAGACGGACAGACGGACGGACAGACGGACGACGGACAAAATATGATCAGATAAGCTCACTTGAGCTTTCAGCTCAGGTGAGCTAAAAAACAGAAAAATAAAATTTGATTAAAATTGTGACCACGCCCCTTTAAGGGCATGTGAGATCACCTAGAGGAGACAACAATAAATAAGCTTTGCTTTAGAGTATAAGAACCCGAAATAACAATTTCTAAAACGAGGCAAGCTCCTGACAAACAAGATGATAAAACAAGTTTATCAACTGTCTCGATTGAAGTCATCATTGACTTAGTTTTATGACCGATAAAACGACCTGTTTATTTTGTTACTTTCAAAGGGGGGGGGGGGGGGGTCATCAAAATGAATTGGGGCACATAGCACTATGTTTAAGTCTCATTCATCTAGAAAAGGTGCAGCCATTAATGTGGCTAAGTTGTAGAAACCTTTGTCTTTGTCTTACAAGCTATCAATCAGAATTAAATATTTTGTATTACTTGTTTTATTCAAATTTACAATCTAGCTGTAAAACTATCATTTTAGAGTTTGATACGTGAATCTCGGTTGTGGGTTCCTCAATTATTTACAAGGCATTTATTTCATACAGAACTAGGTCAAAAGGTGTGTGCATATTAAGGAACATAAATGTTAGAAATAAAATTGTGGCGGCAATGAAAAAAAGGTATATAATGGTTGATTTATGAATGTAAAATATTTTAACTTTTTGAGAGGTTTAAGACAAGCCACATTATTGGATCTTTTATGTGGTGCCAATGATATTGGCAAAATAAAATTGAAAGAATGGATATAAAGCATTCAAATTATTTAAATGCAAAACTCATTTCCTTCGAGTTGCTGCCCCGAAAAATTAAAATATCCTGATGACATTGAAGCCATTAACACAACAGTAAGATAGCCCACAAGGCTCATTCGAGATTCATCGAGCGCGATTCGAAATACGAGAATAATTAAAGATTCGAATTTTAAGATTCAAAAATAAATTCACCAATCAAATTAAGGATTTGAAAAACTGTAACGAAGCGACATCATACTATTCTAAATAAAGATAATCCGTCCATGCTCTTATTAATAGAAAAATAATAGGTTATCCCTAACTTAAGTATAGAGTAATTAAGCAATCGAGGATATCATGGGACAGAGTGTAGTGTGGAAGCAATTTCAGACAGTGTAGATTTAAGTTTAATTTTCGGTGATATAGTGAGGCCGTGTTTACATGTGTATCATTATCTTTTAGGTTGTTTGAGAGACAACGCCCGACAAGCTAAAGACGGGTAATTCATGTCTCTAATGTAATGTGCATGTAATTGTTGTTGGAATCGATATATTTATTGCTATGAGACTGTTGGATTTCTCTAGGATATATTTGGTATTCAGACACTGGTGGATATCTTGCTATTGAATTGACGTTGATGGGTTATGATCATGCAGGGTAGCATCTTTTGTGATATTGATATGACTAAATACTGTGTATATTTTGTTAGAGGATCTCTTGTCCTATCTAAATAAAGTAAAGTTTATATTGGAATGGTAGTTTTGTAGAATTTGCATCTGTTGGTTTCAAAACAGTAATTTTCCATGCATTTTCGAACGTTAAACTGCTTGCGTTTTTTAAATATTACATGTAGCTGGAAATGGGTATGGCGTCAAGACATATGGGTGTAACATCACAACATTAAAGATAGAACAGAGTGCATGTATTTGTATTTGATTACGTTTGAAGGGAAATTTCTACATGTAATAAGTTCCTTTTTCTGTAGTCATAGAGCAACATGTAAAGTTGAGTATTACTGTAAACGTATTACTTTTGGCTGTGTATTCTATTCAGCGTTTTCGGCGGAAAATAGGGTACGCTAAATAAAGTTCATCGCAAATGTGAAATATATTAGTAGATAAATAGGTACCTTCAGAAATGCGCTAAATCAAATCCACGTTAACTTGTTGAAAGATCATTTTTCGCCAAATATCGTACACGCTAAATGTAGTAAGTTTTTAGTACACATTCATTAAAGGATTATCCCTCCTCCCAGTGATACGGAAGATGAAGGAGAGCGATGTGAGAAGTTTAATGGAATTCGAGAGGATCGATGAGAAAAAAGGATAGCATAAAAAGAAAGTAGATCAAGAGAGCAGTGGTGCTAATTATTGTAGAGCCACTTCATGTTATTTTGGAATTGGCAGGTTAGATTCAAAATAACACTTTAAATGCATGCGAGTGTGAATAACTGTTGATGGCAGTTTCAGATATATATCATATACAACATATATATACATTCAAAAAGATATAATGTTGAATTTGGGATACTTACCTGGCATTTCTAATGTGGCAATGTTAGCAGGTTGATGTATGTCATCATTATCATGTCCAAATACTTTTAATGAACTTGTTTAATTTTGTTAAATAAGGTTGTTTAGATGGGTAATTAATTATGGAAAAGTTAGCCAAAATGAGGTAAATAATGACATATCTTGTTATCACAAAAATTTAAATGGTAAAACAGATTTTAGGTTGTTTAATTATTGCAGATATTTGTAGCCTGGTGTGGTTAGGAAGAAGAAATAAATAACAAGGAAAATAGAGGACGTGATGAAGCAATCCCTCTGGCTGGAAAGGAGTATGAGGGAAAGACGAAAGAAAAGGTTAAGATTTTGGCCACATAGCATGATCCTTAAGAGTTAGTACTGTTAATAACTGTAGACGAAATAACTAGTTTAGCTCTTAACGTGCGTCATAAGGAGTTGGGGGTATATGAGGTAAAGACACTGTGGGCGTTTACAGGGAAAAATTAACATGGCGTATTTGTGTTTAACTGTATCAGGAGGGCGGGGTGCAGATGTTTTATCTACAGCTGTGAATAAGCATTTCAAAGAGCATCATTATTGAGAGTCTAAATGTGAGTTGGCTTAAGAGGTTAGAATTAAAACATGGCCAAAAACATGGGGACATTAATATTAAAGGTCACCACTGGCAGGACTGTAGCGCATGTATCCTGGACCAGGTTATCCCTTCCTCTTTTTACCTCAGAATCAGTATATGGGTGAGTGTATTAGACCAAGGGGAATCATTTTTGTTATTTTGTATATTGTGGGATGGGACCTCCTCCTTTATGAAAATCATCAATTTTAAAAATTGAAAAAGGCAAGCTACTGGATTTTTTTAGATAGCCTAGAGTACAAAACCTTCAAATTACGTAATCTCGCTTTAGTTTCCATAACCTCATTGGCCTTGGTGTCAATGAGGTACGTCTTGTCGCTGTTTGGGGTTTTAACCTGCTCTACACACTGCTGTATCACGATGTTTGATAATGGCTATGATAAAGGGTAAAGAAACAGGGGAGAGCTACCGGTGTGTGAGAATATGCAAAAAACTTGTCAGTATTGCTTTTTAAGTGAAATGAAATGAAACGTTATTTTTCCGTCGTAATATTGTGATATGATTACATCACAAAAGGTATTAATATATTCGTTTATTTTGCACAGTGATAATATCATTTAATAAAAATCATTCATAGTTTTTACAAACGTTTAGTCAACATTGCAAGATATGTATCTTTGAGGTCATCTTTCTAAAACAAAAAGTCTACATCACCTACATGTACCTCATGTTTTCTTAATAACTTAAAATCAAAATAAGCATTCATTATTAATTATTAATCATTATTAATTCTTCATGTAAAAAAAAGCTAGAAAGGACATTTAAAGGGACAACAATTTGTGGGGAAAATATTAATCAATATTTCTAGATGCAGCTAAAGATAAAATAAACAGTGAAGTGTAATATTGTGGAATTTCATGTCCCTTTTTGAACAAACCAATTCATAATCTAAGAACGTCACTAGTAGGTTAAATTCCCATTATTTGAGTGGCTGGACTTTAAAGACCTGCCTCCACAGTAACAACCATTTCATAGATCCACATGAATGCACAGTTGCAACCGTACTAAGTCTTATGCATTCATGTGGATCTATAACTAAAAACAATAACTAATACTTCTTTGGATGGTGTTCTACAGGAAGTTGCACCGTGAGGTAAAAATTGGATGTCAAATTTTAACATGGTTACAAATCCCGAAAAGTTTGATCTAGTATGTTTTATTATCTGCTAATGTGCTGTACAATTCTTTGTCATTGTTGTGAAATACTGTCAACATTTTTACATTGGGAATAGTAGAAGCGAGTAGGAATGGGATATTTTCAATTTATTTGGATGATTTCCCTTTTTCCGGGTTCTTCGGGTTCAAATATGTGTGCTCATTGAATGCAAGATCTTCAGCATTTGTGTGAAACTACTATGGCTCCAATAGCACAAATGTGTATTTTTTTGAGAAGTAGAAATAGACAAAGAAGATATTGTTGTAGAATACAGTAAGAAAAAGTTGAAAATTGACTGCAGCTGTGTGGCAACGCACTTTGAAAAAAATACGCACATTGAAAAAAATGTTCACCTCTTTTTTCACATATTTCATATTTGCAATAAGCCGGTTGAAATATATTATTCATTGATCTCCATTATTCATATATATGTAAATCATATTCGTTCGGGCATAGCCCAATATAACAGATAAGAGGTAAATTTGTTGCATATTCAAAAAAAAGGAAAATGCAATTGCAACACGATGAAGTTTGTGTCATATTTGGATAATTCAAACCTCCCAATCTTTTTTTCTGTGTAAATTAGGGTCTTCCGTCTTCAGCGGAAGACCCTACTATTATTCTATTGTTTCTTTTTTAGTTCACTTTTCTAATTATTAGGGTCTTCCGTCTTCAGCGGACGACCCTACTATTATTCTATTGTTTCTTTTTCACTTTTCTTATTATTAAGGTCTTCCGTTTCCAACGGAAGACCTTATTGTTATTCGTCGGTTTCTTTTTCCCTATTATTATTATTTTTCTTCTTCCGTTTTTGGTGCACGCGATTTCTCAGAAACGACTTGTCCAATCTCCATTAAAATTTCAGATGTGATACATATGCGGCTAACTTGATAGCAAATTGTTTGCATCGATGACGTCACATCCGTTTTTGCGATATTGACGTTTTGACGATTTTTATATGGGTATTTTGTCTGCGGCAGTTCTCCTAAAGTATAAAAGATATTGCGCTCAAAATTCTACAGTTGGTAGAGGAAAGATTGAAGTTTTTCATGGTTGTTGTTTCACATGTCTAGCACTACATGCGCCAAAGCTCGGTAGGGATCGAAAATTAAGATATGAAAAGCGTCGTCAATTTTCGTGCTTTTCCTCTTTTATCTCTTTTCTGGAAAATATATTGTTAAAACATGTAACGTAAAATTAGTTTGAATTTACAAGACCTTTCAGCTGATATCAGGAAAAAGGGGCTGGCCCCTCAAATTAGGGACCTAGAGGGCTCTAAAGTATTTTGCCCATAGCTCTTCACCGAGGGATATTTTGTAATAAATTATAGAAGCAAATATGTTCATCTTACAGTTATGAAGCCCAACAGTATATTGATTTTCTCATGTGTTATGTAATTAGGGGTTTTTAGGGGTCAAAAGTCCAAAACTTTGATCACCTATATCTCGAGAAGGAGA
The DNA here is from genome assembly GCF_025612915.1 of Magallana angulata. Taxonomy (NCBI): domain Eukaryota; kingdom Metazoa; phylum Mollusca; class Bivalvia; order Ostreida; family Ostreidae; genus Magallana; species Magallana angulata. The sequence continues at coordinate 4,700,798 of NC_069119.1, forward strand.
AATATTTTGAAATGCAGTATTAAAGAAAAGATTCTTAAAATGAGGTACTTAACAACATGCAACATTCAAAATTTGGTTCAGCGGCCCCAATAAGGAGATAAGGGACCGGCCCCTAAAACATTCTTTCTCAGATATCTCAAGAATGGTAACAAATTTCCAAACAATTGTTGAACAAAATGTCTTTAAAATCAAATAACTTTTCATTTAAAAGGTTTCCAAGAAAGAGGTACTGGCCCCTATTACTGGATATTTCAATTTGAACCTTTTATTTCAACCCAGTACCATTCTTAATTTTTGTACCAATGACCAGACCAATTAGTTTATTTTTAAGCGAGTTATGAGTTTTGGGGCATTTGAGTTTCGATTGTCGTGCTTGACATGTACTGTAGAAAAAAATTCTTCACTCAATCATAATGAAATTTTGTGTAAATGTACCTCGGACCCCATTCGTATTGTCTGCCAAATATGCAGCGGATTGAACAATTAAAAAGAAATTCCTGAGACCAAGCGGCGGGTATAGCCAGTACGGGGACTTAAAATTTACACAGTTCTAGGGATGTAAGCAGCCGCGTACTATTTCTGTTGCATGTATATTTCTTGTTTTTCCGTTTAGTCTGTATCTACGATAGCGTGTGAACTACTTATGGATGTTAGAACTGTGGAAATTGCTGTCATCAAATTTTTACCGAATAAATTTACGTGTTACTGACTTCGTTATTTCTACATTTATAAAGATTTTTTATCAATCCTGTTGAAATAAAACAGTCAAACACAATAGTAAACGACACGAAAAAATAAATCACAACACTGAAATACAAGTGCAAAATGCATCAGTCATTGGTTTAGGACTTTACTTCCCCTAAATGTCGTTAACCGAATCCAAGATCCACACCTCAAAATTCTACTTTCGATTTACTTACGACGAAAATCAAGATCGGGTCTTTTCACCCCCCTCCAGACACAAACACGCATCAATATTTCAAATGACCTCGCACTCTTACCAGACATGTGTAGTCAGACATCTCACACGTTGTTTTTCATCTCATACAAAAATTTAGCTCCTGTCCCGAGCGGAAACGCCCCAAATTCAAAAAGAAATTCGGGCATTATTTCGCGTCCTCCATGTTTTGACGTGAACCTTCGCTGAAATACTGTTATGACACCTGCAAAGCCTGTGTGTTCTAATCTCGCCGGAGCCAATGTCTTTTTTTCTTTCTTTTTTTTGGATTTTTTTAACTAAAATATTCAACATAAAGGGGTTGTTGGTCTGTAGTACAGGTTGAAAATACTCTTCCATTAAGATTTAGACAAATACAGTCTTTAATTATTAGGGTCTTCCGTCTTCAGCGGAAAACCCTTCTTTTATTCTATTGTTTCTTATTCACTTTTCTTATTATTAAGGTCTTCCGTTTCCAACGTTATTCTTCGGTTTTTCCCCTATTATTAAGGTCTTCCATTGATGTACTAAACAACATGCAACCTTCAAATTGTAATTCAAATAAGGAGATAAGGGCCCGGTCCCTAAAAATTTTTTCTCAGATATCTCAAAAACGGTAACGAATTTCTGTTGATCAACCCATCTTTAAAATTAAATAACCTTTCATTTGATACTAAGAAAATGGGACTGGCTCCATATATTATAGACTCAAAGGGCTTTAAAATCTTATATCTATAGCTCATCGCCGTAGGATATTTTGAAATGGACTATAGAAGCAAATATGATTATCTTGCAGTTATAAAGTCCAACAGCATAACGATTTTCTCAAGTGTTACGTAATTAGGGGGTTTTGGGGTGCAAAATTCAAAACTTTGATCACCTATACCTCCAAAAGGAATAATATTTTAAAATGCGCTAAAAAAAAAAGAGATGCTCAAAATGATATACTTAACATAATCCAATCTTCAAAATTTGGTTCAGTGGCCTTAATATGGAGATAACGGACCGTCCCCTAAAACGTTTTTTCTCAGATATCTCACAAACAGTAACGAATTTCCTGAAAACTGTTGAGCGAAATTTCTTTGAAAATAAATGACTTTTCATTTGATACCACGAAAAAGGGGATTGCCCCATATATTAAGGACTTAGAGGGCTCTAAAATCTTTTATCTCTAGCTCTTAACCGATGGATATTTTGTGAAAAATTATAGAAGCAAATATGATTATCTTTCAGTTATGATGCACGACAGCATAACAATTGTTTCATGTGTTACGTAATAAGGGGTTTTAAGGGGTCAAAATCCAAAACTTTGATCACCTATATCTCCAAAATTAAAAATATTTTGAAATGCAGTATAGAATAACAGATTCTCAAAAAATGAACCTAAAATCATGCAACCTACAAAATTTGGTTTAGTGGCCTTAATATGGAGATAAGTGACCGGCCCCTAAAAAAAATTTCTCAGATATCTCAAAAACAGTAACGAATTTCTAAACAATTGTTGAACAAAGTGTCTTTAAAATTAAATGACATTTCATTTGATACCACGAAAGGGCTGGTCCCTAATATATAGGACCTAAAGAGCTCTAAAGTTTTTTTCTCTAGCCTTTTACTGAGGTATATTTTGTAATGTATTATGGAAGCAAATATATTTATCTTACAACCTTAATCTTGCAACCTTCAAACTTTGGCACAGTGGCCCCAATAAGGAGAAAATGGACCGGCCCCTAAAACGTTTTTCTTAGATATCTCAAGAATGGTGACGAATTTGTTAACACTTATTGAACAAAGCTCTTACACCTAAAACAAAAAAGCATCTTGCCCTTGCACCTTTTTTTCTATTCTTAAACATGTTTAGTTGTTCACAGCAAAATCAAGATCGAACTCAAATTTTAAAATCAGACGGAAGACCGCCTCGTTGCTCGCAACGAGATCGTGTCTAGTTGCTATCTATTTCCGTCCGTCGTATTGCGTCGTGCGTCTGTGCGTCGTCCGTCGTGCGTACACATAAAACCTATCTTGAAAATTGACAAATATTGGGAAATTATTTTCTATCAGAGTCTTGCATCTTTTTAGTATAAGGGCATGCGCCCTATTATGATCTTGAAGGTTTTGGCTAAAACTATAGGTTTTATAGTCGTTTTTGAAATATTTCAGTCAGGAAGGTGGTCATCATTACAACATTATAATTTTTCTACTCCAAAATGAAACTTAATTAAATGCATATATATATAATACTCCTCTACAACTGTGTGTATGGGCTATGTTACTCAGGTGACAGTTAAGTGGCCACTTTTATTTAGAGGAATAAATGTTCACATTGCAGTTTGGTGTTAAAATTTGGCTTTTAATCATTTTACTTCGATTGTTTTCTTCAAATCTCATAGAATAGCATAGCATACCATATCATTTAGTACTTCGATTTTTTTAATTTATCACAGCATAGCATACAAATCTCTTCGCACAGCATTGAAATCTCAAAGCATATCTGATTCATTAAAATCGCGTGAATGCAATTTAAAACCATTACATAAAAGATGCTTAGGAGGCTTAATGGGTAAAATCATTTAAAAATTCTATTTAGATCAATTTAAGAAGACGAGTTCCATATAAAGATATAAGAAACTATTCAAATTCTACAGATTAAACATATGAATGTTATTTTTACTCAATCATAGTTTATAACTTAACAAATCATCTAAAATCAAGTCAAAGTGAGACATCTTAAGTAAGATATATCTGTGATAAATTATGTTGACATCTTCAGATATCTTAGAGTGGCCATAAGAATGACATACTTTCATTAACATGGCTCCTGATTATTGTTGTTGTAATGTTCATATCCAACTACAAGAATATTTGTATCCCCTACCTGTTTACACGTGCATTCATTCTCTTGCCTAGAATTTTTTTTTTACAATCTTCATTGTAGGTGTCGCGCAAATATCAACGCTTGTCCCATTTGTTTCACACATTCCAGATTTTTCTTATTATTGCCAAAATCAGTGGTATCACAAAACTGCCTTAAGTTTGCTCTTTTACTTAAACTCTATGAGCCAAACATTGTAAAACAACATAAGATTTGCTTAATCTGCCTTTATAATGAGACATGATCTAAAACAGAAAGATTATTTCTATTTTTAACAATGATTAGAAACGAATATATTTTTGCAAATGTTACTTCTTTCTTGCCTTGTGATGACATAAAGAGCACAAAAGTCTGAAAAAATTCTTTAAATAAGAAAAAGTATTGATGGCATCATGTTTCCTTGTGATTTGAACAAGCTTTTGTTTAATGTTTTATTATCTATAAAACCAAGAGCAACAATCTGTAGCTTGTATACTTCGGATTTACAAAATGATATCAAAAGGGAAAAATCACGTCTTTGTCAAAATTGTATTTTTCAGATTTTTCTAATTTACAATGCTATTGTAATGCTTGCCTAATAATCATCCAAAATTTGAGTGTCGGTCGTAAAATTAAAAACAAGTTAAGAAACTCTGAAGTTCTTAGCTTATAAACAAAACTCCTGTCTTGTTTATGTTTACACCGGTAAATGTTCATTTTCAAGCTGATTTTTCTATACTAGTACTTGCTGATATGTTTTGATACATAAATAAACAGTGTCTAGTGTTTGTCACCCTCATATAAAGTTAAAATATGGAATACTCAAAATGTTAACAAAAACATCACATAACATTGTTTTCATAACAAGGAATTGTGAGCTCATATCGCTTATAAATGTTCGTTAAATTTTGGTTGCTTATCAAAAATGCTTTATTGAAGCATTCTAAATATTCAAAATTAGAATTTAGGTTTTGACCAATATCGGGACCATTCCTCTTTTAAGACGCATTATCCAAAGTTTTCAACACGGTTTATGCAAATGAAACTCAAGATTGGTTTTTGGTAAAAAAAAAAAAAATCTTAGATTTAGATCTGCATTCCATGTCATACATATATATGCAACTAAACAAATAATTATAATATTAAAAATTAATAAATTAGTTTCATGTCGATGTATAGATCTAAACTCCAACTGTTCTAAAACAATTTCACTTTTCAACAATATTCACATATTGGATATAATGAAAGTAATAATCAAAAAGTATTTTAATTAGACAGGATAATTAACAGTATTGTAGATGTTTGTTAAAGCAGCATTTGACATTAAAACACGAAGACGATGTAAAATGCCTATTTTGATCCGACCAAGTAAGTGATTCATCTATGGATAAATAGATTCTATTTTTCAACTGTGAAATAATCTATAGTGAACACACAAATTTAAAAAAACGTAGTTTTCCCAACAAAGAAACTTATATTATTAATGCCTATAAATGTTACCATGATAAAACTTAAAAAAGCAATTATAGATCTACCTCATACTTTTTCAAAAGGAAAAAAAAAACAAGTTGATAAGATTTTTATTTACGTTTTTAAATTCATTTTTTCAGGGTAAGTTGTGGGGTGCATTTTGTCGAATGGTGATATACAATATCAAAGTTTTAATTTTTCTGGACTTAATGAATTTATAAAAAATACAATAATTATGAAAGTTTCTCATAACCCACGAGCAATGAGCTCGAGGTCAAAATCTTTTTAACTTATTTTCTGCTTTTTCCATTCAGATGATATCATATTCTACTTTTTCTCTGCTTGAAAAAATAACACTTTGATAACAAATGTCGATCAAAAAAACCGTTATTTTTTTTTTACCTTTTATCAATCGTTCTAGAACCTGTGAAGCATAAACTTGTTCTAGGAAACGCCTGTGGTACAAGACTGTATCCCGATGATATTTCCCCAGAGGACTTTATATAATTAAAATCTATAAACTGATGATGTCACATTGGATTTTGAATCTTTAATCTTGTGTAACGGGAATAAACGTTGACTTTAATGGACCATACAAAGAATCTAAACGATGTTCAAAATCCACATATAGTAAAAAGATTCAATAAAAGTGTACCCAAAGAACTTGCCCACCATGTTACATCATACCATACTTCTTTTTTGTTGTTACAAGTCTTGTCAGTTAAAATCATATTTATTAATATATTGTAATCATGACTTGTACATGTATGAGCACTAATTGAAGAGGAGTTTGAAAATCAAGTATTTTCAACTTTGTGCTGTGAGTTTAAACCTGGGACAGAAAAAATCCAAACAATGGTAAAATGTATACCAACATCACAAACATTTGAAAGATTTTTCATGAAAATCCTTAAATGGATAGTACTTTATGACACTCGAGATTTCTCTCTAAATTACATTCATTTGTCTGGTTCATAAACTGAAGTTATCGGACTTTGTACATGTACGTAGTGTCACTGAAAAAAAGAAAAGAAATGACAATGAACCACTTAAAGAACTCATATACCTATCATTTTCATATTGCAAGAAACAATATTTTACGATAAAATAAAATATCCAAGAAGAGAGAGTTTTGTACATTTAGTTTTATTTACATGCACGTATACATGTATATACATTCTCGGGTTTAAAGGATTAAATCATGCTTTGTGTTTTCTCCTTTCTCTCTGCCTCCATTATTTTTATTTTATAGTATTGACGTGGATTTGATAGATGTGTTTTGGATAAAACAATCGCACAAAAAACAGTTTTAATAGACATGCATGTCTGTCGGTATATGGTTAATGACTCTTGGGTGTCTCTTAGCTGTTAGCATATTTTGCATCAATCATTACCTTTAAAAAATCAATCTACGGTCTGTGCGTTAAGATCTTCAATATCTTGTTTTTAACTCATCAAAAATTATGATAGAATATTCTCTGTCCAATTCTGCAGTGAGGCCACAATTAGTTGCATGGTTCCTGGTTAATCTTTTTAAAGATTGTCGGCAATGCACCGCAAACAAATACAAAGGACAACTATAAACACTGTTTCAATTTTTAGGCATCCATGTTCCAAACACTGGTTAAAGGGAAGGTTGGGGAGGAAAGAGAAACTCGAACAGCAACTGCCAGTTGCAAGTACGATCTTTAACCATGTAAACTTTAATGCACCATGGACTGCCAATTACCTGGCTTTTGTGAAACACAACTTTCAACTTTTATAAACTCGACAGATCAATTGATCGACGATACAAAAAGGAGTAATAGTCAGTTTTACTTCAGAGAAAACTGGAGGATTTTTGTAAAAAAAAAAATTAGTATGTAACCGTCGTACAACATAAACATACTCGTGTTCTATGGTGTATCATTGTTCAATTTTATCACAAAGTACAGATAAAATATGTTGTGTCAATAAAAAAAATACAATAACAAACCGTCAACCATCTCAAAACTCCATTATACGAAATACAAATTCAAAGCAGTGCAACACGGACCTCCAAAAAGATAGAGGTAGGATCAGGTGCCTAGGAGGAGTGAGCATCCTAAGCCTTTTACTTTTAAAACTGTACTGTTTGGTTGACCACAACACGAGGCTGTGTTATTGCTTGTATGGCAAAGTTAACAAACTGCGTATGTGTATTATGCTTAATATGCAGTACATCATTCTGTTCTACTGCTAAACGCTGTTTGATGAGGAAGGGAATCAAATGTGAAATTGAGTGTACATAAAAGAGCATTTTCTTTGAGAGAACATATCTATTACGATCAAAGTTTACCTAATTTTAGACGATTGTGATATTTGAACAATTAGAGCACGTTTCACAGCATGTTTGTGCAACCCGCGTGTATTCCCCGATTGCAAGCAACACTGTCGTTGTGATATTTCTAGGAGCGCACCTGCTCAAATAGCTCATGATTTATTAAACATAAAGTGTATGCAATTGTAGGATTTATTCTTATGAATATTACTGGTTGAAACAATAATACGAGAGAGAGAGAGAGAGAGAGAGAGAGAGAGAGAGAGAGAGGTGGTCATGCTACACGATCTACGTGTATGCACCCTCACAAAACTTATTCACGGTTTTGAACTTCAAGGTTAAGAGTTTATTGATAAGAAAAATATGATAATGAGAACACTGTGTTCCAACTTAAACCCTAAATGACAAAGTCGTCGACGGCTGACATTAATCAGTGGTGTGATTTAAACCTGTCCCTCGTGCCGGGTCCTCCAGTGCCTTACATATTATTCATCTACCTTAATGTTTTCAGCAACACATCCGTTTTTGCGATATTGACGTTTTGACGATTTTTATATGGGTATTTTGTCTGCGGCAGTTCTCCTAAAGTATAAAAGATATTGCGCTCAAATTTCTACAGTTGGTAGAGGAAAGATTGAAGTTTTTCATGGTTGTTGTTTCACATGTCTAGCACTACATGCGCCAAAGCTCGGTAGGGATCGAAAATTAAGATATGAAAAGCGTCGACAATTTTCGTGCTTTTCCTCTTTTATCTCTTTTCTGGAAAATATTTTGTTAAAACATGTAATGTAAAATTAGTTTGAATCAACAAGACCTTTCAGCTGATATCAGGAAAAAGGGGCTGGCCCCTCAAATTAGGGACCTAGAGGGCTCTAAAGTATTTTGCCAATAGCTCTTCACCGAGGGATATTTTGTAATAAATTATAGAAGCAAATATGTTCATCTTACAGTTATGAAGCCCAACAGTATATTGATTTTCTCATGTGTTATGTAATCAGGGGTTTTTAGGGGTCAAAAGTCCAAAACTTTGATCACCTATATCTCGAGAAGGAGAAATATTTTGAAATGCAGTATTAAAGAAAAGATTCTTAAAATGAGGTACTTAACAACATGCAACATTCAAAATTTGGTTCAGCGGCCCCAATAAGGAGATAAGGGACCGGCCCCTAAAACATTCTTTCTCAGATATCTCAAGAATGGTAACAAATTTCCAAACAATTGTTGAACAAAATGTCTTTAAAATCAAATAACTTTTCATTTAAAAGGTTTCCAAGAAAAAGGTACTGGCCCCTATTACTGGATATTTCAATTTGAACCTTTTATTTCAACCCAGTACCATTCTTAATTTTTGTACCAATGACCAGACCAATTAGTTTATTTTTAAGCGAGTTATGAGTTTTGGGGCATTTGAGTTTCGATTGTCGTGCTTGACATGTACTGTAGAAAAAAATTCTTCACTCAATCCTAATGAAATTTTGTGTAAATGTACCTCGGACCCCATTCGTATTGTCTGCCAAATATGCAGCGGATTGAACAATTAAAAAGAAATTCCTGAGACCAAGCGGCGGGTATAGCCAGTACGGGGACTTAAAATTTACACAGTTCTAGGGATGTAAGCAGCCGCGTACTATTTCTGTTGCATGTATATTTCTTGTTTTTCCGTTTAGTCTGTATCTACGATAGCGTGTGAACTACTTATGGATGTTAGAACTGTGGAAATTGCTGTCATCAAATTTTTACCGAATAAATTTACGTGTTACTGACTTCGTTATTTCTACATTTATAAAGATTTTTTATCAATCCTGTTGAAATAAAACAGTCAAACACAATAGTAAACGACACGAAAAAATAAATCACAACACTGAAATACATGTGCAAAATGCATCAGTCATTGGTTTAGGACTTTACTTCCCCTAAATGTCGTTAACCTGAATGGGTAAAATCATTTAAAAATTCTATTTAGATCAATTTAAGAAGACGAGTTCCATATAAAGATATAAGAAACTATTCAAATTCTACAGATTAAACATATGAATGTTATTTTTACTCAATCATAGTTTATAACTTAACAAATCATCTAAAATCAAGTCAAAGTGAGACATCTTAAGTAAGATATATCTGTGATAAATTATGTTGACATCTTCAGATATCTTAGAGTGGCCATAAGAATGACATACTTTCATTAACATGGCTCCTGATTATTGTTGTTGTAATGTTCATATCCAACTACAAGAATATTTGTATCCCCTACCTGTTTACACGTGCATTCATTCTCTTGCCTAGAAATTTTTTTTACAATCTTCATTGTAGGTGTCGCGCAAATATCAACGCTTGTCCCATTTGTTTCACACATTCCAGATTTTTCTTATTATTGCCAAAATCAGTGGTATCACAAAACTGCCTTAAGTTTGCCTTTTTACTTAAACTCTATGAGCCAAACATTGTAAAACAACATAAGATTTGCTTAATCTGCCTTTATAATGAGACATGATCTAAAACAGAAAGATTATTTCTATTTTTAACAATGATTAGAAACGAATATATTTTTGCAAATGTTACTTCTTTCTTGCCTTGTGATGACATAAAGAGCACAAAAGTCTGAAAAAATTCTTTAAATAAGAAAAAGTATTGATGGCATCATGTTTCCTTGTGATTTGAACAAGCTTTTGTTTAATGTTTTATTATCTATAAAACCAAGAGCAACAATCTGTAGCTTGTATACTTCGGATTTACAAAATGATATCAAAAGGGAAAAATCACGTCTTTGTCAAAATTGTATTTTTCAGATTTTTCTAATTTACAATGCTATTGTAATGCTTGCCTAATAATCATCCAAAATTTGAGTGTCGGTCGTAAAATTAAAAACAAGTTAAGAAACTCTGAAGTTCTTAGCTTATAAACAAAACTCCTGTCTTGTTTATGTTTACACCGGTAAATGTTCATTTTCAAGCTGATTTTTCTATACTAGTACTTGCTGATATGTTTTGATACATAAATAAACAGTGTCTAGTGTTTGTCACCCTCATATAAAGTTAAAATATGGAATACTCAAAATGTTAACAAAAACATCACATAACATTGTTTTCATAACAAGGAATTGTGAGCTCATATCGCTTATAAATGTTCGTTAAATTTTGGTTGCTTATCAAAAATGCTTTATTGAAGCATTCTAAATATTCAAAATTAGAATTTAGGTTTTGACCAATATCGGGACCATTCCTCTTTTAAGACGCATTATCCAAAGTTTTCAACACGGTTTATGCAAATGAAACTCAAGATTGGTTTTTGGTAAAAAAAAAAAAATCTTAGATTTAGATCTGCATTCCATGTCATACATATATATGCAACTAAACAAATAATTATAATATTAAAAATTAATAAATTAGTTTCATGTCGATGTATAGATCTAAACTCCAACTGTTCTAAAACAATTTCACTTTTCAACAATATTCACATATTGGATATAATGAAAGTAATAATCAAAAAGTATTTTAATTAGACAGGATAATTAACAGTATTGTAGATGTTTGTTAAAGCAGCATTTGACATTAAAACACGAAGACGATGTAAAATGCCTATTTTGATCCGACCAAGTAAGTGATTCATCTATGGATAAATAGATTCTATTTTTCAACTGTGAAATAATCTATAGTGAACACACAAATTTAAAAAAACGTAGTTTTCCCAACAAAGAAACTTATATTATTAATGCCTATAAATGTTACCATGATAAAACTTAAAAAAGCAATTATAGATCTACCTCATACTTTTTCAAAAGGAAAAAAAAAACAAGTTGATAAGATTTTTATTTACGTTTTTAAATTCATTTTTTCAGGGTAAGTTGTGGGGTGCATTTTGTCGAATGGTGATATACAATATCAAAGTTTTAATTTTTCTGGACTTAATGAATTTATAAAAAATACAATAATTATGAAAGTTTCTCATAACCCACGAGCAATGAGCTCGAGGTCAAAATCTTTTTAACTTATTTTCTGCTTTTTCCATTCAGATGATATCATATTCTACTTTTTCTCTGCTTGAAAAAATAACACTTTGATAACAAATGTCGATCAAAAAAACCGTTATTTTTTTTTTACCTTTTATCAATCGTTCTAGAACCTGTGAAGCATAAACTTGTTCTAGGAAACGCCTGTGGTACAAGACTGTATCCCGATGATATTTCCCCAGAGGACTTTATATAATTAAAATCTATAAACTGATGATGTCACATTGGATTTTGAATCTTTAATCTTGTGTAACGGGAATAAACGTTGACTTTAATGGACCATACAAAGAATCTAAACGATGTTCAAAATCCACATATAGTAAAAAGATTCAATAAAAGTGTACCCAAAGAACTTGCCCACCATGTTACATCATACCATACTTCTTTTTTGTTGTTACAAGTCTTGTCAGTTAAAATCATATTTATTAATATATTGTAATCATGACTTGTACATGTATGAGCACTAATTGAAGAGGAGTTTGAAAATCAAGTATTTTCAACTTTGTGCTGTGAGTTTAAACCTGGGACAGAAAAAATCCAAACAATGGTAAAATGTATACCAACATCACAAACATTTGAAAGATTTTTCATGAAAATCCTTAAATGGATAGTACTTTATGACACTCGAGATTTCTCTCTAAATTACATTCATTTGTCTGGTTCATAAACTGAAGTTATCGGACTTTGTACATGTACGTAGTGTCACTGAAAAAAAGAAAAGAAATGACAATGAACCACTTAAAGAACTCATATACCTATCATTTTCATATTGCAAGAAACAATATTTTACGATAAAATAAAATATCCAAGAAGAGAGAGTTTTGTACATTTAGTTTTATTTACATGCACGTATACATGTATATACATTCTCGGGTTTAAAGGATTAAATCATGCTTTGTGTTTTCTCCTTTCTCTCTGCCTCCATTATTTTTATTTTATAGTATTGACGTGGATTTGATAGATGTGTTTTGGATAAAACAATCGCACAAAAAACAGTTTTAATAGACATGCATGTCTGTCGGTATATGGTTAATGACTCTTGGGTGTCTCTTAGCTGTTAGCATATTTTGCATCAATCATTACCTTTAAAAAATCAATCTACGGTCTGTGCGTTAAGATCTTCAATATCTTGTTTTTAACTCATCAAAAATTATGATAGAATATTCTCTGTCCAATTCTGCAGTGAGGCCACAATTAGTTGCATGGTTCCTGGTTAATCTTTTTAAAGATTGTCGGCAATGCACCGCAAACAAATACAAAGGACAACTATAAACACTGTTTCAATTTTTAGGCATCCATGTTCCAAACACTGGTTAAAGGGAAGGTTGGGGAGGAAAGAGAAACTCGAACAGCAACTGCCAGTTGCAAGTACGATCTTTAACCATGTAAACTTTAATGCACCATGGACTGCCAATTACCTGGCTTTTGTGAAACACAACTTTCAACTTTTATAAACTCGACAGATCAATTGATCGACGATACAAAAAGGAGTAATAGTCAGTTTTACTTCAGAGAAAACTGGAGGATTTTTGTAAAAAAAAAAATTAGTATGTAACCGTCGTACAACATAAACATACTCGTGTTCTATGGTGTATCATTGTTCAATTTTATCACAAAGTACAGATAAAATATGTTGTGTCAATAAAAAAAATACAATAACAAACCGTCAACCATCTCAAAACTCCATTATACGAAATACAAATTCAAAGCAGTGCAACACGGACCTCCAAAAAGATAGAGGTAGGATCAGGTGCCTAGGAGGAGTGAGCATCCTAAGCCTTTTACTTTTAAAACTGTACTGTTTGGTTGACCACAACACGAGGCTGTGTTATTGCTTGTATGGCAAAGTTAACAAACTGCGTATGTGTATTATGCTTAATATGCAGTACATCATTCTGTTCTACTGCTAAACGCTGTTTGATGAGGAAGGGAATCAAATGTGAAATTGAGTGTACATAAAAGAGCATTTTCTTTGAGAGAACATATCTATTACGATCAAAGTTTACCTAATTTTAGACGATTGTGATATTTGAACAATTAGAGCACGTTTCACAGCATGTTTGTGCAACCCGCGTGTATTCCCCGATTGCAAGCAACACTGTCGTTGTGATATTTCTAGGAGCGCACCTGCTCAAATAGCTCATGATTTATTAAACATAAAGTGTATGCAATTGTAGGATTTATTCTTATGAATATTACTGGTTGAAACAATAATACGAGAGAGAGAGAGAGAGAGAGAGAGAGAGAGAGAGAGAGGTGGTCATGCTACACGATCTACGTGTATGCACCCTCACAAAACTTATTCACGGTTTTGAACTTCAAGGTTAAGAGTTTATTGATAAGAAAAATATGATAATGAGAACACTGTGTTCCAACTTAAACCCTAAATGACAAAGTCGTCGACGGCTGACATTAATCAGTGGTGTGATTTAAACCTGTCCCTCGTGCCGGGTCCTCCAGTGCCTTACATATTATTCATCTACCTTAATGTTTTCAGCAACAAATGACACCCGGTTGTCAACACAAAGTATGATCATTGTTTAATACCATTAATAAAGCAAATGAAGTAAGTTCTCGATTAGCGGAAATGAAGAATCATAGTAATTTTGCCGAACATACATGTGCATAGATCATTTTGAATGGCCAAAATAATTCCTAGACCTCTCTTATTCTTCCAGTTTTGTTAGATATATTGAGCACTATTCTTAACTATGTGACTTGCTTTAATCTTACGATAGACAAAGTACTTGGATGCAATGGACTAGTTCTGACATAGACTCCACAGATCGGGGAAATTACACATCCATAGGCTGGTCACAAGTGTTACAACAAAATTTTTAAATATTTTTTTAGTGCATTGATCTTGTCCGAAATTTTAACGAACTTTTTTTTTCTCCAAAGTGCGTTATTTTTTCAAAGTGCGTTGCCACATTGCAGTATTGTCTTTTCCTTGAACTCCGGCCCGTTCAAATGAAATATAATAATACGGCTTTACAACATAACTGTTGAGATCTTGCACACAACCACGCAGCAAGGAAGAGAAATTATGCAGGATGCATATATTACTGTATTTTCCTGATCCACAAACTTCAAAACGACTCTGCAATCTTTACAAAAGACTTGTTCAATTTCGCAAAGCTTTGAGATGAGTCTTGTATTTAGCAAGGTAACGTCTGTTGCCGGTGCAAAGGGCGCTATATGCTTTGTTTTGAAACTTGGTATCCCAAAACTTAACTACTTTAAGCTTCTAATGGATTCTGATTGGATGTCATTTAATTCGTCATATTGCATTGTAAGTAAGGATTTACGAAGCCAGTTTGCTTCAAAGAAATAGAACCAATACACAAGGCAATAGGTATTGACTTCCCTATTGGTAAGCGAATGGAAATAGAGAGCGCTTTTGTAGTTTGAAAGATATTTTTAAATCCAATGTATTATCATTTTATCTTTCTTTTTATTACAAATGATACTAATCAAAAACCTTTATGCATGTATATTTGACTTTTTAAGATGAGGTTCGTTGTAAAAAGCTTTGTGTAAGGATGCGATTCCTAATGTCGTGATATGTACACTTCCGGTTTGTTTCCCTTTTATCAAAGATGCAATCTCTTCCTGTTGAGCTCTGTTTTAGAGTCCACTTGAATATTACACAATTCTTTGTTTATTGGCTGATATGCTTATTTGTAAAATTTCATGTAAATATGAAAATGATGTTTCTGTTGTGTGTTCACTTAAAACTTATAAATACACATTTTGGTAAATAATGACGATACGTTTTACTGCATGTGTAAGCAACTCTACTGACATCTGTATGTTTAATTGGTACTAACCCTAACCCTAATCCTTGTCACCGATATGTTTGCCACGCATTTTATGAACGCACATGCTACCAATAGCTTCTGATGAAAAAAAGATGTTTCATTAAATCGCAATTTTTTTTTAAATATAGGGAATTAGAACCATTTTGAGTGTTGTCACTTAATCAAAATACAAAGCAAAGACAAATGAATGATATAGATAAAAAAAACAAAAGAATTTCAAAACTGATTTTTATTTGATATAGTATTTATAAAGTAGTAATTCTATTACTTGAAAAGATATATTTAAAAACAATTGCGAATAAACGTTTGGTCGGATAAAGATTAAAATCATTGTTTATTCCTGTAATTAAACCATTTAATTAAAAGGCAACAGCTCCAAAAAATTCAATCAAAATATATATTTTATAAAAACACAATAATGATATATACAAGTACGTGTGCATGCACGTGCACAGGCATATACAGCACACATTGCATCAAGCGGCATAGTGACTCATGCGCGAAACCAGAATTTTTTCACAGAGGGGCAGGGGGTCCGAGGGATATTAAAGTTTGCCAAAGAAGGGGGATTTAAGGCATATTTTCGGTATTTTTCCTAAATGAATTTAAGAAATATGAGTTTTCTGGGGCCTTCGGACCCCCTCCCCCATTCTCTCCCCCTTCTGGATACGCGCATGATGGTCATCCTTCTTCATTGACTATTTTTGCATAATCCACTCTTCATTTGGAAGGACTTTATGTTTGATAGTCTGTCTATTAAATGTATACGAGATATGAATCCTACCAGAGGAGTCCTGAAATAATGTTGGGTAACTAAATTCCACGCCATTTGAAGATTTTGTGTACTCCAGATTTCTTGTGTATTTCCACGTGATCCCTAAAGCAAAGAAATGTGATGCAAAAAGATTATCCCCTTTTCTTAGGAACTTTCTTTTGTCGAAGTATTGTAAGGTGGTATGGGAGACTTTCATGTTGTGACGTATTGTTTATTGAAATTAACAATGAAATGAAGTGTTATTAAGAAAGTACTTTCTTTCACAGTATTGCACCTAACAGCGTAGCGCATTGGGCTAGAGGGTTTACTGCTCATCTGTAGGTCATGAGTTCAAATCCCGCTGGGGGTTTACAACTTTTACTTCTACAACTATTTTTTAAAGCTATTTTTTGATTAATTTTGTAAAATTTTGATAATTCTAAACGGGTGAAAGTATTTTACTTATAATAACCTTTAATTCATATTAATATCGACAGATGTCCTATACCACCTTAACTTTTATTTATTATTTTCAAATAATCTTGAATTGTGCATTGAAATTTTGCCCAGGTTTCTCAATGAACATGAATTCGTTTCGTTAAAGAATAATGTATATGTGATAATATATTCACCAATATAAAGTTACAAAAATATTTGAACAAAGGTTTTAGTGACAATATTTCATTTATCGTTAACTTTGTCAAGGCATTTAATTGCAATCATTAATAATCACATGCATGTAAATAAAGTTTTAGCACTTTGGATGGGAATCTATAATAGCCCTCCCAGAAGTCCCTTTGTACCTTAATTAGCTCACTGACTGGTTGATATTTTTGGACTAACCTTATCTTAGACCTCATTCAGATTTTTGGATTATATTATAAAATTGAATTAAATTCATTCACATTTTGATTGGTCAGTGGGAGCTCGGACAGACCTGGACTCACCCTGATCGTCAGACAGGGACACGCTGAGGGGGTTACGGTCCTTGGTGGTCGGGTTGTAGACGATGGCCAGATTCCCACTACTCAGGACGCTGGCCTCGATCCCGCTGTTGTTATTCGGTAGAGTGGTCTTACTGGGTCTAGTCCAGGTCTTTCCGTCATCCGGGCTTTCTGCTCGGTAAACATTCTGCGCACGTCTGTCCCTGAAGAACACAATGAGTCGAGGGTTTCCTGTAACGAAAGAAATGACCTCTGGGGTGAACAAACGACATTGCTTTCAAGAGTTTGCTGCCTTATATTTAGCCAGCTGGCACCGCGGCATGTAGACTATGGTAATCACAGAACGTTTCCTACGTTTCTGCACTTAAATATCGTTTCTGTTGATAAAAAACATGCTAATGAGAACGCAGTGTCCTAACAAAAACACTAAATGACAAAGTCGTAGACGGTTGTCATTTATCACTACAATGATTTAAATCTGTCCCGGATGTCAAGGTCGCCCAGCGTTTATCTGTAAGACTAAGTAGATGTTGTGTTTCGCTAATGAGTCTTCATCAACAAATGACACCTACCTGTCAACAAGATTTATGGTGATTGTTTCCTGTGCTTATTCTTTGTTAAACACACAAAATGACATGTTAGTCCCTTTTTTGCCAAGCTGAAGTTAACACCAATTGCATGTAGAGACTTTTGAAAAGACGAAACTTTTTTGGATTATGTTTCTCCTCCTTAAAGTTAATGTATCGTTCTCTGTAATTAACTATGATACTGTGGTTTCATTAATATTCAAGGGTATCAATTTTCGTGGATAAAGTGAAAATCACAGTTTCAAGTGGCCTATCAATACAAAATGTTAATAAAAATTGCACTTCAATGAACATTTAATTTCGTTGATCAACTAAACAACGAAATCCACGAAAATTGGTATTAAACGAATATTGATGAAACCATAGTATTCGCTACCGCCGACCTTTCTTTGGCCTGACGACTGACGGTTGGACAAGGTAGTTGGAGGCCGTGAACGGGTGGTCCAGCCAGGAGCTGAACACGTCGTGGTCCACGCATTCCTTCAAGTTGGAGGTCTGGTCTTTGCTGGAGCCTCCTGCGTAGTATATAGGATAAAGCCAGGTGTTCCGAAGGGACACCACGACTCTGTTACGATCGAAGGATCCTGTATATAGACAGAAAAAAACCAGAAACGATCATAGCGTCACAGTGTAAACAATGGAAACAAGATAGAGCTATAAAAATTCATCAATATTAACACACAAACTATTAGGGTTATTTTTGCTTGTACCTTTGTGCTTAAACATAACACGTGGTGGGGAGAACTGTATGGCGGTAGAATTGGTGACATTTTTAGCGCTGAGGACCCATATTTCTGCAGAGTCTAAACATTCATACAATCAATCAATGATTAATTGATGATTTTATATATTACAATCAATAAGCATTAGTGATTTATCCACTTTATTATTCTAGCAATTCAGAAAGTTGGTTTTTTCCTGTTAACGTGAGTTAAAGCTGCTTGGTCCGATTTTATATCAAATTTTGTGCACGTTATTAAACGCTATTTTTTCTAAGTATATGTAAACTAATAAACATTGCAGTAGTTTTCCCAATCAATTATACCAAATTTCAATGAAAAAATTATGTACAAAATTGGTTAACAAAACAAACGACATAAAAGGGTATCGCGTTATTTCGCCTCAAATGAAAATTCACCCTGACACCAAGACAGGTATAGTTGTGTTACAACTTTGACATCGCTATAAATAAAGGTCGTAATGTTCAGGCAAGTTACAGATAAACCTATGTATGTTTTATTCGCCAATAATTCTGAAGTTTGTATAGCATGCGAGTTTAAAAACCCCAATTATTCGGGAAACAAAACCAAGCGGTTCTCTTTTCTAAACATTCCACGATTCATTTTGGTTTGTGTTACCCAAACGGGAGTTATTTTTATTTACTTTGAATATTTCTAACTTTGAAAGGCGACCAATTCTGCTAATGTTAATAGGAGAAAGTCCATAACTTTCTAAGATAAATGGTTTGTATGAAAAATTATTTGATACTGTAACTACAAGAAAAATCGGACCAAGCAGCTTTAATGAGACTGAAATGACACTGCTGGTATTTCAAATATTGACCGTTAGCTCATCTTAAACCTTAAGATATATATAGTGGCCAACCTTCACTCTGAATTCCTGCTGAAGCTTTCTTCGCTTCTTGTTGCGAGTGAAACAGATATAAGACGTCAGTTTTATTGTCATGGAACAGTACTGGGTTTTGGTTGGAATAGCCTTTTCGCTGAGATACAACTTGTGCTTTCGTCCATTGATCCGAATTGTTCTTTAATTGACTGAAAACAATAGCCACATTGCTCTCTCCTTCTGAGGTCCCGCTAAACCACGCCATAACGAGGTCTCCATTCGGAAGTGGTTCAATAAAAGAGGCATGGTTGGAGGCAAACGGCGGAATCATATATGCCTCCATGGTCCCGTCAGAGGCGTTCCGAAGAACGCCGTCAAACTTTGGGTCAGCATTTGCAGTGATTGCAAAGATTAAAAACCAAAAGAAATCCCTGAAAAGTAATACCGAGTATTTGATTAGAACCGAAAAATTAATAAACTGACACGCAAAATCTTTTATACATAGGAAGCAAGGTTACATGTACACCAAATCAACACAGAACATTGCAATGTATAACATAGATGAGTGTTTACATGTATAGGAATACGAAATGAAGTCTTAGTTTTGACATAACACCATGGAAATGTAAAAAGTAGGATTTGTTTTGAACCTTTACTCACTTGATCATTGTCCTCCCTATAATAATTGTTCTCTGATAACGGTGGGAGATATAATAATGTCGACGAACCTTATCTTGAAAGGAATCGATCTCTCTGGAAAACAATTGGGACAACGGACACAGTGAAACATATTCGATTTCAAGTTGTGAGCTTAAAACATATCCTTTTTCGTTACAGGATAATAAAAAACGAGAAGTGGGAAGGTCAAAATGTGAAACTGTTTTAAATCATTAGTTTTTAAAAGTAAAAATAGATCTTTTTTTTTTTTTTTTTTTTTTTGGTTTTTTAAACCTTCTTTGTATAAAGATTGATATTAGAGAGAGAGAGAGAGAGAGAGAGAGAGAGAGAGAGAGATTATAACAGGCAATTTTATATCGCATCCTAAATAAGGTGGAGTCGCTGTATATCAAAATTTACTGTTTACTCTGCTTCAATAAGTCATTTTTAATAGCCAACCAAAATTTGAGAGTCAGTGGTCGAGTTATAAGCGAGATACTGAACCTACAATTCAAAAGTTTTTGTTAACATTTTTAATATTGATAAGAAAAGTTAAGTTTAGACCTAAAATGAATTTGCCAACGCTAGAAACTGTTTTGTATTTACGTTCAACACGAGTTTGCAGATAAAAAAAAATCAGCTTGAAGAATAACCTTTTTCATTATATTCAACCAATGTAAACAAAAACATGTCACGAACAGTGTTTACATTACAAAGAATCGCAAATTTTGTATCTTGGTTATACATTTACGATTAACACTTAAATTTAGATTGATCATTCAAAATTGTTTGCTTAAGCATTGTAAATATTAAAAATTAGAAAAAATGAAACTTGAGTAAAATCGTGACCATGTCCCTTTAATGTTTAATCCTAATTACCCACGTATCAATGCTTAAAGCAACAGTATCATCAATCTGGTGTGAAAGTGTTCACGATTCTTTTCATCTCTCCTGTCTTGAACTGTACCATTAACTTGGTTATATTTAATCATGAATACCACGGTATTTCATTGCACGAATGGGAGAATCTTTATTTTCAAGAGAAGGACTTTAATGGCAGTTGAATTTAGTAAATATCCATGAATATTGCCACAATATGCGTTTTTAACATTATAATCAGATAATTTCTTTCATGTGTTTGATATATTCTTGGTACGATTAACCAACATGCAATATAAAAGGAAAAATTCTATGCCTTTTTAAAATGTCTCATCTATATTAATGTTAATAATATTAAACTTCATCAGCAAAAGTTTAGAATAATAGTAGAACGAATAACATGTAATTAACTTTTGACATTGGCGTAAAATATATTGAAAAAGCGCGTTTTTCTCATTAAACATGATATATTAAAATTCAATGTTAAACCATTAAGGAGTTAATTTTTTTTTTACAAGAAGCTAAAGTTTAAAAAATTTATACAACTGCAATTATTAGTACTCATCTGATTTCTGAATCTGTTGAATTGTTTGCAGTGAAATGTCTTCTACATGATCCGCGCTACGTTTCAACTTTGACTTATGCGGGATCATCATTTACCTTTTAATCATAAACCAAATTGAAAAATCTGGTCGTAATAGTTGCGAAATTTTACAAACTTGATTGATCTTGATAAAGCCTGTTGGACTTGCACTGACGATCACGTGTGGCACAGTGTATGTGCAGTGTATGCGCATTACTATTTTTCAAAATTTAAAACAGAAGGAAATGACAAGCAGTTGATGGTATTAATTTTAGCCAACATTCCGAGATGTTGACTAACGGACCAAAAGCTTCTCCTTATTTATGGTGTTACTAAATAGCGGAATTGACAAAAACTTAGTTAAATCTACCTATTATGCCTTGCATGGTTTTGTTACATAATTGTACACGTTTGAATAATTTCTGTGCGGATTGTTTTAAAACGGCATGTTTCGGTAAATAACATGAAATGTTGTCGCTTTGTGTAAGGTGTCCATGTTTTACAAAAGTAAACTGGCAAAAAAAAAGTTTTACTTCTTAAGTATGGATTGTTTAAAACGTTGGTTAGCCTTTAAATCAATGAAATAAAAAATACTTGTTTTCATGAACTTGTCTATCTTCTATTTTTTCTAAATTAAATTTTCCACAAAATGAAGGAAAAATTGCAAGCACAGCACAAACCGAGGAGAAAAATTTACGACACCGTGTCTACAACGTCTTGCTTTGTTAAGAATATCTCAGATGTAATATATGCAAAGTAAATTACAGTTTAAGGACCGTCGTTCTAACACAAGTAGCGTTATTTAAAAACATTATTATCGTCTGCCACAGAAAGATGTGGTCACAAAATTAAAACAAAATTACATACATTTATCAAAACTGTCATTGTTGACAAAAAACTCCTACATCCAAGTCAGCGCACCTTACATTTTCATTGACCTTTTTTGTTTTTCAAAAAATCAAGTTTTATTAAAGAACAGAAAACAAAATGAAACAAAAATCGGAGCTGACGGATTTCCCGCGTTTTCTTCCGTAATTACTGTCAAACTCTTAAATTAATGTCTAAGGTGCATAGAGACACGAGGCATCCCTTTCAGATTCATTTTCTATGCTTTGACCATAAGATTTTTGGAAGATGCTAGATTTAACAAGAAATGTTTAAATTACTTAAAATTTATGTCTCTGTATTATTCAGTTCATTATTTCTTGTAAAAAAAAAAAAGATCCATATAAACAGAAAATCTACAGTATATATTATCTATGTTGTCTTTAGATATGCGTTTGCATTAAACAAACTCTCCAGGTTCTTATTTTCTTATATTAAAGCTGAAAAAAATATTGCTCATGCATATGATATTTGATGTCCTTCCCACTCTTTGTAGTTGTAAGTTGTTAATTGTATTACTTTATTGAGGCGAGTAGATGAACTAGTAAGGTGAAAGACCTTGTTTCCGATACTTTTGGTTATTATCAATAACAAATCTATAAAAACAATTACGATTTCCAAATTATTTGTTTTGGTTTTTTTTAAACAAAGTACATCATTATTGTTTTAAATATTTTTTTGTTAATGTAGGAACTCATTATGACGCGTTTCTGATTTGTTCTGATATACAAAATATTTTATAATTTATAAAACTTATATGATATGGAAGACAAATTTGTATTGAGAATTTGTATTTGTACATTCCGTTCGAAATAAAATCCAAAGATAAGATGTTTCCATTGTGTACCAAAATGTATCACTGCATGAATTCAAATGTCTCCATATGGTTTTAACATTGTCATAATGTTTAACATCTTTAATACAACTACACATACTGTATAAGTTGCAGCTGGCCTATGTATTATGGTTTAAAAAAATAACTGTAACAACACAAAATATCATAAAGAAGAGTGAAATTTTATTCATATAATCTTTTGCCTTGTTCATATATATGTAATTCCAAATTTATTTCTCTACAGAATATAGTTTTTTTTAATATTACTTGATTAATGTAAAGTTTTTTTTTCAGACAGTATGTTCTCATCAAAGAATTCACATTTCTTGTCTGCAATGAAACTGACACTACTGATCAAAGGAAAATCACGTTTTGCTATTTTTGTATATTTGGTCAGCATGTCATATTACATCTTTTGTTAAATAAAGCAGTTTTCACTATTTCATATTGACGTATCAAATTATATTTCTCCTTCAGAAATGAGAAAAATTCTTGAAGAGTTTGAATTGTCCCTTGCTATTAAAATACACAAAAAACGTTTTTGAACAAGTAATATGCCGTTATGAATCCAGCTTTAAAACAAAGTGTTTTAACATCATGTTTTAACATAGCATTATCCCAAATTGGTTGCCGAGCAACAATAGTAGCATACTTTTGTCTTTCTTGTAATTTTGTTTTTAGATTTATCAAAGCTACAAATCATTTCTCTATTAAAAATCGAAAGTTCAAAAATAATTTATAAGTTAGTTGGTTTGTTTCTGGTGAAGTTGGAACCATTTTAACAAGAGCTTGGGTTTTGGGTAGTTGTGTCAAACAGCAATGTGACGTAGGCCTGTCTATTTCATTGCTAGCCACTCAGCCATTGATCTTTGAAATCAACAAGCTTTGTCTGGTTTTTGACCACGCAATCAGTGCATATTTTGCTTGAAATCGCGTTATTTTTCACTTGTTTTGACGCGAGGAATAGATAGCTACGCCCTTCTGAAAGTCTAAGGTCTTGTTAAATGGTTCTAAAATGTAACTGGTGTTGACATTTATACCCGAAAAATAATTATCAACTATTTCTATTATGATAAACTTTTCATCTGTCAGGATTTTTGTCCATGGAGCTTTCAGTATCTGGAGTTTGGTTTCAATAAAAATTATCCTTATTCCCCTTTAGAATTGTTTTCCAATTACAGTGTCCCGTTTTATTTTTAATTATCTCATGTGTTCCATATAAAGTTAAAATGCTTATTTTAATTAACCTAATATGATCGGGATCGGGCATTGGCAAAATTGAACCTATGTAAATATATTAAAGTATAGCTTATAATTTTACAACACATGCTTTTCCAAATTGTTATTTTTTCCAAGATTAGGAAAATTTTCCATATTTTGACATATAAATGCATGTAACCAGTTTTATTCAAAACAATGATATTTAATATTTCCAATATGGATACTTCGGGTAGCGTCGTTTGGGGCATCTATACCACCGCTTGTAAATTTATTTACTATAATTTGTGATCTTTCGCTATTTCCACAGATACATCATACATTTAATCGAGTATAATATAATTCTTCAAAAAACCATTTAATTCTAAAGGACCTTTTAATCATAGCAGAGGAAATTATTGTTATTTTTACATACCCTCACTCAGAGAAATTTACAAGCGATCTGATGCTGTAAGTTGCTTCATTCGCTCCAAAAAAATATATTAACTTCAATCGCTTAGCTTGTTCTGTGTGTATTTGATACGTCGCGATGAATCACCATCAAAACACTTTCCTAGTTAGCTCCAATTAAAAAATATGATAGTAAGGAGACTTTCTGGTACTCATTAATAAACTGAGTTAATCTAATTTCAAAATTGGAGGCTTTTGAAATAACATATATGCAAAGGCTTTACTATTGAATTTTCCGGCTAATAAATTGACGTCATGTAATAGGCAAAAGGAAATCCACACATTGAATGTAGGTACACTATTTATAATTGTAACGGTACTAAATAGTGATAGTAGTATAATTCATTAAAATTTATGAAAAGCGGAACAGACAAGGCAGGAATATGTTGTTTTAACAGTCATTATTATGATAATTAACACCTTCATTGCACTGACCAATGTTCTTCTAGGGGTTTAAACGATTTTCAATTCGATTAGATTTAAGAATAGACGAAAAACAAAATATAAAATCATTGTGAAGTCGCGGTGAAATACAAATTACTATTGTCACCTGATATTTGATCTCATAAACGGTTACCATCGTACCGAGCGAGGAATGGGTTAAACGGTTAGATATTGCCATAACTTTATTACTATAATATTTCTCCACAGATGCTCCACTTTTTTAGTAGTAAAATATGTCGCCCAGGATAAGATTGACCTTATAATTCTATCATATGATATCACACAAGTATAATGTTTTCATTAAAATTGCTTGCAACGACTGCGGACAGAATTTCTTTATTAAAAAAAAACGTTGTTAAAAAACTTACGTAAAGAATGTGTTATGAAATTATATAATTCGGTACTTTATACACAAACTTGCTGTATATGTATTTGTATAATGAGATTAAAAATTAAAATTTATTTTCCATGTTAGTGAAAATTCGTTTTTCACCCTACAGAAAGTGCCCCTTAATAGTTTTAGATAATTTACTTTACATATTTTTGTACTTTAAAACATACTTTAACATATTAAACCGATGACTTTCTCGTTGTTTCATTTTGCTTTCCATGTCAATGAATTCTACTCATAAATACCAAAACCTGAGATGGGAAATTTTCATTTTTTATTATCAAAATAACAACAAAACAAACAAAAATACTGAATTCTTTGGATCAATACACTTACACGTCTGTCATTGTTATTTCACATAATTATAAAGGAATGTGTACATTAGAGTATTAAGTGTTATAGTTGCAAACATTAAGTGTTCTTATTTAATTACAACCAATTTCATTTGGACTGCAATTCTTTCTACTAGGATATTGAGAGCTTTTCCTGAAGAAAAACTTAGGAAGTGACAATGGCTTAACCGGACAACCTGGTCCTTTCCCATCTGAGCCACAACCATTTGCAGAATAGACATTTGATCCCGAAACCACTTGACCATACGACGAAAGCGTGCCTGCACTGGATACACTGTTACAACCGGGTCCTTTTCCGTCTGCCCCACACCCGTTACCGTTTCCGTTGCCATTTCCATAACCATTGCCGTTACCATTGCCATTTCCATTGCCATTTCCGTTACCATTGCCGTTACCATTGCCATTTCCATAGCCATTGCCGTTACCATTGCCATTTCCGTTACCATTGCCGTTTCCATTGCCATTCCAATAACCGTTGCCGTTACCATTGCCATTTCCATAACCATTGCCGTTTCCATTGCCATTTCCACAGCCTGGTCCTTTGCCATCAGCTCCACATCCGTTTCCGTTACCATTGCCATTTCCATTACCATTGCCTTTACCATTGCCATTTCCATTACCATTGCCGTTTCCATTGCCATTTCCATAACCGTTGCCGTTACTATTGCCATTTCCGTATCCATTGTTGCCATTTCCATTATTTCCATTTCCACATCCTGGTCCTTTGCCATCAGCTCCACATCCGTTTCCGTTACCATTGCCATTTCCATTACCATTGCCGTTTCCATTGCCATTTCCGTTACCATTGCCGTTTCCATTGCCATTTCCATAACCATTGCCGTTACCATTGCTATTTCCATAACCGTTGCCGTTACCATTGCCATTTCCGTATCCATTGTTGCCATTTCCATTATTTCCATTTCCACATCCTGGTCCTTTACCATCAGCTCCACATCCGTTTCCGTTACCATTGCCATTTCCATTACCATTGCCGTTACCATTGCCATTTCCGTATCCATTGTTGCCATTTCCATTATTTCCATTTCCACATCCTGGTCCTTTGCCATCTGCTCCACATCCGTTTCTGTTACCATTGCCATTTCCATTACCATTGCCGTTACCATTGCCATTTCCGTATCCATTGTTGCCATTTCCATTATTTCCATTTCCACATCCTGGTCCTTTGCCATCTGCTCCACATCCGTTTCCGTTACCATTGCCATTTCCATTACCATTGCCGTTACCATTGCCATTTCCATTACCATTGCCATTTCCGTATCCACTGTTGCCATTTCCATTATTTCCATTTCCACATCCTGGTCCTTTGCCATCAGCTCCACATCCGTTTCCGTTACCATTGCCATTTCCATTACCATTGCCATTACCATTACCATTGCCATTTCCGTATCCATTGTTGCCATTTCCATTATTTCCATTTCCACATCCTGGACCTTTACCATCAGCTCCACATCCGTTTCCGTTACCATTGCCATTTCCATTACCATTACCATTGCCGTTACCATTGCCATTTCCGTTACCATTTCCATTACTGCATCTGCTTCCATCAGCTCCACATTTCATTGCGTATAAAATTCTGCTTAACCCACTTTTCCCACTATAACTGTTGCCATTGTTTCCCCCGTTGTTGCAATTTTTACCACTGCCATCAGGTCCACATCCATTACCTTTATTTGACCCACCGTTTCCCTTGTTGTTTCCATTGTCGTAATTCCAGTCTCCATTGTCTTCCCAATCACCATAGTCTTCTCCGCTTTCTGATTCACTACTACTACTTGAACTACTACTGCTACTTGAGCTATCACTAGATCCGCTTCCGCTTCCTGATCCACTTCCAGATCCGCTTCCGCTGCTTGATCCGCTTCCTGATCCACTTCCACTTCCAGATCCACTTCCAGAACTGCTAGATCCACTTCCGCTTCCTGAACCACTTCCACTGCCCGATCCGCTTCCACTGCTTGATCCGCTTCCTGATCCACTTCCAGAACTGCTAGACCCACTTCCACTTCCTGATCCGCTTCCTGATCCGCTTCCAGAACTGCTAGACCCACTTCCACTTCCTGATCCACTTCCACTGCCTGATCCACTATCGCTACCTGACCCACTATCGCTTCCTGAACTACTATCACTTCCAGATCCAGAGTCTTCATTGCTTCCAGAGCCACTTCCGCTTCCAGATCCACTTCCACTCCCTGAACTGCTTCCAGATCCACTTCCTGAACTGCTTCCAGATCCACTCCCTGAACTGCTTCCAGATCCACTTCCACTTCCAGATCTGCTACCAGAACTGCTCGATCCACTTCCACTTCCAGAACTGCTTCCAGATCCACTTCCACTTCCAGATCCACTTCCAGATCCGCTCCCAGAACTGCTCGATCCACTTCCACTTCCAGAACTGCTCGACCCACTTCCTGATTTACCACCTGATTTGTTATAGTCTCCGTCCCCATTGTCGCCATTGTAGTCATCATCACCATCGCCATTTTCGCCATCATAGTCATCATCGCCTTCATCGTCATCGTAACCATCATCACCTCCATTATCATCACCATTGCCATCGTCGCCATAACCATCATCAGCTCCTCCGTTTCCGTTACCATCGCCACCATTATTTCCCCCGTTATTTCCATTTCCACCATTGTTGCCGAAACCTCCGTTTCTTATCAACGACTTGTACTTTGCCTCCCCTAAATTTAAAAAAAAAGTTCTTTTCATAAACTCATGTCATTAATAAAAACAATACTTTATCTTTCATGCAGAGTTTCAAATTTTAAATTTTACATTAAGAAATATATTTTATATTCTGACTATGACAGCTCATGATTATTACTTTGACTTTAACGAAATATTTTGAGATCGATCGGGCATTAAATTGACCTATGCTGTGTTAGTTTTGGTTGCATTGACGTAGATGACTTACAGTCGATCTGACATCCACAACTGGCCCCAGAGTACACCTCTCCGTCGCGACAAGTTCTGCCTCTCCACCGTCCTCTCACTTTCTCCTCGTACTTACAGGAGTCTCCATATTTAGGACGTTTATTGCATCTACTTCCTAAAAACAGAAAAAATAGTTGTTACATGAGGATATTTTGTTGTGTAAACTACTGCCTCTTTCTTTAGGTTAAAGATTTTTCAAAGATACATATTCGTACATGAAGTACGCAGTCTTTGTTGTAGAAGGTATTGAACTTTGATTAATTATGTGTTTTTGTTTGGATCCTTAAACAGCGATTGCCACGGTATCAGATATACAACTATTCCCTAAGTGTATGTGTTTGGATGCAACAAGTTCATTTTTTGTATAGACATTTAATTATAATTTAATCACATAGCTAAAAATTTTAGTCTTTGCAGGCCGAAACGTATTTCTACGGAAATGGCAATCAAAACGTATTTCTACGAATGAAATAAAAAAAAAACTTTCCTTTAAGTTTTTTTTTAAAGTATTAATTCTTTTAAGTGTTTCATAGCTAAATTTTTAATGAACAAACAAATAATCTTTTACCTTTTAAAATACAAGGATTCTTCAGGAATATAAAAATTAAAATACTGGTATTTTTTAAAAGGGTCTTTGTTAGAAGATAAGACATACATGTAACGACGTCACCATGAACTAGACTGCGTTTTACAAAGCAAAGTCGTAAAAAATTGTAGTCTTACTGAACGCTTTTGATGAACAAAATTTATATAAAACCATTAATTTACAACTATTCCGATTTCTTTAGTTATATTCTTAAGCAATTAAATTGAATCATTGATAAGTTGTTACTAATAAGCATTCATTAATTCAATCTTTAGTCGTAGTAGGTTCTTCTTTTTTTTTAAAAAAATCGGCCCTGATTTACTTTTTTTGGCTAGAGCATCTCCTACGATGAGGCAGACAACCACGAGGATCAACAAGGTCCGCATTTCCTGATTTACCCAAGTGGACAATATTCTGAAATATACAGTACATATCAAAATCTTTGATACTAATTTTGCACCCCTAGAATTTGCGTTTTCTACACTACACTGCATTACAGCTTTATTTTGCTATGAATGATTCGTAAGGTATAACAATACCTAACTGATTGGGAAACAATATACCATTTCAAAAATTCGAAAATAACTGATTTTGTGCCAACCTCATAAGGATGCTATGTCTTTGAGATAAGAAATGGACAAACGAATTCTATAAGGATTTTAACTCTAGCTGCCTGATATACCATCTGTTAAAATTTGTGCTTCACTTTGGTACATTGCAGTAACACTTAACATTAAACACTTTTTTCTACAACATTAATTAATCAATCTAATTGCTATTGCACAGAGTAGTAACAAAAATCACTGGATAAAAAATAAATTTAAAATCAAACAGAAAGATCTATTGAAAATGTTTAAAAAGTTTCTGGCATTGAAGTAATACTATTGACAGTAAGTTAAAGTAAATTAAATGTCAAACACCCTTTTTTAAAACTAATATTCAAGTACGCAGTAGCATCGAACATAGAAAAGGTACAAGCCCTCCACCAATCTGAATGCTATGAATTTATCTTACAATAACTTGAGGCAAATCTTAAACACTTTATTCTAAAGTAAGAAAGAAAGCTACTTACCAGATATGATTTGTAGTATATTCCACCAGCTGTCTTCAGGTTTGCGGCGAAAAGGAAGGCGATTTGATACCAGGACCGGCACCAGGTTCTGGTTATATAGTCGCCGATGAGTGTCATGGCGACTTTTTTTGTTAGAGCTGAATGACCGTTGCTAAAGAGGGGAGGAGCCTGGTGCAGGAAACAATGCTGTTCTTGACAGGCGCATCACTGCAGCAGAATGCAAATCTGTGATGTAAATAGTATCTTGGCATTTATGTTTAAATTCAACTCAGCGGTTTTATACCCTTATAATTACAACAAAGACCTAATTTGTCGCGATGAGCTATTTGTTATTCCTCAAATATACATGAATTTTTAATTTAAAACAAAGAAAGTTTCAGAAACAATGAGAGACATGTTATGTTAATTTAGTTTTAATTAAATAAAAAAAATTATTTTTCACGCTGCACTTAAAAACCATTTCTGTTGTGAATGCCGACATGTTCTATGTTACAATTTAACTTGGACATGAGAAATAATTTGTATTTGAATTTAATTCTAAAATCAAATTACCTGTCGACATCATTTCCTGATCAGGATATGTTTCTTTCCTTATTATATAATACCAACCATGCTTGTGTTAGAATTATTTTCGCAATTGCATATCAATTGCAATATATTACTTGAATAACGTAATCAATCATTTTTATTGTGATGAAAAAATGTAGATCTTTAACATATACATGTATCTGATATATTTCAAAATTATCAATCAAACATTCATCCTAACATTTTGTCGTTTAGTTAGTTGGAAAAAGCAGTTATACAATTAATTTTTGGCAGATGAGTTTAAGTTGTGAAAATTTCACCATTGGTTCATGAAATGCAGAAATGAAGATGCAAAAGGTGGCACAAGCAATCGCGATGTATATTTCATGTAATAACCAAGTTTAAAATGACGTGAAAATTCCCAGAAAATGTCTATGAATTGTTATTCTTTTTTGCATTTGAAGCTGATAAAAAATATAATTGTCAATGTTGTAATGAAACATAAATCTATTTCATTATTAATTTATTTTCATAAAAACTCTGACATACAGAAGTAGCGCGGGTATGTATTCATATATTTTTTAATACTAATGAGAGTGTTTAAAAGACGTTTGGGACAGTGATGGTTTTTATGAAATGTTGTTTCTCTTACGTAAGTTCGCAGGTGTTCATTATAGGCTGACGAAGTGAGAACTGTTAAACTCATCTTTATTGCAACAATCGCCAGGTTTTTCAACAATACCTGGTGATGAAGGAATTGTGCAAAATCCTAGACGCGACATACAACGATTTCACGTTAGGTATACTTGAAAGGTAAATGGTTTTCTTTGTTGTTGTTTTTCTATTTTTGAGATATTATTTTTTTCTACAATTCTTTTGTTTTGAAAATTTGATCTTATACACTTAAGGTATACGTTTGCTCAGATTGAAAAAAATCCCACTGATGATAATGAAAAACCAACTATTGTGTGTTATAGACCTTACATGGTAGTGTTATTTTTCACTTTCCAAAAAGTAGGTCAATGACCTACTTATTGAGTTAATGGAAATTGAATATTTTTTGAAAAGATTATGAAAAATCCCTAAAAAGTTTACACAATGATTGAGATTTTCTTAATTGTGAAAAAATACAAATTGCTTAGCTCTTATAAAAATGAAATGAAATTTATGAATGGCAGTGACACAAAATAGATACAAAGCACCAAGTTTTCATTTACAATTTTTTTATATACTCCAGGCCGAATTTCTTCTATCAGTTGTCGAATCCTTACCCATTTTTGATTCAATTTAACAAAAAGTTGAGTGATGATAATACCTGAATATCTATATTATTAAGCTAAGTATATTGACCATACTCTGTTGGCATATGAGGTCAATGATCAAAATTTTTGGATATGGTATCTTTAATCGTTTTCAGCGTTTTTCAATATTTTTGTAGTGACTGTCATATTATTATCTAAATGAAAAAAACACTAAAACCAACAGAAGGGATGAAAAATCATGTTTCCTAACATATGAAAATCTTAACTTTCAATATTACAGTACTACCAAAAATATTTCAATGGAAAGCAAAATCTGAAAAATTTAGTTCGAATTTCCTTTGTTTTGCTAAAAGTCAAACTTTGTTTGAGCCTAATTCCATAAGTAGTAAAAATATCGAATGTAATGTCAATAATAATTCATTTCAGAAATACTCTTTGTGTTTAGTACAAATCTTACTGAACTTTATAAAAATCCGAATCTGAAGACTCAAACCCTGAGTAAACAACGTCCTTAAGATAACACACCAATGAAGAAGAGACATTAAAAATTTTATTGAAAGCTGAAGATCCAGTTCAAATTACTGCGAACAAAACCTACAATGCTTTTTGATACGAGTGTGATCGTTTGCCAGGGACAAAACAAATATCATCATCCTCATGTAAGTATCTTAATTTTTTACTGATTTTCATTTAAAGATTCCATCTATTATTTTCTATGATATGAAATGTAAGTTTTTAAAACTCATTTGATCGAAAAGTTTTAGAAATCGTTTTCCTTTTTCATATGTTGTTAAAGTGATTTCATACATGTAATTAAACGAACATCAAAGCGTAATTTAATCAAACTTCGCGTGAAGGGTTATTAGTTTAAAAGTTAAGTACGTGTAAATACAGGTCCGACAAGTTTACCTTGTAAATATGATGAAAGTAGGAAAAAAGATGGGCTAATTTAAAACTGTTCTTCTAAAGAACAAAAAATAACTTTAGATATTTTTTCTTATGTATCGTTAACATCAGTTTATCCAACAAATTAACCCGTGTATCAATACTGTGTCTTAATGGGACCTAATATACATTGTGAAATAATTGTTAAAGCAATGTAATGTATGGGTATGATATTTTGTTTTGATTTTTTTCTACTCATGTGTGGTCTGAAGGAATCGTTACTTTCTGGACAGTCTGATTCTAAAAGAAGATAAGATATCCTACAGACATAACTCTTTTATAGAAAATCAGGGTTATGTGATTAACAAAAAAAACAAGGAGGTGTTTTTAAACAAAAACATATTGTAATCTTTGAAAATAGTATAGATACCACATTTAGTTAAAAGACCTTTATTAAAAAAATAAAACTACACAAACAAAATTTTTAAGAATAAATAAAAGGCTGAATATCATAGATATATGACATATTTCTATATATAATAGAAATACGGATACAAAGTAATTTAATATTTTAATTTTTTTTTCATTTTTACCTTAACAAAATGCTTAGAGATATGTTAAGTAATTTATCATGGGTCTGGCCCTTTGAAAATTTAAACAACCGTGTTTTTATTGAAAGATTTATATTTAGTATAATAATAGTGATAAAATAATTATTGCTGGGTTTTTTTAAACCAATCCTCCTCGGTGAATACTGTACTTCTCAGGTAGCTTAATCATCGTATTGACCTTAAAACAGCAACAATTGTATAGTATTATGAGCCAAACCCTGATAAAACATTTTTGCATACTAAACTAAATTTATTAAACAATCTTGTGACATCTTTACTAACTCTGAAAAATTTGTTTCTCTTTGATATATTAAGGAGCTCGATGGTCTTGGCCATTTTTAGACGATATTGGTCTACATTAGAAGAAAAGTTATATATCAAACTATAGGAAAATGCCAAAATTTTCAAGATAAATGTACAGATTTTTTCTTTCCTTAATATCAGTTTATAGATTAACAAATCAGATAGATAGATAGATAGATAGATAGATAGATAGATAGATAGATAGATAGATAGATAGATAGATAGATAGATAGATAGATAGATAGATAGATATGAAAAATAAAAAGTATATTTCTCTGTCTTTTAATACACGTAAGTTACAAATCAAAAAAATGAACGTGTTGCTTTAGCGTGTAACGGCTAAATGAAAACTATTTTTTTTTTTTACATTTTTAGTAGATGACTTATTTGTATTCTTAGTACACTTACAGTTGCAAAACAAGGAGTGAATTGTGAACGTGATGTTCTAAAATGGAATGACAAAATGAAGGCTTCTATTTTCTAGATTTTTGATGATAAGAGTTGCATTTGCTAACCTGGTTATCAAATTCCTAATAATTTTTTGATTTCCTGTCTTTAACGCCGAAGAATATAAGTTAAGTTAATTACATTAATTACAAAATTATGATAGCTATATTAGTGTTATATGATTTGTTTCATTAAGTGGTATTTTGTATCGTTTAATGTTTAAAACAGATGCAATCTGTTTCCTTTAAAGGAAACAATTCCTGCATAGTAATTTAAGTTTTATTTGAAAACTCGTTTTGTTCACGATATACCTTTGATAGTTTCTGGCTCAAATATTATTGTTGAGATGATATTTACATCAAAAGAGTATTTCTAAGATCAGAATTGCGTAATTACCTGTCAATTTCCATAACATTGTAGATGCACAGTGCAATCCATTATAATACTCACTTTGTTTTATCAATATAGGCAAAAGTATTTGATATGGCGTATTAGATTTATAAGTACAACCTATTCTTTAATAAACTTCAAGTTTTAAAAACTTCAAAAGAGTTCATTCATCTTAAAAGTAATATCAACAGAGGATGTTGCCATACTACAATTTTAATCAAATGTGGTAATCAACATGTATAAGTCCTTCTTCTTTTTAGAAAACTTTGGGATACATGTACATGCGACCTGAAAAAAAATTGAGGACAGATTTTAACTAATAAAATATTTCATCTAAAAAAGGGTACAATTTCAAAGTTAAATGCATCTTATTATAAAAATTATTTTTTATCTTGCTTATGTTAATATAGTATTTGATATGATTTTCTTTAAACTTTAGTCTCTGTCAACAGAATAAAATGTTTTTTCCTTGTTTATGTATAGTTTCCATCTATTTGTCAGTAGAATTTATAGTTAGTAACAAACATTTGATTCCGATTCCTCATTAAAAATAGTTTGTTTTTTTTTTTATTCTATCGTTCTATTTTTCTGCAGAATAGTGAAATCAGTACATGTATTTCAAAGCCGAGTAATGTTTTATCAGAGAGTTTATTCATACTGAAATATACCAATTCATTGATTCTCCATCTTTCAAAGGGATATCTAAAACATTCCATATTTTCTTTAAAAGGGGGAATAGTAACTATTAATTCTAAATTAACAAAGACACATTTATGAATTGTCCTTTACAAATTTCTAGAAAGATATTATCCAAGATTGCAAAATTTGAATTTAAATTGGTTAACCTTTTCAAAAATATAAATGACAACAAAAACTGAAATCATCTTGACATGATACGACAGACAATAAGCTTATTAGAACCGACGACTAATTAAATGCACGTGATTTACAAAATAGAACTGTGTCAAAATGAAAAAAAATGCTAACACTTTTAGCTATCGCAAGGTTACAGGGAAATGAGTATTAGATTTGTTGTGTTTGGTAATTAATCACTGAGGATTGATTTGTTGCTTTAAAGCTCAAATGTGAGTGACTTAAGGAGGCGTTATGGTTAAACCTATAACCCATTAGATATGTCCTATATTTTCTTAAGCCATAAACTATTATTTAGCGAACACAAAAAACTAAATACAACCATCCAGCAAAGGTATTAACGGTTGAAGTGAAAAATTAAAATTACAATCTGTTAACCCTCTCAAAAATCCATAAAGCGATAACATAGGACTATATATGATATGGGCCTAAAATGGCCCCCTAAAATAAACATCAGTATCTTAAAGTAATTCTTTGTTTTCTTTGTACAGATATATATGTGATGTTTCTTCATAATTTTCATTTTGATTCTAGTGCCCACAATTTAGAAATATGACATCGTAAAGACAACCTTTTCCCGCCATTTTTGCATTTTTAGCATCAAACAGCTTGTTTTCAAGCAGTTTTTCTTTCAGAAAACATTGAGCGCATCCTTGAACAAACAAAATATTTTAATCAGAGATGTATCTAGCCAAGAATAAAAAGTGACAGAAAAATGTTCCTTGTTCAAGCATGCGCTCTATATTTCCCATTCGTAAAAAGATAAGAAAAATGTCAATTTTTCACTGATTTTGACCTAAGAAATAGCGTCCCTTCTGACGTCATATACTGCCAGTGAGTGCAAATAAAGCAAATAAATAGGTGAAAAATATATTTTAGATCACTCTTCTAAACAATAACATAACATTTTATTGTATCCGAAACACTTTAAAAGATTACAGGGAGATGAGGATTAGATTTTTAGTGTTTGGTAATTAATCACTGATTGATTGATATGTTGCTTTAAAGCTCAAATGTCAGTGACTTAAGGAGGCGTTATGGTTAAACCTATAACCCATTGTCCTATATTTTCTTAAGCCATAAACTATTATTGAGCGAACACAAAAAACTAAATACAACCATCCAGCAAATGTATTAAAGGTTGAAGTGAAAAATTAAAATAACAATCTGTCAACTCTCTCAAAAATCTATAAAGCGATAACAAATTTACAGCCGAGGACCTCTAAAAAGATAGAGATGGGATTAGGTGCCTAGGAGGAGTAAGCATCCCCTGAAGTGACATTACATTTATGAAAGAAATGCCTTATTAGGAAAAGGATAGGGTTCTCTTTGGTCTCCAGTTAGTCAGTGTGTGAATCTCAAATATATTAATATTTACTGTATTTTTATTGATATATACCGGTATATATAATATATAATATATTAATATTTACTGTATTTTTAAACAAACTTCTTCTTATTGAGGAAACTGATTGAGTCACGACCATTTGGCCACATATATGTTAGAAATTACCGATATGCCTTATCAGTTGACTGGTTAAATTAACTACCAAAGCATGTTGAGTTTCAAAAAGGAGATAGCATTGAAAAAGTAAAAAGGTAAATGAATAATGCGTGAATTGGACAAACATTTA
The DNA here is from genome assembly GCF_025612915.1 of Magallana angulata. Taxonomy (NCBI): domain Eukaryota; kingdom Metazoa; phylum Mollusca; class Bivalvia; order Ostreida; family Ostreidae; genus Magallana; species Magallana angulata. Next base: position 4,738,274 of record NC_069119.1, read on the forward strand.
ATTTAACTTATAACCTGGCATAAAATACTCGGAGAAGAGACATATAGTATGTGAGAGTATATTTAGACATGATGCGTGTATAGATAAGGAGTACATACTGTGGAATCATTTCTATTCGTGGGAAGGGGAGTCGATGTTCGTGGGTACAAAAATTTTCCTAATTTGTGGGGATGTTAATTTGTGGGTGGCAAGTTCTATTTTGTGAGAAAAAATACTATACAAATGCTTATATATTAGTTCGTGAGGATGTAAATTCGTGTGCAAAGGTTACCCACAAAAGCCATAAACAATGGTCCACAACGAATAATAATGATTCCAGAGTAGTAGACTTTTAGACAAAGTCTATGAGCAATCATCTATATATTGCATAATAGTGCATTTTAATACTTCATTTTCATATTAAAACTATTTATTATCTGTAAATTTACTCTAATGGAAATCTTGTTACACGGTATTTTTTGTATTTTTGTTATTTTATCGTGATGTAAAAAGTATGTACATCTCTCACACTATTTGAATGTGCACAAACAACTTTTTTTCATGTTTATTCCAGATTTCAAAATTATTTTTGGTTTCTTTGTTGAAATAAAATTTCCTTAAATAAGCTCGTGTGTTGATACCTGAACACTTTATTGATAATACTATTTCTTAAAAGGAATTTTTTTTTATCTTGCTAAACCACTTTCTGGCAACATACATATTTTAAATGATTTAACATAATTTAATTGTTCATCGTTTAGTAATTAAAACAGCCACGTCACTGAACATATTGAACTGAAAATATCAAGGAAATATCTTTTGTCGATGCTAATCCTACAAATCAAAGATTATTAGTGTACCGAATTGGAAATAGATATCTGTTTTTCAGAACTACTGTGGAATCATTTAAGTTCGTGGGGACAATATTTGTGGATTGTGAGTTTTTTGTTTATTCGTGGGGATGTATCTCGTGGATGCGTCGGTTTTCAGTTTCAGCAACAAAACTAACTCTCTATCAATTTGCTCTGGTTGAGGGTGTAAATTCTTTAAGGGGAGGGGATCTAACTATGAATACTCACGAACATTTTGCCAACATGAATTCTAATGATTCCACAGTAGTTGTGTTTGCTCACAAAGAAAACAGAAAACCCAGACGTTCTTTTTTTCACGAATAATGTGTGATGTACTAGGCGACAACTATCTTTAAATCGTTCGTTGAACTGTCGGTTTTGTTAAAACACTGCTGCTTTTTTCTTTTGGTAGATCAATTTGTCTGAATGTAACAGCTACTCTTAGATTGGCCAAGTGTAAAATGTTTACGATGAATATCTGCATCATTGAGCAGTTCCTGATTTACCAGATGGTAAATGGCCGGCCCAAAGTAAATGAATTTTACAATCAAATCAAATACATCAAAACTTCAATTCCACTAAAAGGGGACATTTCTTTATATATATATATATATATATATATATATATATATATATATATATATATATATATATATATATATATATATATATATATATATCAAAACCTTCTGCAACAGCGAAGAGTAACAAAAACAAAAATCACAAGAAAAGTTTTTCACCAAAAAACTTCATTCTTCCAAACAGCAACATTGTCTACAAAAATCAGATCAATTTTGTTCTGACCCGGTAAACACTCTCGGGTAAGTGACAATTTACTATTAGAATATTCTCCATCATTCTATTCTATAGAATGTACAGTAAAACACGCTTATAACGAAGTCCCAGGGACGGCCAATTTAACTTCGTTATAAGTGTAATTCGTTATATCCGTCTAGTTTACAACATAAAATAGAGACTTGGGGAATGAAATTCACTTCGCTGTAAGCGTCAATTCATTATAAGCGTGTTCGCTATAACCGTGTTTTACTGTATACTTCTTTGCAAGAATATTTGATTTTTCATTTAAATCAAATGACATTTCCAACGTAACATAGTGCAGGTCTGTTGAACGCTAGATTAAAGAAATAGTATACTGTTGAGTATGAATTTCAATTTCCATTCTATTCTTTCGTGTATGTATGCCTGGTGATTGATTAAAAATAATAGCAAAGTTCTATTGTAAAATATTGAACATGATTTAAGCTTTTTGTCTTGTTCTGAATTTATAAATAATAAATTCTTTTATTTCATTTTAGCGTCTCTGTATAGCCAATCGATTTTATAACTTGAGAAATCAATCGTAAATGGTTTATTAAACCTTTCAAACCAAACCAGAAATACAACTATAAAATTTGAATAAATTTAAAACTATGAATTCAGTATTGTAGAAGAATTATGATAGATAGATAGCTAGCTAGCTAGCTAGCTAGCTAGCTAGATAGATAGATAGATAGATAGATAGATAGATAGATAGATAGATAGATAGATTTGAGTTTGAAAGAAAGAAAGATTGAGAATACTTTCGTAATTTATGGAAAACCATGTTAACTAAAAACTTAAGGCCTATCTCCACCAAAAATGCGTTATTAATTATAAAAAAGCATATTAGAATCTACGACATGGAATGGTAAAACATTTGTAATCAGTGTCACTGGAGAAATCGGCGGCCAATCCCAGCCCAAAAATAAATAGGTGGAATAAACCTTAATCCCATAGTCGTCAGCAACTTTTGTCTAGATTTTACAAAATTCAACCACTATTCATTAAAAAAAATAGACCAATGTTCAGTTTTAATGCAAATATGACTCAGATTATCTAAATTTTAAATAAATGTTAAGGAAATAAGTTATTTAAAGCTGCAGGCGTAAGCAGTAATACCTTTGCATTGTGTAAAACATTGTGCAATTATTTGACCAGATCTCAAAGAATTCTAATAAAAATAATTGTTTGATACACGTTTCTCAAATCTACAGTTAGCAATTTAACGTTTGTAATCATTCGCTATGATTTGAAATAATGATTGCAGTTTACAAAGGCTTTTGGCAGAAAAATATTTGCTAATGAAAAAAATGTATATATAAGGAGTATCAAAGTTATTGGAAGAAAATATCTGAGGAACTGTAGTGTATATGGATCATCTCGTTTTTTTTGTTTGTTTTTTTTTTTTTTGCTTTCTTTTTTTTTTTTGGGGGGGGGGGGGGTATTTTGCTTTGGATTGCAATATTTTTTTCAATTTCATAATCCCCTATCAAGCATCTTTGTAAAACGGTTACCAAACTCGTGAATGTGTTTTAATCTATATTCGCAAGTAATCATTCCCTTATTTCTTCTTCTCTTAAGCTTTACTCTCTATTGCTCCCTCTCTCTGTATACGGTTTTACCTAAAATCGTACCAGTATCAGGCTTATTTTGAAAATATTATTGCTGACAATGGCATGACTTGATGGCTTATCAAATTCATATATAATGAATATGATATCGTTAAATGCTGTATGAATAAAGTTTGCAGAATGCGACGAGTTGGTTGTTTATTGAAGCTAAAAAAAGTGTTACAAAAAAGCTGATAACAGATATATATATATATATATATATATATATATATATATATATATATATATATATATATATATATATATATATATATATATATATATATATATATGAAAAAAAATCACAACACCGAAATAAACTCAACTAGTTTCATTTTAAATCATCAGGAGTTTGAAAACATGTTGCTAAGTTACACAAATACACATACATACGAATACATATTTCTTATTGTGACGTCATAAAACGCTAGTATTATGTTACGTTATGTAGCCGAATTGATTATGACGTCATAATATAAAGATATACATTAAGTACGGGAAAATAAAATTCTCCATACAAATAATAGAAATATATAAAATAATTACGGGAAACAGTTTTTATCTGATACATTATATAATTATTAGGCATTTAAAACAGGTCTATATTTGTTGATAAACAGTTTTTCTTTTGCCTCACGTTCTTTTTCTGTGGTATCCCTCAGAAACTTGTAAAAAGGAAAAACGGTGAAATTAGGACTTTTATTCCTTGCACAGTTCCTTATATGTTCACTATGTGTATTTGTGTAACTTAGCAACATGTTTTCAAACTCCTGATGATTTAAAATGAAACTAGTTGAGTTTATTTCGGTGTTGTGATTTTTTTTCATATAATACTACGTGTGTGGATTTATACTATATATATATATATATATATATACAGTTCAGTGATTATTTTTACTTACAATAGATTGTTTTGATATAATCCGTCAGGGAAATTGTAATTTTATCATCAGTTGGTAATGTATATTATTTAGTCATAAATAAAAGGATATTACGTTTCGGTTGTAGTGTCAAACACTATCGTATCCCAAGGTTCATTAACCTGTTATTTGGTTCACATGAAGCCAGGTTTCATATTTAAAAGCCACCTTTTGTTTTGCAGATTCAAAATGTTTCTGACACTCTATATGTTCTCTGTGTTATTATTTATCAAACATCATAAAAAACATTAATGCTTATATGACTTTCTTGTTATTAAGAATAACGAAATATTTAAATCGAAGGAAATAACTCAATTTGGAACAAGATTTGCTTATTAAAATTTCTTTTTTGTACAGAAACTGTGTGTCGGCTTTTTAACCGAAGATTTGTTTTGCCCTTCACTTTTTATGACGTGACCCAAAAAACAAAAACCACAAAATGTAAATTTAGATTCAATTCCCAGCAGGTGGCCCATAATTACATGATAATCATATTTATTTCTTTAACAGTGTTATGAATTCCTCAAACGTTAAACTGAGTGAATGAAAACTTGTTGGTATTGATTTAAATGCATTTTTAAATTTCCTTGTATAGTATCCTATGCTACGTCTATGGACAATGACACAGAGAAAATATTTTGATAAGAGGAAATTGGAAAATATTTCAGAACTTGTTGGTTTTACTAAAGACTTGGTTTAGGTATGTCCTTTTAGCATTTATAATTAGAGAAAGTAACCAAAAAAGCCTATTTCCTGCACAATTTTTACAAATGCTCGATATTATCCAGTGTCTATTTAATTCTTTCATTTTGTTAAAAATATATGTAGTTTACACTTTTCTACATTTATTTCACAAATTGATATAACAGAGTAGCAGCTTCAACATGTTTATTTTGTTGGCGATTCTCCCGTGGTTGTTACACAAACAGGTTTTTTCCCAGGTAGATTCACATTATAATATACCTATTTTTTATTGAGAAACAATTAATAAAGCAAATTTGTTCATGGACAAGTATTTAAAAAGTTTTCTTTTAAAATTACAACAATTAGATAATAAAATGCAAACTCTTTTATCATTCAAAAAGGAAAGAAAATTAAAGTGTTACAAAACTACAAAACAAATTTTCTTTATAAAATTTTTGTTGAAATACAATATTGAAATAACATTCATCTAATATTTTCTCCAATGTTACTTAAGAAATCTAATTGTATTTTACGTTACAATTAAAAACCTTTTGCGATATAATTAATCAGGATCAAAATAGTTAAAATCAAGTTGTCCAATTATAAATATAGGAACCTCTTTAACTTTATAAAACTGAATTAAAATACTTTGTAAAAAAGTAAGCCGTTTGAAGTATTTTGAATATAATGTACTTTAATCCACGTTAATATCAACAGATGCCCCTTACCATCTTAAAGTTTTTTATGATTAAAACCAAGATGTATGCATACTTATAGATACATTCTCCTTAAAAATATTTTTACCAGCATGTTGTTAAAAATATGTAAATAAAATGCATTAAAGTATTTCCTTTATATAATAAAATCTATTTCGTATATAATTTCAAATATATAGAAATGTCAGCACTTTACAAGTGTTTCCTTTTGCAGGATCAATTAAAAGGTCAAAAGTGGAAAACAAACAACTTTTTTTATGCTACCAAACAACTTAGAGGCGTGAGATTGAATCGTTTGGATTTATTCGTTCTAATATTATCCCAATCCTTGCGCAATGAAAATTAAAATATTAATAATTTTTGAAAAAAAAGAAATTTTTACAGTCAAATGACAAAGTAACTAGCCCCTAAACTACATTGGTGACTGTGATAAGTATTTTTCCAAAAGATGGCGGCAAAGGGAAGTAACTTTTACAAACTGTAGATTAGTTTATTGATATCAATTTGTTTCTCTTTTGGTCGTTAAAAGTGCGTCCATTGTTTTCGCTTATTATTAATAAACACACAGAAATACCGGTACCTTACAGGACAAAAAGAGAACTTCTTCGCCTTACCAATATAATTATAATATGATCTTTTCTGGAACATTCTTAAAGTCATAAAAGACATAAACACTGCTCAAATGTAAGAGTTCATATATATAAATCATTTGACCAACTGTGACTGGAATGAAAAGTAGCAAAATTTATCCTTCACTTCCCTTGATATATTTGAAACTTAATTTGTGTCTCGCCGCCGGAAACAGTTAATCGTATATCATACATGATGATTAATAGCACAACAAAACATTACAATGTCTTAAATATGTTAAATTGCAATAATTTTATCTACATCATTTTTTATTAAAATCTACATATGTAAATTTTTATCTTCCCTAAGTTTGTTTGTTGTAGTTAAAATCGGACGTCAACGATTTGTGATACATAGTCCTCAAAAGGAACTAAAATTGGAAGAAATAATTGTGCATCTTAAAAGGGTTCGTAGACATGGGACTTGCTGTGTTCAAAATGGCTATTTTACTAATATGAATAAAATTCAAACATTGTTCAAGGTTGTTTTTTTTATTTCACAGTTGAAAACCTTTTGCAGTGAGTCAAACGATGGTTTTCCAAATGACCACTAAAAGTTCAGATTTACCTTTACATTGAAATTTCTCTGAAGATATATTTTACAGGTAAATAAATCAATAAATCAAATGCAGATCTCGTATTTTAGAAAAGCAAATGTATGAAAGCTCCCATATCCAACACTGTTTTTTGGAAGTCAGCCGTCGATTGGTGAATTCTGGGTCTATAAATAGTGACAGTATACCAAAAGTACATCTCAAATGCTGAACAAAAAATCATGTAGGACAAAACAGTTATTTATGTCATTTTAGCAATATTGGTTCACCAAAAGATTTCTTTCAAGCTTTGAATTCTGATGAATAGTTACAAGTTAAACGATGAAAAACAGAAAAAACTGACCCGCTATTGTAAAAACTGAATGTAACATGTACTAATATTAGTAATCACTCTATATAAACCAATTTATTTGAAAGTAGTGAAGATTTTTCATTGATAATATCAGACCAAGTATTTATAGCTGCAAATAATGAAAGCGGAAAAACCAAACCGACTCTTCATATACATGTGACGAGATCATACAATATTCACAAAGAGAAACCAAATAATTCTTTGTTAAATTTCTGAATTTAAAACAATAATTCATAACTCATAACACAAGTTTATATGCAAATCAACGTAATGAAATTTTTGTCATTAGAGTTGATTCCTCCCTACCTCAAACTGTCTTAAATTTTGATCAAAAGAAAAAGGAAACGACAAAACATGAACTTTGCTTCATTTCCCGATAAGTTGTTCACATGCTAATTGCATCTATTTTTGTGCTTTCATTAGAATTTAAAGATGAAAATTAAACAGACGATACGGCAAACAAAAACACGTTTATTACATTTGAGTTTTCAAGCATTTAATTCAATTTTCAAAATTGACGTGCAGTTTGTGGAACTTTTAAGATGTTACTTTTTTGATGAAAAATTTTCTCTGTTTCTTTCAAATTACTTCTTAGTTTTGTTTTGGTATTGAGATCGCCCAAAATAAAAAAAGAACAATAAATAACAGAGATATATCTGTAAGCACTATCGTATTTAGCGATGGCACATTGTAGAATGCAAAACATTAATGATTCAATAAAATAGGTAGCACTTCATTTCACTTGTTATTAGCTGATTCCGTCATAATGAAATAAATAATGTTTGAAATATATTTGAGAGACAAAGAAAACTGTCCAGGTTATCAATTGACAGCGTTATTTAAAATACCTATAGATAAAAAAAAGTAATTAGTGTTGTACCTATTTTGTTTTTTAGATTGATTAAAGCAGGTCTGGATTATTTCGTGAATGATCGATAATTTTGACATATAAAGAATGCATACTGACGTAATGTAGGTAAGAGTTCCAAATAATTAAGTTTCCTCAAATGAATGGTTGAAACTGGGTGTTGTTTTTTTGTTCCTGTCATATATTATACTTGTAATTTATTTAGGGTTTGTTTTGTCTACAGATCACTTGCCCCAGCTATTTTTATTGCATTAAACCTGCAAATATCCTTTACTCTACATCCTTCCACTGAAGAGAACTAACAAAGAAAACAAATCACATCTTTATGTTTATCAAACGTTTTTAAAAGCATCATTAACAGAAATCTATTTTTGGCGTGTATCGAAGTATGGGGCAACTGATTGAAGGGATTAATCTGAGGTGAATAATTCTATCAGTATATCATATCTATATTTGTTAAATAAACTGTTATGATTTAAAGGCAACTATTTTTAAATCATCATTATAAGGACTTTTACATAACTCATTTCAGGCATTATATTTAGCAAGTATTAAAGCAAAGGTATTTTAGAAAGATACCATAATGCTCAAAAAGAAACTATAATTTTCTGAAAATTATATTAAACATCAATAAAGAAGGAACCAAAAAAGTTAACACTTTGGAATTTTAGTAAAACGAGCTCAAATGTATTAAATCTTAGTTAGATTCATATATGTAACCTAATTCGATTTCGTTTTAAGCCGGGTTGTCGGTAGGCAAATAGCCAATGTTACTATAAATAGCACAACTTCAAAAGTAAACAAAAAACCGAACAGCGTCAAAGTAAAGCTTCCACTATACCAACTAGTTACACAAAGAGCCATGTTTTGTCAAAAGTGTTGTTGGGGGGTTTTTTGTATTTTTTCTTAATTTCTTGGGGCTTTTTGGGTTTTTTTTTTTGGGGGGGGGGGGTAATTGAAAAAGAATTGTCTATCTTTTTAAGTTTTCTTATTAATTACGTGTTTTAGAAACAAGACTATGCATTTTGGACACATACAATGCGCTGCCTGGAATTTCCATGAACTACTTTGCTGCGTATTGAAGACATGGGGATTGAATTTATAGCGCTTGTTGCAGAATTCAAGGCAACAACTGTTGAATTTTTTTCTACTAAATTCTGTCCCAAGATATCCTGGATTAACATTTGGCTTAATTGCTTGATATTTATTCATACCTCAGAGTTCAAACGATGTCTTTCAAAGTATGAAAAAATTCCAAAAAACGCCCGTTAGCTTATCAAGTTTCAATACAATACTAAAAAATGTGATGTCTACGGAGATTTTGTATTGCAGCAAGCCCAGATGATAACGTTGAAAAATTGCGCGATGTATTCCGAGTTTATTCCGAATGGAGAAAAGATGTAAACATTCCTCATTATAAATCTCCCTAAGGAATCTGTTATCGTTCTTTGACATTTTTTTCCGAGTGAAAGATGATAATGTGTCAATGAAATTATCTTGGAAAATATATCTTTCAGCTATTTCAATTGCACTTCTTTCACGGGTATGTGTATTTTTATTAAAAATCGTCCAAATATGCCGCATAACTATTTTGACAGACGATAGAGAGACATATTTTTGTTTACAGAAAAATTCATATAGAAAGTTTCAGTCTTTACTACACAATATGCAAAAAGACACATCAAAAGATCCTGGCTTTCAGTACTTCAGTACTTTTATTAAACATTGTTGTCAAGAACTTGTTTAATTACTTAAACGTAGAACCCGACTGAAAATATTTGCTAATATTTATTTTTTTCAAAATTCCCAATTTATTTTTAAAAATCAAACAATAGTAAAATGGATTAAATACAGCTTAATATCATTTTCCTTTTCCTTGATATGTGACGTTTTCCTTTACATTGAAGACCGTAAAACTCATGTGTGATGATGTTTGGCACAGGAGGAACTTTAAATCAAAAGGTGTTTTGTACCTTGACAGTTTTACATGTTAAATTTGATTAAATTTAATCTCAGTTTTTCATTACAATCAACTTATGCAAATTCAGTAAGATTTATGACATCTTCAAGTTAGCATGAGCTCTGAAATTAGGCTTGAATGGTAGACGATCAATGCCACCCAACAGATATGCGCCTCAGGATACTTGATCGTGTATACTTTTTTAGAGTCCATAATTGACATATGGTATCAAAAATGTGTCTTATTTTTTTATGTTAATATACATGTACATAAATTAAGCAATGTTAAAACAAAAACGTTTTGATAGTTTGTTTCTCTAAACGTCTCGATTTTTATCCTGGATCAAAAACAGCCAATCAAAAACATTGCAAATGAATTATATGCTCAAAAAATGATAAAACATATAGCAGCAGTAGTCTCTGTTTTTTAAATTGTATTTTTAAATTGGCATTGAAGAACCTATAAACAGTATTTTTTCCCCTGAAGATGAACAATTGGTAGTTTAAGTTGATAACATCGCCATGATGTCCCTGTGTTTGAAAGTTTCAATACTTGGTTATGCCTTTTGAGCATTAGTATCTTAATTTCATATATGGTTGGTGTGCAATCCTAACTAAATCTCATATTATATTTTTTCCACCCTACTTCTTACAAAATCTATTCTGTCAATACTTCTACGAACTAAATCGAATAACAGTCAAACACGTTTGTCCACTTAAATGTACGCTTTCTTTAAACATTTGGAAACAGTTGTAATTGAATTAGTATGATAATAATTTATTTTTCATGTTTCCTCAACTGACAACATAATTGACGTTTTATTAGAATGTATTTCCAGGGAGTACAAGGTAATCGAGCATATTTAATTGGCAATGAAGTCTTTACAAACTGATGTAAGATTGCTTTTAAAACATATTGAAATATTTGATTTATTCATCGAAGAATAAAAACCTCTTTCCATGCAACGAACTGAATGACACTTACTGTCAGAAACATCACTGCTTTATATAAATGCTCAAATATGTTCACTGAAAAATTTAAAGGAAAAATATATATAAATGTTTTAGGTAGTTCGTTCAAGCTATGCAAGGTAGCTTTCATTGATTGTAAGAAAAGAATTTATCCAGCTAATGTGCAGAATTATTATTAGGGTCTTCCGTCATCAAGGAATCCATGAGTTCACTTTAAGGTGACACGGGACAGTTTTTTTTATACATTTCATTGTAGCCAAGGGATGCATGTCATCGGAACTCTGTAACTAGAATTTCCTCAGTACCCATTCAGCACAAATACTTTAATTCACTCTTTATAAGGCCAATCACCAATTTCTGAAGAAAATTACCTGTCAAAACCTGTTAAACTCCTCTAAATAATAGTTTTTATGAGATTTTGACCCTTTCATATTTTGCTAGTTTTTCATGATTTTTTTTCAGCTATTTAGACCTCCCCCAGCTAATTCCCTGCAGAATGTTGACCTTCCGTACCGCGTGCATGTTGCAATATCACATGTCAGAAACTTACCGTTGTATAGTTTACAATGTCCCATCCACCTACTTTTCGTGTTTTTTTTTACCTCCCGCCTGTAACTTGCAATTTCACTGTGTAAAGTCAACACAACAGTCATAGCCGCAGGTTTCGCATTTTACTTCTGATTCTCATGTACCTAACAAATGGGGCCTACATATTGCATATCAATTTCAACAAGAGACAACCCTTTAACTAATGATAATCATTAAAAATCATTTCATGAATTTTAGCAACACTCATAAGCCTTCAAGTACAACAATTCTCAATTTTACAAAAATATTGACGGGTACTTTATCCGAAACTGTCCCTTGCTACCTTATGCTTCAAAACTTGATAAGGTCGATGCATTTGTTTTAATTTGCTCCTAGTAAACAAAGCGGAATTTAAAAAATCCTTTATTTCTCTCTAACTTTTAGTCATACTACAACATGAAAAATTACAAAGAATGAGATTGACGAATAATTTCTTACTCATTTCAGAAAAAAAAAACCGAAAACTGTTTTTATGGAATTATGTTCAAGACAACAACCCCTTGTTTTCTTTTCTTATTTTTAGGTAACACTCAGATATTTATCTGCATTAAGGAAATATGGTGGTTAACAATACAAGTAAGCAAAATAAAACAATAATCATTTACATACAAAATAGAACCTTTATGACATCTGGATGACAAAAAATGAAAATATTTAAGAGAAGAATTATTTTTAGACCAATTACCTTAATTTACTTGACAGACAAAACTTAAGTCTAAATCTGATGGATCACCTTTTCAATAACTCAAATACTTATCAATTTTAAAACTAGTATCTCTAAATAAATAAAGTCAAATGAGATTTTGCTTAATTTTTGTTTTACATTTACATAATGTTAAAATCAATTTTCTCCAAAACTCTTTCGTGAAAGCTTACGTTAAAGTTAACCTGAAAATAGAAAAATGTCGATTGGTTGATTTCATGGTTTGAATGCATGCAAAATGGTAATCTAAACGAAAGACCCAGGCAAAGAAAAATTAAAAATATATCAGAGGCACCATACTATCAACGTACGAGGAGAGATTTAATACAAAGCATTAAGACATGCTGCTAATTTTTAAACTGAGGGAAAGGATTTGCATCACGCAGATAACATGATATCAGTAATGACCGTATTGTATCTCTACTACCATAGACATGTGCTCCTAAAAATTTAAACTTGTTTTAAAATATTTCTATGATAATATGTTACATATGTTTTCCTATACTGACAAAGTGTAAATTAGCAGTGGTAACAATGCGACTTAGGCATGAAATTGAATTATTTTAAGTTACAGAATAATTTAGAGAATATCTATAATGTTACGTGAGAAGGCCAATCACATTGCAGAGGATAATGCATTGTTTTGGTTGCATCCTTTTGAAGGAGTGGCTAATTAAACATTACACAATTGAATGATTTATTGCATGGCACTCTAAAAACGACAGTAACATATTACTTCGTGTTCTTAAACAGAAAAACAGGTGTTTGTCGCGATCCTCTATGATTTACAAGATTTAGGGGCTATTTTTTTAATTACGGACCTAGATTTCCTTACAATTTGCATTCCCAGGCCGTATGCAATTTGCTGTTATTTTTTAGCAGCATTGTTCACCGTTGCTGATGATTATATTATGCTTGGAAATACCAATATTTCTTTTACAGTCAATGATCTCGCTACAGAGCCCTGCTACATTTTACAAATATCATTTCACCTATTGCTGTATATATACTCAGTGTCTTGTTAGCCGTGTATTAATTACCATATCATGTTCCGCACTGGACCAACGCTTTATGGTAAATTCCAAGGTCTACATTATCGTTTGATATTGTCAACAGAAATATCTTAAGGTTAGATACATTAAGTTTCAGTATGTAAATTTCATACTACACATAACGTTTGTATCGTGAAGCAAATCACAAATTTGTCAAGTATTGTAATTGTTACAACGTAAGTTTGATATATGTATCTAGAGTCTAGTGTTTTGTTTCAAAACAATTATGAGCCCAGTGCGTATTCAAGTTGCTCTATGCGAAAACACATGTATGTAGAATGATAAGATAATGGTTTTCGCCATCTTATCTTACTGTGCATAAGCATCTTATAAATGCATGTATATATATTTAGCGGTAGAGAGAGTCTACACTTATTTCATTTGAGTAAAAATGGCAGTAAATCGTTTTATTTGTTCACAGTGTGCAAACAATGGTTTAATTGGAGCTCTCAGTTCTCTAAAAGAGATAACATTCAGTGGTGTTGATTCGCTACATTCATTAAATAATTCTAAGCACTCCGTCGCCTTGGTAGCAGAGACGAAAAATGAAAAAATATAACGTTATATTTGGTACCAGACGACGTATCTTAGCGTTATCTTATCTTAGTCAAAGTGAAAGACTTCCAAGCCGATAGTTCATCTTAAAACTGCCAAAATCTTAAAAAGATAATTCATAATTACATAATGAATAAACAGCATTTTTTTAAAAACCACTATGTACTTTGTTCTTCTATCAAGTACGGAAGTTTTAAACCTTCTGTATTAATTGTGCAACAAAAACAACCATCGTTTAAAAACAGGGTAAAAATATGGCATTTGAATTTTTAGTGGTACGCTTAAATTTTTTTTTTAAAATTCATTTACGTGTACGCATATACTTTTCTTGTATACAGATACATTAAACATTTATCATTAAAAATGAAACAATCATGTACTCGTTTGGAATAAAAATAATAAAATAATGATTGAAACTTAGCTGGGCAGTGAAGGACCGCGTCCCGATGGGAAATTTAGAGCGGAAGAATATTTCTTGTTCAAATGTCCTTGGCCATGGCTTTCCAATCATATACTTCTCAAATAAGCTAAGGCTTTTATTCATTAAAACACTCAGCAAAATAATTGATACAAGATATGTTTAAACTTATTTAACAGTCTGTTAAATGTCAGCTTAAGTTTTCATTTTCGCCCAAATTTTAACCATATCTACAAAGCATTAAATGTCAATCTTCACTTTTGATATTGTGATTACAACTTCTTATACCAATGTGAACAAATATTTATGAAAAATAAAGAGCAATATTATGTCTTTATAAAATTCTTACTTGAAATTAGAACTGCTGTAAAAGATAAACGACATTTTATATATTCGACGAGGATAGTTTACATGGATGAAATTGTGTTATTATGGTTATATTACTGAATGCATGTATATTTGTAAAAAGTTACTAATCAGATCAATGCAGTAAATCAAAACTTACATCATTCAATTACAAAGTAAAAATATGTTGCTTTTATCTTGCAGATGGCTTTTTTTCAATAAAACGGACATTTTTAAGCCCGATACAGAACCTGGAGGTGGGAAGACGACGGTTCCCATGTAATTGTAATGCAATTAAAATAGCAATGTAGAATTAGCATAAAATTAATTTGTATTTTATTGTGCATATTACTCTCATGCATATCTTTTTGTCAAATGTGCCATGTTGTAAATTGTTTTGTTTTGAATTAATTGCAACCAAAAGAGGAAAAACACATATTTTTAACAATAAAATAATTGTATTACAGTCGTTAGGCAAGTTCCTCAAGATATATACCGCACAAAACGTTGCAATCAGTCTCCATAGTGACCGTTATGTGTCTAAACCACAAATTTGGTCTCTAAGTGACTGCTATATGTATATCGCACAACACGATGCAATTGATCTCCATAGTGATCGTTAGGTGTCTACCACAGAAAACGATGCAATCGGCCTCCTGGGAGTATTGGACACTTCCTTTTGTAAAAACTTACTTTAAATTTTTGTACACGTTCTAGATAGTTTGAGGTACTTTTTTCTGTTCCTTTTGATGAAAAATCAGATTATGCGTCAACATTTCGACAAATATGAAATAACTTGAAACAGCTTTTGGTTTTTTTATTAACCAGTTTGAAAGTGTGATATTATGTAGCTGTAAAATATGTTATAATATTGTATAAAACTTTTTATTTGCCCTTACTGGATGCAGTACTGATGACTTTGTATTCGAATGCCGTTTTGAATGAGAATATGATTTAAATGAAAAAATTCTTTGTTTAGCAATATACTTATCTTCTTTACAAATTAACTGCAGATAATACTGAAGCTGATTAACACCAAAATTTTGTTTCAAAATTTAATGAGTAAACAAACATGAATAGCATATACTTGTTTATATTATAGCGTTTTTATATTAATTACTAACACTAAAAAAACTATTACTTGCATTGTTACTGTCTTAAGAATATTTTAGAATAACTTTAAACATTGGTTAAAATGAAAAAGAGTTTATAAAGTATACTTTTTTTTAAAATCATAAATGAAACACAAAAGACAAACTTTCATATGCGAAAGGAGACAGTGAGAGTAGTAGACGAAAGAGAACAGAAATTGTGTTTCTCTGTTGTACATGTATATTGCAGATACTTTGATTCGGAAATTCTATCGCTGTTGTGTGAACGTTTTGTAACCATCAGATGAAGTTTCATAGTTATAATTAGTGCACAAAAGGAAATTGTTCTTTAATTCTGTATTCCTCATCAAACAAATATCATCTTATGTCAGAGTGGTATATGGTTGGGAAGGTGTAGGCTCCGACAGATAGTTCTGATTTTGTGTACAATGATGAATTGTCTTTTCAGTAAAGGGGCAGAGTGAAGTGACATTTTGCTATCATTGTTTGTCGTCGCGTGCGCTATCTATAGTAGTTTTTAAAATCGTTTTTTAAAATATCTTCTCTGTAACCACCGGTCTAATATCGACCTAATCTGATGTAAAGCATCAGTAAATTCATAAAATGAAAAGAAACAAGTTAGTTTTATTTTACAATTTAGAGTCCTCTTTTTTCTTTGATGAAAAATATTGGGTAACAACTCTAGCAGACAAAAGTTTATGAGGAGGAGAAAACTTCCATTAAAAATGCAAAAAGCACTAACTCGTTTATTAATAGTATGTAAGGGATGCATTAATCATATTATGAACAAACATTTGTTCTTCGGAAATGCCCTTATTTTTCATTTGACATTTAGTATGCACACTTTGTGCATCGTTCAGATCAATATGGAATACTCGACTAATTCAGAATTTAAAATCTGGTGATTAGACAAGGTTTCTTCTTGGTCATGTAGTGAATATGCATTATTATTTTAGACTCTTCTTGACTACTGGATATCTATATTAAGCAAGGAAATTTAATGACTGCCTAACAAAGGATGGCTGTATGATTCTTGTATTAGTGTCTGTGTTTTTATGTGTAATTCAAATGTGCATCTTCATTTTTTTACGTCTTTGTCGAAAATACATCATGATAAAATTGATTCAGTCATAGTACTATCTTGTCATTCTACAAAGCTTGGAAAAATCGTTAAAAGTTTTTTGGAAAGGTGGTCGGTGTTTTTCAAAATATGTACATAATTCGACAGGAAAAGCAAATCATAATCATATTTCAGCGGTTTCATAGTTGTGCAAATTAGTGTAAATCACAAAGAAAAAGGAAACAAATGGACACTGAGGTAAGGGGCCAGCTGACTTTTCTTAACTTAAACCAATTGAAATGAGTTTTCCTAGGGTAAAATATGGTTTCTGTTTTTGAATCCTACAATTATAAACAGCTGTGGTTAAGGAAATTATATCTTAATTATGAAATAAAAAACAATAAATGTAAAGAAAAACTATAAAATGTCTTAGCGATACTTTAAGACGACGGATTTATTTAGTCTGGAAACATCTCAAGGTCTACGAAAAACTATTTACATTGTACATGTTTCCGCACGAACAATTAACTGGAGACGACGCGCATTTACACAGTTTTACTGGATGGTTACTATTGTCAAATCATCGCAGAAAAAGCTTTATCATAATTGGTGTTATAGTCAAATCATATCATAAAAACGGTGTATTACAATTTATTTTATTGTTTTTTCATATCTCAGAATTTCCTCTTTTACAATGTGTGCTGATGCCAAATTATATCCAAAAAATATATAATTCAAGCAAGTAACCAAAGGCACGCATTTTATATTTATATGAAATGTAAATTTGAAATATTTAAATTATGCTTGTTATTGTTATACTACATCTATTAGCCCGTGCATGAAGGACCTTCAAAGGTAAAAATGTTTAAAAAAACCATTTGTATGTAATAAATCTTAACATAGAAGTTTCATCCAAGAATCAAAACATCAGTAGAATAACATGCTTCTCCCTAATGCATCGTCCTTAAAAGTTTGTTTAAGGAACGAAGGTTTTAAAATAAGCAAATACACTCATATTTTATCTCCCTTATATCTCCTTCAATCTTCAAATAAGAACGCAACTTAAATTTCAGGTTATTTCCATGTTTACGAAACTTAAATTTTTTATTTTCATATCTAATTTTTTCTGTAGAAATTTAAATCCAGAAATAAACAAACTACAGCTACCTCCTTCCTCGGTATATCAAGTAACAATAATTTGTAAACAAAGTTCTATAACTCTCAAACTTAAAATTTTATACGGTCATTTAAGAGTTAAGCAAATTTGTATTTGAAAAAGTGTTTGTACTATAAGACTGACCTTTCAATGAATTATACATATACCGACTACTGCTAATTTATAAACGCTGAAATATAAAGCTATGAAATATTAGCCCACATAAATCTTTATCTGCACACACTTTCAACGACTGTTGTGCAAATAGTATCCATTACTTTTACACACAATTCAAAAAACCTTTAAGAGTCAATGCACAGACTATAGACATTTTAAAGAATGTTGTATGGACAAGTGATAGTAATGTTCATAATATCGACAATGTAATTGCATATACGTGTACAGTATACTTATTATCAAAATAGATCGGTGCATGCAAGATTAGTCAACATCAAACAGACAACTCATGGACACTAGTGGTCACAAACAGAAAACTCATAGACACTAGTGATCAGAGTATCTGCAAATGCAATCACACTGATAAAGTTTGTTTCGCAGATTATATATCTTTACATGCACTACATTTGCATACTTATAAGTTTTATACAGACGTAGTTATATTTACAATACAGGAACTAACAATGACTGAAATGAAAAAAAATATATTTATATTATACGTAAATAAGTATTAGGGATTAGTGAATTTTAGCAGATCTATAAGTTGTATATAATGTCCATAAAGAAATCGATGCACAAGTGTATTAAGATATGCAAACAAAAAAAACTAACAATTGCGTTTAAAGCTGAGAGTCTTCTTCAGATTTAAAAAATTATGTAATTTACTGTCACAATGTATCCACACACATATACAAACTGTATTCAGATAGTCGGTAAGATCTACAAATCAATGGATACTAGACAGACGGGTAGATAGATGTATTTGCACACAGACTGTCAATAAAATCCAACATATTTAAAGACAACTGTATATGGTACCCAAAGAATGATGCATTAGACACAGGAAGTTGAATCAGATACCTGGAAAGAGTCTCCATAGAAAAGACAATGGCGGACATGGAGTCCAATTATCCAGAAACGTTATTCGGAGAGTGGATGAAGCAGCACGTAGCTGCAGAAAGTATCCATGGAAATATGGACACCAAAAAACACTAGATTAAGATTAGAGCACATAGGCAGCTAAAAAGAATAAGTCATAAAAGTATCTAATTATTTGTAACATAAGTGGACGATTAGACATTTGCACAGTCTTTACAGACATAGACACAGCAACGAATTATTGATAGATTACTCAAAAATGACTCTTGCAGATATACGATTTCATGTTTAACACTGAGACAGATATTTCTGCAGAGAGCCTCTACAGACATAAACACATCAATGAAAACAATGATAACAATGATAATGGTAACAATGATAAAGATTTCTGCATAGAGCTGTATATAGATACATTATTTGATCATTGTATTTAACTATATCTAAAAATATAAATGCAGTATGTGTTCTAGGTTTATTTAATACACATTAGTATTTTAATGTGTTAAATTATGGGTTTAATAGCAGGTTTTGAAAATGTCATGAACTTTTATTTCGATAAGCGGGCAAAATTATTTCAATTACATAAAACCTGGTTTGATTTTTCCCTTGCTTTATGAGAGGGATTTCTTTTTTATAATACTGAAGTTGTGAATTGATTCTAGCAAAACAGAAAAAATGGTTTAAACATGAGGGGTGTACATCTTTTTTTTTCCCTCATTCTGAAGCTGCACAAATAAGAGTTATTTTTGAGTCGTCTTTCTTTCAACCTTTTTTTCGGGGATCACCAAAAATGTGCTTGTATATTTTATTTTGGTAATAATCGTTTACCAAAAAATGTTGTCTCAAGATCCTTACCCTCCATGATCACATTTTCAGATTTGCATATGATTTACATTTGTTATTGGATATCATCAAGTCTTTGAAGAGCAAATGAAACCATTCAACAAGATAAATGTATCTACAGACTGCATAGTACTGTCTCTATTTTTTTTAAAATTGCACCCAAATTCATATGGTTATATATTTGGTTGAAATAGACTTTATGACTTTTAAATCAAATTTCATATATCAGGTTAAATGTTCGCTATTTGGCTACGTTTACTTCTTTTTTAAACATTTTTTTTACAGTTTTAATCAATTCATATTCCTATTTGACATTATTTTTTAACAGCAATGATTTGAAGCTGTAAACACACATATTGATAAGCGGCCGATATTTACATTTTAATAGATTTGTTTGCAATTGTTCTTATGATATTGAAATTGAATAACCATTATATAAGTCATTAAAACGAACCATTGTCCAATCCTCGGCATTTCTATTCAGGTGGCAATTATGTCGGTTTTTCGCTTATAATTCTATAAATCTTAAGAATGAATATTAAATGCAATGCAAAATTTCACGTTTAAACTGAAGGATGTCGATGCAGATTATTTCTTAATACCTCTAAGGGTCACAAAAAAGAATTCAAAAATGGATTTCCTTGCAAAATGAAGTGATTCAAACATGTAAAACCTTATTAGCGAAGCGAGATTCTATTAATTTAATAGACATCACATTATTCAAACTTAAGGTCAGACAGGCGGGTTGGAAGGGTGTGAAAGTACGTCTGTAGCTTTTTAACGGCAGGGATTTTGAATATGAGTGAATAAATTCTTTTACATGTATATATAATTACAAAAAGCAATTTAAATCAGGCATGATATGCTTCTTGTATTTGGTAGGCTTTTCGACATCACTAATAGCTACTTTTTCATAAAAAGTTAGCGGACCTCTTTTGCATTAAAATAAAGCAGAATTTTTTCAAAAACTTGTATGTGAAAAAAAATATAACACATGCTGTGCCTTCAACTCTAAATTCAGGTATTTAGACGACGTATTATCGAAATAAAAGATACCACAGAGTCAGCGTCATCTGTTTCATATTTGGATATTTTACAGGAAAGGGGAATTGATGGTAACCTAACAACATAACTTTTCTATAGACAATTTTTCTTACTTATGTAGCAATATACCCTCATCACCTGCAAATGGAGTTTTTGTCTCTCAGTTATAATAATAAAAATATAATACGCAAGGACAGTTTTTAAGGCTTGGCAAGCTAATGACAAACAAATTGTAAAACCAGGACTCTCAACAGTATCGATTTAAGTCATCTTTTCGTAAGTTCAATGGTTGAAACAGCGACCTTATCAGCAAATACAATCTTCCACTTGGTCGAATGCTGACTGACGTTTTTCATACTTATTGTTAGACCATAATTACCCTCAGTGACACTTAATTGTCCTACTTCAAATTTTTAGAGGCCTATGCTTGCTCTGCTCTTGTTTTGTATTGTTCCTTTGGGCTTTTGATTTTGATCACTGTTCGTTATCACAACATGTCATTAACAAGACTTTTTTAAAAATATTTACATCAATATAAGCATATCAGATGAACATGAGTATACAGTTTCACTGTATACATATTGATTTATAGTATTTGTTTGATTGATACATTCAATATTTAGATATAATGTATATGTATATACACATATTACTCCTTAGAAAAGTAACAATGTAATTTTAACAAGTGGTGGTATAAAATATATGTGAAAATGTTTTGTTTTGGGGTTGTGTTTTTTAGAGAGAGGAAACATTTGAAAATACAACGCAAAAATAAGAAACATGGACATTAAGGAGAGAACACAGATAGTGATGAATGTTCCAGACGTTGAAATGTGACTTTCCAATAAGTATCAAGCAGATGATATTTACAGTTTTTCGGAAGCAAAAATTTTCTACAAATAGTCTTCTGCCTATAGGTTTCTCCATGATATTTACATTTAGCCTTGATGTTTTCATTTTAATATGTATATGAATATTGATTGTGAAGAAAATGATTGAATGTTAATGTATATGGATATTCCTATTATAATACTTTCCATATTGAATATTTATCAAAATTTGTTTGCAAATCAAATTTATTAATCATCCATTACCCTGGTCCAATTCAAATTTCTTTCATAAAACGTCAATATGCTGACTGTCAATATTGAAAAGGTTTTTAAGATTTGAATTCTTATTTTTTTAATTACAAGTAACAGAGCGAGTTTCTATTTTTAAACATTAAAACATTTAATCTAAAAAAGTATTCAGCTGGAAACTTAAGGAAAAAATCGTTTAAAACTATTTGTAGCTTTATGTCGAATATGCTGTTCCGAAACTTCATAACTAACATAACTTAAACAACAAAATCAATTTTAGACTACAATGTCGCATAACATCATCAAACAAGAGGCCCATGGGGCCACATCGCTCACCTGAGCAACAATGGCTTTATACGGGTGTTCAAGGGATATTGTGTCATATGGCCCCTCGGTAGAAAAACAAATAAACAATACCATAAAATATACTGTATCCAATTTTTACACTCATTTTCCTACACTTAATCTTTGACATTGTACCCTTATGAAATACCATTTTTACCAAAGATAAGATCCTATGCAAGATATAAAACTAAATTTTTGCTAGGGGTACACTCTTAACTCCCAATTTCGTTTATTTTAGTTCTGCCCCCTCACTTTATAAAACGATCAAATTATATATGAGAATATGCATATAGGTACATATTCATCTTCAACTACATTGTACTAGCTAGTTATTGTATTTTATTTAAAAAAAAATTCCCATGTGTGAAAGAGGAAAATTGTACCTCAAGGCGCTCAAATTAAAAACATTAAAAAATTTAATTGGTCTTCCGCATTATAAATGATTGGTGTTTACCAGGTGTGAACTCGTGCGACGTTTTATAACCTTACTCACTTGATCGATGAATACCCTCGAATGAAAAATGTTGTCATGTGATATGTTAAAGAGTTATTACATGTATAATCAATGCATTGGTGTCAGAATTGGGTGAAGGAACCCCCCCCCCCCCCCCACTTTTTTTGCAAAGTTAGACATTGTCGTTCTCAAAATCGTTTTTTTTTTCTTTTTTGCTTGTCAAGATTTCTGATAAGGTCTAGCCCCCCCCCCCAATCCCTCTCAATGAGCCTCAGACTGCATTGCACTGACAGGCATATCGCTCTATTTTTCTAAGGCCCACCCTTTATTTTCATCTTTATTCAAAATCAACGTTAATAAATGGCTACAAAAGATGATTTTCCGATGTAATTTTTTCTTAAGAATAGCGATAACACATTTATCCCCGTAAAAGTAATGTTTTAAACTGTTTTAAAGAGGTCGTTTTCATTTAATTGTGTCTGAAAAACCAACAAAGTGGTGTAGATTCATCGTATAAGGAGGGAGCCCCAAAAAGTTGTTACAACATATCATTCTTTTAATATTTCTGTACAAGTATTTAACGTTTAGTGAGACATTTCTAGTGATAAATCAAAATTTCAAAAAGCGTCAATCGTAGAATTATAAGCAAGAAACAGAACTCATAATTCTGCTAGGTTTGAGTCAATTTTTTTTTAACAAACGTTAATTGCATTCAACTTAAGATTTTTAAACTTGGTATTACCTATTCAGATTGAACAAAAGCATGGCCTCTGTTCTGTGAGCAAAGCTCTGTATATTGCTATAATTCGAAACTTGACACAGCTGAATATGGTTAGTAATTAATTGTAAACAATTAAAACAGAGGAAACATGCACTAAAACAAAAAAAAAGAGCACAGTTTATTTTTCATAATACATTTGTACATATATACCTATATATTTCTAGCAGCAAAAACAATCTCCGTTTAGACTGAAAATGCAAAGCATCTTAACAAAACACGTTGCATTATAATCAAATATAACGTAGACATCGTACCGAATTACCAATAGAATGTATAATATTTATAATATGTTGTTAGTGCATCAGATTTTGCTCATTTTGCGCAGGTAAACAATTAACTGTCTGATTTACCGAAGTCTATATTTGATTCGATATGTAAAAATTCCAAAATACAGGCGATATTTCCCCTCAAGTTAAAAAGCATAAACGAAATTCAAAACAACGTAAAACCACGGTCACGAGTCAAAAATATCAACGCATTGAAAAATTTTACCTCAATTCAATTCACGAAATTCACGGCACAAATAAATTTAGCATGTTTCAAGTATCCCTGCGCGTGTAAAACTGTTGCACAACAGGCAAATTCCTCTTTGTTAGATTGATTTTTTTTTAAAATTCACCCCCGTTTTTCTACATTTTCTCCGTTTTAAATAAAGATCGGTCTTTCATTTCTGTAATTTATAATCACCTTTCTTTAGGGATGTTTTATGCCAAATTTGGTTGAAATTGGCCATGTGGTTTTAGAGAAGAAGTTTAAAATGTGAAAAGTTTACAGACGGATGTCGGACAGACGGACATACGGACGACGGACCAAAGGTGATCAGAAAAGCTCACTTGAGCTTTCAGCTCAGGTGAGCTAAAAAGCAAATAAGCAAAAAGTCATCGAAGTTTATCAAACGTTTTTATACTGAAAGTAAAAAAAATCGATGTTGATTGACAAATTAAAAGATACAATATGCAATAAAAATTCTTACTTTGACATTTATCAAGTTATTTACGTTATTATGAAAAATGGATTTGAAGGTAAAATATTTGTCTCTTCTTAGAGTCATCTCCAAAACAGAAGTCTTGGTAGTTATCTTTCGTTGCAAACTAAACAAAATGTTTTATGATACATCAGTATACAAATAGTACATAAATAAACACAATGCCTTTGTACAGGTATACATTCATAGTTGGAAGAATGTGTGAAAACAGCTATTTACTGTTATAGTTGAATTGATGACAAAAATACAAAATAATCCTATCTTAGCTTTATATAGTTTTCACACTGTCCTCTATTTTTTACTTCATACATAATCTCCATTTCACAAGATGGGTTTTACAAGAAGTTTAATAGATGGGTCAAAGCAAATTAAACAATAACAAAATCAGACCCAGGGGTCACATTGCTAATCAACGATTATGATGAACAGTAAATCTGATCAAATCATATTATAGATATTAAAAACATATTTTGATAATTTACTTTAGCGGATCTTGTTTTAAAAAAAAACTTAAAACTGTTCTCCACATATCTTTGTTAAGCATATATATACCATTATAATGTTTTTAGTTTTTAACAAGGATTTGAAAGATGTATTCATCTCTTGTTCTGTTTTTCGTATTGCTGTGTTAAAATTTAATTCCAGTTGTGATCCTGTCCTACGTATGGGGATCCTAATTGAAAAATTATTGAATCTTCATTATCTAAGGATACTTTCAGCTTTTCTGACCGAATAGATTTTGAAACCTTTTTTCTTTATTCAATTTTAAGTTCAAATTCACCGTACTCACAATTGTGGCTCTAGCATACCCCCACGAATCATTATTAGAACCAACTGAAATGTACTTTACCCAAGAATGTTTTCTCGATAGTTTCTTTTGTTAGTAGACTTAATAAAAATTTTGAATTATTATAAACTTTCTCCTTTCGAAAGAGGGTGTGGCCCTTCATATTAACAAATTTCAATTCTTTTTGCCCTAAAATATTGTGTCATATTAGTTAAAAATTAAGTCCATGGGACCAAGAAAAGAAGTTGAAAATGTACAAAAAAATGTTTAAGACAATATAAAAGATATCGACATCGACAAGCAAGGGACGAGTTTCACTTGAACAATAAGCTCGAAAGTGTACATTGTATTAAGAAATGTGTATTGCTGAGGTTTCATTCATTTGAGTGGCATCAGTTACTCACATTTTGAATACAGTATAAACAAAAACAGATTCAATAATACGTGAATTTGTGGCCAGTGATCCTGTCATTTAGTATGTTCTTTTTTTTTTTTTTTTTTTAAAAAAAGGACACAAATTGAACTTCTTTTTTTGTCAACTTAAAAATTAAATCTACGCAAATTGGTATTCAGTATTCAATATTAACGAAATCAAGAGAAACAATAAATCAAGCCGTCTTCCTAGCTACTATTATGCAACATCAATAGATCGAGGTCAGTTCATGGAGCATCTTCTTATGATTGAGGTCAGTTCATTGAGGTCAACTTCATTACTGAATGAATCTTTCCATCGAAATTCTTACGCGTAAGACAAAATGTGCATTCTAGAATTAACAGGTCGAACTGTATTTTATGTTTGTTTGCATCTCTTAAGGTAAATGAATTGAAATAAAACTGAGTAATATGTTATATAAATACTAAACCAAACTTCAAGTTTTTATAAGAATTACTTTTGCAAGCGGAATGTGTGCGCACGTGGAAGCATTTGCCGGATGCCTCAAATGGACACAACAGTGATCGGCCGAAGCCGATCACAATAAAACAAAC
The DNA here is from genome assembly GCF_025612915.1 of Magallana angulata. NCBI lineage: Eukaryota > Metazoa > Mollusca > Bivalvia > Ostreida > Ostreidae > Magallana > Magallana angulata. The sequence continues at coordinate 4,764,537 of NC_069119.1, forward strand.
TCATGTTAATATCGCAATAAGAATGGAATAAAACCATAATAAGGACAGGCACACATTAAATGTCGAGCTTTTCATTCTCAGCTGGATGCACTTATTCTGATAACAAGAAGCAAAAACACATTCACCTAAAAAAAAAACGAGCGGACACAGCAACTCTATAAGCACGCATAACAAATCTAATCCTGGACAAGAAAGGACGGATGTTTACAAGGCAACCAGAGACAACAGTTTCCGAAAATATTATCATATTTCAAGTGATAGTAGAGACTCAAATATGAAAAGACAAGAGTTTCTCAAAGCAATAACTTATCTTAAATAATTTCTCACTTCCTTGAAACAAGACACCACTACTATTTTCAAACAAGAAAAGATCATATTTTTCTCGTCTTGGTTTACATAATTTAAAAAAACCGTTCATGTTGGTCTCTTTTCCTTTATACTGTACAGTTTATAACAGTGTTTACCTTTTGAAATGCAAGTGACATTTAATAAATGCCACTTCATTTCTTTTCAATAAATATAGAGAGATAAAGTTTTGTTCATTTTTCTTTTATTCCTTCATTCATACAAGTGGTTTTTTTTCGAACTGCAAGATGTATTCATCTCCTGTTTTGTTTTTCGTCTTGATGTGAACGGTAATTCATACATGAGAATGCAATTGGTTGTTCATATATTACCAAGTTAAGAAACATAAACCTCATGGCGAGTAATTATAAGGTTTTTTTATTTTACGTATCGTTTTTTTCCAATCCAATAGTATTGTGAGTATGCTCTATTTTCCAATTAAATACATGTGTTTATTATCTCTCCTGTACAACTAGAAAGGGACATTTTTTTTAACTGAAGCGGAGTACATATTTAGAACATTAACTGATGTATACAAAGTTTATGTTGACTTTGTATTTGGACTTGATATATTAATTAAATCTTGCAAAGGTAAAACCCACGACAGTCATGAAATCGCATCACGGACCGAATTCATTTATAACTAGTTAGAATGCGTGCATTGTTGTCACTTCCCAGCATTTTAATATGAGAACTTATATAAATCAAGAAGTGGTTTTGATGAATTTTGCAACGTATAATGTTATAAAGTATAAGACAAAAAATTAATTTGAATTTCAATCCGCGATGCTTTCAGACAGTAATTTCTATTGTGTTTTATAATTTATCACTTAACAAAAGATGACATCACGGGAAATACAATACATGGCATTTTGTCAGCCGAGAAAAAGAAAAAACTAATTATGGTAAATTGTCAAAAAGGTGGAAAATTAGCATCAGCAAATGGATATGGCGTTTAGTTTTCAGCGTCGTAAGTCTTGATATTTATTTCAATTTATATTCTTTTAGAAATTTATGTTATTCTAGGGTAACTATGGTAATTAATGTAGCAAATAGTTAATATAAGTAAGATATGAAGGACTTTGGCCGTACATTTATATTATTTGACATTTACAAACTAATGGGTAGTATACTTATCTTGTCGTCGATATGTTAATACAAGAATTATGTTAAGATTTGAGAGAGAGAGAGAGAGAGAGAGAGAGAGAGAGAGAGAGAGAGTCAGAGATTAATGATAAATTATCCCATCGAATAATTTATCACTCATTAAATGAATAGCATTCATAACGTTTAACCATTGTTGTTGTATCGAATGGCAGCGTTTGTTTCTGGAACTGGAAAGGCTGAGAAAGTCAATATTTTCTAAATGGAATTTAACACTTCCCAATTTTAAGAACAGCTTGCTTTCCCTCTAACACCTCTTCCGTTTACTTTCTTTTCACTGATAATTACTTACAATATATGTGAACACTGTTCCACAGCTGTATTTGATCATACTCTTTGAATTAAGATTCAGAGTCAGAGGTCAGATTTTTGTTTCAATAATTTATTGAATTGCATTCTGTTTACAAAACAATGTTACATCTGCTTGAGGTAAACAACAACATGAGCAATACATAAAAAAATAATACAAAACAAAACTTTCAGTTAATAATACTATTATGCATACTTTTCGTTGCCGGTTCCATTACACATGTGTAATTTTCAGATGAAGAAATGTCAAAGAATATCTTATATTCCTAGATAAAGAAATATTTTTTTTAAAATCTTGATTTGTTTAAGCCGTAAAAATCTAAACATTGGAAAATAAATAGTAAGCAGGTTTATTTGTCTAACCGTAGAATACCTCAAAACAAAACATATGGTCTGGCATGAAACTCGACAACTGGATCACAAAACTCGCCTACAGTAGAAAAATGTGTCTTTGATTGTAATTGGAAAGAAATCTATTAATGGATCTATTTGTCATTGGGCTCAGTGGTGTAATCTCCGCCGTTTCCGTCGCCTCCGCCGTTTCCACCATTTCCTCCATTTCCTCCGTTACCGTTTCCACAGTCGTATCCGTTGCATCCGTAATCGCCATTGTTACCGTAATCGCCATTGTTGCCATAATCGCCATTACCGTCACCATTTCCGTCACCGCCATCTTCGTCACTGTCGGAGCTGGAGTCGCTGTCTGAGCTGCTACTGCTGCTGCTACTGCTGGAGTCGGAATCATCGCTGCCATCTGAACCATCAGAGCCGCTTGATCCGGATCCGTTATCTCCGTCTCCACCATCACCACCATCTTCACAATCTTCATCATCAGATCCGCTTCCAGAGCCGCTGCTGCTTGATCCACTGCCAGATCCACTTCCAGAACTGCTAGACCCACTTCCAGAACTGCTAGATCCACTGCCAGATCCGCTTCCGCTGTCATCATCATCGCAATCCTCATCAGAGTCACTGCTGCTAGATCCACTTCCGCTGCCAGATCCGCTTCCACTGCTGCTTGATCCACTGTCAGATCCAGATCCAGATCCACTGCTGCTAGATCCTGAACCAGAGCTTGAATCATCGTCGTCACAATCTTCATCTCCGTCATCACCAGAGCTTGAGCTGGAACCGGAGCCAGATCCTGATCCTGAGCTTGAAGATCCTGAGCCAGAGCTTGATGATCCTGAGCCAGATCCAGATCCTGAGCCTGAGCTTGAAGATCCTGAGCCAGAGCTTGAAGATCCGGAGCTTGAGTCATCATCATCTTCACAGTCATCGTCATCAGAAGAGCTGGATGATCCAGATCCAGAGCCAGAGCCGGATGAGCTAGATCCAGAGTCTGATCCGCTTCCGGAGTCAGAGTCAGAGCTGTCGCTGTCGCTTCCAGAGCTGTCACCATCATCAGATCCGCTGGAGCTGTCGTCATCACCGTCCCCGTTATCTCCATCTCCGTTATCTCCACCGTTATCTCCGTTTCCGTAATCATAATCTCCGTTTCCGTCCCCATAATCTCCGTTTCCGTTGTCGTAACCACCGTTTCCTCCATTGCAGCCACCGTTTGTGCAGTCGTAGTTAGAACCACCATTGTTACCACAGTCTACCCCGCAGTCTGAAAAAGTATGCGACGAAATATTTTGAAGAGTTTCATTGAATTGTCTTAGATAATAATTGTTGCTTTTCATAGATTTGAATATGGTTATAGGCACCATTTTTAAGGTTACCTATCTTGATTACTTTTTCCGATCATTTGTTCTGTTTAAATTCGTTTAACCAAAAGTTCATACATTTTTTTTTATTTCTGCCTCCAAAATAATTTCAATTCAAAGACTGAATTTTTGAGTCTACAGAGAAAAATAAGTGCGTTCATCATTGCTTCGCTTACCTTTGACTGGGGCACCTTGGTTGAAAGCCACCAGGCAGGCTAAAGCGAAAAGCAGACACGCGCGCATGATTCAAATAAACCCCGATGTATTCTTCTAGGCTGTAAGAAAAAGAAAGAACCTGTTTTATCTCAAAGATATTTTGAAACACTAAAATCAAATTGACCTGTATAAAAATTACTTATCTTAATTCTATTTTACTTAATGTAGCAAAATTATGAGAGAAAAAAATTCCAGTTTTTAAAACTTTATCTTAATTTTTTTTTCATTTTTGAAAGAAAAACAGTTTTGTTTTTAGCGTTTGGAATTAAAAAAAGATTAAGATAAACTAACATATTTAACTTTTTTCTTAGCCATTTAGAGAAATTTTCAGAGAGCACTTACCAAAAAATTGCTAGTTTTCCAACGGCTGTTTATGATTTGCAAGCTTGTTGCGTGCTGATCTCCTTGGGTTAGAACAAGTCCTTATATAGCGGATTGAAGAATGCAGGAATTCTGATTCGCTGCCGTTATTTGCATATTCGTGCGGCAACAATTAAGGTAGATAGATCGCCAAGGGGATGTTTCTGCCTCACAGAGGTCGAATCTGTACCGAAAGGCAACGAACCGTGACCACGCATATCTAAACTTAACATCAGCTATTCTTAACAATGAAGAATAAATAATTAGTCTTTTTTTTAAATTTAAAATACAATCGTTGCAGATGTTAATCTTTTGCTTATTTAGATATGTTAAATGGATATATAATAAAACCTTTTTAATCTGTGTACCTGCTACAAGATTTCGAAATTTTTTTTAACTTTCATTTGGCAAAAGAACAGCAGTAGCAAAAATTATTGGAAATAATACATAAAGAATTAAACAAGCGCAAAAAAGATTTCAATTATGTGTAAAAATTTCAATGATCATAATTTTTGAGGAGTGGTGTTTTTATCCTAATATTTTTTTTACTATTGAATACTTTTGATATTTTTCAACTTGAGTTTGTACTGCAGCGAAAAAAAATGTATATATGAAAAGGATAATGTTTGCTTAGAGGTTGTTCAATCAGTGGTATAATTGGGTTATTGTTATAACCGCACTACTGACTGCATTTTCCTTAGAAAAAGCATGCTTTTTAATTTGATTATGAAAACATTACATTCTTACATTACATTTACCGTGCTTTAGATAACCATTATATCAAATTAAATGGTTTTACAATATAATTAAACATTTAAATTTTTTCATTTGGATTTCAAAAACATAACAAAAACAGTTGATAAAACACTGTCTATCAAGAGAAACGACTAGAATTCCGAATATTCATTAAAAAATTCTTCTGCTTCATTTTCAAAATAAGATGACTAGAAGTTACAATCTGCAAGACAAAAATTGCATCACTACTAAAAATATGTCAATTTTATGATGTAGTACTATGCTTTTACTGCTTTTTGTAGAATATTTATATTTTCATTTTTTTTTTTTTTTTTTTTATTGATTGTAAAAATGCTTTCAAGGATCCATAAATTGGGAGAAATATAGACTATTTGTTAGTCTTGTTTCTGATTCCGTAACGACAATTCTATAGAATATATGTATATGTATCTACCACTTATCTATAATTTTGCACGAAAAATCCATGAAAGGGGATTTTATTACAAAAAGATATCTGTATTAATCAAATTTTGACTCAAAATAAATATTCAGTTTTTTTATTTATGATATATATCTAATTTATTTTTGAAGCCTAACAGTTATTGAGTAAAAACACTCTCACTTGAACTTAAAATCGTATTGTTGGTGATAAATTGAAGTTTATGAATGAATTGGTGTATTAATAGTCCAATCATGAAAAAATGAAATATATGAAGAAGAAAACACCAACAGTACTTTATTAAAACCATGGCATATATAAAGTGGGTATCGGTAATTTTAGCTATATACATATCTGGGGAAAAACTGATGTTAATCTATATAATTCAATTAGCTTATTTTTGATAACATATTCTGAATCAAAAGTTTTGCTAATACATCTGTTTCTAAGATGTTAGGGAAAAAATCACAACATTTCTAATAATATCGTTGGTCGAAAATACTTATTATAATATTCAATGGGGAGGTGTTACATACAAAGTTCCCAATGTAATCTATCAGAATGCACTGGGGATTTTTGTTTTGTTTTTTGATTACTAATGATGAGCATATTTAATGATTTCAAAGCTGGAGTTAAGCGATTAACCATTTACTATATATTATCTGTAATGTTTATAACAAAAATCGGTATCTTGAAACATCTTTAGATATTGCATATTTTAATTTAGGGTTTCTTGTTTAATATAAGTGGTCTGTAATTTATGAAAACGAATTTTATAAATAGCATCTAGGCCTACGAACAGTCCCTGTTACCTGTCAAAGCCTTGTGGACATTTTGACATTGTACATCTCAAAATACAAATTAAATTCTCATCAACAAAACAGCTTCCTTCTAAGAGAATATATTAAATTGTAGGACTGAAAATATCTTTAAATTCATTTCAGTTTACAGGTGTCATAAATTAGGATTGGACATTTATTATGTGAACACTTGTTCATAATCAACAAAGATAATGCAAAAATGAAAATGACTCTATAAATGAAATTTTATTTGAAAAATCAAAGTTTAATCCTATATGTTTTTAAGTATAAAAACAATAACATACCCCTATAGTTGAAGTTATACATGGCTGTAGTGTAATAAAGTCAGATTTGCAATATGCGTTTCATAGATAATATTGTGCGAAACAATAAAATGGTTGAATATTGATCAGAATGCTCCAAAATGAAAAAAAGCATGACATTTGGACTTTTGATTAATATATACTATTGGTATTGCAATGGAGCTTACTTATACTAATTTGTTTACATTATGGGGCTTGCTTATAGACATTGGATAACTTCATACAGCTTCTTTTACACATTTAATAAATTTGTGCACCTTTCATCTACATATTTTATAGATTTGAGAACCTTTCTTCTTCTATACATTTGATAAATTTGTGCAGATTCCTTCTGCATAATATTTACTTAACGCAGCTTACGATAACTTCATAACACTCCCATATACATTGGATAATTTTATGCAGCTTGCTTCTCCACATTTGGTTACCTCTTGTAGCTTCTGTAATGGTTTTGACCAACATTTTTGGATAGATCTCATAAAAGTTGACTTTTTGCTGTTATATAAGACTAGCATTAAAAAGGAGTTGATAACGTAATATTTACATTTTACGCTGTCATTGTCTTTAATAACAACACGAATCGATTTTGGAAAAGAAAGACTAATACATTCCATAAATGATCTTTTTGATGTATAATCTAATAATTGCTGAAATTTTATCTCTAAGAAATAGATAATAATTCCTTAAATATTTTGAGGTTATCAAATACAGTCGGGGGTAATCATATTCTATTAGATTTGATTTTCCCCGTTCGGTTTGTTCACCTCATAATATTCAGAGAATGATTTCTTTTCATTAATAAAAATACAATTGAAAACAAGTAAATGTACACTCGGTGGTTACAAATATATATGTATGTGCCCCTTTCATATAAACATTTGACAGAATCCTGCCATTGTAGTATCTACAAAGCAAATGTCACCTTTTAAAACTTTAACACATAAACGTTAACTGGACAGATAAAAGATGTTTTAAAATAATTTTTTGTGATAGTAATTTTTTGTTGTTTCTAAAATTGTTTTCGTGGAAGTTAAGAGAGTTGTTTTGTATAATTTTGAGTATATTGTAATTGATTTGCTTTTAGAAATTTGCAGAATTATTCAAAACGGAAAAATCGTTATGGTTATAAGAAAATATCTTCTTTAAGCATTTTTGAAAACAATGTATTTGGATTATAGTTTAATGGATTAAAGTTGTTGTATATAGAATTGGGGAACGGCGTTATATGGTTGTTCTGTAAAGTATTCTGTTGAATACTTCTCGGCAAGACTTGTTTCCGAGGAGTTCAATGGGATGATAATCGTTTTGTAGAGCGTTTCTGGTAGCAGAGCTATACTTCCGGTTTGTGGTAAGCGAGGTCGGGAGAGAACTACTTGAAAGAATGTTGGTTTTGGTTTTTTTCGATAGTGTTTGAAAGAGAATTGTTGTTCTGTATATGGTTGTTTTAGTTGTTTAGTTGTGTTAGTTGTATGTTAGAACAATCGTCCTGTTAAAGGTTATTGAAATACAGAGGTTTTATAAACGGTTTTTTGGAGAACGGTTTGAGGAGTATGAATACTTTTAGGTTGTATATAGGCAACTTTTTTTCAATATGACCTTTACTTAGAGAGGGCCCACTGCAAAAAAAATAATGAATTTATTAATTCATATTTTCTTGTATGTTGCTGCATAAACACGTAGAATGTAAAATACAACGTATTTTGTTCAAATAGATTAGAAGGTGTGGAAGTGTGGAAAAAACAGATGATCACAAAACGTGTATTGATTTTCAATAAACCGTTTGGAATTCGACTTTTGTAGTAAATACTTAAATATTTGGAAAATAAATAGCATAGATTTCTTCTCGCGTCAATAAAAAATGTGTATTTCAAAGATGAATCGTCGATCAATTCAAGATTTACACTGCTAACGAGATAGGAAGAAGCAATGACAATAGCTGGTAAATAAACTGAGGTGTTTTTGACGTCACAATGCATTGGACCTTCGGTAAAGTTTACTTTAGATGCATTTTATGTTACTATGATTCTTGTGAATTTTTTTTACTTATTTTTACAGTTTTAAAAATAATTTTTAATGAATATATGATCGCAGTTTTACGTGTTTTTATGATGATTACTTTCACGTGAATTCCCATAAACCACATTAGTATTATATATCAAACTTTTTTTTGTATATACTTTTTTACTCTTCAAAGTCTAATGACATCATTTATGTGCACGATAAGATATACAAGTGTCGTTATAAATATCTTTGATTTGCATTTCCACAATTTTAATTATTCTCGCTGTAAGCTATAAACCGGCTGAATACTGCATTCGGGCTACGAAAAAAGGTATAACTATTTTAATTTTGTTTCTGTTCATAAGTTTATGCATATCATATAGACCAATCCTAATAAATGTAAATGCTGTTTTATATATTTTGATTTCTAAAAATAAAAACGAAACTGGGAGAAAGGTAAGAAAATAATCTTTACTGGCTTCGCAGGCGATAAATAATGGCATGCTCAAAACCAACCAGATGGATCATTGGGTGCAACACTCACTCCGCATGCCGAAATTAAGCCGCCTTATAAGACATTTTTGAATTAATAAAATAGTAAGGGTGAGCAAAAAAAGAGGTAGGTACATGTATGATTAAGCATTTTGATCTTTTGCTATTCTATGTGGATGACTTCATAAAACACTGTTTCATACTAGATACGACATTTAGGTCTAAATATTCCGGACCAAATCCATGCGTGGTGATTGCTTTAGAGAATATGCCCGTGAAATTAAAGTATTATTTGAGCTGGAAGTCAGATTTGGGGACTGATATTTTCATCTGTCATACAACACGAGCAGCTGGCACTGAAGAAGTTCCCGCCACTATCGTTGTCCTTATCAAAAATGCTGGTATATTGTATTATTCTCAAGACAGCGAGTAACCGGCATTCAGATGGTTTCTCTAGATGGTCGGCCAGAGCTGGGTAAGGCGCGACCCCTGACATTTGGGCAAAAATAAAACTTTTGAAGAGTTGTTACTAAGAATGCACATTTGTAAGTTACTATATGATTTTTCAATCTTGATTTGATATATTTTTTAGATTTTTTTGCAATATAATTATTTCGTTATTTCCTTTCTGATTAGTTTACAAAAAGAAAGAAATATATGTTTACCCAATAAAGAAGTTAATTGAATGTTTATTTACTTTAGTTTTAATTTACAAATCGTCTTTTTTTCAAAGTTTATTTGCCTATTGTAAATTAATAGCAAGATGCATCTTGTCTGTTCTGTTCTTATTATAACTCATTTCCGTCTTCTTTGCATTGTTATGCAAAGTGCCTTGCAGGACCAGGCTAGTGTTAAGGTTTTTACAAGATGCATGACAAATTTGATTACACCATTCAAGATATTTTTTTCCAACCAAGAGACAAAGTGGATTATTTTCAATTTTAATATATCTACGTATTCTTGTATGATGTCATACTATGGAATATGTATTGTTATATCTCGTTTTTGTAGTGTTTTAATGTCTTTATTTAATTAAGGTAGATGTCTTCAGACAGTGTTTAATAAAGCTGAGAACGACGTCCATGTTGTTTGACTAATGTGAGGATAATTTACAAATAAAAATCGACATAATTGTTATACATCAACCAACTAAAGATAGTGATTATAGTCTTTCAACAATTTAATCCAGAAACCGAGTCTTTCTACATATTTCATTTTAAATGGCATTTATTTCTATTTTCACGATTTTTTTAGATTTTTGACGAATCGAGATTAAAATATTTGACCAACTGTTCATCCGTGTGTCTGTTTCGGAGTAGCTAAACGGGGTCTATTGTGTACATATTCATCGTAACACTTTCTTGAATTGTAATTTATTTATCTATTTAATTTTTGTTTGCATGCTTTAGGTCTGGCTTTTTTTTTTACATGTCTCTATGAACAATTATAAATTTGAAATATCGTGACTTGTTTTCATCATAAGAACTGACAAATAAACGTTTTATCAGAAACAAAATGGGTTAATCCTGCATTTTTCCATTTTGGTATATCCAGTTTTGGACTTTTCTTTAAAAAAAACAATGCTGTGAATGGCCAGGATCTGTATGTTCTAAACTTATTACAGAGGCTATTAGAGACTTGTCTATTTATCAGAAACAATAACGCACCTGTGGTTCTCAGTTTTACATAATTAAAACAGCAAGGTTTAAGACAAACAAGACAAATTGTTATATATTAAAATAAAGAGTGTACTATTTAAAATTCTAAGTTACCTACATCTGAATTAAAAGTAACTTATGTTAAAATTTACATTGGTCTGCTTGTACAAAGTTGACATTTGTGGTTTGCTAGATAGTTCTATGTATAAATTTATTTTTTTAATTCAAATTGTTGCTCAATGGGACAAAAGTTATGAATGTTCCACTGACGCATATTACTTTCTCTGTATCTTTCAAATTTTGTTTAATTTTTACGATTTAAAAAAAACATCTAGAAATTAGAGCCCTTAAAAAGATTTAGTTATGGTTAATTGTATTTTAAAAGATGCACATTTTCTTTATTCGGAGAGTTTGTACAGCTGAATCTTTTATTTCATCCATTTTGTTCCCAAAATGCTTTTTTCGAATCATGAGCGAACATATGATGCATTATGCAATGTTCTTAAACTTTAAAACGTCTCTTTGCTGCCTGATGTATGCCAATTAAGCAAATGTCATCTTAACCAAGTTCGTGCACCTTTATTATAAATACAGTGACGCTAACCTCACAAATTAAGCGCTTGTTATTCAAACTTTATGAATGACAGGACGTCGCTATTCCCGGTAAAACGTGACTCCACGGAGAGGCATCCAAAGAGAGATGGCATGAAGATATACACAGAAGCTCTTCAGTATGTCATGAAATAAGAAATGGAGAGGTCTTTTTAGGATAACAGGGCCATCTGTTGTTAATGCGCAACTCGAGGAAAGTGCATTCTTATATACGGCGGCGTAATCAGAATGCAAGGGATCTGGAAGGCTACGGCGGATCGAATTGTAAAACTTCGGACCTAAACTTCATGATTCCAACTGGACCAATGGGAACTCTATCTAAATGTGCTCTCCGTCTTTAACGCTATTTTTGATCTTTTTGAATTACAGCAACTTTACCTTTTTTTTTTTTTTTTTACATGTTATTAAGTTTATACATATAAAGAACTGTATTGTGTTGATCGGGAAAGCATCCTGACTTCCTGAACTATTAATTGTTGGGAGGTTTTTTGTTTTGGTTTTTTTTTTGGGGGGGGTGTTTTTTTGGGGGGGAGGGGGTATGACAATTTTTAAAAATACGTTTCTTTTTTATTATGAGTGCTAAAAATTGCACCACTGGGCCCCATGTTGGTGTAGCTTTTTTCTGGGGGTTTTTTCGTTCTTTATTTCTTTATTAATCGTTTATACTTTTTTCAGAGTGTTTTTTTTTGGCGAACGCTGTTGTTGTTTGCTTTATTTGTTTGTTTGTTTGCTAACGCTGTTGTTGTTTGCTTTATTTGTTTGTTTGTCTGCTAACGCTGTTGTTGTTTTCTTTATTTGTTTGTTTGGTTATGTTTATTTTGGTTGGTTATTTTTTTTTATTCTATAATTGTCAGGAATTGTACTGCCGAACGTTTGGGGGTTTTTTTCCTGCTTTCTTCTTTTCCTTCTTCTATCGATCCTAAACTTTGTGCACGATTTTTTTTTCTAAAAATTATGACTTCGATTTTTTAATGAGGATGTTTGCTCATGTCCCTTTCTGCTGTGTAGCATAAACGCGTAGGTTTTCAATGTATAACAATTCAACAATGGCGAATAACTGTAAATGAAATACTTGACTTTTTTACATAGTTTTTACAAAATTATTATGACAGGGAAATAAATTAAATACACCGGACTATTAGATTATTCAACGAAATGAGCTCTCTGCACTTTTTTCACGTTTTTAATTGATTCTTGATCTACAAGCTGATTTAATTTATATTATATCATTATAATATATATATTCTTATTATGAATTTCTATATATATACACTCTGTATATTTTTTATTAAACAAATATGATCTCCAATATTCATGTCGGCTTTTTTAAAGTAAATTGGAAAATTATTATTGAAAAAAAACACCCGAAAGAAGTAAAGTGAACATCATCACAAAAAATTGGATTTTATAGTACAGAATGTTTTACTTTTTTCAGTTTTATCCATCGAAAAGGTTCCAGATATATGCAGAATTATAGCCAATTTTGGCAGCAAAATAAAATTTTCAATAGCACAGCTCATATTTTTTAATTGTTATACTTTCATGTTTAAAAAAATGAAATCTGATTTGTTTAGACGCAGTTCATAATCTGTTCTATTACCCTCAGCGTTAGCAACGCACTTCGCAACGGGTAACTACGAATTATTACATGCGCGAAAATCATGCGCGTACGGTTCGCCTTAGAATTCACGTTATTCCTATCTAAAAGCAGTGATGTTTTCTTTAAAATTAAGACATTTAGTATAACAAAATGAATAGTTCCGGTTTGGGAGGATAACCCCGAGAAAACCATTGTCAACCTCCGCTTCGCGTCGGTTGACAATGGTTTTCTCGAGGTGTCAATTTCAACTGTTACCCTCCCAAACAGGCACTATTTATATAATATCAAATGATTCAAACACGATATTTTACAGAGTGACTGTCCAAATGTCGAACTAATCCACTGTAGCTCTACGGTCAGAGAATATTCGGATTGGCGACCGTAGGGACAATGTACGACATGTCAACCACATAATTATATTTTTGGCGAACAGTCACAGGCACTTGAATTGATCCATGGACCCCCGCCATCCAACGCAATAACATGCCTACACCCACATTTCAATTTTTTTTTTATCAAATTTTTAAAACATGCGGAAAATACTTTCTTCTTATGAAAACAACATTTTTGAAGATCATTTTTTTTCGACTGACTCTTTTAATATTTGACTCTTTTAAAATATTAGTCGGTATACGCTATCTTAAGGACAAGCTTTAAAAGACGAATAAGTTTCATTATCAGTAAGATCAGAAAAAATGTGATGCCTATAAAAACATACACAAGAAATCAGTGCGAGTTGGCCTCAGATTTTTTGTTAATTTCAATCGATAAGATAGGAGGTATCCATACCATAGTGTCTGTGTGTAGAGCTATAGATCTACAGGTATATTTGTAACAAAACCGTTATAATGAACACTGAGTGTGTGTGTGTGTATATATATATATATATATATATATATATATATATATATATATATATATATATATATATATATATATATATATATATATATATATATATGTTAGTACCGAACTATTTGTAACAAGTATCTGTCATCTAGAATCAATAGAACTCATTCCTTTACTTTTCAAATTAGAGTCCATAATCCAAAGTCTCTATATTTATGTATATTTTTACATTTTCCAGTGTTTTTATCCGTGTTAACACTACGTATCGATTTACTAATGTACATGTATAGTCTTTTACAGTCCATCTATGATTATTCAAATTTTTAATCGTACAATTGCTCGGGTTTTTTTATATAATCAATAAGAAATCATTCTTTGAAGGTTATTATATGATCAAATACGGTTGGGGTGATCAAAACTAAAATAAAACCCTTCTGGATTTAGGGATTTGACCATCACCTCATTATACTCAAAGGATGATTCCTTATTCCTTAATTTTTCGTCTTAATTCGGAAAGCTGGTAGACCTGTGACCCCATATACAGTACATGCCGCTTAGAATAATATAACAAAATTTAGTTACCAAAAACCTTGTTAATTTTTTTTCTATGTTCAGACAAATGGCCTATCAAATGTTTGGGAAAAATAATAATATACGCCGACAGCAGGAGTATGAAATATAAATTAAACATTAAATTCAATTTTATTTTTTATAATTTCATAACAAGGAAATGCAGATTCGCTATCTTCCAACAACACAGAGGATATCTTTGTCAAAAATTTGAATGTAAAATACAACGATGAGACGTTAATTGAAAAGACGTGCACATATAAATTATATAGCAATAGAGTACACCAACTGAATACTGAATGTATAACTGGCTAATTCTCTCTCTCTCTCTCTCTCTCTCTCTCTCTCTCTCTCTCTCTCTCTCTCTCTCTCTCTCTCTCTCTCTCTCTCTCTCTCTCTCTCTCTCTCTCGTTTTTATGTATTTAAAGCCAATCAAATATTCAGTCTCTTATTGTCTTTAAATGTACTTGAAAATGCGGGTTTTAAGATAAAATATCTGGGGAGAAAAATATCTTTTTTCTCAATTCGGCGGTGAATGGTTGTTCTTGGCCTTTGTGACATCTTGGGGAATTTAAAGAAATCGAGAAACAAAACTATGAAACCAAAAGTAAAAACCAGATATACTCAAAGGGGAATGAAATTATTACTTTTTACCCAAGTATGTGAATCTACCATAGATTGGTACATTAATTGGTGTGTGTGAGAGAGAGAGAGAGAGAGAGAGAGAGAGAGAGAGAGAGAGAGAGAGGTAAAGAGAGACAGACAGACAGACAGACAGAGACAGACAGACAGATAGACAGGCAGGCAGGCAGGCAGACAAGAAATCCATTTTCGTTTCAAATATGTGATGTGATTAAAGCTTAAAATTAAGTGGGAGGGGTGAGGGAGATTGATATCTTGGACTGGATTAGTTAACCTGCTCTCGCAACAATACAATTACAAATTACTTGACTCGGCAACCTTTAAGGGGTTGTTTTTAAAATCAATTTCAAATTTGTGTCACTCATCCGACGAAAAAAATGCAAATGGCTGTCAGATATCTTGTAGGAATACTCTGTTCGTTCATTTTGAGGGCCCACTAATGACGACCTCTGTCTGCCATCAACCAGCTGCCAGATCAACAAAGCGTTTGATTTCCATAAATACAGCAAAGGCCTCACAAGGATTAAAATCATTAAAAACCACAAAGGCATGTGTCAAAATGCCAGACAACTACCTATTCGTCAATTGGTTACCCCCCCCCCCCCCCCCGCCCCTCGAACATCTCACGTGGAAAGTAAATCAAATACACTTTAATATCAAAATTAGAATAAAAAGACACGGATTTCGTTGGTTTGTTTTGGATTTTTTTTTGGGGGGGGGGGGGGGGGGGTCATGAACGTAAAAGAGGATGAGTGCTCAAAGGTTACCCATTAGATCGGCCTTAAAATTTCAGATATGACTTTTTAGTGTAAATGATTAAACAGCCAAAAAGAAAAATTGTCTATTTGTACATTTTAAGCTTGAAAAATTGAATATTTTCTGTAATTGACACAGAGCTCTTCTTCCTAAGGAGACTAATTTAGTCTAAAAATGACCACGACTATCCAGTATTCTTAAAAGCACACGCTCGTTTTAAAATATAAATTTAAAAAAAACTTTATTCATATGTTTATTATTATTTATGATATTTATTGATAATTTTGCTTCATATGGAGCTCTCAAGAGCTGCTGTCTAGCTCCTACACAGCCGTGGTTTACGACAATGTATAGCGCTACCTTTGTTCCCATCAAATCAAGTCACGACATCAGAATCTTCAGAATCTTGTTTTATCATTAGCTGGTAGTCTCCAGGTAATTTATGGCCCATCGTGCCTCTGTAAACGACTCCGCTGACTTTAACAAATCGTCAGCTGGTTTTAGATGAGGAGTGAGAAGGTAATTAAAAATTTTACATGGAACAATACTAATTGTATCAAAATTAATTTTACGAAAACATTTACGTGGGGCTGTAAATTTCACGATTTGACATCTTGTGTTTCCTTTAGATATTCTTATAGCTAGCTCTTCTGACGGCGATCTTATTATTGCATTGCAACACGGGAAACATTGTATAATTTTTCTAAAATATATTCAAATATATTTCGATTTGTAGAAATGAACTGTATCTTCCTAAAATCTGTTTATCAAATCAATGACACTGATAAAAATACTGAGAGAGAGACAGACAGACAGCCAGACAGACGGACGGACAGACAGACAGACGGACGGACGGACAAACGGACTGACAGACGGACAGAAACAGAGAATTTTAATATATAGGAGATATTATATTGTCATAATTACATTTTAAACAGATTAAGTTCACACGAGTTTAAGAAAATGCATTACATCAAGATTTAAATGTATGTAGATAGTTAAATAATTGCACAAGTCCTATATTTGGATATCTTACGAGAATTTCTAAACAGTTTTATGTTGTGTCCCCTTTAAATTTTGAATGCTGACCCCTCCGGTTCCTTGCACACTTTTGTTTGGCGCGTTTCTCCATCTTCTCTAGGAACGCCTTGACCCTCTCGTCTATCTTCTCCACCCTTCTCCTCCAAACCTCCTCCCCCCGGACCCTCGCTTCCTCAGCCCTCGCCGAGATTTTCTTCAACAGCCGTTTTTGTTTCAGTCTTGCTTCAAGGATTTCCTGGTCTATTTTTGTGTTCAGCGTTTTCCCGTGAATTTTTGGCTCCCATAATTCCCGCTTTCTTCTGAGTTTCGGACGGTATGTAAAATGGGTGTCCTCAAAATGCTCTTGTTGCTCGGCATGCCAATATTCTTTCTGAAAAATGAATGGAGGGACTCCCCCACGTATCAACAGTTGTATGATAGCATGGGTCCCATACGCTAGAGTATTGACCCGGGTGCGGTCAACGCTTCGATTGGCGTATGTGATCGAAGGAAAATAAATAAACTCCTGGAACTGGTCTTCATGCTCTTTGACACTAACATGTAATCCACTACTTGTTAATGTTCCTATCATAGGCCTGATTATTGGCAACTTCGGCCTGGCATTGTTCATTGACGACATGATTCTCAATAGGACATTGTGACGTCATTGTTATTATGACGTTCACGTATAGTAGATTCGTCTTTTTTTGTGGATCAAAAAAAGAAAAGAAATTCTGAAAACAAAATAAATAAAACATGACATTGAAAAAAAACATAAAGAAAATCAAAGAAAATAGAACTACGCGCAAATAAAAATGTAAGCAATAAATAGTTACAAGTATAGAAAAGGGTAAGTTATATACATACTTTTACGTTAGCCACTTTAATATACACATTCAATATACATGTATTATTAATATGTAAACGGTGTGACCGTTGGACCGAGCGCAGATTTAACACAGTGCAGGTTGATTTATGTATGATAAAATATATTTAAAACGCACACAGTAGAATCCGCCTGCATAGTTGCTTACTCATTCCATTCGTCAAAGTTAAACTAAACGTCGCGTGCTCCGTCTACATTATGACGTCATATTTCAGACGTAAAACGTTCAAGTTTTGTCTTCGGAAATAGCCGAAGACAGTTACGTGATTCCGAATTTTTTTTATTTCTTCTTTTATTGTTCATCAATTTTATTCATATGAATGCCGCTGTAATAAAATTGCATACTTTGTTCAGTATCTAAAAGATCAGTTCCTTGACGTTTATGTTTTTATTTTCAATCTGATAATTTGATAAGACATACATAGAACAAGTCGTGTTTCTTGATTGAAGCAATATTGAAACTTCTCTGGTTTCCTTTTTAATTTCTTTTAATTCAAATTCACTTCTATTGAAACACTGGAACCTATTAAAGCGAGTTTAGGGGCAATAAACATCGAAAAGTACCTGTCAATCAATGATCGAACTAACTTTTTAAAAACAAAATAGCTGCCAATATGGCGGCGCCCAGGGCTGGAAGAATTTTTTTTTGGCCTTAGTACCCCTGATTCAACATTCATTTTTCACTGATTTTCTTATATATACGTGTTACCATTAATCCTCGCTTCGCGAGGCGGGCTTCGCCCGCCTCTCGCTGCGCTCGGTATAATTAGTATTAAACACAAATCATTTAATAACATGATTGATATTTATTTACCATGTAAAATGTTTCGTTTCACAAGATCTATATTACATTTATAAATATAACCATACTTAGTCTAGTACTTACGGCAGTTTGTTTGTTTGGGTTTTTTCTACACAATTGACCGCCTATTCATTCACGTAATGCATATATACACCTTCTAAGCGGAATAACTTTATTATACATGTATATAACAGCAATGAATAAAAGGAATTTAAAATATTATAATTTACCAATTTTAAAGTCCTTCTAATTTCATGTGTTCAATTCAATGGATATTTTCAAAATATTTATCAAGATATTCGGGGTGGGGGGGGGGGGGTTATTTGCTCTATTTTCAGCTGAATTTTGTGACAGCCTTTCGATACAGCACAAATTAGATATATCTCTATAATTTCTTGATACATGAAATATGATACATAGACTTAAAAGTAAAGAAATTCATTTATTTAAAAAAGTTCTGTGTACATACATCAACACACTTATCAAACCTTTTAGTATATGATAGCATACTAGCTTACTTTGCAATGGTCACATCATATATCAAATATCTACGAAAAAGCATGCCAAAGATTGAACATGCTACGCATTCTTTTCAAAATATAAAATAAATAGGAAATCATTGATTAAAATTTACTTTGCATTTATTCGCCCTGTGTTAGAGTATGGTGATGTAGTCTGGGACAATTGTACAGATGAACAAAGTAATTCTAAATTATTGGAAAGTATACAGATTGAAGCTGCACGAATTAATAATTACTGATCTTAGACGAAATTCATCTAAACAATACCTTTATTAGGAATTAGGTTGGAAAACACTTGAGAAACGTAGAAATAACCATAAATTAATATTATTGTTCAAAATATTAAACAATTATACCCCTGAATACTTATCTAATATTGTTGGTGAGTGTTTCCCCCACATAATACCTACAATCTTCGTAACAATTTCATCTATCGCACTCCTGTTGCAAGAACAACATCTTACTTCAATAGTTTTATACCATCTACAATTATATTGTGGAACAATCTACCTCAAAATACAAAAAATATAACTACAGTTTCAGCATTTAAGAACAGCCTTCAAATATTAATAGTAAAAAACTTATTATGCATAAATTATTTAACCATGGCAAAAGATTAGAAAATATTTGGCATTGTCAGTTGAGAAATAACAGTAGTAACATAAATGCTGACCTTTACTCATTGCTTCTCCACTATGTCAGAAGTGCTTTCTTGGAGTGGAAGACTCTAAACATTATTTCTTACACTGTCCATTATATGCCTCCCAAAGAAAATCTCTAGTTAATTATATGAACGATAATTCCATACCAATCACAATTCAGAATCTACTTTTAGAAGTGATAAACTAACATTTCAGAATAACATACCAGTACTATTACTTAATAAAATTCATTTTTACATCAAAAATACAAACAGATTAAAGTAAGTTAGGTAAAAATGTACACATTGTATAAAAAATGTATCAAAATGGGTAACACTGACTTTCCTTACACTTCCTTCTTTTGCCTATTTGTTCTCCCCCTCCCACCCCCATCCCTTCCCCCAAAACTTTCCATTTTTGGGAGTTGATTTAATCAACTCTCCTATGCAGTTACTCGGGCAAACCGAAAGTGAAACAGTGTTTGGACCTAAGCACAAATCAATACACCGCTGACAACATAAAGTTCTAATCGATAAATTATTCGATGTAATGAGTTATTAAGCATTGTTTTTCAAGGAAACTGATTTATAGATTCCTCGTAAAAAGTCAGATTTTAAATGGTACGGATAATTTAGATATTTTTTGAAGTCGTACATTTTATGTATTCCTACGCTAGAGTTCAATATAGTCTCGTTCAGTCAGACGCTCGGCTGTCTCCGTAAATCTCCGACAAGCAGAGAGTCTCTCTTGCTTGTCGGAGATTAACGGAAACAGCTGAGTCTGGTTTCACGAGACTATAGTTCAATTTTGCTTGGGTCCATACAGTTTCTCATAACTATTTCGATTATTGATACGTAGTTTGATGGAATAATTCTTTGAATATTACACAACATGATTCATATATTTCACGCAATTCCTATGTGAGAATTCATATTAAAAAAAATGTGCGTAATTCAAATACAAATAGTGGACAGCTTGTCATGCAAAATAACATATCGTTGATTTTGTGAGAATTCATTTTAAAAAAATGTGCGTAATTCAAATACATATAAGGAACAGCTTGTCGTGCAAAATATCATATCGTTGATTTTATCATATAAAATAATCGATAAAATCAACTCCCGTCAGTACTTCAGCACTTTGATTTTCTACTCTGTTATCAATTTTTGGTTTGTTATTATTACATGTTTTTTCTTTTCTTTCTCATTTTTTCTCTACACTACATATACTTTTTTTCTATTTTCATCGTTAGCAATTAACCAGTATTTAAGGTCTTCCGTTTCCAACGGAAGACCTTATTGTTTTCGTACTGTTTCTTATTATTATTATTATTATTTTTTTCCACAAAATTTGTGCACGCGATATCTCGAAAACTATTCGGCCAATTTCGACCATTTTTTCACAGATGATTGCCAGTGGTCATAATTCTAGAAGTTTTTTGAAATTTTGAAATCGTCACTTCCGGTTCCGATTTACGGCCGATTTTGTAAGTTTTTACGACCCATTTTGTGCAGACATAAACTCAGAGACTATAAGAGATATAAATATGAAATTTTCAGGATAGGTAGACCATAGTTTGAAGATGTGCAGAACGTATTTTTTTTGCGCCAGTGGCGCCATTCCTTTGAGCTCGCCTAGGCTCGAAAATTGGATACGAATTTTGCATCAAAAACTTCATACATTTTGATCTGTATCTTTTTATCAGTTAATATTTTGTTAAGACATATATAACAAAAGTGGTAGATAATCAAAAGTTCTTTCCAACAAATTTAAAAAAAAAGGGGCTGGCCCCTTTATTTAGGGGCCAAAACGCTTATAAACTCTAATACAAATAACTTAAAAACGATAAAGATTTTGTAATGCATTATAGAAGCAAAGTTGTTGATCGTACCAATATCTATTAGAAAAAATCATTGCCACGCCCATTTATTACGTAATTAGGGATTTTTAGGGGCCAGAGTATTTAAACTTTGACGCAATATAACTAGAAAAGTAAAAATATTTTGTTAGACATCGTAGAAGAGAAAATGTTTGAATTTATGATTTAAATCGATTCCACTTATCACAACACGAATTTCCGTCCCCATTAGGGATCTAGAGGGCTGGCCCCTTAAATATTCAAACATTTGTATCTCAAAAATGATAAACAATTTTTAATAGATGTAAGAACAAAAAATGTTAGAATTTGTAAGACCTTACGATTGAATTCAAGAAAAAGGGGCTGGACCCTTAAATTAGGGGCCAAGACACTCGTTAACTCTATTACAGATAACTTAAAAATGATAAAAATTTCGTAATGCATTATAGAAGCAAAGTTGTTGATCGTAACAATATCTATCAGGAAAAATCATTGCCACGCCCATTTATTACGTAATTAGGGATTTTTAGGGGCCAAAGTACTTAAACTTTGAGACAATATATCTAGAGAAGGAGGCATATTTTGTTAAGCTTTGTAAAAGAGAAAATGCTTGCGTTGATAATTCTAATCGATTCCATCAATCAAAACACCAACATCTGTCCCCATTAAGGATCTAGAGGGCTGGCCCCTTAAATATTCAATCATTTGTATCTCAAATATGATCAACAATTTTAGATACGTGTAATAACAAAAAATGTTAGAATTTGTGAGACCTTTCGACCGAATTCAAGAAAAAGGGGCTGGACCCTTAAATTAGGGGCCAAGCCACTCGTTAAGTCTTTTTCATATACCTTAAAAACCATAAAGATTTTATTATGCATTACAGAAACAAAGTTGTTGATCATAACTATATCAGTTTGTAAAACGCATTGCCACACCCATTGATGACGTAATTATTGATTTTAGGGGACTAAACTCTTAAATCTTTAATATGCAAAATGTGAAAAAGCAAAACACTTTGTTTTGCATTTTAAAGGATATTGACAATCGTATACATTATCTGAAAGGGAGTGTTTGAGGTGGAATTCAGAAATTTTATTGATATTTTAATCGTATCGTTTAAAAATTGAACGGAAGACCTACTCGTTACTCGTAACGAGATCGTATCTAGTTTTCTATTCTTTTTTTATTTTCATTTTTCTATTATTAGCTATTTGTTTTGTTTATTTTTTTTTTTGCACTGTACCTCCTTCTCATGCTATTTAAAATATTAATCTATTATACAAAATTCAGTTGCAATATATATATATATATATATATATATATATATATATATATATATATATATATATATATATATATATATATATATATATATTTCTTAAATTAAAATTATACGATACATTTATTGTCAGTACAAAAATTGGTAAATGGGTGGATAGATATGCTGTTTAATGAGCAAACAAGAGAAAAGCAAACCGGATTTATTTTTGTGTGAGAGAATAAATCAAGCACAGAGAAATTCACCTTATTGGAGATCCACCTCCGCCCCGGCCGGGGTTTGAACTCTCGACCTCTGGAACCCATTCTCCTAGCAGTGAGCGGCCACCGCGCTGACCACTGGGCCATCTAGGCAAGACTAAAATCTTGCTTTCGATGACGAAGGGAAACTAGCGCGCTGGTCGCTCACTACACGGTCGTTTGAGATACAGGTGGAATGCAGTTAAACGACAATCTGAGAGGATCGGGACGATACACATTGCATAGATATATACATATAATAACCACAAACATTGCAATAACTCATCAAAATAGTGTGTATATATATATATATATATATATATATATATATATATATATATATATATATATATATATATATATATATATATATATATATATATATATATATAAACGTATCAATTTGTTTACCCTGAATTGATAAGCGCTACATATACAGAGAAATGTGATACATAATTATATGCAATATTTTAACCATCCCCCCCCCCCCCCCCAAAAAAACAAAAAAACAAAAAAACAAAACAAAACAAAAACAAAATACCCCCACCCCAAAAAAAAATCAGTTCCGTAATCATGGTGATTGGTTTTTTTTTCTATAGACTATTAACTATGATTTCAAATTCAATTGATCATTTGTCTATAGATTTAAACTATATATCATTTTGTAAAGAGAATTCCATATATATCTTAGCTTCAGAATCTGAGTAGAAAACTACATTTTTATAAAAAGCTCGTCTTCTTTTAAAGGAGACCAATATAAAGAAACGCTTTTTTGATGAGATCTTTATTAAATATCTATATTGATACTCAATAAATCAAGTTTTTGATAGCAATAACTCGGTTTGCTTAATTAGTGAAAATTTTCTCATTAATTATAAGGCCGATTATTAATTGACACTATTTAAATGTATATAGTCATATGAACAGTAATATTTATCATTGACAACGTTAAAAAAGGTTTGCTATAGGCTAGTTGCATTTTATTTTCTGAATTATTCAGTTTATATATCACAGCAGGAAAATATTCAGTAAATTTTCATTGAAATACTACAGTATTATGTTTATTAAAATGTTCAAGGTTATTGAAATGATATACGATATGTAATATTTTTTGTCAGAATTTTTACCTGGTTTTTAAGAAATTTGACAGTGAAATAAAACAAGCTAAACGGAAGAAAAAAATATGTCCTCTCCAAAAGCGACTTTGTTCAGATCTGCGTTGACTTTAATCAGACACTGCGTGATTGATTGGTAGCTCATGGAGGGTGTTCAGAATAAGGGGGAGGTTATCCTTGAACGTAAAACTTGTCACGTGATGTCAACAAAATGGATTGGGGCTGACAGGCACAACTTGAATTGACTAGGCTAAGTATACAGGTATTGCTCATTAGATGTAACATGGCGGTGTATGTCTCATGGAAATCACAAGAGTTAAAGTATTCATTAATACTATTTTGATCGAACGTTTTATTCAATATCTTTGAAGGAAAATTATAGAGGCTACCGTTACGTGCGCTTTTGAAATCATGCCTATAACACATGTATCAGTCGAATTTAAAAGTTAACGATGTAATTTGCATATCCATACTTTTCAAACCACACAGGCGTTGATTTCAGATTCATGAACACGTGTATTATTGTACTCAGTAATAATTTAAACATTGGAAAGCTGTCGATTCTTGTATTGTGATTGGTGTTGGGACGTTTTGACCCTCTGAGCGTTTCGACCCGGAACCTTTCGACCCAAGGATCCAAGGGGGGGGGGGGGGGGGTATTTGGTTATCTTACACTTAATCACAGTGTTGCAGAAAATATTGGGTCAAGTTTATAAATGATTTATACATGCATATACACACATTTGTAAAACACTCCCAGGACTGGCCTAAGACTTATTCCCAAGTACTCTATAATTATTGCTGTTTCTGAGGTCAATCATCGTATTAGAGGGTGGAGCTAAGAGTGAAAACCTATATATGCTGTTGTATATATAGTAAATTCGAAAACACGTGGGCATGTCACAAGGACTGACAGAATGATAGAATACCTCTCTCTTCTTCTGCCCTACATGTATAGATACATCATGGAATGATGAAAATGTCACAGCAACTTTATCTGCATTATTAAAAAAAAATTAATTAGTTATAATATACATGTACCTTGTACCTTATTATATTGAAAGAAAAAATTAACAAAAAAAAATATTTGGAATTCAGTGGTTAACGTACAATTCCTAAGCTAGCTTACATACTTTACCTATTGATTTTTTAGGGTAGGATTGTTGATAATGATTTCTTCATTTTTACAAGTTAATCCCTGTGACTACTAACTTGTAAAGCACAGATTGTACAGAAAGATGCATAAGTATTAGCATTCTAGATTATTGATTTTGGGAACTTTATATGTAATCATTATAATACTACATGTACTATATACATGTACATGTTTGACAACTGTAAGGAACACTTGTTACATGCCTAATATTTTTGTGATTTGCAGTAATGATGAGTTTAGTAGGTGTGTTTATTTGACAGTCTTTAATTCATCCATTCCTGAATACAAGCAGTATGATCTCAGAGATTTATGCATGCACAATGTCAGTGAAATCTTGTTGTTGTGACCATAAACATGATAAATCCAGATATGGATGTAAAATCAAGATTAAAGCATTGCATCAGGTCAGTGGGGCTGATTTAAATTTTATGACTGCTTTATCTAAATTACATGTTGTATATAAAGTTGATTTAGGTTGTATCTCCATTTCTAGACAACTCATTAAATACAGAGAGAGACTGCAGTAAAGTGTGACCTGGAGAGATGTCTGGTGAGTATGAGAGACTGGTAGAGACGTCAGTGACCCCCAGCCCCCCAAGGGACGGGGGTGAGGCTCAGCAGGAGACCCAAAGCCCTCCCCAGGGGACCCAAAGCCCTCCCCAGGAGAAGACAGGGAGCAGTGTCAACATGGATCTAAACACTGAAGAGGTGAGACTGGAGACAGGGCTTGGTTATAGTTACACAAGAGAGAGAAGGGGGGGGGGGAGATGGTGAGAGAGAGAGAGAGAGAGAGAGAGGGAGGGAGGGAGAGAGAGATGTATATAGAAGATGGACATGGAGCATGTTCTTGCCATCGGATATATGAATATACCCTCCAATGAGACCAAGGGTTGTGTTGAATAGTTACATTTGCTAATAAGACAAAGTTTAATAAAGTTACACAAACTTAGTGAGAGACATGCTTTTCCCCCCATTTTTTTTTAGAGAATATAGAATAGTTCAATGTATTAATATTAATTAGTATCCTGGATTTTTGTGCCTTATATATTCAATTCAATTAATTGTTTATTGACATCACCATATTGGCATACAGTCAAAATGAAATCAAATGACAGACAAAAAATATTATAACATAAAGGCTATAGCATGCAAGACAATTTTATACAATTCTTCATAGTCCCTGGAACTGTTTTCTATGCATAAAGCATTTATTTAAGTAGATACTTAGATGTTTTGTAATATTAAAATCACATGGAATAACAATTTTCAGTCACCTTCACAGGGACAACCCCTCAGGAACCCCGCGGCTGTGATAAGGACAGACGGATATGTGGAGCTGCTGAGAGGGAGGGTGCCTTGTCCCACCTGTCGAGGGGCGGGATCTATACCTAAAGGTACTGTAAACAACTGGCTGAATACTCGTACCTAAAGGTACAGTAAACGATTTGCTGAATCTGAGGGGCGGGATCTATACCTAAAGGTACTGTAAACAATTGGCTGAATACTCGTACCTAAAGGTACTGTAAACAATTGGCTGAATACTCGTACCTAAAGGTTCTGCAATCCAAGAGCTTCATATATATAAAGATGCTGTAAACAACGAGCTAAATTTACTGTACAAAATGGGTTCAATACCCAAAGATACTTTTTAAAAAATGGGGTTAACAAAGTAACTGTAAACAACATGAACATAATGAGCTATATTCCTATTTGTTCTGTAAACAGTGAGATACATTTTAAAAGATACTATAAGCAATGGACTACATTTCTAAAATCTTGCACATTTATGGACTTACAAGTTTATACAATGTACCTTTTTGGAGTTAAAAAGATAAAGAACAATATTTGTGATGATAACAATGCTTTGAAACAACGTGACTCAATGAATTGTGTAAGAATTCTAGCCCACATTTTGGAAGAGGGAAGGGGCACCATTAAGTTGATTCCATTCATCAACAGAATCTTTTTTTACCTTTTAACAGAGCAAGAAAACCAGCTGGTGGCCCTGATTCCTGTCCAAGATGACAGACTGAAGCCCAGACGGACGTAAGAATTTATAATTTATTTTGGATGTTAAATTTTTGGTGTATTTATGACTATTTGATATGAACAGTGTATATGTATGGGAAAGTGTGTCTCTAACCAGAATATGTACTATCACAGATGTAAAATAATGTCTTTTAAACATGTGTATTTTGACTGTCTGTTCCTGAATTGGACATTAGGTGTCTGTGTCTGTCCCTGGCTATCACAATAAGAGTCACAGTACAGGACATACCTTATAGCCACAGTCAGTACGCAATTTCTTATACTGAGACTCTTTGAACTAGGTGTATAGGTCAGTACTTTGACTTATTCTGCCTATTTTGGACAGGTGTCTGTACATATTCCTATGCACAGCCAGTACTTGGGTTCCTGTACTCTCTGACTCTATGACTTACATGTACATGTATATATCAGTACTGAATCTTAGGCCTAAAAAAAAAATTGTGTGTTTAGGGTAACACTGATGAAAAAATTAGGTTAGGTAGGTAGGGATTTTTTTTTATTTTATCATATTTTTTTTGTATGAATCCTAAGAATGTATGTTTGTTTCATATTTAAAAACATATTTTTTATTGGAAATAAGATAAAATTCACAATCGGATAAACTCAGATGTTTAAAAATGGTAGGTTCGGGCCATTTTTTTTAGGTTAGGTCAGGTTACCCGAAACACACAACTTTTTTTTATAGGCCTTACTCTGCCTATATTGGACAGGTGTCTGTACATGTACATATTGGACAGGTGTCTGTACATGTACATATTGGACAGGTGTCTGTACATGTACATATTGGACAGGTGTCTGTACATGTACATATTGGACAAGTGTCTGTACATGTACATATTGGACAGGTGTCTGTACATGTACATATTGGACAGGTGTCTGTACATGTACATAATGGACAGGTGTCTGTACATGTACATATTCCTGGCTATCACAGTCGGAGTCAAAGTACAGAGCATGTTTAATAGCCACAGTCAGTACATGATTCCCTGTACAGAGACTCTTTAACTTGCTGTAAACATATAACATTTGGCTGTGTATTCTTTTAGCATTTTTGGCGGAAAGCAACTTCTGCTAAATCATGCCATTCCTATATGTATAAGAATATGCACAATCAGAAATATGCTAATTCGAATCCACCTATAACTTGTTAAAAATTGATTTTCCACCAGATATTGTACACACCAAATATAAACCAAATATAATACATTTACAGTGCATGTATATGTCAGAACTGTGACTTACTGTGTGTTTATTGGACAGGTGTCTGTGGGTTTCCCTGGCTATCATCGGCTGTCTTCTAACTGCAGGACTACTGATATTTTTTATGTTTCCAAGAGATGTTAAAATCAGCAACAATGTTAAACTTCTCCTGCCAAAAAATCTAACCATTGATCTCAAACATGAGGCGGTCAATTTCATTGTTGAGGTGAGTAGTTTTGTATGGCAACAACTGAAAACTTTATTGTCGTTTTAAATACTTTTTTTTTAATGAGTAAGCTCTTTTCAGGGTTTTCTCATCTAAAATATTATTATAAGTATTGGTCGTCACTGATGCCCTGGTATTATGATATTTATTTTTCACATCATTTAGCCATTTAATTGATTCATATTCAGTCAGAAAATTACTGGAACACACCTATTTGTGTGTTATTGTATTAATTTAAATGTACGATTCAATTCTCCTTTCAGAATCCCTTCAATATTACAAACTCTAATTATTTTCCTGTGAAAATATCATCGGCCACAATGTCGGTGGTGTTTGCAGAGAAAGTGCTGAACACAACTACTCTGTCCATGGATAAGACTGTCCAAGTCCGCTCTCACAACTCCTTCTCAATTCCTATAGGTATAGCCTTCAACAAACAGAATGGACTGGCCCAGTTAGTGTAAGTATTGGTTTAGCGTTTGACAAACAGATAACAAACAGAATGGGCTGGCCTGGTTAGTGTAAGTATTGGTATAGTGTTCAACAAATAGAATGGGCTGGCCTAGTTAGTGTAAGTTACCACAGACCTATTGGTATTATAGCATTTTACAAACAGAATGGACTGGCCCAGTTAATATATTAAGAAATCACAGACCTAACAGTATATCATATAACAAAGAGAATGGATTGGCCCAGTAAATGACAGTTTTAAAGCTGCTTGGTCCGATTTTTTTGTAATTACAGTATCAACATTTTTTTCATACAAATCATTTATCTTAGAAAGTTATGGACTTTCTCCTATTTACACCAGCAGAATCAGTCTCCTTTCAAAGTTAGAAATATTCAAAGTAATTAAAAATAATTTTTCTTTGGGCAAACGAAAAAACAAACCAAAATGCATCACGGGAATGTTTAGAAAAGGAAACTTCATGGTTTCGTCCCCCGAATGATTGGGGTTATTCGACCCGCATGCTATGCATCGATTGTAAAGCAAGCAGACTTTAGAAATATTGGCTAACAGAACGTACACATGTTTATTTGTAATTTGTTTGATCATTTCGATCTTTATTTAAAGCGATGTCAAATTCGTAATAAAACCATTCCCGTCTCATCGTCAGGGGTGAAATTTAACATGAGGCGAAATAACGCGGCACCTTTTAATGTCGTTTGTTTTGTTAGCAAATTTTGTACGTATTTTTCTTCATTGAATTTTGGCATAATTGACAGGTAAAACTACTGCAATGTCTATTTTTATACATATACTAAGCACAGCCATCGTTTAAAAGCGTGCATAAAATTTGATATAAAATCGGACTAAGCAGCTTTAAGTACACATAGATTTATTTAGTAGTTTTGGTTGAGAAAAGTTTCCATTGAATCAAATGCATATGCATTCTAAATACATATAATTATGTGTATCATGACAGTAATTTGATCAAAAGGGGCAGATCCCTTCAAGCTACTAGGCGGGATCATCAGATCAAATTAAACGCGAAGGTAAACTTTGATCTGATGATCCGCACCTGGCAACGAGATGTGATCTGACTATTCTGTAGATTTTTTATTTAAAGTGAGGAATTAATATCTGTGTAAAACCAAAAGAAGCAGATTTCAAAATCTCGCTTTTATTTTTTGAGAGGTGAGAACTATAGTTCCACATTCGTGATGTTATATTCTCGAATTTTGATACAAAACAGTGGAATTGCGAAATTAAGTTTAATGTGTAAAATAAGGAATCTACAGTAATAAGAAAGGAAAATTGATGAGTAGAAAATGAATGTTGTTTAAACAATGCTTTTCACTTGTTTAAAATGAAATTTCCACCAAAGATATCATGATAACTAACTGCTCAATCTGATTAAAATAAGATCTTTGATCCGCTCTGACAAATGCGATGTCGCTACACAAAGATCTGATCTTTGTGTAGCGACATCGAATTTGTCAGAGCGGATCAAAGATCTTAATTTAATCAGACTGAATAACTGCTATAAATGATCTCATTGACTGGCTCTCTATGCAGACAACTGTGCATTTTAAACCATGATGTGTGTAAATCCTGTTGTGTGATTTGACATTACATTATTCTTCTTCGTTTTTAGCCATGATTGTGCAGAACCGTACCCATTCTATCACAGACGAGTCATGTCCTTTTCGTGAGTTCAAGACCTATATTACTTATCTCAAGATCTATTACTCTGTGTAAAAAAATTTGTCATAATGGGAAATTTCTACACATCATTAAAATGTTCATTTCATCACCATTTTGATTTATCGTTTCATTGATGATGATATGTTGGTATAAAGATATTAATATAACAATGATATGAGGTGGATTGCGTTCAAGTTATAAACGATGATGAGGATGATGTTGTATCCTTACAGGGTCACTGCCAGTTATAACTTCCTGGGTCGGGATGAGGAAGCATCATTAAACATGTACACCCAAGTCAGTTGTGGGAATGATACACTGCGAGTGCCGTGAGACCGTGTTGTCTACAATAAGACTGCTCCTGCCTCTGTCGTCAGGAAGTGCCATTCTGGTTACTAATTTCAGGGCATTGTCTTCTTTTTGTGTTTTTAAATTTCATTTTCAAGTTTATTTTGCAGTAATGTTATTTTTATAAGAACAAGGATATGGATTAATTTGTAATCATGTAATTGTCACATTTACGTCCAGTATATGTGACACACATGTATTGTAATGCAAATATTTTTAGCCTGTGATATGGTTCTTGTAATGTAATGTAACAATGTAATACGCAACAAAGTAATACCACATGTATTTGTGATTTGTGATATTATACCTCGTGTCAAGATGTGTTCACTAGTCCACACTTAACTGTCCCTATCAGATCTGTAAGTATTGTACCAGCCAGCTCATATTTCCTAGTGAGATATTTTACTGTAGAAAGGTTTACTTACATATGCTTGTAGGAAATTTAGTGAATTCATGGCTTCTTTTACTGTGCTTTGTATATAGAACTGTTTTAATTCTTGTTGCACAGTGGTATATAGATATACTGCTGTAATCTTGTTAATGTGAGATTACAGGGGCAGGTTGATCAAGTTTTTGTGCTGGCATTGACATGTAGGGCTTAACTATTTCACTTCGATTCAACTGATCTGTTTTAATTTCAGTAATTATAACTGAAAGTGGCATGGGATACCTCCATAAAATAAACAATAAAATCAAGCATCTTCCTCAACAAAAATTGTTACCAGCTTATCGCAATACTTTAGAGTGTTAACTGCTATTAGGCTGTAAGTCATGAGTTTGAATCACACTGGTGCTTATAAATTTTACCTTACCGAAAAAATATATTAAAACATATTTTTTGGTCAATTGTGGTAAAATTTGAAAATTCTAAAATGGTAAAAGTACAATATATTTTTATTATAATGTACTTTTATCCACAATAATATCCACGGGTGTCCAGTACCACCTTAAACTTTATTTTGACAAATCATCATGTGTAGATCTCGAAGGGAATGGGTTCCCTTTGGAAAATTTAAATTTATTAAATTTGTTAAAAAGAGGCCTCTGCCCCTTTTTGCTTTACATCCTTTATTTTGACCAGTCTATAGGTCTTGGATTATAATTATGTACATGTAACTATTCTTCTCCCATCTCTCTGTTTTGCTTCAACAGAATATCAATTCACAGTAAATGTTAATGACAATTGTCAAACTGTTTGTTTGCTTTAAAGTAATTTGGTTGTTGATTGTGAGCATTTTGATTCAAACGTACAAGAAGAGTAGAATTTTTCACACAGCTTTTTTAAAACTCTCTTTGAATCTGACTTTAAAGAATTCTCTCAGATTAGAAAACCACGCTAATAATGTAGCATAATTCCTGTTGTGCATTTGTAAAGAATTGAGAATCCCTGTACGTTTTTTATTTGTGTTTTTCTGTATTTATTGTGTATATGGTACTAGTATTAAAGGTTTGATGCTTAAAAGTTTTGCGTTGTGTTTATATATATGAGAAAAAGAACTCCAAACTATTGTTGTTGTGCATTTCGAGTGTCTGATGCATATTGAAAACGTAACTTTTTATCCAGTGGATTAGTCTAATCAATGTAAAATACAACTGTTACAAGAGCTTGGACTTTAAATGGGATATTACTATCAAATACATGTCATGTATCTTCAACTGTATCTTCAAATATCAAAATATACTGTTGCTGAAGAATGTGATATAATTTTATCAAATTTTATTTCGCGTACTTTTTTCCAATCCAGTAACATTATATAAATAGTGCCTGTTGAGGTGTCAATTTCAACTGTTACCCTCCCAAACAGGCACTATTTATTTTATTATACTGAATGTCTTTATTTTAGAGAAATGTTAACGGAATATCAACTGCGTCTAAACCAATCAAATTTCAGTATTTAACATGAAAGTATAATAATTAATTTTGTCAGCTGCACTGAGTATAAACAATACCTACCTTTCTAACCACAAACTTTCTTATTGGTGGATTCAATTTTTCGGAGAATGTAAAAATCACCGGATTACTCATGATTGTCAGAAATGGTCTATTTTTATGCCAAAAAAATGTAAACGCAAAGTGAAGATATTTTGGGTTAGACTTTATACACGTAGCTACAGTGCATACGATATAAACGGAAAATTTGCAATTAATGACGCACAAAAAAAGATGTTTTCGGGTTGATGGGATTTGTGTTGTGTGTTTGGTTTTGTACACTGGCATAGAGATTGATGAAAAATATTTTCTGAAAACAGTTAAAAGAATAAATGTCAATGTCTTAAAATGAATGTGAAATGTAAACATTAGCAACAGATAATTATCCGTTGACGTCACTATAAAGTGAACATGACGCAATACAAAACACAAAAAGTTCCAACTACTTAAAATAAAGGGAACATGTCATAATTATCTGTGTGAAACATTTACTGCCATCACACTTATATTGGAAAATAATTGGTAATATTAGTGACATGAAATGTAAAGGTTTAAACCAAATGATTTTACGATGTCTTTTGAGAACTTAAAAATAAATATGTCAGTATGGAACATTTAAACCTCCCGTGAGGCCCCTCGACCTAAAATAACGGGTTACCATAGAGACATACTAAAACATCACAGTAACTCTAATTGATGAAGGACGGTATTTAAACAATCAACAATTTATTAATGAAATTAATATAATTCAGATGTAACAGTAGCCAGTTATTACAGCCAAGCAAGCAAAACAAACTTTCTGTCCTAGGCTGTAAGCGTATTTACAGCAAAAATATGCTCCGGGTTTTTTTTCTGAGCACAAACGAAACAACGTCAAATCTGACAGGGCAAACAAGAAGCCTGATGGTGCTTTGATTGTATTCCTTTGTATGGAAAGGATAATGGTGTAAATTTATTGTCTTGAAATTATTCATGACTTCTAACCATGTTGTGACCGACATTATTTTAAACTCCACAACACAACCAACTCTTCGGTCGGTTCTTGGAAAGACCTGTGGCAAAAAACGTCAAAGTTCTCCCAGCGTTGTTCGCTTATTGCACGTGACCGTTTTCTTTGGTTTCTATGGTTTCACATCCATGGTTGACCATTCCGTCCGCATGTATCTCTTCCATTGGAATGTTGTTTTTCTCAGCCAGTTTCAATGTATCGTTCAAGTCGTGAAAAGACGAGACGTAAGGGAGGCCATTTTGGTGGATGTTGACCGAGGACGCCGAGAACCGGCGGGTGTTTGTCTGTGACGTCAGACTTCTCCGTCTGTCTATGCTCTGCTGAAGTCGTACGTTGTCGTAAGAAGATTTTATATGAGAAATGACCTACAACAGATTGAATTAATGATTAATCAGCCTCACTATATCAATTCACGATAGCTGCGATACTGTTCTTTTGCGGGGTACATGTATTTCCATTGTACGTATTCCGTTATGCAGTTATATTGTTTTCCAAATAAAGAAAAAAGGAAATTGAAAATTAGCACTGTAATCACGATCGAGGATGTCTAATATATCTCAGAAGAAATGAAAATGTTGAAGAATAGATGATGAAGACCTACTGCATTAAATACTAAAATTAATTGCAACAATGTCCTCTAAACCGGATGTTGCCTAATCCGCCGGCCAAATTTCTCAGAACCACCCTCCGCCGGATTAGAGAAGTTTTACTGTATATTGATAATGTATTCAAGCGAAGTATTAGCTCGCGCACACAATGTAATAAAATGACGTTCTGAAAAAGTTGCTGTTGCTGTTTCATGAAAATGTCACATTTCTCCAAACTAAAGCAGCACCACCATGGTTATCATGAATAAAGTCAAACAATTTAGATCTGTAAAAGGTTAAATCCACATTGAAAAAAGGGTTTATATGTAATAAATAATTCTTACCTCGCCATTTAAAAAACAGAATATCAGTGCGACCATGATTCCCTGGAACAATAATAAAACAAAATATAGAGATCTAACTTAAAAGTAATCACTTTATTTTACATATGCAGTCATGTACGTATAAAAGAATCTAATTACATGTAACGACAAAACAAATGCAATAAATTGTTAATCATCAATGTGTCATATAAATTATAGATGTATAGAAGTTATCGAAGTATATTATGCTTTTAGGCATTTTCTAATTGTTAATGACCCCGCCCACCATACAATATATACAGGTGTATATATGTCAAACCTATACCTGAGCATTGTTGATGACCCCGCCCACCATACAATTTGTGAAGGTGTATATATGTCTCACCTTTACCTGAGCATTGTTGATGACCCAACCCACCATACAATATGTGCAGGTGTATATATGTCACACCTTTACCTGAGCATTGTTGATGACCCCGCCCACCATACAATATGTGCAGGTGTATATATGTCACACC
Source organism: Magallana angulata (assembly GCF_025612915.1). Lineage (NCBI taxonomy): Eukaryota > Metazoa > Mollusca > Bivalvia > Ostreida > Ostreidae > Magallana > Magallana angulata. Next base: position 4,799,976 of record NC_069119.1, read on the forward strand.
TTTACCTGAGCATTGTTGATGACCCAACCCACCATACAATATGTGCAGGTGTATATATGTCACACCTTTACATGAGCATTGTTGATGACCCCGCCCACCATACAATATACATAGGTGTATATATGTCACACCTTTACCTGAGCATTGTTGATGACCCCACCCATCATACAATATATACAGGTGTATATATGTCACTCCTTTACCTGAGCATTGTTGATGACCCAACCCACCATACAATATGTGCAGGTGTATATATGTCACACCTTTACCTGAGCATTGTTGATGACCTGCCCACCATACAATATACATAGGTGTATTTATGTCACACCTTTACATGAGCATTGTTGATGACCCCGCCCACCATACAATATGTGCATTGTTGATGACCCTGCCCGCCATACAATATACATAGGTGTATATATGTCACACCTTTACCTGAGCATTGTTGATGACCCCACCCACCATACAATATGTGCATTGTTGATGACCCTGCCCGCCATACAATATACATAGGTGTATATATGTCACACCTTTACCTGAGCATTGTTGATGACCCCACCCACCATACAATATATACAGGTGTATATATGTCACTCCTTTACCTGAGCATTGTTGATGACCCCGCCCACCATCTGGAAGAACTCGTAGCCATCCTCGTCCGCTGTCGGCTGGTAAATCAGGAAAAACTGATGGAGCCCAAACAGAGGGATTAGGATAAAGGTGGCCTTCAGAGCCTTCCTAGATAAGACAGAATAAATACTGCCTTCAGAGCCTTTCTAAACAAATAACAATAAAATGTAAACGTGGCCTTACAAGCAAGTCATGATAAACAAGGCCTTCAGTGCCCTCCCGAAAAAGTCATGATAAGAGTGGCCCTTCGGTGCCTTCCTAAACATATTTTCAATTAAAAATGACTTTTAGAAGATTCTGTCCTAAGTTTTATTTTTAATATTGTGCACATGTAGTTGCAATAACAATTTTCTGTGATCACTGGGTAGTTGAAAAGATATGACAGTTTAGAGTTGATAACAGTGAGGATGTGATGGATGTGATTACAATGTAATTGCAAATAAAGTGTGAATATTATTACAGTCAGAGTAGATAAATTTACAATACAAATGTGATTATAGTACAATTGTAATTACTGTTTACTTGTGAATGAATTGTAAATGTAATTATATTGTAAATGTGATTGCAGTGTATATGCAATTATAGTGTAAATGCTAAACAGTGTAGATGTGATTAGAGTGTAAATGTTATTACAGTATAAATGCAATTACAGTGTAAATTTGATTACGATGTACATGCGACTACAATGTAAAGGTTATAACAGTGTAGCTGTTATTAAGCGCAAGGGAAGTTATTACTGTGAAGATGTGATATCAGTGTAAAAGTGCTATACATTTATCATATGACAATGTAATTCCCATTACATTGTAGAGGTCTTATCAGATGATGTCTCACCTGAAGTTACTGGGTTCTGATGGTAACGTGCGTACCTGTCTGATCAAAATCCGCAGAATGTTGATGAAGAACACTAGATTTAGCTGAAAAAAATACCAGAGAAATTGTAAGTTTGAATCATTAGCAATAAAGATTTGATATCAATTTTAATTTAATCATGTAATGAAATGTGTAAGCTTACCACTAGACAGAGTATGGTGGGAGCGAATATAATCCAGTATAGACCGGTCTCTGCTGATGACGCCGTGTCCAGCCAGCAGTAACTACAAAACAAGCACCTGTTATTACATCCAAATAACGGAGAATCATATACATATATTAAACTGTGTTATAAATTACGGTTTTTAGACCTGTGCTACAAAATACGTAAACATGTTTTATAAAACATGTTTATCTACAGCTTACGAAAAGGCAAATATCTATCTATACCATGCAACACCATATGTGAAAATATTGTATCACAAACAGATAAATCTTTATTACATTTAGAATTATAATATTTTTTTAAAACATGCATGTACATTATATATGTATATACCAAAATTTGTAAACCTAAATTACGAAATACCTAAGAGTTTTTTTAATATCAAAAACATGTTCACCTATTTACAACATATGTAAACTTGAATGTATTAAATTCACTACTAGTATTCAAATGAGCATTAATAAACATGCAATATTGAATTAATGATATTATGTTCATCGAAAACACTGCTATATCTATTTATAAAAAAAACATTTTTGAAGCATATGAAACAACGTAGGTTAGATACCTACTCCGTTGATGAGGACGGGGATGATTTTGAGGACTCTATTTTGATGCTTAGGTAAACGAGGATTAGAATCACCGGTGTTCCTTAAAATAAATCATAACAAATTATTTTAAAAAGGAAATCATCATTAAATCATTCTTAAACATTTTTTCAGTCAGAGGTTCTGAATATTTTACTGTTGGTAATAACATTTTGCACACGCTTTTATGCTTGTGTCATATTGTAAAAATTGAATTTACTGGGTATGTGTAAATACAAAATTTACAACATGACACTTGGGTATATACACAAGGATGAAATTAACCGTTCTTTAAAAATAAAAGATTATGAAATTTTAATACAAATTCTTCCACCGTATCTATCATCTATATAACCTCTGTACGTTGTTGTCGGTATAAATTTTCAATTTTTTTGCCATTAAATCTGATGGACAAGATCATGGTATTTACCCCATCCAAAGATATAGTAGTAAATCAAAGTTTTCTGTCGTTCGAATGTCTTGATTAATAGTCTATGTAGGAAAAACCCCTCACACAACATCCAGAAAAATGGTGCCGACCATCCAAAGCGATTCATGATGTACAGGAACTTGCATCCAAGCTATCATGGGTTCAAATATAAATATATTAAGAGTTATTAGAAATAATTACAATTTCTGACGTTTAGAAATGTAACCCTAATGAAGCTACCATGGGACTGAACAAAAACGTCATTTTTCTAACATCTTGCATAAAATTGGCAAAAACAAATAGATAGATGGTAAAAATTCAAAAAACCAAAGGAAGGCTGTGCTTGATCACCTAAACGCGTGACTGGACAAAAACGGCTTATTTTATAGCACCATTATGATAATCATGATTTTAAGAAGGTATAGATTAAAACAAGAGAGTGAGTTGGTTATTTACATCGTCCGTGCCCTGGGATCCCTGTTCGAGTCTCCTGTAGCGGATGGCCACATCCCAGCAGAGCTCCAGCACCCCCCTGACCAGCAGGGACAGGAACAGGTGCACGTGTAACTTGATCCTCTGCTGTATCCTCAGCTGTCTGTAACAACAATCATGGGTAGTAATAATCTACAACTGTCGTGTAGGATGACAGGGCTTCTCATAGAATAAACTATGTACAATGCACTGTAGATTCCGAATAAGGGAGGCTGGGTGGTAAAAAAAAATACAAAAAACCATCAAGTCTACCTTGAATTTTTAGAAATGATGTTTTAAACTTTTATTTGCTAAAGAAAAATTCCATGTTCTTCTTCTTAAAAGATCAATACAGTATAAAAATTAATGGTCACTACCATCGATCACTCTTTAATGCGAGGAAGTAATAACCTTGCAAAAACGTGGATTTTAAAATGTTTAACAGATGCAAACTAAATGAAATTATGAAATTTTAAAATTTACAACACGATAAAAAAAGGCAGAATAGCAGAAATAAATAATCGCGTAAAATTAGGAATATACATTATTTTAAATATATTCTATTAGGACTTTAAGTAACTTATAGTTAAATATATTCTATTAGGACTTTAAGTAACATATAGTTAAGTAATGAATTTCATTTATACATAAGGTATGTTACTTGAAACAGTTTACCTTTTAATTATTATCTCTTTACTAAACAACACTATATAGCCTCAAAATTCATATCTTAAAATTTTAAATAAAATTGATGGTTAGTTTGTTGACCATCCAGCCTCCGTTAGCATTATCCGGTGAGGTGTGTTTGCGGCAATAGAGCAATGTTCACCTGTAAAACAGAAGAATCCCAATGGAGGAACACAAGAGCACGAGTCCAACACTGTTTACAGAGATTCGAACCACTGTCACTTTCTTGAAAAACTGCAAATATATTAAGCATCGTTAGAGAGAGAGAGAGAGAGAGAGAGAGAGAGAGAGAGAGAGAGAGAGAGAGAGAGTAGGCTACATATTAAAATTCGTTAATTGCCAACTTTACTATAACAGAGGACTAAAATACTAAATCTTACAGAAACGTTTTTCAACAAATCGTTAGTTTTTGGAGATATCCATCTTACTTCATGTAGGTAGTTTACTTACAAAAGATTTTATCTTCCTTGTCTTTTAATTACGTAAACAATAATAATATGAATTTGCTTATTGATAACCAACGTTGATTTGGCTCTTTGAAGATGTCAGTTAAAAATGCCAAAAATAAACAAACTTTATCATATAAAAGTAAAATCTCCGCACTCACGTCAATCTTGTCCTGTAGGCCCCGCCCACTCAGACACTGGCTGTAGTCCGTGTGTTCGCCCACTGTGACGTCGGACCACCACGTTCCTCCCTCCGTGCAGTTCTTAACAGCTCTGGCTACAACGAGGGGCAAAAAGTTAACAAAAAAATATGTTATAAATAAATTATGAAAATACACAAAAAATTGAAGAAAAACTTTAAGCGTTCTATATCTTGTTTGTCCGATTATTTTCGCGATGATCAAATTTTCGGGGTTTTTTTCGCTAATATGTAGAAATTTTCTATAGGGTATTGTATGCTGTCGGAAACACTGCAATTTCTCTTTCTTTTGAGTTACGGGTACTTTTTTTCAAAGTAACCTAAATCTTGTCTGTTCTAGTTCCAGGTTATACATTAAATAGATATTGAGGTCTCAAAGCGATCAGAAACACTGTTGTTGAAATTGAATGTGCGGATGCTTCTTTTTAAAAAAAAATTCTAAAAAATTGAATCCCCTACCATTATATTACAAGCTTTTAAAATTTATGAGGATTACTTGTGAAAATCAAATCATGTTAACACGGAAACTGATATAAATCCGGGAGTTTGTCCGTGTAACGTGGCGCTGCTCGCCGCCTCGGCGCTGAGCTCAGTGTATACATGTATATAACACTGTATATAAACCTGGGGCTTGGTTAGACGGGGATCGTGTGAGACCACTCCAGATCAACAGCTTTGTCCGGACGAGCTACAAGTGTCTGATGACGACTGTTTCTTTATTGATAGCGAGATATTAAAATTCCCAGGTGTTGACAGCGTTGCTTCATAAACCTTCTCCACGCGTAATGATTCAGGACTTTGCGCTATTTGGGCAATTATCGACACGTTTCATCCAAGAGCTCTTCAGAGCTGAAGTGGGTCTAATCTCGGCTTCTGTTCTTGTAAATTATAGCTAGTAAAGGACACTTTGATATATCAATATAAATAAAAATACGTCATATTTAAAATATCACCGTTTTAGGGTGTTAAACATTTGGAATTAAAAGATTAAAAGACGCAATTACATAAAACTAAAACTGAATTATACTTAGTCTATCGCAAAAAAGATAAGTCGCAATATGGAGGTGCCCCATATCTCCTTAAAGTTTAATTTAAAAATGATGGACAAAATGATGCAAGAATAGGCCAAAACATACATGTATATTGCTTGAAAGTATAGTGCAACGATCTCAGACATCAACACTGTGAAACATGTATTATTTTAAAGAAAATACGTCGCAATCTGGAGGTGTCGCACACATCCTTAAAGTTAACTTTGAATGAAGCAAATAATTTAAGGAGAAAATCATAAAGTCGGAAGCCCTAAATTCGTTACGGTCCAAAAGTAGCGCCCCCCCCCCCCATATGTTTTTCTTGCCCTTCTCCGGAGATTTAGTCCAAAATTTGCACTGATCAATGATTTACTTATTCAATGAAGAAAATAATGAATAAAATGTTAAGTCTTACAATGAAATATGTCCTATATATGTTTGGTATAATACAGTCATTTAGTGTCACAAGTTTAAACAAGCGATTAATATAGCACAATGTCATATTCTTAGGGTAACGACCAATGGACCGTGGGCCTCTGATGATATACATGTATAGTAAGACTTACCATCCGCGGATGAGTATTTGAGGAAGCTTGGGCACGCCTGACTGACAACGGACCCCGCGGGGGACCTGTCCCAGCACAGCCAACCATCCCAGGTCCCCGGGCACTGACCCACTGCCGCGCGGCGACTCGTGTTCTCCTGTTTGTGGGAGAGACAACACTCCCACGCACTGACGCAGCAAGCAGTCCACTGAACGCACTTGCTTGTACTTAAGGTACTACACACGTAGTCCATGGTGGTTTGGTTTTCATGTGTGGGACACACAATCTCGTTCCGTCGGGTGTGGTTCAGACAGATCCCCTCAGCGTCCGGGGAGGACCGGAACTGCGGCTTATCGTGGGATTTGACCAGGTAGTTGTAACACAGGGTACAGGTGGTCTGTCGGTAGGCAACGTCAGACAGGTTGTTGTTGGATCGAACCCTGCAGTACTCTGATTTAACAGCGACCTGAAACATAAAATTTCACTTATAAACGATACTTCAGTTAGCAATTATAGCTCTCATCTTTCGTTGGGGAATTCAAAGACAGAGAAATTTGAATGTATGAACTAGTGAAATTTTGAAAAAGTTCATATATATGTATGACAAAAATGATAAAAACCAAAAGCATGAAATAACAATGAATCGGGCGCCAGATGGCCGGGTTATCACAATGTTACAGTTTATATCTACATTATCCAGTGTCTTTGTCTGTGATAATACTGCGAATCGATTTTGTAATGTATAGTCAAATATAGTTCATCAATGACTATTTTAATATTGAATCGTACAATTGCTGAAAATAATATAGGTATAAGTAATAAGGAATCATTCTTTGAATATTATGAGGTGATCAAATATATACTGTCGGGGGTGAACAAATCTATCATAAATTTACTTAAGCCTTTCGGGCTTTATTGGATTTGATCATCACCGACCATAGTTTTTTCACCTCATAATATTCAAAGAATGATTCATTATTCCTTAAATAAACCTCTAATTAAAAGTTGGGTTTGTGAGGTGCTTTTATTATTGGATTAAGGTTCTCTTAGGGTTCACTTTTAGTAATTCATGCAATTAAAATTACTTAAAATTTTGTATAAACGATAAAAAATGTACACAGGCGTAGAAATAAAAAAAATATGTCTGAGTTGTCCAGATAGGATAAGATAAGATAAGATAATTTTATTTCCAAATTCTGGGCCCTTTTGGGCATACAAAGGTACATGTAAAAAAAAAAACAAACAAACAAAAAACAAAAAAAACAAAAAAACATGTTTTCATTGTTTTCAAAACTGTTCAAACTATATTTATCGACCAATCTCGATATTCAATGTAGTCCACGACAAAGATACATTAATATCAGAAAAACGAAAAAGAATGAAATTTACATTTTTTATTATTTTTATCATTCATTTTTTAATTCTAAAAAAAAATAGAATTGTAAACAGGAAATATTTTAACTAAAGTCTCACTGGCGAAGTTTTATATTTCCGGCTAGTGATTCGGTCTGTTGTTCATACGCGGGCAAATTGCAACTGATATTTTCATTATTCAAACTGGGTAGATCTGATTTTGTTCATATTTACATGTATACCATTAATCAACTGCAAATCTGATTTTTTTAATATTGCAAATATTCATCACGGCTGCCATTCTTTTCATTACGTCATCAAAGTTTAATCTATCGCCATTAACAATTAAGACAAAAAGATTTCTAGAAGCACCGGGACCCCACTCTATGGCCACCTTATGACTGATGAACGAGTTGTCAGCAAGTAAATGATTCCTGGCCGCTATATCTATGTTGTAATGTGCCAAACAAGGCTTAAACCAGCTCAGCAGACGACACCCGCCTCGTCCTCATGTCATGTAACCACACGTGCTCCATTAATAACCCCGTCAGTCTCTGTCAGTGAGCGCTAATGTTCAAAACAGCTTAAGATTCCGTGTAAGGAGAATCTCGCTGTGTACACAATGTCCAAATGTTGGTTTAATAGTTCGTTTGTCTCTTTCCGCTGATATTAGCGTAATTCCAAATAGATATCACGATATATATACCTGCTTACCTCGGCGAATCTTACGAAATGCGTGATCTTATATTGGCATTTTGAAGTTACTGTATAGAGAACGATCAAAGGGAAAATTGAGTAAATTTTTTGTTGTTAAAAGTAATGATACACTGTATCTATTGTTCAAAATTTTTTAAAATTGAAATTTTAAATTGTTCCTTAGTCGAGCCACGGTGTGATTTTAAGATCACAGAATTCAGAGAATGCTTATTTACATACTTAATCCAGAAGTTTATATCTTATGTAACAAATGAGAAATAGTAGCAATTAAAGACTCCTAGAAATTTTGTGTTGCATACGAAATTCTGCGCATTGGCCTTCTCATATTGTATAAGGCCGATTATACCTGGGGTTCCTCTTGTACTTTTTAACTAACAAGCTAAGTTCGCATGCCCTCTCCCTAAGACCTAAAAGACTTTAATATCTGCACCAGGCAATCTTTACAGTTAATCTTTAGAAAATCCAACTATTTTGCTAAAAATCAATTTAAAAGATCTCTTTATTGACTTTCCGCCCCAAAACCTGACCCCTCTTGCTCGTTTGGAATAAAGTCCCCTCTAGATTTCATTATACGTACATCCCTTGCTTTCTTGATCGAGCCGGTATGGTTAAGGATCTTTACAAATTTTGATGCAGATCGTCCATTGTTTAGATAAATTCCTAGTGTGGTCCAAACAGTGTTAACACGTTGTTAGAATTAACCCAAACAAGATCATTATACCCAATCAGTCAGCCCTTCTGTTACAGCACATGTAGGGATGGTATTTGTGAAAATATTTTTTTTTCATTAATAACATTCTATTGTTGGAGCACAGGCACCTGACGTTATATATTTTCCTCATGATGAAAAAAAAATTCCCCAACCTAATTCTAACGTATTACTCTATTAGGTAGGGGGTATATTTTTTAGTATAAAAAACATATAACGTCAGGTGCCTGTGTGTTGGGGATATACAAATCACAAGTAATTATATTTTGAGAATGTAAAACCATGTATACTAAGATAGATATCATATCACTTGATAATATAACTACATGTATCGTTAATCCAGCAATCGGGGGAAAAAACCGGCAAAATTAATGACCACTATATAATATTCTCCTTTTGTAAAATTCAGAAGCATGAGACAGATTATAACAGTTAAAAAAAATTTCAATTCGATTGTTGAACAGTTGTTAGCATATTAACATTAATACAATGTTTTAAGCCTAGTTAGAATCTTTAACCAAATACATACAATTACCTAAACATATGACAAGCAGATATATATCGCACATGGATATAAGAGGGAAGGAAAAAGGGGGAAAACATGGATCTTTTCTAACTTTTCTGTTCGTTGGTAAAATTTGTTTATTCTTCAAGCATCATGTGAAGTACCAAAGGCTTTCGACCATTTAACAATTATATATAATTCTTTGGATTCTTGGTAAATAGAAATCTCACTACTCTGATATCTACATGTGGTACTTACCAGACACAGAGACAGTAAGGTGACGAGTGGACGATAGAACCGCTCCATTGATAGGTCTTCTCTATGGTGAACAGAGACGGGGCAAACTACAAAAGACGACAAAATCTTACTTAAACATGTAATGCAATGATTTTTAATATCTCTGTCTGTCTGTCTGTCTGTCTGTCTGACTGTCTCTCTCTCTCTCTCTCTCTCTCTCTCTCTCTCTCTCTCTCTCTCTCTCTCTCTCTCTCTCTCTCTCCAGAAATATGTCAGACTTCATAAACTACATGTACAAAGGCCAACAAATCTTAACTTAAGAACAGGCGATGAATGCATTTTTGGGAGGTAGTTTCTACCCTCATATTATTCTCTCCCACTCCATCTCAATCTCTCACTTTTCTCTCTATTCCTATTTTCTTCCTTTTTTGCGATCACAAAAACTTTAGTGTTTTTTTTATAAATCTTTTAAAAAAACCCTATCAATGAACTAATTTATCAAACCATCAATAATGACTGTTGAAATAAGTTATATCTAATATCTACAGGATATCAGGACGCAAATTTCTTTTGACTAAAACAATACCAATTATTTTTCGTTAGATTGAAAAATCTTACCTTCTTACTCCAAGCATCCGCGGGACCAACTGAATAAAGCAGACATTCTAGAGGCGCTAATATGGGTGTTCCTGGGTATGTTCTGTGGGATTATGATCCCAAAATACCTTCCAGTAATCCTAAAAACAATACGGGAATTATCGAGTACAAAGGTAGCGTTTCGGGGTCCTCCTATTTTCCTCAGAAAGTCCTAGAACCGCTGACAGATCTATACGTGGATAGCGAGGAATGCACCAAATCACCAGATTCCTTATTCTTTAATTTTAGGAGAATGTACTTTAAATCTTGTTTAAATTTGGAAACATTTTGATACAACTGGCTTAACTCTGAATATATTTTTAACTTTAATATCTAAATTAAGTTTAGGAGTCTATATGTGTTATAGGGTTATCAATCCTGTTGAATTGTATTATATACCTTCTCTTAAAACGACTAGAGCTAAATCCTACATGTATCTTATTTTCCTGTCTACGACCGCGCACCCCAGCCCCCCTCTATCCACCCCACCCATCCGGCAACCTTATAGGTATATACGTTACTATGGGTTTACGTGTAATTGATCTTCTTATAAAATTATTAAGGATGCCCCTAATTACTTGCTTAAAATTCAATTAAAACATATTTGCAAACAAAATCCGTGGTGTAATCATTGTGTTTTTTCCTTAATTTTACCTCAACTAATTGTTCAGTAATATGTTTGATTTTTACGAAAGTACAGTGACCGAATTACGTGACCATGTAAAACTCGGGTGTTAAGATCTGGAATTGTTTGCTCTTTATGTCGAGTAGACTTGACAAAGTCGCTGATTCGCTGATTACTGTTTTGAATTATCAGTATTTTAAACTAACATTGTATAGGTTTTTGTAGGAAAATAAACACTCGCCTGATAAATTTTATACAAAAAACAAGATTTATTGTTTTCGTAACATAAAACCGCGATAGAATCTGGTTTACTTATTACGTATGTAGATCATTTTCAATTCGCGCGATTTTACATGCGCGGATCCATTTTTTTTTCCGGCCGGAGAGGGGGGGGGGGGGTGGTTCGGGGGATAATTGTGTTTGCCCGGGGGGGGGTAGATACAATTTCGGTAAATTTACTATGTGAATGTAATAAATTTGACTTCTCCGGAGGGGGTGGACCATCACCCCCCGACCCCCTGTAGATCAGCGCATGTATCATTTTCGTCCATGAATGATCTAATATTTGTTTCCGATACATAAATATATTGACCATTATATATTATATTTTTTCTACATGAAATAAAGGGTTTTGCTTTTTTCCGCAATGCTTCCGTTATATAATTGTTTTAAATATCATATCAATTGAATACCATTAATGAGTGCAGCATTTAATTTATAAAGATAATACAAGAATTTTAATTTTGATAGTAACGGGTTTATGAGACTTGCATAAAGTGTCACTGAATTACAAAGACGAGTAATGAATTTGGAAGTTGGAATCTTACATGGATTTATACAAGAATTTATTACAATGATAGGATAATCTACCGATATTTTTTCAATTTTGTTTTTGCGATTTGAAATTCATTCTTCATTATTTTATCATTAAAACTCACTTTTTTATATTAAAAACTACTAAGATTTTATTAATTCAAAATTAAGATTTAGAATAATTCATAATAAGCAATTTTTTCGTATATAATTCACCAGTAGTAAAATTATTTAAAAACAAATTATTCAAAAACCAACGTAAAAATAGAAAGGGGTACCTTTTAACTCTACCTACGTGAAAAAAGAGAAAACCACCGAAAAAATAACCTCCTTAATCTTTATACAAAAAAAGAAAACGCAGATGGTCTACGCTTCATAATTACGCAACACAAGACGGGGGATATTTAATTTGATAATGATGAGGGAGGGGTGGATTTACCTGATGTCTGCCTGATGACGCTGTAACGCCCTGGGGTGGTCATCTACTAAGCTCTCTCCAAGTGACCCGAGTACTTGGATTATTGTCGGGAGATCCCTCAATTTGCCCAATCCAAACCAATAAGTTGGTTATGCAGTCAATAAATAGTGATCCCTGGCAGTTATCTGGCAGAATGCTCTATACCTCATTATGCACCGAGCCGTTTGTTAAGTAAACTTTATAAATTCACTACCGGTAATTTGGTCTCAAAACACAAGTGAAGGGATATCTGTGTATCCACGGTCCCGATCTAGATAACGACATCTGAATGCTGGCACGGCGTATTAATCAAATGGCCAGGTATATTTTAAGACTCGGCTATCCAGTTTTAAGAGTATAGCTACGTACCTTGTTGATGTTTCGCGAGTATTTTTGGAAGTGTTTCTGTTTGATCGGTGATAAGAGAGAGAGAGGTCTGACCGCATGTAGTCTAGTCTAAGGACATGTTGGGATATGGAGAAAATGCTTCCCCAAAAAACATGCAGAATTGACCTTTGATATGACTGTATATTAATGCCGCCAAATGGTTCTGGAGAACTCTTGATTGAGGAAGTGGTTAAACAGAGCGAAAATAAAACCAGCGCAAATATAGCATTTTATACAGTACATTATATCATACATGTACACAATAGTTAAATAGTAATATTTATAGTAAAGCAAAAATGTCTATATAGAAAAGAATAGTAGAATATAATTTAATTTTCTCCCAAATTAGGGCTTCATGGGGTATGACATACATGTAAATTTATATTACATATATATTATCATATTCTATAAATCAATTTTTGAGATTTTGAAATTATAGCATGCATTTTCTAAATCTAGAAATAAATACCGGTATAGACTTTCTCTAGCAACTCAACATCCTTGGCTGCAACTACATGTAAATGTACTCTGTGGACAAGCTTCAAACCAAACATCAACTAGTGGTTAATGTGAATTGAATTTAAATTTTGAACACTGGGGCACTTTTCTAACCACAAGTGGTCACACTACAACTTAAATCATATGATATATTGAATTGTTCCCTGACCATTCTATATAATTTTTTTTTAAATTACCAATTAATTCAATGAAGATCTATTGAACCTAAACACGATATTCTCCTTACCACTGAGAACCATGCATTGAATCAACTTAAATCTACCATTTATTACAAGTATTAGAAGGCTAAAAAAAGGATACTACAGTTTTATACTGGAGAAGGGTTTGAACAAACTCAACTCCATTTCTATTTACCTATCATTAGAAGGCGTGATGCTTCATTTGAACAAAATTGATAGCTTTTCACCCAAGGGTAATTTGTGCCAAGTTGAGACAAAATCAAACTTGTGAAAAAAGATACGACGTGAGAAGTGAATACTGCAAACAACAAGGACGAAATCTGATCAGGAAAGCTCATTTTGGCTGTAAGCTCAGGCGAGCGAGTCAGGACAAAAACTAATCTCACTTCTGTTGAAGATAATTTATTGATTCAAGTTACATGTATGTTATGACATACAATAATAAACTTGGCATTGACATAGCCACAGGATGATAATTCAATTTAATGCTTTGTGTCCATAAATATATAAATAAAGTAACATTTTTGGCCTTGCATTAATAAGTCATGGTCATTTCAATCACCTAGGGCCTGAGCAGTCTCTGAATTACCCTAAATAAAGGTCAAGGTCATATATATTTTTGACCTTGCATTCACTCATGTTCACACAATCACCTTTCCCTAGTTGGCCTGGTTTTACCCTTACAAAAGGTCAAGGTCACAATCACCTTTTCTGGTCATTCCCTCGTTTTACACTTGCTTTAGGACAAGGTCAACTTGCCTGGCCACTAGCTTGAGGTCAAGGTCATACAGTGACCTTGCCTGAGCGGTCTCTAGTTTTGGCCTTGACCCTACACTGTCCAGGAGGCTGTTGACAGATCTTGGAGCTGAATATGGTCAGTTCCTCCAGGTGTTTGGTGGGGATTTTGTTCATGACGTACGCTGTATCCTGGTCAAACAGAGGGTAGATGGTCACACTAAGTGCTGGCCGGGTACTCTGGAACCTAAAACAGTGACGGAGTAGTATCAGTCAAATCATGTCAAGTCTTGAAATACAGACAAAAATTAGATTGATCCAACAAACCTTTAAATCATGAATTTGAAAGTGTATATCTTGACAAGATCATGATAAATATAACCGTTCACAGGTATTTGAGTTCTTTACTACCCTTGCAGGACTGTACATTTCTTTATGACACACATCTTACCTTCATGTCTGTATTGTAATATTCATAAACCTTATTAACAGACATCATACCTGTCTTTCAGGGCCTTCATCAGTTTTTTACACATGGTTTGAGTTGAGTCAGTGAACAGCTGTAGCACCATCAGACGAGGAAGCTGTAACAACAAGATCCCAGAACACGGGTTTACTTATGTACATGGGGTTATAAGATGAATTCAGTATTCTGCATCGAACAAACACATCTGTTAGGGATGCATTTAACATAGTTATGAATTTCTCAAATTTAATTAGGAATCTACAGTATGTAAAATTTCTCCAAAGGCAAGACTGAAAGTCACAGGAGCAGTACATTCATTGTGGTTCACTGTATATTATATCATGATACATGATGTATCACATTAATGTATTGTGATACGTATCGTGTGGTAGCTGGTGATATTCACCCCTACACTGTGTTGTGGTTCACCGTGGACTCACCTCAGACATCAGGCCTGTCACCGCGTCAGGGTCCAGACTGCCGTTCTTGGACACCACACAGAACCGCTGCAGAGACCTACACTTCCTGGCCGACCGACAAAACAGCTGATCGATGGACAAGTAGGCGTGCTCTAACCTGTGAATACAACAGAGCTTTACAATGAACAAGATTGTAACCTTATATATTGAATATTTTACAATTATTATAAATTCTTGCTGATTTTACAGATTTCACAGTTTATTACATGTACAAGCAAAATGGCTGACAAAGACAAAGGTGTGACAGTATGATACTCTTCATATTCCAAAGACACAGTTTGTCATACAAAATTACTAAGTGATGGTTTTGTCTGTTGTTTATAAATGTATAACATTAATTCAATATTAACACGAGTACTTTTTTTTTCTTTAATTTTTAACAACATTTTAATGACATTCCACAGATGTATTCAATAACAAAGATGAAATTGTACGTCCCGTGTAACTTTTGTGTGTGGTAAGCTATCTGTCTGCAACAGGCAAAATTTTCCTGTTTTAACTGAGATCACAGGTTTCATGTTTTTACATGCGATCAATAACACAGATTTCTGATTTTACCTGAAATCAATAACACAGAATATTCATGTTTTTACCTGAATTCAATGACACAGAATATTTGTATTTTTACCTGAATTTAATCACGCAGAATATTAGTGTTTTTACCTGAGATTGATGACACAGAATATTCATGGTTAAACTAAATTCAAAACATTCATGTTTTTACCCAATATCGATGACACAGAATATTCATGTTTTTAACTGAGATCGATGAAACAGAATATTTGTGTTTTTAACTGAGATCGATGACACAGAATATTCATGTTTTTACCTGAGATCGATGAGGGAGGTAAAGTGCTGGAAGGCCTGACAGAGCTGGTTGGTGTAGATACAGTGGGCGGTCAGGCCTAGGTATGACAGGTGGAGCTGTTTCAGCTGAGGACACTGCTTAGCAATGTGTGACAGAAACGATCCACTTATAATGCCTACAAGACAACCATCAGAATCCTCTTTAACACTCCATCAGATGCCAAAAGTTCGTCTCATTTCTTTTTTGTGTTTGGCAACTTCAAACAACTGATTATAATTTCTAGGGGAAGGAATTGGCTTTTTTTGTTTTTTTTTAACATAAACTACTTTTTTGGAGAGTGCCAGTGTAATAAATTCTGTCTCTAGAGAGAATGTCATTACAATAGAGCAGACATGATGTCTCTTCCTATAGGTAGGTGACATGTACACTGGTATAAGACTAGATGCCTCCTCCTATAGGTAGGTGACATGTACACTGGTATAAGACTAGATGTCTCTTCCTATAGGTAGGTGACATGTACACTGGTATAAGACTAGATGTCTCTTCCTATAGGTAGGTGACATGTACACTGGTATAAGACTAGATGTCTCTTCCTATAGGTAGGTGACATGTACACTGGTATAAGACTAGATGTCTCTTCCTATAGGTAAGTGACATGTACACTGGTATATGTCTAGATGCCTCTTCCTATAGGTAAGTGACATGTACTCTTGTATTACGTACCTGGTAATCCGGCTAGCTGTAGGTACTGGAGATTAGAGAGTCGTCCCAGGTATGACAACTCTGCATCCGTTAGGGCATACGACTCCACACTGAAATAAATTGTACACAGAAATAACATTAGTGGAATCCAGACTTTTAAAAGGTAAAAGCAATATTTTGGGGAAACACTTTTGTTGCCAACTGAATAGGTGAAGGTAACAAGAGCAATAGACCAGACAAGTCAAAACAGAGCATGTATCCCAGGGAGTTAAACACCTTAGTACATAGACATTGGTTACTTACCATGGGACATAGACACAGGGCCGCGGTGCCAGTCCGATGGACCCTCTGTGTATCACAGGCCTTACCAGCCCAGCACTGATCAGTTCTAGGTGGGAGAGGCGGGGGCAGGCCTCGGTCAGTGACTCAAGGCCCGTCTTACACCGAGGGTACAGGGTGGAGGCTGGGTCAAGGTCAGTGTCCTCAGAGTCAGGCAAGACCGATGGCTATTTATAGATAGACATACATTTGAGTGTTAAAAGTCATATTTTTGATAAAGCAGCAATCTTATGGATTGTAAGTTTAATGGTAAGCTAACAACTGAATCAGTTGTATCTATTGTGTCACTTCAAGATGATTTTAGATGAGCAATCAATGAAAATTAACAGAAATTGAAAATAAAGAGTATTTTTTCACTAATTCACATTTCTGTGATTTGGGTTCCAAAATAGGTCTATATATATTTTTAATTTTTGTTGCAATGTTATGTTTTTCACTATTTCTGAATTGATGACTCTGATTTGAAATAAGGAAACATATAACATATATTTTGCAAAGTAAAACTCTTCACGAATTTAATAATTGACTGGAAAACTTCATCAATGCGCTTAGCACATTGATGAAAGTTTTCATATCAATTTTTCCTTTGATATGTCGTTCAGTAGAGAAATTATTTAATTCATTTCTTATCATTTAATAAAACATTTTTAAATCATAAAACGTGAAGTCTCATTGATCAAAAATGTAAATAAAGCAACTGAAACAGCACCTATGAATACAAAACAATAACAGTAACCATATTTAAAATAGAGGGGCCTTCAGTTGATGAAGATAATTTGCATGTTATAGAAAGGCAGTAGAACCTGGGAGGTGGATGCAGTGTGGAGAGATATCCGCCTCTTTTTGGCGTACTGGACCATCACCGTGGAGGCGGCCTGCTTCTTCCCGGACTGTGAACACCCCGGACTGTCCTCGGGCTCCCTGGTCTCGCAGTCCTGTAATCGTAGGCAACATGGCGACAGAGCTAGAGAGCGTAACCCTACAAACCAACAGAGATATGTCCGTAATTCAATAGAAAATCATAAATCTAACAGTAATTTTACAGAAAAAGACAAATCTATCAGTTACTCTGTAAATCAACACAAATCTTGGCAGGAGAGTTGTGACAGCACTGAAATTTTTACAAAGTTGTCATAAGGAAATATCTTCTCTAAACCACTGACTTTTGCACAAATTTGCAAGGATGGTGAAAGCTTTAATAAATGTCTTTCATAAGACACTGACCTTTGTCTAAACCTATCTTTATGAAATGTCCTAGCTCTTTATCACACTAACTTTTAAACAAACCTATAAGGGTTGGGCTAACAAACTTTTGAACCTGCAAGGGTGGTGTTAGCAAATGTCTTTTGAACAAACATGTAAGGGTGGTGTTAACAAACTTTTGAAGAAACCTGTACTGGTTGTGTTGTAGCTCCCTGACTTTTGTACAAACCTGTTAGTGTGGTGAGGGCGTTAACAAACGTCTTCTGTAGCCCGCTGACCTCGTGGATATGGATGTTGCTGAGGTTTAGATGGACTACTTGATGGCACATGCTGACTAAGCTGCTGAAACCCTCAATGTCAAACGTCATCTGCTGCTTCTGTGACAAAATTTCACAAAATGATCATACCCAAAATGTCAAAACAAAGTGATATTGGTTACAATTCCTAATAAAGCTTGAATTTTATATTATTTACTTTTGATGAAATAACTAATAAATGAATTAAGTTTCAGTGCAATATTCCAAAGGCTCTCACGCAAATTTTTAGTACAGAACTTGCACAAAGCTTTCCATGAAAAAAATCAAAATTAGGCAGTGTCAGTTTCAGTTCTGTTGTGATGCTGTATGTATATACATGCACTTACTATTGGTGCTCCAACCTGCTCTAATGCCCCCTTATGTAGATACACTAGCTGACTGTTTTTCAGATTTAAGCTTTGAAGGTTTGGACAAACATGGCCCAGAGTGGCTAGATTCATCCCCACTTCTCTACTGTCTGTTTGAGATATATTTAAATATAACAGATTCTTTTTAACAACACCTGGATCAAAAATAGTTGGAAATATGTTCTTCAGTGATATATTGGATAAGTCTAGATACTCCAAATCATCCTGAGAATTCCAGAAGTTTTTCCAGAAGTCCATGTTCCTTTCAGAACTAAAATTTGCAGAAGGATTAAGGACTGTTTTTAACTTGAGATGTAGCTTGGCTACAGACATTAAGGTCCCATAATAGAATATCCTTGCCGCTGGATCTATGGCATAATTTAGTGACAAATGCTTTAAGTTTTTGAGGTTGCTGACTTTGACAACATTTGGTTGAAGGAGAAGTTTGGGCAATCCACAGCCCAAGTTTGGATGTCCCATCACATGAAGAGAGGTCAGTTCTCGGCAGTGCTCAATGAATGAGTTCTTCTTTTGAATGAACTGTACCGATATTGATGGCTCTGTCCGTGGAGTGATTCCCACTTTGAAATGAATCGTCAGATGTTTGATATTGCACATAGTCCTCTGAGCAGACTCGGAGGCATTTAGATTATTGTCAAATTCATCCACACTGGCCACCGTAAAGGCGAGAGCCTCCAGCTTTTGGAGTGAGGACAGAATTTTACAAAGTTGTTTTGTTGAAAGACCAATGTCTAGCAGATAGAGCTGGGTCAGGTTTTTACACTTGAGCACAGCGGTCTCCACACAGCGCCCAGTCAGCCAGTAGCAGTGGTTCAGACTCAGGCTTTCTAGCATGGAGCTGTTAGATTTGATGTAGTCAGTGAACGAGGAGGGGGTGGTTCCATAGCACTGCTCAAAATCCGAGTGTCTGAAATAAACACAACAATGATATGTCATTACATAGAAAAACAGCAACTGAGAGAAAATTAACCTTATGATCAGAAAATCACATAATTTGAACTCATCACAAGTTTAATAAATGCAAAGGAGGATGGTGGGATCAAAGTCGTGCCCTTTAAGAAAATGACATAAACAGAATTATTATGCAAAATCTTTGATCAGCTGTTGATAAATCAATACTACAGTATATGTACATAGACATTGAGCAGGTGGAACTCTATTGATAAATCTACAGGACACAGTATATGACTATATCTATATGATGTAATGCGATGTTTTTGTTGACATTCCCTTGACGTCCTACGAGACAATGGTTTTCGTGGTTTACACGGAGACAGTCGAGCGATAGGAGATTCTCACCTCACGAGACTTCTGTCAAAGGCTAGCCGCCTGAAGCGCTTGCTAACGTTATATATCGTACATAGATCTTCCGCGGAAACATTCTTAAAAATTCTGATGATCAAGTCGTCTGGAAGACAATCAAAATTCGTTTCCTCCATACCACCTTTATCTCTCTCTCAGAATTCCATTATCATCAGAATGAAAACATTCCGGAAGTGCGTGAAATTGTAAATGTTAAACTGTCCAATATCCGGTATATAGACAAATCAAAGTACTGAGAAGCACTTAGTTTCAAAGTTGGTGAAAGTTTCATACATAATCCTTTTGTAAAAAGTGCGACTAAGATCAAAAGCGAGCGCGTCCAACTTTTGTTCTCCCGAGCCATAAAACTTGGATGAGCTCATTTTTTTTTCTCATTGTCATTTTTCAAATATTTTCCTTTTGTAAAAGTGAGATTATTATATAAATCAAAAGTGCATGAGGTCGAAGCACGTACATTGTGTAGCAGGAATGGGTTAAATTCACATTCTATATATTCCCTATTTGCCCCTACTTTTGTTTATAATAATATTTGGAAGTTTCTAGTTTATATACTTACATGTACTTCATGTTAAATTTAATTATATCAGAGACATTATAAATATAGAATGCTTATGTAAAAGAGACACTTATTGCCTCGAGCTCTGCTAGGGTTTGAACCCGGGTTCTCTGACATGCAAATCCAGCACTCTTCTTGCTAGCTCATAGGAATGCCATATGTGTGACTCTACCACATTTATTTTGATTTTCTGCATGGTTTCATTTTTTCCTAAAATATGGATATTGACAATTTTTTAATTCTATGTCAGATTACGTTACATATTGTACCTTCCAATTGCTGAATATATGTCAATCTAGTTGGTGAGGATCAAACACCTATTCTTAATTTATTGCGATATTTAATTATTTGAAATATATATTTTGGCTTTAGTACACATGCAATTTCATTGATAACATTTTTTCACTCCAAATGCGAAAGTATCACGTGTTGCCTGAGACTGATAAGTTTTGCAGCCATGATGTGAATTTGACCATAGCTTAAGACCACAAAATGAATAATTATTCAGTCTAATTATCTATACTCCATGCATTTAAATAAAGCACTGATGAATGGACTAGACTATGTTTATAATTTTTATTTTTTTTTGGGGGGGGGGTATTTATCCCTTTCATTGTTTATTTGTTATACATGTATAACCAAAGAAGGTACATACTTGATTATAAATATATAAACAGAGCACGTTTTTCAAGAAATTCCAGACTAATGGCTCTTCAAGAGTTCTGACTGAGCATTACACTAAGTGGACTGTCCTTAAGTAGAACCCTTGCCTAATGCCCATGGTACCGCAAAACAAAGGAGAACTGGCAGCTCATACAAAACAAAGGATCAAAGCACAAACAGTTTATTATTAAATACAAAAATCTATTAATTAGTACACTATTTATCAAATCACAATCACAGTGATAAAAAATCATAAAACAGCAGAAAAATGTAGAAGTGAATAAAATCATATACATGTACAGACATAAAAAAAAAATTATGTAAATATCTAAAAGAGTTCAAACTACTGGTCAATGGTAATAATGTTTTCAGAGAAAAATATGAGATCACAAACTACATGTAAAATGTATACAATATATAAAAAATAAGACTTTCAAAAAATAAACTAATAGTATATATATATAAAATAGGTCTAAATCAAAATATCTATTTATGTTGTGAGAAATTTTGTTTTACCCTGCAAGCTATCACAATTTTTAACAGTGACAAAATAGTACCTATAAACTTAATAACATGAAAGTTTGTATATCTTCACACACATATTCTCTATGCATTATAACACCTGAGAGAAATAACTAGCAGGAATGATTATGACTCCTTTACAAGGAGTAATATCTGTCAAATTTTGCCCCATCAAGAAAACGAAATTTCAAAAAAAAAAATTCATATAAGTCCTATCCTTTTTAATCCATCAACATTTACAACATCTCCATCTTTTAAAATACAACCTACCTTGTAAACCTTTTTTTTTTTAATTGCAATATTTGAACTGCATGAAAAATTTATGACTCATGATTTTTCAGGTCAGCATCAGCCATTTTCTAATTACCGGTACTACCCCAGAACTAGTTTCCTAAGAGCCAATGAGATGAATAACATTCTATCAGCAAAAGCAAGAGAATAAAGATCCCTTTATAGGAGCATCATTACCACAACTACAGATGATTAACATATTGCTGGGATCAAGGGTTAAATCTATTGAATCAAAGTGTCCAATCAACTGGACTTTTCTTGAATTTCTTTAACTCCCCGTTGGCATTTGAGAAACATCTGCAGTTGATGAACTTTCCAAAGGACAGCGAGGATGGGTGGGCGGTTTTTATGGCTGCATGTTTCTTCTGATCTATCAGTTTCTCCTTCTTGTGGGCGAAGCCTCCCCATAAAATAAAGACCACTCCCTGCTGTGTTTCGCTGACCAGGCGAATGATGGCATCAGTGAGACTCTGCCAGCCATACTTAGAGTGAGAATTTGGTTGATGAGCTCTGAAAATACAAACATGTAGTGCCAGTGGTTTTCTCATTAACAACAATACAATGTAAAGCAGCTTTTGTTTGCTTAGGAGAAAAGTTTGCAATATGTCCAAGAACCTTGTGAATTTGAATGCATGCTTTTTTTTTATCATATGAACCAATCTTATATTGTTTCTTGTACATGTATTTGTTATAAAATAGATCTGTTTTCTGCTGTGCTTTAGGCTTTATGAGAGAGGACAAGCAAACTAACACTTCAGGACTGGGAACAAAAAACATGTTTATGAAATTGAAAAATGTTTATCTTATAAAAATTCGGAAATGAAAATACATGTATTTGACAAAAGATGGTCTTTGTGGAGAAATATTTTTCAAAGTAGACTTGTATATGGTACTTTCTTTTTCTGTACGCTGGTTATATCAACTACATTCCTCAAGCTATTTATTGTATATTCCTGTTGAGATTGTATTAGTGTGTGTGAGAATATCTATGTGAAAAATTTGAAATTTGCAAATAAAAAACCCCCCAAAAAACGTGTTTATTTGTATCAAATTATTAAAAAAAAAAAAAAAGAAAGAAAAAAAATATCAGTCAATGTTTTTTTCCTTCCAGCGCTCTGCTATATCCAAATTGAAAAGGGGAATAACTCAATATTAAAATTTTTAGTTAAAATACAAAAAGTTATTCCCCTTTGCATCTTTTGCAATTAAATCAAAAATAAATTACAAATCTGTCGCCTTATTTGAAACTTTCAGCCTGTGAAACAAAAGATAATTTATTTCTGTATTTTGTTCAAGTACTCACGTCACAGTCAGTGTAGCATTCAACAGTAAGACCCCATTCTTTGCCCATTTTTCCAAGCAGCCATGATCAGGGGTTATAAATCCGTCTATATCAGGATCCGCATTGAGCTCTTTGTAAATATTCTTCAAAGATGGTGGTACCTTCATGTCTCTGGGAACTGAGAAAGAAAGTCCCATTGCCTAGAAAGAGGTTATCAAAGTTTGAAATACCGGTATACAATTTCGAATTATCAATATTTAATATCAAAAACTTTATTATAATTATTGAAAATCAGTCAACCACTTTCCATCAAACAGGGTATTAGATTGTTTTGCATTGTAATTTTGATTTGAGCAATGTAAATTTAAGTTTTAATAAGATAAGATTTTTTTACCTGTCCGTCATCGTGATAAGGATCTTGCCCCAGGATCACAACTTTGATCTGTAGTAATAGAAAATACAGACATATTAATGGTAATTAAAAGAAATGACATCTATTTTTTCTTTATTATACCGAAAATTATGATATCTTTGTGGAAGAGATGTCATTTCTTTATTATACCGAAAATTCTAGCTGTTTTAATTTCTTTACATTATCATGATTATACAAACTATTAAGATCATTATAAATACCCCCACCCCTTCAAAACTATTTACACATAACAATGAGCAATATATTAAATACACGTCTTACACATATTGACATCCTATGTTATTACATATTTAAATAAAAAGTATCAGTTTTTCAAACAAGTTGTTATTGCTAGGTTGTCAGAATTAAACATACGAATTATTCTTGCTAAGAGAGCTGAATTCCTCCTCTCTTGGGAGAGAGTGGTCTACATTATGGAACTTGTGAAAAATCCCAGTTGTTTTTTAGTACAATAAAAATATGTTTAAATCAAGCTGAATCTAAAAAAAAAATGAATGCTTTTATTTGATTACGAAAGTCAATCACAGATATTCTACTCTCTTTGGTATTGTTTGATGTTCAAAATACATCAAGCATAACCCCATAAAATGTGTTAGAGTTAAACACAAATGTGCAAATATTTTTTGACTTATTTTATCCACCATTGAGCATTTTCACAGTATTTATCAGCTTTTTCCCCCAAGTTAGATCCATACAGCTAACAGTTTATCCTTTTTGTTGCGCCGTGACTTCCGACAATATCAATGTTTTTAGTCAATTTCAAAGAGGACTGTATGTCAACTTTAGTTACTGATATCATGCAGTTTAACAAATCTATTTAACCCTTCATTATTTGGTACATAGAATATCATGACAATTTTGGAGTTAAGGTTTCAGTATTTATTGGTTTTTAGCCCAATTTATGGAGTTATTACTTTCAACATAATATGACACAACACAAAGTTTGACCTTGCGCCGCGACCTCATTTTTGCATGATTAGATTCTAAATAATTCTTAGAAATAAACTTTTTTTATTTCAAATTGTTTGAAACAATTGCTAAATTATGTCCACTGAATTAAGTAATAATATGACGTTAATTAAATAACATAGCTTTGGCAAAAGCCTTCATATTTTTTTTATTGACCCTCGTATATATGTTCAGATTGTTTTAATTACTTTGTCCAGTGGTGTCATATTGAGGGCGTTGAATATGAGGTCCATGGGTGGGTACACACTGTCCCCTCCCTGGTAGTGCTGGGTCAGCTTCTTCTCTAGTTCCTTGACGTAATCCTTTTCCAGCTCCTCAGACAACACCTCTCTCCATCCGTCATTTGTGATGAGGTCTGGTAAACTGAATGAGAATGTGCCACTGGTCCCAGCTACTAAAGAAATTCTGAAGTGTCAATGTTGGATTTGTGGGGCTATACCAAATACAAAGATAAGTGTTAATGTACAAAAGCTATTATATAGGTTGGTACATGTAATTCAAAACCAGTTCAAAACTCTTAACTTTTAATTCCACAGAGGTTCACTTTGATTGAAATATATTAGAAGAGGAGGAATGATCACAAGTGGGCCTGCACTCCCACCCTACCAACGCTAGGAAACCAACCCTAGATACCAAATAAGCTATATTAAATTGTTTTTTAACCCAATATAGCTACTGTAATCTCAGCGAGATTCGACCAGACTGAAAAATTTTGACTGATATCTCAGCCAGATTGTCAAACATCGACGAATCTGGCTGAGATGACAACTACTGCTGCTAGCTGGATTGTAGCTCCAGGTCTGAAAAGTGCAATATTTTGTGTGCCATAAATTGCTTTTTTTACTATTGGAGGAACTGCATAAGCTTCCAGGTCATCCATCTGAATTTTTAACTGATGCTTTCCGTCAATTTCTAGAAGCAATTATTTTGATAGTAAAAACAATGCTTGTATCTCATGATAATAGAAATGCATGGTAAAATAATTATTTTGATAGTAAAAACAATGCTTGTATCTCATGATAATAGAAATGCATGGTAAAATAATTAAGATTAATTTGTCAAGCTCATTATTTGGCACACTGGAAAGGTCCTTAGCCTAAAGGTAAAAACTATTTCTTCTAATCGTCAATGAATTATTTTTTCATATTATTATAACTTATAAGTGTAATAACTATTGATGTGTCATCTGAGAAGTGCAGCTTGCAGATAACGTACATTTATCTTTTTATATTTGGCGACATCTGTTTTGATGCATTTTTAAGAATAATAATTTCCTTGTGACACCTTTTTTTTTTTTGACAATATGAAGCATATTTGTGAATATCCAATAGTGATTTTTTTTTTTTAAAGTGCATTGATATTATTTAAAAAATAAATCTGTTCCTTTCGACAGGCGACAGTAATGTACATTTAAAACTAATTGATTTTAATTTAATTAGTTGAATACAATCTGGCCTTTTATTTCTGCAATTTGTATTCGCCTTCTTATAGGATGCTTTGTGCCAAATTTGGTTGAATTTGGACTGGTGGTTTTAGAGAGGAAATTCAATATGTAAAAAGTTTATAGACGGACGGACGACGGGTGATCAGAAAAGAGCTAAAAAAAACAAGGTGCCGAATTCACCAGATTCACAATGCCGAATTCACCAGGTGCTGAATCACCAGTTGCCGAGTTCACTATTTATGCTGGTGGCGAATTCACCAGATACTGAATTGACTTGTTACCGTTCTTGGTAGCTGTTTGTTTTCCCTTTGTGTTAATGCTCTTCTTGGCTTTCTGTTTCGGTTTCTGTTTCCCAACATTTTGTCGTTTGGCGGTACCAACACTGTCGTCTTTCGTAGGATGTTTACGTTTTCGGCCTGACATGTTTTGAAACCGGAAATGCCCCGAAACTCAGACATGTCGGCCCAACGACACCTCGGCCCAACGATACTTCGGCCCCAGGACACCTCGGCCCAGACGGGTCGGCCCAAAATTTGAGACACCTCGGCTCACGTAAAAGACATCTCGGTTCAAGCAAAATTAAAACAAAAATATTTGATTTAAATGTTTTTATTTTATTAACATATATATTTTATCAAAATATTACATATCAAAGACGTGTAAAGAAATTGAATTAGGCCTATTAAAAAAAATGAGACCATTAAGTTCTAATTGTACAGCTGTTGACCAAAAAAAAAAATGAGACGCGTGACCATCCAATTAAACAAATACACAGAGTTTGATGGACAGGTTTAGTCATACATGCAAGTGTGACCCGATGTCCGAAGTTATGCGCGCTTATTGTACATATCGATGTAAATTTAAAAACAAAATAACGATATACTATTAATCATTCAGTGTTGATTAAATAAATATGATCATACTAATTTTAAATATATTTTATGTCGTTGGTCATTATCTTCAAAAAAGAGAAAGAAAAAGAAATCAATGAATAGATAAAGTAATTATCTGCCCCTATTTATTTATATTTATTTTTAGTAGAACCTAAAGTTTCATTGGGCCGAGCTGTCTTTTACATGGGCCGACGTGTCAATAAATTTGGGCTGACCCGTCTGGGCCGAGGTGTCAAACGCTCTTGGCCGAGGTGTCGTTGGGCGGAGATGTCCGTCTACCAGTGCCGAATCCAGGTGGTTTCGCTCCGATCGCTTGTTCGCGCTGAGTGGTTTCGCTCCGAATACAGAGTGGATTCGCCCGGATTGTATTAATAACCACTACAATACACACTGCTTGTTGCTTTGTTTTTAAATATGTAAATTAAATGTTTTAGAAAGTAATTTAGTTTAATTAGACAATAATTTTATACACATGCACGAACATCGCCCGAGCAGTTTAATTAGTCGGCAATTAATCCATCATCAATAAAACCGTTAAATAAATAGCTTTGATTGCGATCTAATTTGGAGAACTAAATGATGAGTATCTCAAGAATTCATTAGCGCGTTTTTTTTTTTTTGGAACCAGTATACTGAAAGAGTTTAGCAAAGAAATGGTCCGTGAATGCTGCCTCTACTGCCATAAGCTGCTGAGTACCTAAAATATAATGCATTATATGATATGATAGATTATAAAATGATTTAAATAATGCATAAAATTCCATAAGATGCCCGCATATATGCCACATGTACATGTTAAATTAATGTATTATTAAGTATTTTTTCAATCGAACTTTGAATATTTTCTATTTTGCAAACTATATAATTTTTTTTTTATATGTCCATTTGGCCAATGCATATATATTTTACATAACTAAGTAAAATCACGGATATATATCAATGAAATGACTAAAAAAGCCTTCACTACAAAAATGTTTATAAAAGGCATTAAATTAAGACAGCTCGATTATAGTCTGTCCCAAGTTATTGCTTCCATCAATTTTTGATGATTTTTAATAAAAATACACATACCTGTGAAAGAAATACAATTGAAATTGATGAAAGGGAATATATCCAAGATATCTTCATTGAACAATTATCCCTTTTCACTCATAAAATTTCACGGGAATGAAAACAATTTTCTTACGGAGATTTGTAATGGGAAATGTTTACATCTTTTCTCCATTCGGAATGCACTCGGAATACATCGCGCAATTTTTTAACATTATCATCCGGGCTTATTAATGGTTGATGCAATGCAAAATCTCTGTAGACTTTCAATTTTTGAATGTGTATTGAAACCTGAAGCGGTAGAAGGGGCGTTTCAAAACAGATAATCTGGACATTTTTCATATTAGTGGATGAACTTAGTTTGAGCACAAAGGTATTTACTATTATTGAAATATCAAGCAAAAAGTGGTGGAAGCAAAAACTCGGGACAGAGTGTAGGTGAAATCACGATAATTTTAAACTATTCCATATAACACAACGTGAGCAATTATGTGGGGTTTGCTTAGATCGATAAATACAGGTAATCCTTGATCGTTAATAATATTTATATATAATA
Source organism: Magallana angulata (assembly GCF_025612915.1). NCBI lineage: Eukaryota > Metazoa > Mollusca > Bivalvia > Ostreida > Ostreidae > Magallana > Magallana angulata. The sequence goes on from NC_069119.1 coordinate 4,828,577, forward strand.
TATTGAAATGAGGCGAAACCACTCGGTGCGAAACCTCTCAGCGCGAACAAGTGATCGGAGCGAAACCACCCGTTACCCCAGTGCCCTAGAACACAGGAAGTTGATTTCAAGCGAAATATAGTTCTTAAACAAATGTTAAAACTCCTATCGTATTTCAAATATTCGTGGTTTCTAATCACTTTACAACTTAAACTTTTCAAGCTGATATTACACTCACTTTCACATTTATTGAAATAAAACACTTGATTTATCCCTTTGACTAATTGCATTATTGATGCGTAGAAAAATAGTTCCCTTTGTTTACTTCCGGAAAGCCGCCAAATCGCAGACATTCAAAGAGAAACAGCATATTCCAGCTAAAGCATTGTCAAGGTAATGTTTAATGAAATATAGTGTAATTCTGTAATTTATGTACGACATTTAAAGTACATTTTTCAAAAAAAGAAGTGCAAAGTAACAGTAATATCAGTATTGCACATTTGACGTTTTCCAAAATTATGCAACATGCATTCACACATGTGTATAATGTGTCATGTGTTTTGGCACCAACACCCTTTCATAAGTAAACATGGTAAATGGCCGCCCTGGTCCTGTCAATATTCCGTATTATTGTTGATCTATAACCATATATATATGAACATTGATACTTGCTGTGAAAAAGGATGTTTTTTGGGCTTTTAAAAATGAACTAATATGTTTTACGGTGCTACCGTTCTGGCGAGTGCAGCAAGAATTACACATACCTTGCATCATTGTCAACTTAGTTTTATTTAGATATCAACGAACGTCAAAGAATTTTTGAGAGAGTAATGCTCTACAATAAGTATGCCAAAGGTATTAATTTTAATGGTTATGATACATACAGCGCAACCCCCTTCCCAGAGAGAGAGAGGGAGAGAGAGAGAGAGAGAGAGAGAGAGAGAGAGAGAGCCCGGTACCTGTTTGTAGGTGTGTAATTTCCCACTTTTAAATTTAATGGTCTGACTATATTCAATATCTACATAATTTCTTTAACTGTTTATTTTTTCATTTTATTCCTTTTTATTTAGTTCAAAATGTCCTATTGTTTATTTCCTCCCTACTCATGCAAACACAATTAGCTTAAAAATGGATCGATATGACAGTAAAGTATGGCTCTTGCTAATATATATACATAAAATCTCTATATTAAAAATAATTAAAAACAAATCATATGTCAATGAGGCAGGCATCGCAGTCTAAACTGAAATAGCTAGTACACGCATTACAGATGTTTGATCCACCTCTAAATTTATCGCGGGAAATCTAGCGCGAGTGCACTGTGATGTCATCCATGACTTTGTTCGTCTTTGTTTACGTTTCTCGACTCAATACGGAGGTATGGAAGCATGTAAATAATCTTTTGAGTCTCGCCAAAGCATATGCGGTACTCAAAATGTGTCTTCAAACTTTAAGTCACTGTAAATTACGAATTAAAAGTCGGCCATTTTTGGCATAGCACCACGGGTGAAAACATTAGAGAGCATTATGGGACGCAGACAAAAAAATTTGTTTGATGAACTGTAGGTTTAGCTCGTTCTTTTTCCCGCGCACACTGGTTCTTAGAGCTCGCTTCGCTCGCTATAAACATGTATGATAAAAACTTTCTAATTTCCGATAGAATATAGTTGTGAGAGTTGAAACACAGTTGCAAGAATTAATAGATTTTAATTGCATCTAAGAGATAATTACATCCTGTTTCAGACAATGACAGGCAGAGTAATCATCATCACGGGGGCCAACTCAGGGATCGGGTTTGATGCAGCCAAAAAACTGTGTGAGGCGGGGAATGACGTCATTTTGGCCTGTAGAGATGAAGTCAAAGGGAAAGCAGCAGTTGAGAATATTCTCAAGGAAAATCCTAATGCCCTCACAACATATCTTCAGGTAGTTTAAATGTTTTAGTACATACACTTGAATGTGGTTATTTGTGACATGTGTTGGTAATATTTACCTCAGTTATTTTATCTTGAAGTTGTCCCCCATCCCGATACAGTTGTCTGATCTGTATTGTGGCACAATTTGTTGTTGTTGTCCATCACTCTTGTCTTTACTTGGCCTTATTCAATGTTTTTACAGTTGTTTGGTCTTAAGTCCTTTTGGGCCATGTCTTTACTGATGTGATGAAGTTCACCTGCCTTCTCTGTCTTTATCTTGGTCTGTATTGTGGCACAAGTTTTTTGTTGTCCATTTTTCCTGTCTGTCTTAACTTGACTTTATTCTATGTTTTGACAATTGTCCTTTGGATTTTTGTGGTCATGCCTTACTAATGAAGTTCTTCTGTCTTCTCTCAGTCTTAATCTCTTAATCTTTGTACCGGTATATTGATGCTATTGAGAGGAGGTGGGAGATCATTGCATTCTTTTTGTCATCTTTTGGGTATGAAAATTGCTATGCTCTTATTGCAAAGTAAATTCATCCTGAATTTTGTGGTTGTAACATGTTGTGCAGGAGACAATACCTCTGATATTTTCAAAATATTCCCAACTTTGGAGAGCCATACCTATCTTCATTATTTAGTTCATTTTCAATGTTTATAGTGGGGAAACTGCAGTTACATGTTGAATAGAATTCTTTGTTAGTAATGATATCTCAGAATAATATTTTATAAAGAGAAGATATTCATATTCACATTCAGGGACATTGACATACAGATGAGCTCATGAATCATAATATGATCTAACTTTTGTGGTACATGTACCGCACTTGTTAGTGATGCTAGTAGTATGTGGCCATTTTATTGGGAGAGACTTTCTCTACCTCCAAAAAAAAGAATTTTTTTTTATTTTATCAAGCTGCGATGTTGAAATAAAAATTACTATATTCAACAAAATGCAAATTAAAAAAAGAAAGAATTGTCATATGGAAGATGAAATATCAAAGCATTAATTGACCATCCATGCACCCAAAAAATGCAGAATCTTACAGTGAATTTTAAACTTTTAATAGGTAGATTGGTAATTGGTTTGATGTTTTCATTGATAGTTAGACCTGGCTGATATGGCATCCATCAGGAAGTTCGTGGAGGACTTTCACGCCTTGGGGAAGAAACTGAATGTCCTGGTCAACAATGCGGGGCTGTTCCTAAAGGGCGATGACCGGGTCAGACAGTTCACCAAGGACAACTTTGAGCTGACCATGGGGACCAATCACCTAGGTATGTCATTGACCCAGACAGTTAGATATACCCTTGACTCTGGGGATCAATTTGTCTTTGACCCTTGACCATAGGCACCAATCACCTTGGAATGTCATTCACCCCATACACTTAAATATACCCTGACCTTGGGGATCAATTTGTCCTTGACCTTTGACCATGAGGATCAATCACCTAGGTATGACCCTGACCCCTCACCATGGGGACCAATCCCTCAGATATACCCCTGACCCTAGGGACCAATCACCTAGGTGAGATCAGAAGGTTGGCCGGGAAATATTGGTGTTGGGATTTACCAGTGGTAAACATGGTAAATACTGGTACATCTATTATATTCCTGTCCTGGTAAATATTACTGATTTTCACTTAACTGAGAATTAATGGAAATCCAAAAGTAAATTCTTCATTTGTTTGATTTTTTCAATGAAAACGTGTAACCATTTAGCCTAGCTGTAACCTTGATGAGAAACAATCGCTGGTATGACAAATTTGTTATGGATAACATTGACCTATATATTATATTGCACAATCGTTATTGGAATGCCAAGTGATGGAATGAACTTTGTTACCTAATAATGGAATGCAATTTTTTTCGTTAACCAAGTTATAGTATGCATGGCTTACGTGCAATATTAAAATGTCACAGAGAAACACACATTAGATACATAAGTACTTCCAAGGTCATATTAAAACATGCAATACATAACTAATTGTACAGCACCTGTGACCATGCAGAGCTATCAAACACAGACACAGGTTTGCTGAATATGACTAATGATGACAACTTGTTTACAACTTGATTTGGATTTTACTGTGCCTGCATCCTGCACCTGGAAAATACCAGTATTTCCCACCATCCTGTTAATTATGAGTATTTTCTGCTTTTTTGCTAACCCTGTATGCCCCTGACCCTTGTGACCAAGCATTTAAGTTTGTCCCTGACCCCAGGGATCAATCAACTAGGTATGTTTCTGACCCTTGAATATGGTGACCAATGACTTAGGAATGTCTGTCCCTTACCCTGGGGACCAATCAGTTAGGTTTGCCCTTGACCCCTGACATTGGGAACCAATCACCTAAGTATGTCCTTCACCCATTACCCCTAACTCTGGGGTCTAGTCTTTAGGTATGACCTTGACCTTGGGGACTAATGAATTCGGTTTATTTCAGACCCATTTTCTGTTACTTTAGTAATGTATATATTTAGTAAGACATGATCTTGTGTTTTTGACAGGCCCGTTCCTTTTAACGCATCTTCTCCTGGAAGACTTGAAGAAAACTGGGAAAGAGACTGGAGACAGTCGGATCGTGATGGTGTCTTCCTCACTACATGATGTCAATGAGAGGATGAACAGAGGCTGTAAGTCTGTTAATGGTGTCTTCCTCATTAAACGATGTCAATGAGAGGATGAACAGAGGCTGTAAGTTTGTTAATGGTGTCTTCCTCTCTACATGATGTCAATGAGAGGATGGACAGAGGCTGTAAGTCTGTTAATGGTGTCTTCCTCTCTACATGATGTCAATGAGAGGATGAACAGAGGCTGTAAGTTTGTTAATGGTGTCTTCCTCTCTACATGATGTCAATGAGAGGATGAACAGAGGCTGTAAGTCTGTTAATGGTGTCTTCCTCTCTACATGATGTCAATGAGAGGATGAACAGTGGCTGTAAGTTTGTTAATGGTGTCTTCCTCTCTACATGATGTCAATGAGAGGATGAACAGAGGCTGTAAGTTTGTTAATGGGGATCCTGATGTACAGTTGTACATATTACACAGCCCGGAGCAAGATAGTTCGAATATATACTGATGTTGTACATACATGTATATATTGCCAGATGTAAGGTTTTTACATTAATAACATGAACATTAATATTTAACAGGTAGTAGATTTATATTTCTTTTAAACAGCATCTGTCCTAGACCTGGATAATTTCTTCTTGGACAAAGAAGGGACATACAGTGGACAGCAGGCCTATAAGAACTCAAAGGTTGCCATGGTGATGAGTACCTACTCCCTGGCCCAGCAGCTTGAGGGGACCGGGGTGTCGGTCACCTGTATGAACCCAGGTAAGGTCAGGTCAAGGTTTAAGAACAGACCAATACTTCAATTCTAATACATGTATTAAATTTGTAAATAGTAATTTTTTTTTTTTGCTCCATGTACAGTGTATGTTAAGTAGAAATTTTTATTAATCATTAGTATTATGAATTTTCATAATGGATTGGACTGTTTTAGTTGTTGATGTTTGTCAAATATTTGCAATTATTTGAACTCAGTTCAAGCTCAAAGAACAGACCAATACTTTAAAATAAGGTGGCTCAATTTTTACAATTATTTTGTGACTACCATTTACCATAAATAAACAATACATTATTTAATATTCATTTTACATGGAAGCAAATCAACAAAATCTTATCCAATTAAAAAAACTGACAATCTAAGAAAACAGACCCACACTAAATAAAATAACTCCACCAGTCCACAGTGCTGCTCAACTCCGTTATTTTGCAATTCGGCAAAGAATAATGCCAGTGACATTGAAAAATTGTGTTTCAACTTTACCATCCAACAATGCAAATGGTGTGTATAACAGAGACAAATTTTTGTTGCAGGTTTCATTCCTACCACGGATTTGTCTAGACACGCATCATCGGTCGCACGATTCATGTTGCGTTATCTGATGGCCCCGATGTTTAAATTGGCAAAAATTACTCGAACAGTGGACCATGGAAGTAAAATGATCGTAGATCTGAGCATCAGTGAAAAATACAAAGGTATTTAACAGCAAGCCATAAACTCTCAAAGTAGAAATATGGAGAAAAATATTTTGTAATGGGGTTACAATGACTTTTTGTTGTTCAAGCAATATTATGAAAAGATTTCTCTATCAACGTATTTATTTGTCAGCTGACTGTTTATATAAAAACTTGACTTTTATCTGGGAAAGATCAAAATACATCAACTAGTAAATTCATAGTTTCAATGATTTAAAAATTTCGTGCCGTTAATGTTATCAAAGGAGAAAGAAATTCAAGACATATGCAATAAACATATATGTAAACTATAGTCTGTCCCAAGATATATATGCAACACATTTGGACGATTTTTAATAAAAATACACTTACCTGTGAAAGAAGTGCAATTGAAATAGTTGAAAGGGATATTTTCCAAGATAAATTCATTGACACATTATCATCTTTCACTCGGAAAAATTCAAAGGAACGAAAACAGATTCCTTACGGAGATTTATAATGGGGAATGTTTACATTTTTTCTCCATTCGGAATACACTCGGAATACATCGCGCAATTTTTCAACGTTATCATCCGGGCTTGCTGCAATACAAAATCTCCGTAGACATCTCATTTTTTAGCATTGTATTGAAACCTGATAAGCTAACAGGGGCATTTCGACTGAGAAATCTTGGAAATTTTTCATACTTTTGAATGAACATCGTTTGAATCCTGAGGTATTTGTAAATATCAAGCAATTAAGCCAAATGTGAATCCAAAATATCTTGGGACAGAGTATAGGCAAAACAAAGCATTGGAATTGTAACCAGACTCAGTAGAATTTCTTCTGTTAATGTTATCAAAAGTGGAAGATAGTCAAGACTTGTTAATACACATGTAGAATAATCTACCTGTAATTAAAATTTTATGCAAGATTTTGTAATGGGATTGAATCAGTAAACATATCAATTTTGGTTTTTCCCATAGGTGTTTCTGGAAAATATTTTGACGACTTTGAGGAAAAAGAATCTTCTGAGGAATCTCGCGACGAGGATCTCCAGAAGAGGCTGTATGAGTTGTCTGCCCGTTATTGTTGTCTGGACGGGTACGAGGCTCTGACTGCCCCCGCTCCTCCACCCCCAGAGGAAAAACCCGTCAAGTCACCCAAAGCCAAGACACCAAAGAAAAAGAGCAAGGAAGAGAAAGAGGAAAAAGAGGCAAAGGAAACAACAGAGAACGATCAGGGTCAGGGCAAAGGTAGGAGGGATCGTTACTAATGGATGTTGGGCCAAACAGTTTGAGTATTGGTTCTTGGATCTGGCTACATTAAGTCAAATGGTGACGCAGTATATGTATTGCCATAATCAAAAGGGGATAACTCATTTTTTAACTGGGTTTTCCAACGGAAAAATCCGGTTATTAAAATCGTGAAAATGGCGGAAGGGCGGATGGGCGGGAGAGCGGCTGCCAAAAGGGTACCCTTATTGTACGGATAACTCCTCCTACAGTTCTCAAGATAGAAAGTTGTTCTTTTGCAGATCAATTGTACATATATCAGAGGTATTCATATTGCTAGGATTTTGATTTCTGATAATTTATCGAAAAAATACCAGCTTTTGAACTTAGTCATATTTTGGCAAAATATTACATATAGGGTACCCTCATTGTACGGATAACTCCTCCTACAATTCTCAAGATAAGAAGTTGTTCTTTTGCAGATCAATTGTACATATATCAGAGGTGTGCATATTGCTAGGATTTTGATTTCTAATAATTTATCAAAAAAGTACCAGCTTTTGAACTTAGTCATTTTTTGGCAAAATATTGCATATAGGGTACCCTCATTGTACGGATAACTATTCCTTCAGTTCTCAAGATAGGAAGTTGTTCTTTTGCAGATCAATTGTGCATATATTAGAGGTGTGCATATTGTTAGAATTTTGGTTTCCGATAATTTATCAAAAAAGAACCAGCTTTTGAACTTAGTCATTATTTGCAAAATATTGCATATAGGGTACCCTTATTGTACGGATAACTCCTCCTACAGTTCTCAAGATAGGAAGTTTTTCTTTTGCAGATTAATTATATCAGAGGTGTGCATATTGCTAGGATTTTGATTTCTGATTGTTTATATGAAAAAATACTAGCTTTTGAACTTAGTCATTTTTTGGCAAAATGTTGCAAATATGGTACTCCATTTCACTGGATACGGGTTGACATAGATTATGGATACAGTTCACATAAAAGAAAACCCGGTTTGCTGTCACATTGACAGCTTTTCACTTGTTTTATTTTAAGTAAAAATTTTAAAATTTGACTTTAATATTGTCCATTTTGAATCAGAAAATTGAATTAAAATACCTGCCCGCTATATTACTTTTTGAAATTTTGGCCCTAGAATCTTTAAAATCTTAATGTAGAGCATTAAGGTATAAGGGTATGGGAATAGCTTGTCTTATCAATCCAAAAGGACAAATTCATAAATGTTCTTGATATCTTTATGTCAATTACAAAATCCATAGTATTAACCTACCTATGCTTGGTTGGTTATAAAAGAAAGTCTTGTAGTTAACACATGAATATTTTAGCAAGACTTGAGAATCATTTACTGTATATAGTAATATTCACAAATATATAGAATTGTAGAAATGTGAGACGAAAAGCATTAAGACATGTAAATGAGAATTAGTATTATTGACCTTGGGTTGTCATTTTTTCAGGTGGCCCAGATGTAGAGGGCATTAAGTTTGTTGATGAGGAGGACAAGCCTGAGGAGGAGAAACCTGAGGACAGAGACGGGGAACCAGCCAAAGTCACGGTGACCGTGGAGGACACTTCTAAAGGAGAGGACACTGGGAACCAGGGAAATGATGGAGAGAAAAAGAATGAAGGAAAGACAGAAGAAATAATGGAGAAAGGAAAGGCTATAGAACAGGAGGAGACAAAAGTAGAAGTCGCCGCACAGTGAAGATGACGACGTTTCTCATTACAGTACCATTCACAACCTCAGATACTAACGTCTTGTAATCGTGTTTATGAGTTTAAAGCTGTATGTTGAATTGTATGATGTTTTCTGTAGGTTAAAATGAAAACTTTACTTTTACATATAACATTTTGTATCCTTTATATTTTTTTTCTGAAGGTAATATTTTCAGATGACATTTTTGGTGTTTAATATTTTTTTTCATAACTTGAAATCCAGAAAAAACATGAAGTATGTTTTAGCTGACTGGTAAAGAATCTTCCATTATAAAATGTGTTTGAGAAACTTACTGCTGAGGCAGGCTTGTAATAAAGCTATCGGTATGTAAATTTGATCTGCTGTCAAAATCATACCCTCACAGATGTTTGTTTTTATAAATCATTGGCATTACTGGGTGCAATTTTGTTTCATGGACATTAAGTCATTTAGTCAAACCTTGTTTGTATACACTGTATATTTATATGTCATTTGAACAAAATCTTATTATTTTAAAAAAAAAAAAATTTTTTTTGGTGTGACATTATTTTATACAATAGGATATTTCAGTATTGTATGTTGTACTGTATATTTGAGCTACATAATCTTGCATAATTTAATCAAATGAATTTATTTTATACACATATTTTGTCTAATACTAGTCTAGTATATGAGATACCTTTACCAAACCGGCTATTTAAATGTCTTGTTCAGTGTTTAAGTCAAAACTGTGCCTTCCAATCATGATTGTAGACTGAGAATTGTTTTTTTATATAGATTTTGAATACAAATGATAGTTGAATCTTTTTAAAAAAAATTAAGGTAGGACTCCTCATGTACATGTTGATGTGCTTTATAAAAAGTTATAAAAGTGTATGACCTTCCAAAAGTTGTCCAGGTAACTATCCCTCCAAAGTTGTTTTTTTTTTTTTTTTTGTTTTGTGTTTTTTTTTGGAGTGGTTTTTTTTGTGCTATTTCAGTTTATCTAGTTATCTACGCATGAGTTTATACCACTATGTTTCTGACTGTGTTTATTATCATGTGACCTAATTAACCAATTTCAATGCATTTTATTGAACCCAAGGTTGTAATTTTGTTATGCCGCTCTCTTTTATACCTCTGTCTCCTGTACATTTTGACATATACCAGTAAATTTACGTTTACATTTATGTTTCTATTGGTCTGTAACCTATACACATGGTCCTCCTAATTACCTACACCAATTTTATTTACCTTATAGAAATCCTTGTTGTGACTTATTTGTAAAACAATACCATGTACTTGACAGCTTATTGTTCTTTTACATTTAATAATTACCACAAAAAAATATGATTATACACAATGCTTTTGATCATGATATAATTTTGTTGTAATTATGGCAAATAAAAGTGAATATATTATTATACTGATCTTCAAATGCTCTATTCAGTAATCATTTTATTTATATTCGTATAGAAGAAATAACATTGTTTTTACGTGTAGTGTATACACTTTGATTTCACAGAGAACGTGCACAGGCGCTTGTTTCTTTGACAAAACTTCCCCCATAGTATGATATTAACGTGTTATTGCATGTATATTATTCTATGATATTTACTTTTTCCAGTGTCTTTGCCTGTGATAACACTTTGTATGGATTTTGTACTGTGAAACCCATAACTTCAAATGACGCCAAATTGAGGTGCCAGCGGGGTTTGCTTAGTTAATGGTACAATTGCTTAAAATTATACAGATACAAGGGATAAGGAATTATTATTTGAATATTATTTAGTGATAATATCGGTTGGTGCGTGATCAGATCTATCATAAAGCCATTCTGGCTTTATTGGATTTGATCACGCCCCGACCAAAATTATCACTTCATAATACTCAGAGAATGATTCCTTATTCCTTAATTAAAGTTGAACTTATTACAGAAACAAGCGCCTATAAGAATGTGGACCAAAAACATTCTTCTTTATAGAATTATTTCATGGGGAAAATTACCTTTCAATAATAAAGTTCTGTATTGTTAAACAATACTTTTTCATTAACGTCATCAAACTTACGATCTACATTTAATCGACTAAAATTGATGTTTATAATATCATCGAACTAAAATGCAGGAATGTTTAACTTGTTGAGAACAAAGCATTTAATATCATCACTGGTATTACCCGTATCATGTAATACTCTTTCTCAGCAATGTTTTAGAAATTGCAATCAATACTCTAATATTCTGTTTTTCCTGTGAAGTCAATACCAAACGAATTCGCAGTTTCAAAGCAATTTATTCCAAACACAACGGACGCATGCATTAACTCTTGATGTACGAGTTTCAGCATATCGATCTTGAGTCAGTTGAAGATGCCGTTCTGTAGTTCTGAATACACGACAGCGCCTGTACACGTTGAGACAGTCTAGAAGCAATCATGCTTGAGGCCAATATCTGTCTCTCACCGCGTGAAAACTCGTACAAATTCCTCGACAGAAAAGAGGGTTGCTATATAATGTTTAAATCTTTCTATTATGAACTTAACTTTCCCATATGTACATGTTTGTAGAACATTACTTATGTTATACTTACACCACTATCTTACATTATTACCAGTATTCAAATGTGTAATAGAAAGTCATCTATAGATAAGTAAAGTTACAGTTACTTTCAAGGATACCATGGGCGGATCCAGGACATTTTCCCTGGGTACGAGGGTTAACAAACAGTGATAAAATCAGCCTTGATATAGTTGATGTTTAATTACATTTATACATACATATTTCACTGATCTTTCTCATAATTATACATTACTGAATCCGTTCAAGTACGATATACAGAGTGCATGTGAATATAATTACTGATTCAATACATTGGCATGATGCCTGGTAAGAATTAAGCTACTTTTTACATGAACACAATACTAATTTCAATACTTAGATCCAACAGTTCAACATTAACAAGCTTAGGAGCCACTGATTGTCAACATACATGTCTTTCTTGTATCTTGAAAATCACGCAAACTTCCGCCAGAGTTCGTTTGTACGTGCGGAGACGCAGAGGATTATGGGTAGTATGGAAAATCACGGTGGATTGGATGACGTCACGAAGCCATGTATCCGTCCAATATTTTAAACCACAATATATCATTCAATAAATCACTACTTCTGTTTTATATGGTATATATTTCACCGTCATATGAATGCTAGGCGGTATTTATATACATTGTATATAACAATCATTTCACAACCATTTGCAACATAGTCTACCATTTGTAAGTAAGATGGTACAGATCTTTGCGGCGTATTTTCTCTACGGGCAGTTGTTGTCTTACTCGATTCAAATAATTCATATCTACAAAAACAAGAGCATTCATTCAGGGTGATTTTTATAACAAGGAGAGAATTAGGAGAAAAAGCATGAAGTCATTTTGTTTGCTGTTCATATATCCCATCTATTGATCTAAAAACACTTGAATAGAATACAATTTAGATTAAGATGTGTCTATCCACAGGGCATTACATCAGAAAAATGTACAGTTACAATAATAATACAAACAGCCATTACCATTATGTGCACGAAAACTGTGGATTATAAGTACATGTCATTTAAATGTGAACGCAAAACCCCTTCTACTTGGATTTGGTCAAAACATAAGTACCATTATCACTGACAACGCTATATTTTATGTCGACTTTTATCCCACGCACTTATCTAATACTTGATACATGTTAAATATGCGATTGATAGATCACCTATATATTTGACCTTCATTGCACGTGATTCATGGTGCACGTGATTTATATTACATTTGATTTATAATGCACGTGTGATCACAGTGTACGTGATTTATATTACATGTTATCTATTTATAAGAATTACATTATAACAATTACCTAAATCAGCGTAGATCAGCGTCTCCTTCCCGTCCGCCTGGCTTATTATCTTTCCCCTGTCAAAAAGCATGTCTATATTCAAACATATTGAAAGTACGCAAAAACGACTATGTAACAATGTCAAATTCATATAAATAGTTCTATGATGATAAGCGAATTTGAGATAACATTTGAAATATATGTGTTGGCCTGACAAACGGAGAAGTTTCAAGTATGAAATAGCTGTTATGATTTAAAAAGTTCGTAACACTGTATATATAGATATTTTCTCCGTACTGTTATTTCAGTAAAGAGGGCTAGATATTCAACGTTTGTGTATCCGTAAGATTTGCATCAATTTTTTTATTATCCTATTTTTGACTACCAACTATTATTTAGTGGAGAAAAATCCAAATATTTTAGTTTTAAAATGTGAAAAGTTTCCTTTTTCTTTTATACACAGAGTTTTCCGTTTAAAGGAATCTAATTAATACAGTCTACACAGGCGTCGGAACCGGGGGTGGCTGGAGGGGCGGGGGGGGGGGGGGGCTAAGCGCCCCTCCCCACCCACCTTTATTTGCAAAGTTATATAACCATAACGAAGAGCCCCCCCCCTTTTTTTTGCTTGTCAAGGCATAATGCCCTTTGTTTGTGAGGAGCTTACCAGGGGTCCACCACAGCGCTGTGTCCCCACGCCACGTAGTGGTGAGTCTGGTCAGCGGCCGGTGAACACGCCGCCACGTACACCTGGTTGTCTATCGCACGTGCACGGAGTAGCACGTCCCAGTGCGCAGGGCCGGTTTTCTCCTGACTGAACGCTCCAAGGTACACGTGCAATAAACACCCTTCAATTTAATAACAAATAATTAGGAGACGGGAAATTTGATGGATGACAACGTCATAAAATCGATGATATAGCTAGGGCGTTAAAACTGATATCCATTGTATCTCTTAATATTATTTTCCTTAACACTGAATTTAGAATAACTTCGTTAAATGAAATACAAATCCTATATTACTTTTTCCAATGTGATTTGGGGATATATTTCGCATCTTTGTTCATATATGTCTATTATCTGGATATATTATAGTATCCTATCGTTACCGTGCTTAATAAAGTATCCGGATATTGGGTTACCTTGTTCAGTATAGTATCTGGATACTTCCGGAAAGCGAAGATCAATGCATATTCCTACCCCGATTTTACACTCATCTGTCAAATGTACAAAAAAAACTTTTATTACACCTGCCGAACTTTTAAAATTATATAATTACATCTGTTTAATGATCAAAAGGATTTATTCAAATCTAACAATATATTGAGTATCAATTTCTTACATTTTTTTCAGCAAAAGATATATGACACAGATGACGTTTAAAAAAAAGAGTTCTAAAAATACGACACGAGTTTGTTTGCTTATGAATGGTATAAAAATACTATTGTCTTTTTCTAATTAGTTATGGACTTATTGACAATTAAAAATTGTTAATTAGTAAACGACGCTATTATATATAATGCCACTTGTACACTTACGATCATTTTTCTACTTGAATGAATATAATGTACCCGTTTCAAAAGCTAACGTGTTGTTGCCGTGCTCAAACCATTCCGATTCATGGATGGAAAAATTTTCTCCCATGTCCACGTCAAAGCTGTGCATCTGTGAATTGACTGTAATCGTCGAAATGTTGGCGTGGCGGACATTTTGGCGAATCTTATGACTATACAGATTCGCCAAATTATAAACATGCAAACATTTCAGAAGGTTGCTGTAGGTAAGTACAATAATTATTATAAATGAGTTTGATTTTTTAAAAAGCATTTAAAATTTTATTTACGAATTTTCAGCTTAAACAGCCTAAATTCAAGACTTTTACCTTGATATTTTTTCTTACTTGTAAACTCGTTAGAACATTTCCTGTTACGTAACTCGTATACATGTATATATATATGTGTATTACACTACTTATTTGCGTAGGCTTTTAACCTTGGTGCATTTCTATACTAGTTCCCCATACTAGTACTTTTACACTCTGACTGATGTCTATCCTTGTGTACTAATTCATTTTCCAGTTTAATACCTTGGTGTATTTTCCAATCAACTCCCCCATTGGATTGAATACCGCACTAGTGTTCTTCATTTTCTCACTGCCCTTGATTTCCTCTGCTATAGAACCTACATGACAAGAAAAAAAAATATTTTAATATAATATTCCATTAAAGATATATTCACTGCATTTTTAGGGTCATAGAATACGCCTTCCTCAGTAGTGATTACACCAAGAAGGCTAAAACTCGCGGTACACTTATTGTAAACCAACTTTTATTTGCATGCGAGTTTCCAGACAAGTGGTTTTTACTTTCTTTTCTTTTAATTTTTATTTTTAAACTTTTGTAAAGATAGCTAAAAACCCGTTTTTCACCGGTAAATAATGAAATAAGGTTTTCGCAAATGAAGAATGTATCATTAGGGTTTATTTTAGCAATGAAATCAATCATTTTTGCCTTTCCCGCTTAATACGTACGGTGAAGAGAGGTTGGATATAGGGTGGATGGAGAGCTAGTGGATGGAGAGTGGATTGAGAGTTAGTGGATGGAGGGTGGATGAAAAGTGGATGGACGTGGATGAAGAGTGGATTAAAGGTGGAGGAGCGATACCTGCAATGATGTGCATGCTGTGTTTCTTGGCCAGGTGAGAGATGAACTTGCTGGTTTCTCCTTCTGGTATGCTCTCCTTCTTCTGCACAAAGATCGGCGGGTGACACTCCGTGGTGAATAGCTCCTACATACAAAAGTTAAAATGACGTCAGATCCTACATACAGAAGTTAGAATGACGTCAGATCCTACATGCAAAAGTTAAAATGACGTCAGATCATACATACAAAAGTTAAAATGACGTCAGATCCTACATACAGAAGTTAGAATGACGTCAGAGAGGACAATACGATCTTAGTGGGTTTTGTAATTGGAAATCTTCAACTTAACAGTGAATATACATAAGCGTCTAGATTAAAAGATGTAATGCATCTTTTACGGAAATAGATTTTATGCAACGTAAAAAATTCTTTAAAAGAATGTATTTAATACATTTACCTAGTTTTGTATAATAGAAATGTCCCTCTGCCAAAAAAATTCGTTATACTAAGGTGTACTTTTTTTTCAAATCAATAGCTGTTGACGTTTGACGGTAAATAAAAATAATTGTTTAGCTGAAACTATGATCAAGACATTTTACCGGCAAAATGGCGAGTTTGGCGCCATTGTTAGCGGCCTCCGAGATGTATTGTTCAGCCTTCTGCAAAATGTTGGCCGTTCTCTCTCTCGCCAATAACTGCAGCAGCGCAATCCGTAGACCTATATCATGTCACAATCAAAGTACTGAAAGTACTGTATCATGTCAAAGTTCAACACATAGACCTGTATCATGCAATATACAATACTAAATGTACTGTTTCGTGTCAAAGTTTAATACATAGATCTGTATCATGCAACAATCAAAGTACTTAACGTACTTTATCATGTCAAAGTTTAATACAGTGTACTTAGACCTGTATCATGTCAAAGGTCATTAATAAGGTGGGGGGGGGATAGTAAATTAGATCGTGTAACTATGTCTCTGCTTACAAAGTATGTCGTCAGTGTCCGGGGCTATATGGTGCTCTCTATCATTGCTACCATTCGTCAATAATTTTGTAATCGTAATCAGTCGTCATCTGTCAAAGGTCATCAGCATAGGAACGGCATTGACTTAAAGATGTTCAGCAAATATATAGACATAGGGAAACAGAACCCTTTTTTTAATTGGGTATATGAAAAGAGAAATCATAATTATTATACAATTTTTTTTAATTGTCACTCACTATTTATTAGCAAAAATTAAACTGAGAACAAAAAATGAATATTACCATTTATTATGAACATTCTAATCTGCGCTGTGGTGAAGTAAGAACGGTTAAACAAATAAACCTAACATTATCTTGCACAAGATACAGACGGATCACAGAGAGATCACAGAGAGATAAACGAGTACGAGACTACGAGTTATATCTAATTGCGCAATCTCAAAGCAGGCACATTTTCTGTATGTGTAGCACTGTATTCAGATTGAAATATTTTCATTTTAGTTTATTTTATTCTAACGTGTGTAGGTAACATTATCCATGTACATCATTTTAAATCACGCTTATCGCTTTTTGGTACACATCAAACTAAAGTTTGGTTTCCGTTGTGTTAAAAAAACCCAGTAATGCTGATGAGAGCAACATGGCTGTTTATGAAATCAATAGACTATTATTCTGTATGAAATCAATAGACTATTATTCTGTATGACAGACTCCGAGAGACAAGTGACCAGTGATCAATAGAGCTGAGATTAACAATCAAAACGAGGCTGTCACAGACACAGGGAATCCCTAAAATAATATTGGAACAGTACAATCGTTAGAACGATATACAAGGCGAACAATATCAAAGTAGCTGATGTTTTTTATTATTATTATTATTATTATTTTTTTAGTTTATCTACATTATAGATAAATGCATTGTTTAATTAATTTTTATTGAATTATATTGTTAGTAATTTTTCTTCTTAACGTGCATGTGTTTCATAAATCATCTAATAAAGGAAAACATTTCATTACAAAAATTATATCATAATAAATTTGCGAATACACACTGGTTACATGTGTATTTTTTATGACAAAAAACTATTTAAAAACAACTTTATAAAATAAAAAAGTGATGAAAATTCGTTAAAATTCACGACTACCCCCCCCCCCCCCAAAAAAAATCAAAACAGGTGAACTATTATCAAGAGGTCGAAGAGTCTAGTGTAGGATGTCCCACATTCTTGTTACCTGTGCCTTGTAAATTCAACTTTTAAAAGATATGTGGGTTATTGCATGTACGGAAGCCATTTTAAGCAAAAATTGTATGGCTGTCGCAACAACCTCCTGGTTAAAAAAAAGTTTGTGATTAACAATATAAAGACACAATGGATGGAGTGGCGATTTATTAATTAATTGTATACATGTACATGTACGCGGTTGTCGAATCAAATGATATGCGGGTCTCAAATGATTCGCGTGGTGTCCAAAATCACAAAAAAACATTAATAAGATAGATAATCTGAGGAGTTCTCAAAATGTATGTATTTGACAATACATTGAAGAAAAGGATTATAATATGTGACTTCACGTGAGCCACAGATAGAGAGATATAAAAATCTTTATACAATGTAAACAAGCCCTAATCTGTAAATCTTATAATTGCAATGTGATTTTAAAAAAGGTAAAAAACCATTCGCGAAAACCGCAACACGTCAGATTAGTTGTGAAGACTGATTTTTTTTTTAATGAAAAATCGTCAATAATATACCAATTCAATTCGTTTATTCACTCAAAACATCTAAAAACAATAGAACATCAATCTGAAGAATTCCACTACATTATTCCAAAATTTTATTTTCATGGATTAATAGTTTCAATTCAAAATATACACCCTGACTTTATTAATAAGCATTCAATTGCATTTTTATGCAATTAAAGAAAAATTAAAGAATATTCTAACTTTTTTGCCAAGAACCTGGTAATGCAACCTGCTTTTCGGGGGCATTTACAGGTTTAAATGCAAAAAAGGAAGAAATATTAAATCGAAGAAAATTATCTAAAACGTGTGTCCTTACATCTAAAAAAGTTTATTACTTTTTCACTCTATAAAAATATCCAAGTGCATTAGACCTTACCTGTAATACATGTATATTAGAGAGTCCAAGTACAGGTATATTGATAAGTTCAAGGACATGCATACAATGTATTAAGAGGTCATGTTTTTAAATTCATTTTATATATTCACGTGATGTTTGAGTAATACATGTACATGCGAATTTTCTCAATTTGATCAGGTGCACGTATAAAAATAGCCCAGTTTATTTCTGATGGCGGCAAAATGATTGTCATTGTAGTGGTCATCAAATAAAAGAAATAAAATCTGACACCAACCGGGTCCCAAAGGTCACGGTGTCTATTTAAAAGGTCTCCGCCGCTGTCATAAAGCTACTTATATCTCTTATCAAGTTAAACACATACAGAGAATTTCAACAGTTCGAGTGCATTTCACAAAAGCACTAAATGTACATAACTTCACCCATGTACTACTTTGTTTTTAAGATAAAAATATGATCTAGGGTAATGTGTTTGGTTACTTACGACTTGCCATTGTAATCGTCAAAAATCACAGTATATCCCCACCAGCGTGTAGATCTATATATACCAACAATCAACAGCTAGCAGCAATGTATACCGACTAGACCATTAGCATCCCATTGAACCCGCAACAATCGTTTCCCAGGATATGCTTAACACTGCACAATCGACGTTTTAGAGGACGTGATATTTTCTCTCGGAATCAAGTATGTGTTTGCAGGCTGATCTGGCACAATGACCTAATGTGAACCAGGGGGCGGATCTCGGCTTTACCTGTGATGCCTTGTCAATCAGAATGAGGTTAAGTTCAGGCACGTAGCATGTTTTTGAAAGGGGGGGGGAGCGGGAGGGGCCAGACTCATCCAAAAAATCTTGACAAGCAAAAAAAAAAAAAACCGGAAATTTTAAGTTTCCCAAAATCTTCAAAATCCTAATCCGTGTGTGTGTGTGTGTGTGGGGGGGGGGGGGGGGGGGGGGCTGGCGTACTATATAACTTCAATTTCGCTCCTCATTTCCTTATTTACATATCAATTTTTTACATACTCCCATAAAAGGGGGGGGCCAACTCCATGATAATTCCCCCTGATGCTACGTGCCTGAAGTTTGAGGTCATGCACACATAACTTTTTTGACCGCTAGGAATACAGATACACTGACCCGAGACTCAGGGAATTTCTTAATTTTGAGCAAGGAAAATTATGTTTAACTGCATGACGAAAATTTTGAACTCTGTAGATTGGATCTGAAATAATAGAATTAACCGATTGACATATGTCAAATTTGCTCAATAAGGTCAAGATCTAATTAATTGAAGGTGCCTACATGTTTATAGAATTTAAGATATAATTATTTCAATGATGCTTCATAACAATACATGCTTCGTTTGATATAAGGTGTATCGGTGATTATTTTTTTTTTGTAAACACAATGAAAAATCATGTAAATAAACTGTCAATGGAGATACTACAATAGGAATCAACCCCACCCCTTATTTTTTGGAATTGTGAATTTTTGTGACAATTTATGTTTTGAAACATCAAATACATGTAATAACTCATTTCTTTTAAATTTGTTTATTACCATTAACAAAATTAAAATTAGAATACATAATTAGATTATATTAAACATTTACTAATATTAATTTGTACATACATGTATACATTAAATTAAAATTCCTCCAACGTATGTACATTTGATTAAGAAATTCTATACAATATCCTAACAGGTCATGATCAAGTTATGTAATCGATCATACTAAGAGAATTGAAAAATCTGTACATATCTATTGAGTATATAAACGATTCAAACAATCAACTTGACAAACTAAGAACAAACTTTGTTAGCAGAGACACAGTTAAACAATCTGATTTACTTTTCGTTATTATTACATTTTTTGTTTGAAACAGGTCTACGTAATTAAACTTTGACATGATACAGTACTTTATGTTCTGTGATTATTGTATAATACAGTTCTGTGTATTAAACTTTGACATGATACAGTACTTTTAAAACTGTGATTATTGCATGATACAGGTCTATGTATTTAATTAAACTTTCACACTATACAGTTCTTATAGTACTGTGATTATTGCATAATACAGGTCTATGTATTTTACTTTAACAGGATACAGTACTTTTAGTACTGTGATTATTGCGTGATACAGGTTTATGTATTTTACTTTAACAGGATACAGTACTTTTAGTACTGTGATTATTGCGTGATACAGGTTTATGTATTTTACTTTGATAGGATACAGTTCTTTTAGTACTTTGTTTATTGCATGATACAGGTCAATGTATTTTACTTTGACAGGATACAGTACTTCTAGTACTTTGATTATTGCATGATACAGGTCTATGTATTTTACTTTAACAGGATACAGTACTTTTAGTACTGTGATTATTGCATGATACAGGTCTATGTATTTTACTTTGACAGGATACAGTACTGTTAGTAATGTGATTATTGCATGATACAGGTCTATGTGTTATGTACATTAAAAGTTTAAAATTTATCAATTTAAACTTATTTAACTTTGAGAGGATACGGTACTTTCAGTACGGCCCTTTCCTCAAGCACCTGAATGACACGCCTGATATATACAAATTAAGATAAGCTAATCATAGTTTTACAATCGCTAAACTGGCGTACTATATAACTTCAATTTCGCTCCTCATTTCCTTATTTACATATCAATTTTTTACATACTCCCATAAAAGGGGGGGGCCAACTCCATGATAATTCCCCCTGATGCTACGTGCCTGAAGTTTGAGGTCATGCACACATAACTTTTTTGACCGCTAGGAATACAGATACACTGACCCGAGACTCAGGGAATTTCTTAATTTTGAGCAAGGAAAATTATGTTTAACTGCATGACGAAAATTTTGAACTCTGTAGATTGGATCTGAAATAATAGAATTAACCGATTGACATATGTCAAATTTGCTCAATAAGGTCAAGATCTAATTAATTGAAGGTGCCTACATGTTTATAGAATTTAAGATATAATTATTTCAATGATGCTTCATAACAATACATGCTTCGTTTGATATAAGGTGTATCGGTGATTATTTTTTTTTTGTAAACACAATGAAAAATCATGTAAATAAACTGTCAATGGAGATACTACAATAGGAATCAACCCCACCCCTTATTTTTTGGAATTGTGAATTTTTGTGACAATTTATGTTTTGAAACATCAAATACATGTAATAACTCATTTCTTTTAAATTTGTTTATTACCATTAACAAAATTAAAATTAGAATACATAATTAGATTATATTAAACATTTACTAATATTAATTTGTACATACATGTATACATTAAATTAAAATTCCTCCAACGTATGTACATTTGATTAAGAAATTCTATACAATATCCTAACAGGTCATGATCAAGTTATGTAATCGATCATACTAAGAGAATTGAAAAATCTGTACATATCTATTGAGTATATAAACGATTCAAACAATCAACTTGACAAACTAAGAACAAACTTTGTTAGCAGAGACACAGTTAAACAATCTGATTTACTTTTCGTTATTATTACATTTTTTGTTTGAAACAGGTCTACGTAATTAAACTTTGACATGATACAGTACTTTATGTTCTGTGATTATTGTATAATACAGTTCTGTGTATTAAACTTTGACATGATACAGTACTTTTAAAACTGTGATTATTGCATGATACAGGTCTATGTATTTAATTAAACTTTCACACTATACAGTTCTTATAGTACTGTGATTATTGCATAATACAGGTCTATGTATTTTACTTTAACAGGATACAGTACTTTTAGTACTGTGATTATTGCGTGATACAGGTTTATGTATTTTACTTTAACAGGATACAGTACTTTTAGTACTGTGATTATTGCGTGATACAGGTTTATGTATTTTACTTTGATAGGATACAGTTCTTTTAGTACTTTGTTTATTGCATGATACAGGTCAATGTATTTTACTTTGACAGGATACAGTACTTCTAGTACTTTGATTATTGCATGATACAGGTCTATGTATTTTACTTTAACAGGATACAGTACTTTTAGTACTGTGATTATTGCATGATACAGGTCTATGTATTTTACTTTGACAGGATACAGTACTGTTAGTAATGTGATTATTGCATGATACAGGTCTATGTGTTATGTACATTAAAAGTTTAAAATTTATCAATTTAAACTTATTTAACTTTGAGAGGATACGGTACTTTCAGTACGGCCCTTTCCTCAAGCACCTGAATGACACGCCTGATATATACAAATTAAGATAAGCTAATCATAGTTTTACAATCGCTAAACTGGGTTTTACAGTTGTAAACTATAGTTTACGGACAAAAAACTATGAATAGTTATATAACGAAGTTAATCTATATTTCACACCTGTAAACCATAGTTAACGCAATCATCTGTACTTCAGAACTGTAAAACTATTAATTATAAAAATACTAAAAGCTTTTAAAACATAGTTCTTTTACGATTGTGGAACTATCACAAGGACAATTAACAACTCTTAAGGTTTTTCCACCCTTGATGTTTTTATGGTTTAATCCGTGTACATGTTATTCGAAATACCTTTACTACATGTATATGGTTAACGAAAGTAAATAATATAGTTCTTTATTTAGCAGCCAATTCTGTCGTTAACATTAATTGCAGACAGATAACTTTAATAGCTTAAAATTCGTAAGCTATAGTCTACAACCGTTAAACAAGGTTTTACAGACGAAACTATAGTTAACTGATCGTTTACTATAACTAACAGTCAGTAAACCTAGTTTATATGTCGATAAACCTAGTTTATATGTCAAGGCTCTTTTATTATGGTGTGTTAACCCCCGATTCACGGAAAATGTTCTGCATGGATCCGCCCTTGGTATATCCTTCAGTGTAACTGTATAACTTCAGCTCTCTTATATATATATATATAGATATATATATATATATATATATATAGATAAACGAATTTACTTTTTCTGTACAGATATGAATAAATGTTCAATGAACATGTTATATACGGGCGAGTAATATTTCACAAAGATAGCATTGGATATTCGTTTGAAATAATGAAGCAAGCAAACCTTGACTTTCGAAGAATTTATAAATGCGAGTTTTAGGTTCGTGAGAGGCGAAGAAGACCTAAGGATCTTATTGGCCCAAATCATAGCTTCTGGACGGTCTCAGTTAGAGTACCGCCAGGGTCGTGTGTACATTCTGATCCCAGATCGATATGCTGAATCTCAGTCAACAGGAGCAAGCAATTTCTTACTTAGAAGTGACTCATACATCAGGAATTAATGCATGCGTATATTAATTGATTTGAAACGGGGACTCCGTTTGGTGTTGACTTTAATTTAATTTAATAAGTATTTTATTCAAGTATATAAATACATTGAATTGGATTGAACAGCAGGCACAATGCCTATTTATGTTCTCTCCTGTAGTCAAGGTATAATATGAGTAATTATATAATTATATATAATATATATATATACATATATATTGCCATGGAATTTTGTATAATAGATTAATAATGTAAATAGGATTGGAAGGAGGTACAGTGCAAAAAAATAAACAAAACAAATAGCTTATGATAGGAAAATGAAAATAAAAAAAATTGAAAAATAATGGTTAATTGCTAAGGTTGGAAAAAAAAAAGTATATGTAATGTAGGGAAAAAATGAGAAAGAAAAGAAAAAACATGTAATAAAAACAAAACAAAAATTCATAACAGAGGAAAAAAAAATGGAAAGTTTGGGGGGATGGGGTGGGAGGGGGAGGGGGAGAACAAATAAGCAATAAAAAATGAAAAGAAAGGAGTGTAAGGAAAGTCAGTGGTACCCATTTTGATACATTTTTTATACAATGTGTACATTTTTACCTATGCATTTACTTAAATCTGTTTGTACTTTTTATGTAAAAATGAATTTTATCAAATAATAGTAAGTTATTTTGAAATGTTAGTTTATCACTTCCAAAAAGTAGATTCTTAATTGTGATTGGTATGGAATTGTCGTTCATATAATCAAAGAGAGATTTTCTCTGGGAGGCATATGATGGACAGTGTAAGAAATAATGTTTAGAGTCTTCCACTTCAAGAAAGCACTTCTGACATAGTGGAGAAGCAATAAGGTGGTGTGAATAAAGGTCAGCATTTAAGTTACTACTGTTATTTCTCAACTGACAATGCCAAATATTTTCTAATCTTTTGCCATGGTTAAATAATTTATGCATATACAGTTGTTTACTATTAATATTTTTGAGGCTGTTCTTAAATGCTGAAACTGTAGTTATATTTTTTGTATTTTGAGGTAGATTGTTCCACAATATAATTGTAGATGGTATAAAACTATTGAAGTAAGATGTTGTTCTTGCAACAGGTGTGCGATAGATGAAATTGTTTCGAAGATTGTAGGTATTATGTGGGGGGAAACATTCACCAACAATATTAGATAAGTATTCAGGGGTATAATTGTTTAATATTTTGAACAATAATATTAATTTATGGTTACTTCTACGTTTCTTAAGTGTTTCCCAGCCTAATTCCTGATATAGGTATTGTTTAGATGAGTTTCGTCTAAGACCAGTAATTATTCGTGCAGCTTCAATCTGTATACTTTCCAATAAATTACTTTGTTCATCTGTACAATTGTCCCAGACTACATCACCATACTCTAACACAGGGCGAATAAATGCAAAGTAAATTTTAATCAAAGATTCCCTATTTATTTTATATTTGAGTATGCGTAGCATGTTCAATCTTTGGCATGCTTTTTCGTAGATATTTGATATATGATGTGACCATCCCCCATTTGATTGCAAAGTAAGTCCTAAATGACAATGATTATTTTTTTGGATAATATTGTTTATAGTGTTACCAAAAGAGACCTGGGGATGGGTTTTTTTCTTTCTGGAAAAGTTAACATTTATTGTTTTGCTTGGATTAAAATCCACCAGCCATTGATTAGACCACTGTTTGATCTTTTCAAGATCAGCTGTTAATGATTTAGCTGAATTATTATCATTATCATCAACTACTACAAAAAGTGATGTGTCATCTGCAAAGAGTCTTATTTGGTTGCATATATTTTCAACAATATCATTAATGTAAATAAGAAAGAGGAAGGGTCCTAACACTGACCCCTGGGGTACTCCTGCATTAGTGGTTTCAATTCCTGAGGAATAGCCCTCGATGACAACCTTTTGTGTTCTATCAGTAATATAGTTTTCTATCCATCCAAGGATTTCTCCTCTGATTCCATATTTTTGTAATTTATAGATGAGACCTTTATGCCAGACCTTATCGAAAGCTTTTGATATATCACAAAATATGAACATAATATCTTTACCTTTATCAAGGTTAGATATTATAATATTATAAATTTCAGTAAGCTGATTAATAGTGGAATCAGAGGGCTGAAATCCTGATTGGTTTTTAAATAAAAGATTGTGGTCCTTCATATAATTGTGCAGGGTTTTTAAAAGAATTTTTTCCAGTATTTTACATAAGGTGCATGTGAGTGCAATTGGTCTATAGTTTGAGGGGTCCTCTGGGTTGCCCTTGTTCTTATATACAGGTGTAATATGTGACAATTTCCATATAAAAGGTAATTCTTGATGTTGAAGTGTAAGGTTAAATAATTTAGCGATTGGATGTTTGATTGAAGGTATGATATTTTTAAGAATCTTAGGTGAGATACCGTCTGGGCCTGGAGGTTTGGTGATATTTAGATTTGATAATTGATCAACAACATCTTGGGCTGTGATGTTAATTCTTTCTATGCTGTGAGGGGGCCCTGGGCCCTGAGGTGGAAGCCTGGGTTCATTAGTTGTTTCTATATGTGATATGCTTGCAAAATGTTTGTTAAGTTCTGATGCTTTATCTACTGGGTGTATATGTATTTTACCATTAGAATTTATTGGAGGTGGTACTTTTTTTTTATTGTTACACTTTGATAATGATTTCACTATTCGCCACCATTTACCAGGAGGAATTGATTTATCTAGTATTTGTGATGTAAGCTTTTGTTTATACTTGTTTTTTTCAGTACGAACCATGTCAATAACCTGATTTCTTAAGCAACGATATTTGTTGACTTTGATGGGAAAACAGAATAATATCGCAGTATTGATTGTAATTTTTTAAAATATGGCCGATCAAAGACTGTTACATAACGTGGGTAATACCAGTAATATATAAGACATGCTTTGTTCTCAACAAGTTAAAAGTTATTTCATTTTGTTCGATGATTTTGTAAAAGAACAATTTTATACATCATTAATTTGTTGAGATTGATGATGAAGTTATTCATTACTAAAGAAATTTAGTCTAGAATGGTAATTTTCCTAATCCGGGAATTCTGATAAAACTAATACTGTCATTAAAAAGTTGTTGTCTCTGTTCTCTGTGAAACCAGTCTGTAGGGGCTCGATACTGTGGAATCATCATTATTCGGAAGCATCAATTTTTGTCTATTTAATGCTTGAAAATCACAATTTCAAGGATATATATGGTAAATTGTCGATATTTATTTTAATGTAACAGGTTATATCATTAGGTATTGCACTTCAATAAATATGTAATTTCGCGGATTAGCCCAACACCAAATCCGCGAAAATTCAGCAAAGTTTTTAGCAAAATTCGATGAAACCTCACTTCTTAAAAAGTTAACTGATCGATCCATTAACAATTTTAATAGGCACACTCACTTAAGCTACAAAAATCCGAGATATCTTACTTTTTTCTGGCTTTTTGAACGATATCGATATTTAAAATCGGCTGGCAATAAATATTGAAAAACGTTAGACAGTTTCGGACTAACCATGAAAACCTCAGGTGTTACTGCAATGCCACACATTGCAAAATTACTTTTGTGATAATATTTGACTCCATGCTCGCGAGTCAACATGCACTAGTTGAAATGTTTTCTTCAAAAGCGTTCCAACAAATCCATGAATCGACTGAATGTCAAATCCATTGATGGCTTAATTGGAGCACGAATAGTCGATTTTTTAAACAAGTGTAATCGTATAGTGGTTTTTATAACGTCACGGCACCAATGTAATCGTATTTGGTTTTAACTTTAATTTATACCAGGAGTTCCATGATATTCTTAAGTCTATAGTCGCTTAAGTTAAGTCAGTCTCAAATCCGTCTGTTTTCTAAGTCTAAATCCAAAACTTCATAATAATGTGAAGGTTCTAGAAATTAATATCAACGCTCAATCACTCTGTCAGATATATACGTTTACTTCAAATTAACAAGTACCTTTATTCCAATTTCAATGTAAACGAAAACAAGTGTTATGGATCCATAAATTTATTAATGAATAAATGTTATATACACAAATATACAGTTATACAAACTTCCCGTTATCACCATCCTTACCAAGTTACAACGTAAATGTAAGCCTGCCTTAAAGTTAATTGAAAGTCCAAGTAACCCAAACCTAATGCCAACCCACTTAGCACGGACTAAACGCCTTGCATGCTACACAATGGAACTTTACGGGACAATAAACAAAACACTTAGCGAAGCAATGAACGAGACGAGAAACGGAGACTGGGGCCCACCCATCTACCCGGGGAAGTGAGTTGACTCGAACCTTAGAGAAGATTCCACGTCAACTGCCGGACGAAGGCAAATCCTGAGTTTATATACACCGCGCTCTGGGGGTGTGTTTCTCTTAACCAATCAGAACGACTATATGTATTTATAACTCGAACCAGCTTTTCCCCACATCATTATGAATAACACAGACACTTTCCGAATGATACTTAAACAAATACAACCAATAATATTTATCGTTACGTTTTGCATAAGCTATAGACGAACATGTGCTTGACATGTGACCATGCTAAATATAATCCTATCACACTCCCCCCACCCCAAAACCGAAATATCTTGAATAAGATATTGAGGTATGGTAAAAAAAAACGTTAATATAATAACAAAGACAAACATCATTAAACACAATCTTCACAGAATTACTTTCACTTCAAAGTCACTGAAATCTCTTAAAATCAAATGCATCATGCTTGAAGTTCACAAAATAATGACGTATGTCATATTCAAAATCACATATGTAGACTACGACGGTATTCATTTTTCATAAATACTTGGTACATTCATTATATTACAACACACAGGTATTTCATCACTGTTGAAACTCAGGACATCGCTATTTTTCGCAATCCGTATAATTCCACTCCCGCACTATCTCTACAGTACGTTGTTATTGAACTCTTCGACGGTTGAACCTCCAATTCACGAGTCTTTGAAACAATTCAGGCACTGGTCTTATTTTCCGTGGTATCTGTTTACTACACATGAAATTTCTTCTGTCTCCGTCAACACTTGATAAGCGAAGAGAATCTCCTGATTTCCGGACCTCCAGGCAATCTGCACGCAAATCAAGGTTTAGGATATACCGTATGCTACATCATCTAGGACACCCGTATTGATATAATACAGAATTCGTATCATGGCCCTGCTTCTCTACGGCCTCCTGCAGCATAAGAATATACTACATTCCGTTTGTTTGAAGCATTTTTCAATAACTTCCTCCATAGTCCACCTGACCACAATACCATCACACAGCCACAGTAGTGAACAGTGATCAGCATATCGAAGATACAATGCATACCTGGGGCGGATACAGGTTCTCTAAATAAAAACTTATCCCACGACAAGCTGTACAATATTTTACTCACTGGGGCCCCTAATTTCTCCACTATATTGTACTTACACCTCAATCAATTCCCGAATTGATTCGAACCTGTATTTAACTTGAAATTTATCAAACTTATTGTCAAAGAGAACGAACTACTAATCCAAACAGTATCTCACACTGTATTTCTACACATAAAAATTCTCTCAATAAACCTGACAAATTCCAATAGTTTTGCAATGTTTAAAACAAACATTAATCAAAAAAAAATTTCAAAGAAAATCAAAATTTCAAAAGTAATCGATGCCTTCCCTAACTGATGAAAAAATCGGCATTAATGAAAAATAACTCGTACTACAACAAATTCCAAGATATTTTAAATGCCAAAGTACTGCATATTTACAAATTAAGAAACACGAATTCCTTTTCTGAACCATATGAACTGCAGGGCAGTTACTAGACGGGGACAGTAAGCATTACCTTCCTTAAAGTGATGATATGCAATAAAAATGATTAACAATAAGGGGGCCCACTAATGAATTTATTTATGTTTACTTCTTTTTAATAACGGTTTTATTTGGTTGATGTTACTAGGATGGCAATAAGTTATGGATATACAGGGGAAATGCCACCAGTCTCCTCTCCCGTCTCACCCTATGACCATATATCTCGAGCAAATAAACTTTTAGAACTTCCAAGCCTAGATATACTAAACATGTAGACCACATACTTCACTCTCATTGGGCATGGATAACGCAAGAAAACTCTGCTAGACCTGTATTACATCCGCTTTAAGAGAAGGAAAAGCTACGACTTTCAATAACACCAGTCAAAAGTTGTCAGTGTAATGAATACACTCCCCAACTTTCATTGAAGAAATCTACAATTTACATTATCAGTAAAAAGGTTACACCTTTTCCTAGAAGACGTAGGACCATATGTATGCATGTCCAAAAAATTCTAATAAAAGAGCAAAAACACAAAAATCTAAACAAAATCAAACTAAGTACTTCACCCAGGTTCAATTATCGTTCTCTGGCAGGAACTAGCCTGTCGGTTCCAGAGTTAAGTCACGGCACCAATGTAATCGTATAGTGGTTTTTATAACGTCACGGCACCAATGTAATCGTATTTGGTTTTAACTTTAATTTATACCAGGAGTTCCATGATATTCTTAAGTCTATAGTCGCTTAAGTTAAGTCAGTCTCAAATCCGTCTGTTTTCTAAGTCTAAATCCAAAACTTCATAATAATGTGAAGGTTCTAGAAATTAATATCAACGCTCAATCACTCTGTCAGATATATACGTTTACTTCAAATTAACAAGTACCTTTATTCCAATTTCAATGTAAACGAAAACAAGTGTTATGGATCCATAAATTTATTAATGAATAAATGTTATATACACAAATATACAGTTATACAAACTTCCCGTTATCACCATCCTTACCAAGTTACAACGTAAATGTAAGCCTGCCTTAAAGTTAATTGAAAGTCCAAGTAACCCAAACCTAATGCCAACCCACTTAGCACGGACTAAACGCCTTGCATGCTACACAATGGAACTTTACGGGACAATAAACAAAACACTTAGCGAAGCAATGAACGAGACGAGAAACGGAGACTGGGGCCCACCCATCTACCCGGGGAAGTGAGTTGACTCGAACCTTAGAGAAGATTCCACGTCAACTGCCGGACGAAGGCAAATCCTGAGTTTATATACACCGCGCTCTGGGGGTGTGTTTCTCTTAACCAATCAGAACGACTATATGTATTTATAACTCGAACCAGCTTTTCCCCACATCATTATGAATAACACAGACACTTTCCGAATGATACTTAAACAAATACAACCAATAATATTTATCG
Source organism: Magallana angulata (assembly GCF_025612915.1). Classification (NCBI taxonomy): domain Eukaryota; kingdom Metazoa; phylum Mollusca; class Bivalvia; order Ostreida; family Ostreidae; genus Magallana; species Magallana angulata. Next base: position 4,859,542 of record NC_069119.1, read on the forward strand.
TTACGTTTTGCATAAGCTATAGACGAACATGTGCTTGACATGTGACCATGCTAAATATAATCCTATCACACAAGCATTCTGAGAGTATTGCATAAGCAATACACGTCCCCTACCGGTTTGTATTATTCTATGAAAGCTTCCAAGCACACAACTATTTCAGAGCTATTGTAAAATGTAAACGAGATATCATGCTTTAATCAGAGAAAAAAGAACAGAGGAAATTAAAACTATATGGTTGATATAGAAATTAAATACAAAATAGGTGAAGTAATACCCTTTATTTCATCTCCTGTAGTTTCTCCAAGTCTATTCTGTATTCGCTGGTAAAAATTTGTGAAAACAATGCACTGTTATGCACAATATCATTTCTTACCGTCTTCTGTACCCCGAATCAAACCAAACAGTTAAACAGCCCAACCCGACAACGAACCCGATTGTAATAATACAAAAAAACCCCTGCCGATTAAATTTACAACACAATGTTTAACATTTTTTTACAGAATTTATTTTTTTGTTAGATATGATAAAAGGAACGGTACAAGTAACGCACGATATTATTACTGACTACATACTGGCCTCGTTTATTCAATACACTCCGAACCCGATAACGAACCCGAACATTAAAAAATTGGAATATAAAAAATTAATTTTCTCGAAAATATGTCAATCAGACGCTACAAAAGTGTAAACTTGATCTGTAGTTTGACATTTTGAAGCTGTTCAGCAAGTTTCATATTATTCCTCAAATGCATAAAGAAAAAAAGTGTGGAAAACTGAAGTGGGACAGGCAGACGGACTGACGGACGGACAGACAGACGGACAGACGGACTGACGGACGCAGAGGAAAGCTATAGTCCCCTCCGGTGAAACCGGTAGGGGACTAATTATAAAAATAAGCTAGCGCGCATCATGGAATATGCCAACAGAGCAACATTGCTATTCATAACGCCATGTTCACTAAATAACGTTGTTTATTACTTATATTTGCATTTTACCACTCGCAAATACCCTGTATTAGCCTAGACCTTGACATTTAGCTATTACATCAAAAGTAAACATTCAGACTTTGTAATGTATCTTTTTAATTCACATAGATTTGTTACAGAATCAATGATATGTTATAACAGTAATTCCTTTAAAATGTTATCAAAAATCATGTTTTAATATTAAATACGTCAATTTTAATGGAGCTGGAGAAAAACACATGATGTATCGTATAGTGGTTTAATCTATAATGTCATGGAAAGTATATAACGTTACACCTTTATGACGTCATAGTATACAGACAGAGCAATTGCGATTATAGAGAAATATTTGCAGCTCCTCCGTATGGGCTTACAGTGGGAAAGAACAATGGAAATGCAAATATTTACACATGAATACCCATAGATTAAGAATCTATAATAAATAGTTACCTGATTAGACTTTCACAATGGTAATTATGACGTCATGAAAAGTGCATTTTCCCGTATTTTTTTTAAACTAAGCAGACGACACCAATTTTTCAATGGTTATTTGAATAGGAAACTATGTCCGCAGCCGTCGCCCACGATGAAACTCACATTATAACTTTATTATGTGATATCACATAAAATAAATTAATTTCGTCCTGGGCGACGGCTGCGGACACATTTTCCTCTTCAAAAAACTATGAGAAAATGTGCTATTTTTCATCATTTTTGACTACATTTTAGAAATATGACAAAATGTTGAAGTCAGAATAAAGGTGTATAGCATGGTACTTTATATACACATGTATTAAAGATACTGTGTGCATATTTTCATGAGATTTAAACAACTTTGGAATTTTATGGCAAATATTTAAAGAAACCATACCTTCTTCTTTTGATCTTGGGCTCCATCAAACTTAAACACCAAATACGGCTTTTAGATTTTTAAATACTCTATCCTTTAAAAAAAATGAACAAAAGAACGGCTGTTTGGCCGATAATCAAATCTGTATGGTACCATTCAGGTAATTAGCCAAATCAAACCACTATTAGGGGACCAGTTTATTTTTATTTTCACTTTCATTTCACAGTAGGAAAAATGGCTGCTAAACGTATCACTCTACCGGGGACGAACTTGAACGTCTCCAGAGTTTGTTTGGGGTGTTGGCAGTTTAATGGGGGTAAAGATACAGTGAACTGGGATGCTCAGACCCCCGAGGTAAGTGTTGTTACCGCTATCCATCGATTCCCAGGTGTGATCAGGGGGGCCGCAAGGGGTGAACAGGTGAAGTACGAGAGAAATCAGCAACTGAGCAAGGTCATGCATTTTAATTTCAGTGGCATAGCTCGTTTAAAATGGAAGACAAAGCGTTAAACTTTTGAAATATACAGGCCTATAGAATGCATTCTTTTATTTTTTGTTGATGAAACTCTACTGCAATAATTAAAATTCGCAGTCATGTGGCCTTTTCGCTCGAGATTTGATAGATACCAAATGGCGAGGATTCTTAAGGGCGATATCGAAAGTTCAGCATCTGTTAAAAAAAAATTTTCACCAAGACCCTCCCTCCCTCACCCTTGTCAAAAACTTGTGGGGCTTTTAAACCTTCCCCCTAACTACCTTTATATAAATTATATTTTTTCTTATCTGACTTCAATCTTTTAGTTTAGATTCTGCTTGATCGGCATTACAGTACTCTTATCAGACCACAATCTGTATATTCAACTTGATCAGTTTAACTTAATGCACAGTCATACTTTACATTCTTTTTGTCTGATCTATATATTCACTCTCAGTTTTATGAACATTCTGAATTTGAACAACTAAACCTTATTAATTATATACTTAGGCATCATAAAGAGTAGACAGGTTTGAAGAGCGGGCTTTCTCTGTGTATGCACCCTGTCTAACATAATCTACTAAATCCCCCCCCCTCCCCCACTGTGGTTTAAATCAATATCACTTATTCATGACAAACAACAAGAACCATGTCCCAAACAGCTAGGGCAGATTATGGACACTATTTGAAATATTCATGGAATAATTAACAATGACAGTGGCATGCCAGATGTTACTTAAAAATTTTATTTTGTCTTTTTATAAGATGCTTGTAAGGACACAAGAAACATATCAGATAGATTTATTCATGTAGAGTATAACTGTCCAAGCATTGAAGTCCAGACTTACACGTGTATCACATGTCTTAGATAGTTGAAGGGGGATGGGGTTTGGGAAAATGTATGTTCATTAGCTACCACTATTGATAAACTACGGTAGTTTCAAATTTTCATTACAATGAAACCTCTCCTCTTTCTTAAAACAAAAATAATTTTCAAAGAAATTACAAATGAAATAATTATTCGGTGTATTAAAGATGATTTATGGTCAATTTTTTTCCCCCAGAGTTGGCCCCAGGTTGGACTGATATCAAATTAGGTCAAATTTGACAAAGTACTTAAATGGGGATCACATTTAGAGGAGATAGTAGAGCAAACACATAGTCAGCAGAATTCAAGATTTGATGATAATGGATAGGTGTATAATCCATTCCCTAGTGTTGGCAGAAAGGATGAATCAAATGTCACCACTGACCTTGACCTCAAGGTCCTACTGATATATAGAATAACATTACTCACTCATTTTGAATCAGCTTATTTATGTAAAATGTAAGAAATTTAAACAACAAAGCTGTCCCTTGTGAAAATTATGAAATTACCGTTCCTTTCAACTTCCCGTGACCAAACACACACTTTATTTTGCATGTTTATCCATGGGTTGAAGCTATTACAGTATAATCAAAGGTATTGAAATAGCTCTGTCAATTTTAGGAGGACTCGCGTAAATGAAATTAGGTGAAACCTTAAATCATTAAGAAATAAGGTTGTCCATAGAAATAAAAGAATGGGCAAATACTGAGGTTTATTTATCTATATGCTTACAGTTAATGGGTAGAATATTTAAGTTGTTAGATTTTATTTATCAACATTTGAATAAACAAATCAGTCGGAATTGAATTAATTTAGGGGAGCTTAACTCAAATTCAAATTGAGTTAGATTTGAATAATTGGACTTGTATTTAAATTTGTATGCATATATATAGATGTATACATGGTATATGTATAAAACTTATATGTTTAACATCTCAGAAAAATGTTTTATTTGGTAAGTTACATTTATTTACACAAAGAGAGCCATTTTGACTGTGATCATTTATCTTATATATACTGTTTGAGAGGCTGAATCAAAATCTGTTGACAAAAAATATGAGCAATACTATGGCAGTTTTCATGGTTATAAAAACTCTTGAAATTATGAGTTTTCACCAGCTCTATATTTCTTGTCATTTTAAGCTAAATCTTACAGAACATTATTGTAGTAGCTTGATTTTGTAAGATTTCTCTTGTCTGAATTAAATAAACACTTATACTTATTTTTTTAGGAATCCAGAGCAATTGTGGACAAATGTCTTGAGATTGGCGTGAATTTCTTTGACACAGCCGAGGTAAGAGCTGATGATTTGTTTATCAGATTTCCCCATGACTTCCAACCCTGAGGGCTATTGCATTGTCAAAGGTTTACTATAGTATTAACTTTATAGTATTCATATGACATATTTTCCTTCATAGTTATTTCCCTTTGCTGCAATCTTATGAATGAAGCCTGAGTGCATTTTCCTGTTTCAGCAGCCAATTTTAACTGAGGATGACAGAAATATATATATGGGGAAAATCCAGACAATATCACAATTGCAAGTTTAAGAAAAGAAAAGCTCTAGCTATGTAAAAATGCTCAGTATCCTCAATATTCTGTATGAATATTCATACAACTAAAATTGTTCTACCAAAAACTACTATTTTAAAAGTACTATGCAACATTTCATATAAAGAACTATTTCCTGATTTCAAAACTTGTATAAAACAGTTCCTAAGATATTTATTCAATATGACTATACAATTACCATATTTTCAGGGAATATAGGTCAATGCTCTATATAGATTGAACTAGCCGATTTTGGTAAAAAAAATAAAATAAAAAAGAGTTTTTACAGGTAAACTTTAGTAAAATACTGTGATGTATACTGCTATCTTTTTTGCAGTATTATATAGGGGATATTAATGGTTTAAACTAAAGAAATATATTTAATAATTAAAAAAACATTTCTGGTAATTTAATTGTGATAAACTTCTACAGGGTGTGCATTAAATACCAGTTCAGGGTGTGCATCACTATTACTGGTCTTGTGTGTTTCTATTTCAGGGTTACGCTGGCTCAGAGGAAGTACTCGGTATGTGTCTGGAGGGCCGCAGACAAGATGCGGTCATTGCCACCAAGTTTGGATTCAGGGAGGGACCAAACACTCCTCCCTACTCCCCTCAGCAGATCGATGAAGCTGTTACCCGCAGCCTGAATAAACTCAAGACCAACTATGTAGATCTCCTGCAGGTTTGTACTCAGCCGTCCAGTCCATATTTGGAAGGGTTTTCAGTTTAAAAACAGATGCTCTACTGAACCAGCTATACCTGAAATTAATGTGAAGCTCTTTTCACATGAATTTCATGTGCTTTCACCTGAATTTCATGTGAGGCACAATTGGCTGTGTAGAAGGTTAACCCACTAGCTAATACTGTAGATTCCTAATTAAACGCGAGGAATTAATATCCGCGTAAAATCGGGAGAGGCATCCTTCGCGGATTTTAAAATCTCGCCATTATTTTCTGAGAGTTGAAAACTAAAAGACATAAGAAGAAAAGTTTCACGTTCGCGATTTTATATTCTCGCGATTTGATACACACCAGTGTGATCGCGAAATTAAGTACTCACGTAATATAAGGAATTTACAGTAGACTGAGGTAGTAGGAGTAGGCAGTACTTAGGCTATTATACAACCAATCACACATGTATGGTATAGAACTTCTTTGCTAGTAAAGTACAGTCAAACTTCGTAATCTCGAATTAGATGGAACTGTTTAAAAACTTTGAGATATCCGAGTATTTGACATAATGAGGGGAAAATACTCCAAAAATAAGTCGTTGGGATTTACAAATCACTTCGACAAATCCATTATATTCGAGATATCAGTGTTTGAGACATCAAAAATCAACTGTATCTATCTTTTCTTCTTTAAATGGATATTTAAATAATATTTGAATGTTTAGGTGCACTTTTCAAGTTTCTTGGAGAACATGGAGGAGTCGGTGAAGGAGCTAGAGCGACAGGTGTCCCTGGGCCGCATCAAGTACTACGGAGTGTCCAACTTTGGACCGGTCAACATGAAGAACTTTGTGGATGCAGGTGGAAAACCTGTATCAAACCAGGCAAGATTTCAAAAGAATCAAAGTACAGTTAATCTCTGATAATTTCTATCCCAGATCTAAGTTTTTGCTGTGTATTTTCAATGTTAAGAGTGCTGGATGATCATGGCCATTTTCAGACTATAATAATCTCCATGAGAAGAAAAGCTCTATATAAAGATATTATTGAGAAATACCTAAATAGTTTTGGAATTTTTTCTTTAATTATTAGCTATTCGTTTAAAGCCCCCCAAAAAACTTATCTAAAAAATAAGGTACCAGTAGATTTGATTGATAATTGTTTGACTTCCCAGCAAACAGATGCCAGTATACAAGACTGTGTGCTAGCCTTCATCGTTTGGTCCCCTTCTGTTGTATGACCTCTGCCCTTCTCTTATCACAGATTGGTTACAACCTGCTGTGGCGGTCGGTGGAGCATGAAGTGATTCCGTCCAGTCAGAAGTACGGGGCCAGCATCCTGGCTTACTCCCCCCTACAGCAAGGGTTGCTGACCGGGAAGTTCCTCAAGGTCGACGACGTTCCCATGGGCAGGCGCCGGGGCAAGCTCTTCTCTCCTGAGAGGTAAAAAGTTTGCCTTCAGTTATTTTCAAATTCTGTGAAAAAAAATACCTACTCATTTTAAAAGATATTTTCCCCTTGGTCATTTTTTATGGTTCATGAAGGTAAATTGCTATTTCTTAAGTAAGAGGATCAATTTAAAGTTTCTTTATTGGCAGAAATTAGAAAAACTGGACTCTTTATCTCTCTCTATTAAATGACAGGGCAGCTTTCTAATTTGTAACATGTTTTTTAAAGCTGCCATTTAGCAAGACATGGACAAGAGGGGGCAGAGAAAGAAGTCTTTGAGGTAAAAGCATACATTGACATACATCATTGTTCAATCTCTGTAGAATTCTGTAGTGTATAAAGATCCTCAGAGTACATTTGTCCCAATGTTACATGTAACAGGTGTGTCAGTGACTGTCAATGTATTGGGTCTTAGCGGCTCAGTGGCTAGAGCACTGGCATGGTACGTCAGAGGCCTTAGTTTCAATTTCCAGTGGAGACTTGAGACTTCACCATGTATTACACAATGATAAGAAATTATTGGCACATTTTAAAGTAAAGACAACTTTGTTGTCAGCAAAGTTGAAGATAATGCATGCCAAGTAGTTTGATATCAATACACAATTTTGCAATTCAAGGCTCTGATGTATGACTGTTCAAGCCAATCTTCATCGTTTTCAGGCTATAGCTAAAATGAATGACATTTGTAAGAAAGCCAATGTTCCAATGGCGAAGGCTGCATTATCATGGGTACTGAACCAGCCCAATGTACCGGTGGCCATAGTAGGTGCTCGGACTCCGGAGCAGATGGTGGAGAACTGCGAGATAGTGGATCTACCGCAGGTATTTTGTTGTTGAATTAATGAACTTCTCAGGTATAGTGACATCCCTCACGTACCATAAACCAACCTTTATTTATGATTTACCGGAGATAAACTGGTACGCGCCGCCTGTTTTATCCACACTGGTTTTGATATAACACCCATCTGGCAATGACAAGTTCGCAGCAAGATAATTTATTGTGAAGAGGTTCTCACAAATATTTCTTGATTGCAAATAAAATTTGGATTATTACAGTAGTTGAGAGAAGTACATGGATGGGCTACATGTACCTTAGATAATGCAGAGATGTATCTACCTGTGTAGGTATTCATACATGTATTGACCACCTTTGGTATGGTATTTAAGGATATTCTGTTATCTAATTCATTTTGATGTGTATTTTATTTATCAATTTTGGCTGAAAAAACTTTTGCAAGCTGTTATGCAAGAATATAAATTCAGAAATGCACTTCGTAGTAATCAAATCTATGCTGACTTGTTAAAAAATCAATATCTACCAACTATAATTGTATGTGCTAAATAAACTGTCTTTACAGAATTGCATGGACACTTCAGGCAATTCATAAATATTCATTTACATGTATTGATATCCCTAGGTAACTTTTGGAGTAACTTATTAGCACATACATGTATTGACTATCTCTCAAATGTTGTCTGTTGTTCTTTTAGAGTGTCATCAAAGAGCTCACGGAGGCCACAGAGTCTGTGAAGAATAAGATTGGTAAATCCATTGACCAGTGGGCCCACCCCGACCGCTGTGAATGACCTCACCATACGACCTCACCCCACTCATCAGATCAGCCACAAACTCACGACAGATAATTCAACAGTGATTTTTTTTGTAAATCTGTGATCAAGTTGATTTTGAGATCACTGGAGTGCTACGCATTCTGTTATCTTCTGAGAAGATAATTTTATCAGAAATTCATTTAATATTACATATAGTTTAATATTAAAAACCGGTAATCGTACAATAGACAAGCCTAATGTGATTATTTTGAATAAATGTTGATATTTTTGATGTTTTGGTTGATTTTGCCAGTGAGAGAGTTACATGGGTAATATCCATGTAAAGCAGTAAAATATACAGTATACCAGTAACCAACAATATTTTGCGACAACTTTAATTCATGATGTTCTGGAGATAAACTGGCTAATATCCGCAGTCAAGATGTAGATTATCTAGAAAAGGATATACCAGAGTCATTTGAAAGCTGTGATAAACATTCACGACATTGAGGCACTTCTGAACCTCATGAAAGGTTCTTGCAGCAATTAAAAGTTTGTTGACATTTTGATAGTGAAAATTGAAGAAATTAGGGCAGGAATCTAGTAAGTTGTAACACGTTTAGTTGTGTATCACAAGGCTTTGCATACCATCTACACACCTTGTTCTGTTTAGAAGTAAAAAATAAAACCTGTAGGTCAACTTTATTTATTATGCAAAGCTAGATGAATTATCTAGAAACATTATAAATATAACAGACATTTAACAGTATTTGATATATATATATGTAACAATTTGTAATTATCAACCCATAACCAACACTTGGTCACGTGATCACTTGAGCGCCATTGATTGGTTCTCTGTCATGTATTTGAATTTGATCCAGTCTTCCTCGTTATAAAACATCAGGGATTCCCTAGGAATGGCGGGGGAGTCCTGATCGTGGAACCATTTGTTTCCCGAGGGCAGGAAGTAGCCCGACCCTGACCAGTTCTTAGTCCAGGCATTTTCCCGCCAAGGAAGTAGTGTTGGAACAGGAACTCCTGTGTAAGCCTCTGGTTTACCAGACATCGTTATTCCTATAAATCGAAATAAACTTTATAAATTTTTATTAAGCAATATGTTATTGGATATTAATTATTTTAAGTAAAATTTCTAGTACCCCCCCCCCCCCCAACAGAAGTTTTGTTGTAGTGTCTTAACCCTGGGTCAAATGTTTGTGGCAGCACCTTACTCCGACTAAATCCTTTTGTAATGGCTTATCCCAGGGCTTTGTGTTTAATTCCTTCGTTGTAGTGTTTTGCTATTGCGTTGATCCACACCATTTCCCAAATAAACTTAAAATTGAATGTTGATTTGCCCCCCCCCCCCCAACTGATGGACTGCGTTTGAGGTGATCCCTTGCTCCTTTTGCTGAGTATTTTTGTGGTATTTTGTCATGTAAATAACGTTTTTGATGTGTGTTATAAATCCCACGGTGCGGTTTATTGGTCGTGCCTTACCCCCGGGCTGAGTTGCCTTGTCCCTCTTTCTCTGGTAGGCCACCCACTGCTCTTCAGACTCCATCAGTATGGCGTCTCGCCTTGTTTCCCGGGGAAGGGAGCGATACTCGTGGAACTTGATCCATCTGTTTTCTGAGGGGACGTAGTAGGCGGGGCCCATGTACACGTGAGATTTCCCGTCCCCCGCGAGATAGTTGTTGACAGGCGTGGAATTGTATGGTCCCCTCAGACGGACATTGGTTCCAGCGCTCGTCCCATACTCTGGCCGGTACATGGTGACAGATCTATAAACATGATAAAAAAAAGTTTAGTTTTACTAGTCAATGAAAATAGAAGTTAATAATAGGCTTCGTCGTCACTAACTTTCAAGTCAACATTCAGCTTCAAGTGTGCAAGTGTGAATATTGACCTTAAGTTTGAGCATTTTTCTCTAAAGGAGTTGCGCTCAGGAATGAGTTGAATGATATGAAACTTTTAATAACGTGGGGTCAGGTCAAAGACTGAAGTAAGTAGTATCTGTCCCCAAAACATAAACCGAGAACAGAAAGTTGAAAAATACAGGGTATGTTGTAGTGTACATGGATGGTTCATTAATTTTAAAAGGAAACAAGGCTATTTGATAATTTGGCATACTATTTTCCACTCTATCACTTTGAATCAATTTTAAACATTTAATAATTTATTTCAATAGTGGTTTTTCAATATATAGGTGTTGCAATAAATCTAGTCTATTCTCCGTTTATGCGCTTGTCAGGCCTGATCAGGCATGTGTATGGATATAGTTACAGCTAGGAACACGAAGCATATATATAGATCTGTAATTGATAAGTTTGTGGTTTGACTTTTTCTACAGCATGGGGAACAACAGTGGAAGTACCAATCTATATGAACCTTTCACTCTTGTCGATATGAAGGTCCACATTCTCGTAATAATCACGAATATTTACTACGTACGCCTGTACAACTATTACATGTAAATACATGACCATTTGAAACACAGAAAAAATTCTGAAAGAATTGTCAAAACTTTTCATATGGGTCAGAAAAGAAAGCACGATAAACGTTAAAAAGAGTATAAATGTCGGGCCTGTAGTAAATGGGAGGGGTGGCTGACGGGCAGAGATGCTCCGTTTTTTCTTGTCAAAAATTATTGTTGTAATATTCCCCCCACTTTCAACGTGTGTAGTAGATTATACATGTATATTATTTAAATATATACACAACATAGTATAATGTCCCACAAAATTAATGGCAGGTTGAAATATGAGACGAAGGAGAAGGTGTGTCTCTTTAACAGACCCTCTCAACATGACTCTGCTTTAATTAGTAGACCCTACATGACCTCAATTGCTACTGCTACTCGAAGACCCCACCCCCATTCACATCGTCAACGTTCATTCTAAATGTTATATATTTCTGCGGTCTGCAGCAAAGAGTTTATTCTTTAACGTATTTAAGAAAAGTAACAAAAAAGGACTTGAAAATCGTCGCATTGTTAGCTGTGACGGGTGTAAGGAAGGACCCCCGTCTACGTACCTGCTCTGGGACCGGATGTTTACATCGCAATACACACTTGGTTACCGGATCGATATTTAGCTGTGTTTATATCACCTGTCACAGGTTAAGGAGTTTTAAACGGACAGTTTGACTCTCCTGTTAACATACCTACTCTATCTGTGGTCCAGTAAGTTTGCCTTTTGTTGCATTTGTTCTTGATTTTTATTTTGAAATGGGGGACATCCCCTCCCCATTGATGTGAAAGCAATCAAGGCCAATAACTCCCCCAAACAGAAAAAATAGCCTACGGGATCATATCAATGGCTTGTGTGTAAATCATGGTTTTGAGATGATTTCGGTATAGGAAAATTTCACATGCAAATGAGTTAATGGATCATGATTCTCGGGTGATCTGTTAAACTAAACAAATTGCAAGAAAACCATGGTCCTGGTATGATCTGTTGTAACTAACAACTCGTATCAAAACCATGGTCCTGGTATGATCTGTTGTAACTAACAACTCATATCAAAACCATGATCCTTATATGACCTGTTAAAGGACAATTATACAATAATTTCTTAAAGAAAAAAATGACCACTTAATTAATATTTTGCAACAGACAATTATATACTTTTAATTTTTGAAATACATTGACAATTACCAAATATGAAAAATAGTATACATAAATGTCACATGTACTATATCGTTAAGCCAATATAATCTGAAATAGAATGCAGGATCAAAGTCTTCGATAATTTAGATGATAATTATACTGTTATTTCAAACTCTTCTAGCAATTATTACATGAATTGTTCAAATTAAAATATCATGTATGCATTTCAAAACCTAGCTGCAGGTCTGTAGCTCCCGGTCTGAACTAACGATACATGTACATCCATGCATTAGTTGCTTGCTTCACTTAATAAATCACTTGATAGTGTATTGTAAATTAGTCTTTATAAAATATTATTTACCTCAAGTGAATAAGAATATATCCCCCCAAAATACTTCCATAAATTCACTTTATAAATATGCCAAGATAGAGCAAGATGCCCAACAATAACAAATTTTCCTGACATGTACATCACATTTAGGCTCCAAGATGAACATTCAAAATTTGCAACTCAACTTCCTGTTATGCAGAAATCTTAATTCTTAGTGGTCAGTTTATCTGGCAATTAACGAATCATTTCAAACGCATGCTCTGTTGCCTTCTAAGATAATAGCACATACCAGAATCACAAGAAAATCATAGCAGACTCAAAACCAAGAAACAAACCACATCAGGATCATACTTCCTTATTTGTCACCTATGATTTGGGTATGATTCATTTAATGGATCATGTCTAAATCATAGAACAAAATCATGAATTTGTGAGTTGGATATGATTTTTAAGTGATTTTGATATGATTTCTTAAGAAAAATTTTTGTTTGGGTCCGGTTTCTTTTTCGAGGAGTTGTGTATAAAGATGTATGTGTTTAGGGAATAAATATTTAAACTTTAAATCATATGTATTCTGACTTTTTTAGTAAATACTACTTCACAGCAATAACTCATACCTAAAATTTCAAGTATGGTGGAAAAGTTGACCACCCATGCAGCCTCCTTAAAAATATACAATAATAATCATTATATACAGTAGATACATGTATATTACAACACTGTGAATACTTCTGTCATTGTTTAGATTCCTACGCCATGCATCGCCCCGAGTACGGAACAAGCGCCGGGACCAGGCTGTTTGACCGGGGCCCCTATAACTCCACCCCCGTGGACAACTACCCGAGCGGGGACGGGAAATCCATGATTTGGCGGGGCCCCTCCCACTACGTGCCGTCAGAGAGGCGGTGGACGGACTACCACCAGTACCGGTCACTGCCCCGTGACACAAGGAGGGACGCCAAGGAGATGCAGAGTGAGGACCAGTGGGTGGACTTCATGAGACAGAGGGACACGCCCTCAGGTAAGGGACATTCCCCCAGGTAACTGTCCTATATATGTAGAGCTGACCCAGGGGCAATAACCTTTAGAAAGACTCTGGCTATTGTCTACATTAATAAGAGCTGTCCCCAGGGTAATAACTTAAAGCAAGACTCGGCAACTGTCTAAATCAGTAAAAGCTGACCCCTGGGCAATAACTTTTATACAGACTCAGCAATTGTCTAAATCAATAAAGGCTGACCAATGGGCGATAACTGTGGGAAGGACTCCGGTATCTGTCTAAGTCAATAAAAACTTACCCCTGGGCAATAATATTTCTAATGAAAGACTCCGAATAAGTAGAGCTTGTTTGATATGTCTGTGAAATGGTTTAATACATCCTCTCCTTTATTTCATGCATGCAAAACAATCAGTAATTTAACGAAGACTTTGAGAATTTAAACTGACTAGGATTTTTTTCTTTGCTTTCCATACAATGTCATGTTTTCAATGAACAAAGCTAGGTCCATATTTTTCGAACAACAAGCTATTTATAACAACATATCGTTATATATTTAATTTTCTTTGTTGTTCATTTAGGCTACTATCACAAAGACATAGGGTTGCTACAGACAGGTGTACCGGAGTGCCGATTGTTCGGATACACACGTGACCTCCCGAGCATGCCCCCTAGGGCCTTACAGGACCTATCCTGGCCGAAATCCGACGCCTTCGTCCCATTAGAGCGATCAGACCGCGGGAAATACTACGGCTATTATCATGAGGCCATTGCGCGAGAGAGACAGCAGAGGAAGAAAGAGCTTCCCGAAAGTATGAGGGTAGAAGCCCGAGACATTCCGATGTTATGAAGGACTTAAAATGGATGCAAGGATAGAGCGCCCCGTGCCTCGAATACATGGAGCAATTAAATACCCATAAATATATTTGAAAGCATAATTAAACAGGACCTAGAATGTTGGAAAGGGACAAATGTTATCATAAAATATCTATGTTTGTTGTGTTTGTTGAATTTTTCTATATTATTATTATGTACATCTGTTGAATATTATCAATGTGTGATTTATTGTGCACTATTATAATAAATAAACTTAAATGACTACATATTTACTGGTCAGTATTAAGGCTTGAATGCCTGAACACTGCTAAGTATAAAGGCTGAAACGCCCAGTGAGAACATTGGCAAGGAAAAAGGTAGTACCCCTAAACACTGGTATGGATTGAGGATGGAACACCTTAACACTGAAAGAATTAAGGATGGAATGCATGAACACTTGAAAGGATTAAGGATAAAATGTCTGAACACTTGAAAGGATTAAGGATAAAATGTCTGAACATTTGAGAGGATTAAGGATAAAATGTCTGAACATTTGAAAGGATTAAAAAGGAAAAAACGCCTGAACACTTGAAAGAACTCACCAGGATGAAATGCCTGAAACCTTGAAAGGTTTAAGGATGGAATGACTGAACACTGAAAAGGATTAAGGATAAAATGTCTGAACACTGGAAGAAAGGATAAAGGATAGACTGCCTACACACTGGTAAGGATAAAGGATAGACTGCCTAAACACTGGTAAAGATAAAGGATGGACTGCCTACACACTGGTAAGGATAAAGGATTAACTGCCTTCACAATGGTAAGGATAAAGGATGGACTGCCATCACACTGGTAAGGATAAAGGATAGACCGCCTACACACTGTAAAGGATTAAGGATGGAACACCTACACACCGGTAAGGATAAAAGATTGACTGCCTACTCACTGGCAAGGATGAAGGATTGAAATCCTCATACTGGTCAGTAAATTAAGGATTAAGGATGGAAACACAAAACACTAGTAAGGATTTAGGATGGTGCATCTTAGCACTAAGTCTGGTAAATAGGATAAAACCCTTAGACACTGAAAAGAATTAAGGATTAATGATGTAACCTCTAAACATTGATAAGGATTGAGGATGGTAACGACTGAACACTAGTAAGGATTAAGGATGGTGTGTCTTTGCACAAAGTCTGGTAAAATTTTAGGATAGAACCCTTAACCCCTGGTAAGAATTAAGGACGGAACGCCTAAACACTGGTTAGGATTAAGGATAGAACGACTGAACACTAGTAAAGATTAAGATTAAGGATGAACCTCCTACAACAGGTAGGAATTAAAAATGATTTTTTTCACACCGGTTAGGACTAAGGATGAAACGCTTGAACACTGACAAAAAGAGAAAGAAAGACAACACAGTTCTTCACCCGATACTGCTAAAGACAAACCAATTAAATTGCGACAGAAACCCTTTAATTGATAAAGAGAGGCAAACGAAACACCAAATAAATTTTAAAAAAACAAGATTGACGACCTAAACATGGATAAAAAGACAATTAAGAATGGAAGACATAAAACACAGTTAATCTACTTGGAAAAATATGAGTTATACACATGCATGTATTAGGTGCTTGTTGTTTTTTATAGTACTTGAATAATGATATATGTCTTTGCAATTTGTATATGATATACTTTATTCCAATCAATCGAATCCATTTTAATTTTCATGTTGCTAGAGAAACTTTGCTCTTAATATGATAACTTTAGTATACTTAACCAGGGAGGTGTCTTTTCAGCGTGTACTTTGTTCAAAGAGCAAGTGGTCGCCTTTTTTGTCCCTTGTTCTGATATTATAAAGTAATTGCTGGTTTTGGACGATTTAGCTGTAATCGACAACTTATATTGATCACCGAGTCCGAAGTACGAGGTGATTTTTCTGATTCGTGATCAATAGATTGAAAAACGCACTGGAACATGCAGTAGGTTTATTACCGAGGTATGTTAGCTTGGTGTATCTTGAATCTCTATTAAGTTGGTTGACGTCTGCTTTAAATCGATACAAAGGACATGATACGTAAGGGCCCATAAAATGAATTTTTTGATTCTCCTCCCTGGCCATCTTCGCTAGCCAAGTGTTTTTCGGTCCACTCCGCTCCCCACGGATCAGAAACCTTTGACTTGAGAAGATGCATCCCCGCCCGCCACTCTTTTATGTGGCAGGCTCCGATGTGATAAATATTATTTTGAAAAAATAAATCGAGTGGAAATTTTCGGGGGAAAAATTGGACTCGATATACAAAAAATTCAAAAAAATTTTAATGGCTGCTTGACATGTGGAATATCGTTTTATTCCAGCCGTGTTTGTTATCATAAAGATACTATTGTCTTTATGCATTAACTGGTAAGTTAAAATAAAATGGCATGAAAATTAAAATATAGAGCAGTTGTTCTTCTCAGAACATGACCCGTTCGGTAAAATCAATATCTTTTTTTTTATGAAAAAATAATATCCACCCACCTATCCGCCCTGCAAATCAGGACGAGAATCTCGGTATTAATTTTATGTGTCCTAATCCGGCACAATTGATTACATTTTTTCGTGTTATTAACGTTCCTGGTTTATATATACAGGGATCCAGGGTGAGCAAAGTACAAAGTGAAGCACTATTAATGTGCAAATTTCCTGGCTGTTTGTCGCAGAAAGCTCAGATATAACCTTAAATAACTTGTAATAAGCATCGCCCGTTAATGATCAAAAGAATTATACGACCCGATTAAACGATCGATGCTTAATCATAATTTAGATGATAATATTAAACGATTCAATAATGTCTCTATGTATATATTCGGAAATCGTTCAGTTATGTAATAACTCTTTTATAGATGAAGTAGCAGTAGTTCCACAATGTTCTATTGTAACTTGAATGTGTCAAAATGAAGAACATCGCAAAACACTCATAAAACAAAAAGGAAGGAAAAATCCAAAGCGTTTCTAGCAAAATTCTGTTGGTCAACTTTTATAATATACAATCGTGATTAAGAACACGTAGTCAGACAAAGGGAACATACTCTTCTGTTAGCTCCCCTCGAGACAAAAACATTTGACAGTGTACATTATAATAACTTAACTAGTTAAATCCCTGAACATATTTTGTAATCAAAGTAGAACAACTAACCATGCACACATATTCTCTTATGAGAAGTGGACAGGCATAGATGAAGGCTATGCCTGTCCACTTCTCAAAAGAAAATACACTGCACACACAGAAAGTAATACTATGGTAATGTCTCACCGACCCATTGCACTCAACACAACACACCTAAATAAAAAACCGTCTAAAACCTTGTGCAACTAATTAACTTGTATAGTACATTACTCTGTCGGTTGTTCTACACACTGCTCTAGAAACACAATATCTATATGGGTTATTAGATATAACGAATCGTGAGTATATTATAATCTATATGCAAGTACAACATACTCAGCATTGCAGGTGCTTTAGGACAGGATATACCAAATGAAAATTATGATAAGGAGGGAATCAGCTCTCTCGGTGGTGAAAATTCGGGGGTGGGGGGATGGAGGTGAACAGTTTCTGTCCTCAAGTGCATGTGGCTTACATTATGCACGACTAATACGTCGATTGTAAACTCTCTCTAGATATCTATTATCTATTATACACGAGTATTATTGAATGGAGAGAGAGAGAGAGAGAGAGAGAGAGAGAGAGAGAGAGAGAGATGAGAGAGAGAGAGAGAGAGAGAGAGAGAGAGAGAGAGACAGAGACAGAGAGAGAGAGAGAGAGAGAGAGAGAGAGAGAGAGAGAGAGAGAGAGAGAGAGAGACAGAGAGAGAGAGAGAGACAGAGAGAGAGAGAGAGAGAGAGAGAGAGAGAGAGAGAGAGAGGGGGAGAGAGATATTACGATCAGTGGTGATTTATTATATCAGTTGGATGTTACTTTTTTTCTGCAATGATCGCAACTGTTATAAATCGTATGAAACAACCACCACGAAAGTTTACATGTGGCTTATTGTCTAAAGTAACATTTTAAAAAAAAATTACAACTGATCGGTATGTTAAATGAATGTGAATGACAGCATGTAATTATGTGTATATTTATTTTTCAACATTTAAGGCCATGTTATGCACTTTGCTTAGTTATATTAACATTTTCTATTCAATTTTAAACATATTTCCGATCAAAAAAGCAGAAATTTGTTGAATGTGCAGATTTACACCACATGATCCTTCCAGAATTGTAAGAGAAACTACGAGGCGTTTATTAATAGGCATCTAAGACTCAATTACCTGCCCTTGTTTCAAAGCGCAGCCAATAGGGAATTCAATATTATCAGTCGGACATCTGGGGTCCGTTCAAGATCGTAGCTGCTACTTAAGCTAAATGCTCTCAAATGTCTTTTTTAAAATCGGATATCAGTGCAGGAGACAGGGTCACTTTTACTGGAATCTACCACAAAGATGAAACCCTGGAGCTGTCGAACGTAGCCAGGATGTGGCCATCGTTAAAGTATATTCCGGGGAATTTCCAGTCAATACATATTATTAAGCTATTAGATATAGACTTCGAACGGACCTCCCTGGTAAACAATTACTTAATTTACTCAGTTTGTAAAAATAAAGTACGTATTCGTCATCGATCCAAAGCTTTTAATCGGGAAAAAACCCTCCTTCCGACCCAAATTACGATTTTCAGTTTTAAGATTCCTGTCCCTATAGATCACTCATTATGAAGGAATTGTGTATCTAAATAGGACAATAAAAAACAACAAACAATCGAATCTGTCAAAAATAGTATATTAGTCAACGCAATTATTAGGAATTACGCAACATGTACATATATGGTATAACACAGTTAAATAAATAGTGATTGATGAACGACATAAACACAAAATTATTGTTAATGACAAACATATTTCAAGTGAATATCTAAGTGTGAATGTACATGGAACAAGTCTATGAACCTTTTAGATAATATTGAAGATAATCTATTCGTACGTAATATTTGTCATCATTTGAAAATTAGCAGTTAATAGAAATTTAAACAAAATAAAAAACATTCATTTGGATAATTCTACTCGAAAGGTTCCTGTTATGCGAGTAGTCAAAACGAATCGGTCCACATTCGATTTAATGATGGGTGTACATGCGACAAAACACACTGCCATTTTAAGTTTTATCTGTATATACCACTAAAGTTTCTCATTGAGTATGTGATCTTGTGCTGAAAACGAGTTAAGGTAGGCTTCACCATCTCCAGTAAGTGATACGCCATAATCCTCAAACAGTGATAGAGCGGAAATAAGGCATTTGTCCCAGAGTTCCTCATCATTCTCCGTATCACCGGAAGTGGGCGTTAACACGATTTTGTTTGTTAGTTCTTCATAACCGGATTCCATACTCGTGCTTGAAAGGTTGCTTAAGTTTGATTGGTTTTCACCGTTTAGTTCGGCTTGGTTCTTTTCTACAGTGAATCCCGACTCAGACCCGTTTTGAAAATTGTCACAAGAACGTGTTGGTGACTTGATTGTTAATTCTGTTGCAAACAGTTTTGAAAGGGAACTGTTTGGCAACTTGAAGCCATCTTCTGTCGTCATCCTTTGATCCTCCTCCATCTTCTCATTGCTCTCCTCTTCAAGAATTTCGTCCTCAAAACTCAGTAATTTCGCCAGTATTGATCTATTTTTCGCGCATGCTCTTTTCGGGCGACGTTCCGGATTTCCTGTAGACAAAGTCTTTGATCCAAGTTTGACTTCTAAATTTTCAGGACCTAGTGTGTCTTTGGCCTGGTTTTGGTTTTTCTTTTATGGGAAGGACTCCTTTGGACTTTGGGGCCCACTCCCTTTCGCCTTCTGTCAAACTTTTACCGTTTGAATCATTTTGAGTTGCTGAAGTGCCAGATGTTTCGTTTTTACCGATCGCTGGTTTGAAAACTGAATGTGCAACAGGAATTATTGTATTAGTGGGCCCATTAGGAGATTGAGGAAATTGTAATTCCTTGAGTAATTTGTCAGAGATACTCCCTTGGTCAATTTCATTGCAGTAATCTTTATACTAAATATAAGATATAAAGAATCCAGATTACTATTGAAATATGAAAGGACTTATATAGTCTAACATAACTACTGCTATATATATATAGAGTCGTGCACCGCCATACAGATAAACACTTGTAACAACCATTATTCACAGACCAGAGCTTCATATGAATATTAATGAAAAAGATCCCCAAATTTATAAATGCATTACTAGTATTATAATTCATACTGATATTACAATGTATTTACATTTAATTTGTTCTTCTCTTAACAACCAACCTTTTAACCATGGAATTTTAAGGAAGGGTTACAAAACCGGAATTTCTCAATCCCACAATTCCCGTTTCTAATTTCCTGTGTTAGGGTCTGCAGCGCCGAAAGCCCTGAATCTCAGTGCATTGGTCTCAGCCATGTGCTCTAAATTGCTTTTACATCCCCTAAGCAAATGATTGCCCCCCTTAACAACAGCCTGACAAAGAGGGACGTGAAAAGTGGCGTCGAGCAATTTATACCCTGCAATACGAACAAAATTTGATCTATTCTATGTATGGCTATAAATCTGATCAGCTGATCAGCATATGACACGAATACAAAACTAGATTTGATATTTTCTATTTACGAGACAAAAATAAAACTAGATTTATAATACATTATGTCTTCGAGACAAATACACTCACTAGATTTGATATATTCTGTCTACGTCACAAATATAAAAATTTTGTCTATGACACGAACAGGTAAAAAAAAAAAATTCGATTTAATATACTGTCTGTATAATTGATCTTTCTTGATTCTTTGAATATACAGTGTCACAATGAACAACCAATCTATTGATGATGTTCGTTACAAGAATTTCAGGTTGTCGATGCACCACTCACACACGCCCGCACAAACACAGACAATAGTGACCTTACCTCGCCGGCACCTGATGCTACTTCCTTGGTCCTTTAGACAACGACAACCAAGGGAAACTCGGGATTCTAGTGTTTCCAGCTTATCTTAACTATATGGTCACCTCCCAACACAACAAGTGATGGCGTATCATATAAACCCAATCTACCTTAGTTAAATCGGAACCTCCTGTAAGCTAAAGACAATAATACATATGTTTTTCAACAAAGTAAATGTACGTTAACCATACATACGTGTATATAAAAAAAATACTTATAGGCAGATTCGTGTGAATGTTACATCACGATTTCATAGTATCTGATTTAAGAACTGAAGACAACAATCGCTCCTTCTTGGGCCTTTCCGGCTGGGCTCGGAAAAAAACCAGCACTGGAAGTAATAGTTTTTATAAAAAATGAAGTTGCATTTCATTGATATAAGTATTGGCTAGATAGCCTTGTGATTCTCGTCTGGGGTATTTTTAAGGTATATGACGCTAAATAAAATGATTTCACAGCTTTAAACATAGCTCGACGCACCGCTATGTATATAAGATTTTTTTTTTGAGAAAGACGATTTCTTTATACATTCGTTTATATACTAGTAACGCTTGTCGGAAAGACCCGAGAAGTTGCGATATAGAGGCTGTAAGGGTCATATTGTCATTGCATGATTTCTTTTAAAGAAAACTTAATTTAAAAGCACTGCGAAACAGATATAATTTCTTTTGAAGAAAAATAGCTTTGAAAGCATTGCGGAACAGAGATAATTTTGTGTAATTCTGTGTATAAAGGTGAGGGGTTCCGAGCTCAGTGACTGTATGTGGACGTATCATAGAGAAACCTACCATCTCCAACTCCTGCCGGAGCTTCAGTATGGCTCTCTCTTTCGCCATAGTTAGGTCCTCCAGAAACTGGTACCGGAGTTTACGTCGCAGACGACAGTCCCTGGCGCTCTCGCGGGTCCTCTGCACACGTGACCCCACATCTCCATTGACCTTTCCTTGACCTTTTCCTTTCCCGCCTTTCTTTTCTGTTTTAACTGTAGCTGTTTTTCTCATCGTGTAGTGGGAGAAAGTCTGAAAAATGTTAAAACATAGATAAAATATGATTAATCTCCAATCCGATCTATCAAACGTGTGAGCAAAAGCGTTCGTTCTCTTCATTTAAAGTACTATGAATAATATAATATCTATATTGAAACTTGAAGAGATTGGTCACGCTTTAGGTCAGCATAGATCTATTTTACCTTTTCTAACGTTTACAATGAATCAGCATGCGCGAATCTACAGGGCATGGGGGTCCCCCACCCCTGCAAAATCAAATCTCTTTAAATTAAGGTAAAATTACCACAAATATGCATCGAACCCCCTGGCAAACTCAAATAACCGCCAGATAGTAAAATCAGCTTGAAAAAGAACTTTTATTGTGTAAACAAAACATGGCACGAGCCTTGCAAGCTCTACATGTATCTTGCTTCTAAGTCTATGACTGACACCAAAATTTCGGTTAGTCATGAGAAAATACATTACCATTTATTAAAGCATTACAAACTATCAACATAGAAAAATATCGTGACAATTAATGCCCATTAAGTTTGTCTAAAAACCATCCTTAGGCATCCTACTCCTATTTAGGACATGAAGTCTATACAGTTACAGCGAATTACAGAATACCGGTAGAATTTTCAATAGCTTGTTGGGTTGCTCAATAGGGTATTCAATTTGGTCAGCAAGGTATCACATTAGGTTTAAATCTTGGTCATGTGATTACTCAGGTGTGACAGCGATAAAGTGAGTTAATCTAGTAAACATTTGCACATTTTGGCCTTTTGTTTCTCCCTGTTATCCTAAATTACTGCTATAAAAGTCTGAACTAATTAAGCAGTCACAGCACAAAAATACTCTTAGTGCTATATGTTGCACCAGGAAAAGGGGAACCAAAATGTCTAATGATTTTTTGCAGGAAAAAAATATCTCTGTAATTCTTAAAGTTATGCTTTTCTCTTTTGTTTGTTTCTTCAGAAATTAATGTCTTTTGAATTACATTGTTTGAAAAACAAAATTCAAATTACTCCAAGCAGAATTGATGCTCTATAGAATCCAGTGCTGTCCAGGTGAACATTCTTTTTAAAGATCTATTAATAAAATAGCTAACAATAGGAGAGAGTGTTCTACAGGTTTTCTTTGTGCCAAATGAATTGGTTGGGTGCAAAATAACAATCTACACTTTGGTAACCACAGGACCTAGATTTAAACCTAATGTGATACCTTGCTGACCAAATTGAATACCCTATTGAGCAATCCAACAAGCTATTGAAAACTCTACCGGTATTGTGTAATTCGCTGTAATACCTTAAACTTTCTCGGAATATAACCGTTATAAAAAGATCTATCGAAAAGGCTTAAAATAACCGTAGCTGAAGAGAAGGACATGGAAGCTGCATATTTCTGACGAATTAGCTAAACGCCAATCGTAATCCCAATAAGGAATTGGAAAAGAAAAAGGTGCCATCTTTTTCTGCACAAAAGTCTTGTAAGTTTACATATAACTATTGCAGGGGGAGAGGGTTAATTTTTTTTCGTTATTATTATCTATTTTCAATGTTCAAAGTCTACGCGTGTGCCAATGCTTTAGTTGAGATACATATTCAAAACCCAAGAGCAATGTGCAAACAAGTTATGTTGCACGCTCGATCAACACAGAAATATGGCTAAATATAAAAATAAGAAAAAACCCACGTCAGTAAAAATATGCAAGTGACACTGTAGAAAATAGAAATAAAAAACTGATAAACTTACGGAATGAATATCCTTCGTAGTCGAACGTTTTCCTAAAAATGAAAAATGTTTTGCTAGACTTGCACATTGTAAACACGGGTTCGTCCTTGAGGGCCAGATCCAGCTAGATGAATAAGGGGATTTCCCCAGACCTATTTATCTAGATTGTTCCAGGTGTAAGAGTTGTCGATCTTCGTAAACATTCGGTTTACCGCCGTACAGGGTCGGTCGGACTCTTCCAGGACATTCCGTGAATTGTATGGCACAGGACTTTCCGCCATTTGTAGGATAGAGAAAACTGCTATTGTTCTTCAATATTTTGCCAAAAATTGAAATTATCAACCACTGCATGTTTTGAATTATTGTACCTACAAAAGCGCATTGACATGTGTGAACGTTTCGCAGATCGTAATACTTTCAGATATATAATAAAACAAACAGTGCAACTTCAGCTACATAAACAGGTGGAAACTTCAAAGTCCATAGGATCAAGTCCAACAGAAACACAGAGTGTAGCTTTGAAATTAACTCTCAAATTGAGTTATGTAGAGAACAACCAAGAAAACTTCCTATTCTTTGCGACTAGTTCTCAATCACCAGGTACTATCAATGCATTGTTACGTCATTTTTCGTATTGGCCTATATGTGTCAACAATATGACGTAACAATGCACTTGCGAGGATTAAATACATTAATACGTCATTTTTCGTAATATAGGTGTGTCAATAAAATGACGTAACAATGCACTAGCGAGAAATGATCCTTAGCGAGAAATGGTCGTATTCAGCACACAACGAAGATAAAAAAAAATCGTCCAATTTAGTCCCTTAATTGGCACGCTAATTAGTTCATTATCTTGAGATACCTTATAAATGTTTATGTTTGATTAGCCGAGGTAAGACATTCCGATGAGTCTATGTTGTCCTTGCTCTTACTGTTGATGAAGTTTCGATTGGTCTTGTTATAATAAAAAATATATGTCCAATTATACTCTTTCCCGAGTTTTTGCTTCCACCACTTTTTGCTTGATATTTCAATAATAGTAAATACCTTTGTGCTCAAACTACGTTCATCCACTAATATGAAAAATGTCCAGATTATCTGTTTTGAAACGCCCCCTCTACCGCTTCAGGTTTCAATACACATCCCAAAATTGAAAGTCTACGGAGATTTTGCATTGCATCAGCCATTAATAAGCCCGGATGATAACCTTAAAAAATTGCGCGATGTATTCCGAGTGTATTTCGAATGGAGAAAAGATGTAAACATTTCCCATTATAAATCTCCGTAAGAAATTTGATTTCGTTCCTGTGAAATTTTATGAGTGAAAAGGGATAATTGTTCAATGAAGATATCTTGGATATATTCTCTTTCATCGATTTCAGTTGTATTTCATTCACAGGTATGTGTATTTTTATTAAAAATCATCAAAAAGTGATGGAAGCAATAACTTGGGACAGACTATAGTCGAGTAATTAAACTGTCTACCTTTACATAATCTATATATCATTTGCTTCATTCTTTAAAAGTGAACTAGACGCAAGGCTTTACAAACGGACATGGACCACCACCATAGACCACGGAAGGAGTCACTTTAAATATAATGTTACCTTAAATTTGTGGCGACTGTTTTGCTTTACGTGATAGCTATTTGTTGAACAGTATATAAATGGTGTCCTGAGATAGTGAGAATGAATAAGGAAACTGTTGCCAAAAGTTCCTCCGCTCAACACTTGGATGCTATTTTGACAGTTCAATGAGGAACAGTTGTTATCCATTTTGATTTGATTTGCGTTTTTATATTAAATCTAATTTGCATTCTTTCAGGACAAAATTTTAACAACTTACGAGCCCAGGCTCCGGGATCAAGGAACTTTTTAAAATATAAGTTTGATTTTCGACTTAAGATTAAGATATAGACTAAGCTAAAATTGCGAACTTAAGTTGATCATGAAACAGTCTTAACAAAATAAACATAGCTGGGTAAAATTTATCTTAGTTCTAAAGAAGAAGATGAAAATGTGAACTGTTTACACCGCCACAACATTGGCAACGACATCGGCAACGTAGACAATCTATCTAGTTTTAAAAAAAAATATGAATTTTTACAAAGTATCAGAAACTTACTCTAAATGCTGTAAGAGGTTATAATATGTTATATTTACAATTTTTACATTTTTCAGTGTCTTCGCCTATGATAACACTACGTATCGATTTTATACTAAACAGTCCAAAAATTCAAAGGACGTATAGTTGGGGCGCAAGCGGGCTTTGCTTATTTACATTCAAATATTCACTCGAACAATTGCTGAAAATTATAAAAATAAGGAATCATTCTTTGAATATAATGAGATGATAATTTCGGTCGGGGCGTGATCAAATCTACCATAAAGCAATTCAGGCTTTATTGAATTTCATCACGCCCCGACCAAAATTATCACCTCAAAATACTCAGAGAATAATTTCTTATTCCTTTATTACGTACCCTTGTTACATTCAAATAAATCAGTCTAAAAACAAACCTGTAGGTTAAATTAACGTGATTCCATTCCTTTTAATTTGGTTGGTTCTTGAGTTACTCGTAGGTTTCTGTTTCCCTGGGGACGACAGTATGCATACATCCTTCATCTTCTTTCTAAAATCATTTTATTTTGATATGACATATGCCTACTAGAACATAATAAATATGAATTTATCAATTTTTAAAATAAGATTTACTAGAATTAACATATATTTAATATCATCATGTGTATAAAAAGCATGACTGCATCTTTACTTCCATTGATACAATACATACCATACCCTATATATTCATTCCTAAGGCTTGCTTTTCATCTTGTGCTGAACATCAATGTGTCCACTTTTACCATGTGATGCTTCCCAAAAGGTCACTGACCAGGGTATCATATTCAAGCCTGTAGACAAAATGATGATGAGTGCACACAAAGGAATCTTTCTTGAATCTTAAACCTCTGTATAGGAATAAAGTAGAACCTATAAGAGCACCAAACATATGTCATGCTGTAAATTTGTCGTAATGTCATGTAGTAAATGTGGGATTAAAAACAAAATGTACAACATGACATATTCAAGAGCAACTTATCATAACGGAGGCTTGTTACCATTATTACAATCTATAAAACAAGTTTCCGTTGATCTAACGATTTTAATATTCAAAGCAAAATTATATAGTGTTATAAAAACAATAAGAGAGTAGAAACCTATGGTATACATACATGTATATTTATACATTTTTGATAGCTGAATTAGGTACCCAATTTGTAAGTCGTTCATATAGGATAAAATACTGGAATGCTTCAGGAGTTTAAGTTTAAAATTTTCGAAAAAAAAAATTATGAAATAGAATACATACTCTTAAATCGACACTAGGCCCCTATGTTCATGCACGTAACATCGATGGGTGGGGGGGGGGGGGGGGGCAGACTCATCCAAAAAGACTTGACAGTAAAAAAACAACAACATTTAGTCCAAAACAAATTCTGTAAATTTCACAGATCTATATCTTAATTAACAATATGTTTGTTGCGAAAAAATTTGTAGAAGAAAGGCAAAAGAATTATTCTTTAATTTTGAATTAACATCGTTTGAACCCAAAGGTATTTACAAATGTTGAGTAAGTAAGCAAAATATGAATCGATGATATCTTAGGACAGAGTATAGCTATATAAATACACATCTGCTAACCTTACCCTCAACTTATCAAAGATATTTCAGTCCAGAAAATTATACCATCCGTTTTTCTACTTTATGTTCAACGAACTACATTGTCCAAAATCCAGTACAAAGTCTGTATATCATTTGATCGGATGTTTTAAAATCCATCCAATGATAAGAAAAGGAAAAAATAACTAGCAAAGTACGTCATTCAGTCAGTCACCTCTAGTATCACACACTTTCTCCTTAAATTGTAATATTCACAGAGTAGACTTGAAGGTAACAAACACAATAACCATTTTGAGAAGGATCGAAAGAACCAAATCTTTTCTGCTGTAGCCATTACGTTAAGGTAGATCCTTACTCGAATGATGTCATCATAGTTCTTATACACTGAATTGAACATATACGATTATCTTAACTGGAAAATCATATTGCTATTGAATAGACTCTGTGTTCATAGTACAAAGTATTGCATTAGTAGCAGAGACCACAGGTAACATCCGTCCGGAGTTGGTCAAGTTGAGTAGATCTCTATCTCTCGAATTTGTTTCAATTTGTTAAACACCACTACGTATCACGTTAAACGCCAAATTATGAGGTTGGATAGAGTACGGACTGACCATGATTTTACTGCACTCATGCATGCATAAGAATCTACAAATATCCAAGAACCGAATTCTAAACATACAAATTGAAACAAATCCACTGAAGTTTCTTTCTTTCACAGTATCTTTAAAAGAAATTGATGTGAATGGGGTGCTTTGAATGCCATAATCATTTAATTTGTTTATACCATAGTACTACATTATGGTTGTGAACTTAACGTTTATTTATCTGTGAGATAAATATATTGGCATAGGTTGTAAATCCAACCAATACAAGTTGGCATAATCGTTTTGAGAAGTGGGTGTGTGTGTGTGGGGGGGGGGGGGGGGAGGGAGACTCATCCAAAAATTCTTTACAAACCCCTAAAAAAATGGCAAAAAAATGAAAACAAAAAACTTTTAAAACTATCTTGCACAAAATTTTCAATTTCTCTGGCAATTTCCTTCCTTTTCACTTCAATTTTTTTTAAAATGCTCTAAAAAAGTGTGTGTGTGTGTGTGTGTGTGTGTGTGTGTGTGTGAGGGGGGGGGGGAACTCCATGTTAATTCACTTTTTATATGTAAATGTAACAAAATTGTTTGCTACGAGAAAAAGTGAAGGGGGAGAGGGCAGACCCCTATCCCCCCCTCTCGATGATACGTGGCTGCAATAGACATAATATCAGAAAATAAATCACACAAGGGCATAACAGAATAACCTAGCTGGCCTATAAACACAGCGACACCGATTATAGATACTAGTATTTACTAATGGAAGATAACTCGTGATGAGACGAGGAAACCGACCTATTCCGGATTTCAGTTGTAAACACGAAAATATTTTGTTCTTGTTTGTTCATCGTTGGTCAAGGTCATTCTATTTTCCCCAATTTATTCCCAAAAATAATTGATAAACACAAAGCAGGGTTATTGATAAGAGTTCCAAATCATGACTATGCATATTAAAGTTGGAGTTGTTCAGACGGTTAATTCTGACACACTCGACTGCTTGATTATGTATTTCTAGAGAAGGTAAGGGATCTGGACCAACAAACCCCTCTCCCCTACGGAAATTCAGATTTGTGAAACTAAAAAATAAATTACGCAGAAAATATGGACCCGTGGCTGTATTTTTCCTCAAACCCTTGATTTATCAGCTGGAATATACAACTGATAGCATATACCTTGAAATTCTGAAGGGCTACTCTTCCTTGGAAAAGTTATCTGCTGCTTATATTACATACTAAATAATTTTTTTTTCTAACATCAGATTATAAAATAATTTATACATGTATAAGGATGAAGAACATTCATATGTCGTATGATAATGTATAGCTACTGTACAATAATATTCCTAGCAATGTTTGATGATCTCAAAATCTCTACTGATGTTATACACTCATGACTGCAAATACAACTGAAGGATCAGAGAAGGATTTCCAATGTTAAAAAAATGATATTAATGATAATTCATCCTCTTCATACTCTCCTATGTCTATTAACATGTTTTTGACCGTTGAATTATAATGAATCTCTCTCTCCTCTCCCTTGGGGGGATGGGGGTATTAGGGACAACTCCATATTAATTCACTTTTTATATGTAAATGAAACGGAGGCTTGTTACCATTATTACAATCTATAAAACAAGTTTCCGTTGATCTAACGATTTTAATATTCAAAGCAAAATTATATAGTGTTATAAAAACAATAAGAGAGCAGAAACCTATCGTATACATTCATGTATATTTATACATTTTTTGATAGCTGAATTAGGTACCCAATTTGTAACTCGTTCATATAGGACAAAATACTGTAATTCTTAAAAAGTAAAAGTTTAAAAATTTTCGAAAAAAAGTTATGAAACCCAATTATACGACACATAAAAGACATACAATGAGTAGCAGTGAATAAATTAAAAAGTAACTAAAATATAAAGGCTTTTAAAAAACAACAAAACAACGGTTGGTTGAATATAAATATTGCTGAACTTCAAAATCAATTCAACCAGTGATTTATCCAATAATTTGATAAAAAAGGCAAATATGAACGATAATAAATCGTAACAGACGTAACTTATTTTTTCTTCCGTAGTAATTAGCATCTGAACCCCATGTAGGGACCACCCCGTTTTGACATTTATTTCAATGTAATCATAAATCAACTCTCTATATGGTTAAATTAAAATTAACATAAAACGGACTTGGCCCCTGTTGTCTTAACCAATGCATATAATACTCTTAAATCGACACTAGGCCCCTATTTTCATGCACGTAACATAGATGGGAGGGGGGGGGGGCAGACTCATCCAAAAAAACTTGACAGTAAAAAAAAAAAAAAAAAAATTTAGTCCAAAACAAAACAAATTCTGTAAATTTCAGAGATCTAAATCTTAATTAACAATATGTTTGTTGCGAAAAAAAATTTAGGAGAAGGCAAAAATATTATTTTTTACTTTTGAATTAACATCGTTTGAACCCAAAGGTATTTACAAATGTTGAGTAAGAAAGCAAAATATGAATTGATGATATCTTGGGACAGAGTATAGTTATATAAATACACATCTACTAACCTTACCATCAACTTATCAAAGATATTTCAGTCCAGAAAATTATACCATCCGTTTTTCTACTTTATGTTCAACGAACTACATTGTCCAAAATCCAGTACAAAGTCTGTATATCATTTGATCGGAATGTTTTGAAATACATCAAATGATAAGAAAAGGAAAAATAACTAGCAAAGTACGTCATTCAGTCAGTCACCTCTAGTATCACACACTTTCTCCTTAAATTGTAAAATTCACAGAGTAGACTTGAAGGTAACAAACACAATAACCATTTTGTGAAGGATCGAAAGAACCAAATCTTTTCTGCTGTAGCCATTACGTTAAGGTAGATCCTTACTCGAATGATGTCATCATTGATAGTTCTTATACACTGAATTGAACATATACGATTATCTTAACTGGAAAATCATATTGCTATTGAATAGACTCTGTGTTCATAGTACAAAGTATTGCATTAGTAGCAGAGACCACAGGTAACATCCGTCCGGATTTGGTCAAGTTGAGTAGATCTCTATCTCTCGAATTTGTTTCAATTTGTTAAACACCACTACGTATCACGTTAAACGCCAAATTATGAGGTTGGATAGAGTACGGACTGACCATGATTTTAATGCATTCATGCATGCATAAGAATCTACAAATATCCAAGAACCGAATTCTAAACATACAAATTGAAACAAATCCACTGCAGTTTCTTTCTTTCACAGTATCTTTAAAAGAAATTGATGTGAATGGGGTGCTTTGAATGCCATAATCATTTAATTTGTTTATACCATAGTACTACATTATGGTTGTGAACTTAACGTTTATTTATCTGTGAGATAAATATATTGGCATAGGTTGTAAATCCAACCAATACAAGTTGGCATAATCGTTTTGAGAAGTGGGTGTGTGTGTGGGGGGGAGGGGGGGGGGGGTAGGGAGACTCATCCAAAAATTCTTTACAAGCCCCTAAAAAAAATGGCAAAAAAATGAAAACAAAAAACTTTTAAAATTATCTTGCACAAAGTTTTCAATTTCACTGGCAATTTCCTTCCTTTTCACTTCCATTTTTTTTACATGCTCTAAAAAAGTGTGTGTGTGTGTGTGAGGGGGGGGGGAACTCCATGTTAATTCACTTTTTATATGTAAATGTAACAAAATTGTTTGCTACGAGAAAAAGTGAAGGGGGAGAGGGCAGACCCCTATCCCCCCCCCCTCTCGATGATACGTGGCTGCAATAGACATAATATCAGAAAATAAATCACACAAGGGCATAACAGAATAACCTAGCTGGCCTACAGACTCATACCTAGTTCAGTGTACCTCACTGTTTATTGTAGCTATTTCCTAATGGAAGATAACTCGTGATGAGCCGAGGAAACCGACCTATTCCGGATTTCAGTTGTAAACACGAAAATATTTTGTTCTTGTTTGTTAATCGTTGGTCAAGGTCATTCTATTTTCCCCAATTTATTCCCAAAAATAATTGATAAACACAAAGCAGGGTTATTGATAAGAGTTCCAAATTATGACTATGCATATTAAAGTTGGAGTTGTTCAGACGGTTAATTCTGACACACTCGACTGCTTGATTATGTATTTCTAGAGAAGGTAAGGGGTCTGGACCAACCAACCCCTCTCCCCTACGGAAATTCAGATTTGTGAAACTAAAAAATAAATTACGCAGAAAATATGGACCCGTGGCTGTATTTTTCCTCAAACCCTTGATTTATCAGCTGGAATATACAACTGATAGCATATACTTTGAAATTCTGAAGGGCTACTCTTCCTTTGAAAAGTTATCTGCTGCTTATATTACATACTCAATAAATTTTTTTTCTAACATCAGATTATGAAATAATTTATACATGTATAAGGATGAAGAACATTCATATGTCGTATGATAATGTATAGCTACTGTACAATAATATTCCTAGCAATGTTTGATGATCTCAAAATCTCTACTGATGTTATACACTCATGACTGCAAATACAACTGAAGGATCAGAGAAGGATTTCCAATGTTAAAAAAATGATATTAATGATAATTCATCCTCTTCATACTCTCCTATGTCTATTGACATGTTTTTGACCGTTGAATTATAATGAATCTCTCTCTCCTCTCCCTTGGGGGGATGGGGGTATTAGGGACAGCTCCATATTAATTCACTTTTTATATGTAAATGAACCGGAGGCTTGTTACCATTATTACAATCTATAAAACAAGTTTCCGTTGATCTAACGATTTTAATTTTCAAAGCAAAATTATATAGTGTTATAAAAACAATCAGAGAGCAGAAACCTATCGTATACATACATGTATATTTATACATTTTTTGATAGCTGAATTAGGTACCCAATTTGTAACTCGTTCATATAGGACAAAATACTGTAATTCTTAAAAAGTATAAGTTTAAAAATTTTCGAAAAAAAGTTATGAAACCCAATTATACGACACATAAAAGACATACAATGAGTAGCAGTGAATAAATTAAAAAGTAACTAAAATATAAAGGCTTTTAAAAAACAACAAAACAACGGTTGGTTGAATATAAATATTGCTGAACTTCAAAATCAATTCAACCAGTGATTTATCCAATAATTTGATAAAAAAGGCAAATATGAACGATAATAAATCGTAACAGACGTAACTTATTTTTTCTTCCATGTAATTAGCATCTGAACCCCATGTAGGGACCACCCCGTTTTGACATTTATTTCAATGTAATCATAAATCAACTCTCTATATGGTTAAATTAAAATTAACATAAAACGGACTTGGCCCCTGTTGTCTTAACCAATGCATATAATACTCTTAAATCGACACTAGGCCCCTATTTTCATGCACGTAACATAGATGGGAGGGGGGGGGGGGCAGACTCATCCAAAAAGACTTGACAGTAAAAAAGAAAACAACATTTAGTTCAAAACAAAACAAATTCTGTAAATTTCAGAGATCTAAATCTTAATAAACAATATGTTTGTTGCGAAAAAAAATTTAGGAGAAGGCAAAAATATTATTTTTTACTTTTGAATTAACATCGTTTGAACCCAAAGGTATTTACAAATGTTGAGTAAGAAAGCAAAATATGAATTGATGATATCTTGGGACAGAGTATAGTTATATAAATACACATCTACTAACCTTACCCTCAACTTATCAAAGATATTTCAGTCCAGAAAATTATACCATCCGTTTTTCTACTTTATGTTCAACGAACTACATTGTCCAAAATCCAGTACAAAGTCTGTATATCATTTGATCGGAATGTTTTAAAATACATCAAATGATAAGAAAAGGAAAAAATAACTAGCAAAGTACGTCATTCAGTCAGTCACCTCTAGTACCACACACTTTCTCCTTAAATTTTAAAATTCACAGAGTAGACTTGAAGGTAACAAACACAATAACCATTTTGTGAAGGATCGAAAGAACCAAATCATTTCTGCTGTAGCCATTACGTTAAGGTAGATCCTTACTCGAATGATGTCATCATTGATAGTTCTTATACACTGAATTGAACATATACGATTATCTTAACTGGAAAATCATATTGCTATTGAAGAGACTCTGTGTTCATAGTACAAAGTAATGCATTAGTAGCAGAGACCACAGGTAACATCCGTCCGGAGTTGGTCAAGTTGAGTAGATCTCTATCTCTCGAATTTGTTTCAATTTTGATAAACACAACTACGTATCACGTTGTACGCCAAATTTTGAGGTTGGATAGAGTACGGACTGACCATGATTTTAATGCACTCATAAGAATCTACAAATATCCAAGAACCGAATTCTAAACATACAAATTAAAAAATAAACACAACGAAGTTTCTTTCTTTCACAGTATCTTTAAAAGAAATTGACATGAGTGCTTTGAATGGCATATTGATCATTTAATTTGTTTATGCCAATATACTACATTATGGTTGTGAACTTAACGTTTGTTTATCTGTGATATAGATCTATTGGCATAGGAGTTGTAAATCCAAACAATACAAGCTGACATAATCGTTTTTGAAAGTGTGTGTGTGTTGGGGGGGGGGGGGGGGGCAGAGTCATCCAAAAAATCCTGATGAGCAAAACACAAACATTAAAAAAATTAACAATATGAGTTAAAATGAAAAAAAGAAACTTCTCAAACTGTCTTGTTAATTTTATTTTTTTTTGTTGGGGGGAGGGGGGGTATTAGGGGCAACTCTATGTTTATTCATATTTTATATGTAAATTTAAGGAAATTAAGTGTTTGCTGCGAGAAAAAGTAAAAAGTGGGAGGGCAGACCCATACCCCCCCCCCCCCCCACCGATGATACATGTACGTGCCTGCAATAAATATAATATCAGAAAATAAATTATACAAGGGCATAACAGAATAACCTAGCTGGCCTACCGATTAAAGATATTTACTAATGGAAGATAACTCGTGATGAGACGAGGAAACCGACCTATTCCGGATTTCAGTTGTAAACACGGTAATATTTTGTTCTTGTTTGTTAATCGTTGGTCAAGGCTATTCTATTTTTTCCATTCTATTCCCAAAATAATTGATAAACAGAGAGTAGGGTTCTTGATAAGAGTTTTGTTTTCAAAGACCGCAATCGGCGTTTTGAAACGGTAGCTGCTGCATTATAGGGCAAGGCATCCCACATACCCATATTATGACTATGCATATTAACGTTGGAGTTGTTTAGACGGTTAATTCTGACACACTCGACTGCTTGATTATGTATTTCTAGAGAAGTAAAGGGATCCAAACCAACCAACACCATCTCCCCACTAGCAAATGCAGATTTATCAAACTAACAAACAAATTACGCAGAAAATATTGACCCGTGGCTGTATTTTTCCTCAAACCCTTGATTTATCAGCTGGAAAATACAATTAAAAGCATATACCTTGAAATTTTGAAGGGCTCTTCTTCCTTGGGAAAGTTATTGGCTGCTAAATACATACTAAATAATTTTTTTGCTAACATCAGATTATAAAATGATATTACATGTATAAGGATGAAGAACATTCATATGTCGTATGATACTGTATAGCTATAATAATATTCCTAGCAATTTTTGATGATCCCATTATCTCCACTGATTTTAAACACTCATGACTGCAACTATTGAAGGATCAAAGAAGGATTTCCAATGTTAAAAATATTGATATTTATAATAATTCATCCCCTTAATACTCTCCTACGTCTATTAACATGTTTTTGACCGTTGAATTAATCTCTCTCTCTCTCTCTCTCTCTCTCTCTCTCTCTCTCTCTCTCTCTCTCTCTCTCTCTCTCTCTCTCTCTCTCTCTCTCTTTGTGACACTCACGATTCAGATCTCACGTGACACTAATAGCGTCAAAGACAAAACAAATACATCAGCGAATAGGCGTCATCTTTAAAATCAATGTCTTGTTCTCTCACTTTTTCTGAAGTCGTAGAGTTGTGAAAAGAAAAACTATAGAATCAAAATCTAATCAAGATATAAAGATAACTTCAAATTACTAGCAGACTGATATTATATACTGTGAGAAATTCTCATAACTCAGGAACTTTTTCTTTCATTGAATTACACTGAAGATATAGTACTAGTATTTATGGACTATAAAAGTAAAAATCCTTTAAAACAAATTTATAGGGGAAAACTTTACACCTCAAACTCTGTAAAGCTATATGAATATGAACCATGCTTTAATTTTTAAATGGGAAATATATTTATTAACATTATTATATTGACAACATAATTATTACAGTTAAGGTCAAGATCTAGTTAATGATTTTAGAGTGTCTTTTTGGTGCTAGAACTATAATGACGTCATAATTGATTTGAAGAATCTTTTTTCCGTACTTTACGACTTTAAAGGAATTATGTAGAAAATTAAACAATTTCTTGACATTCTATGCTAAATCATGGGAAAAGTAACCCCAATACTTTTATTCAACTTGACATCATTTTAAAGAGGAGGTCAAGAGTTTGTTTAATTCAGTTTTTGGGGAAACTGTAGGCATTCTAGATATATTTTATAAGTCAAAAATTGAAAAAACTCCGAAATTTCTTCCTTAGTTCCTTCATATTTCATTGAAAATGACAGTTAAAAACATGATTTTCACTGTGTTAAACAAAAATTTTGTTCTCTCCTTTCAAACAAAGCTATTGTTATGAAGCATCCATGAAAGAATCTATATCTTAGTTTAATGAACCTGTAGGCACCTTTCGTTTACTAGATCTTGACCTTAAGATGATATAACAACATACATTCTGATAAATAATGAATCGATTGTATATACAAAATATGTGTACATGTTAACATCTATTTCTTTTTTAATCTTCTCCTCTTGTAGATCAATATATTGTGTATTTACATAAATGTAAAACCATCTTGCTACCCATTGATGACCATTGACCTTTATTTTCAATGAATAAAAATAAATTGTCATTGGTCATCGATGGGCAGCAAGATGGTAATGGTATTGCATTACTTTACTCATGTAAATGTAATTTAATGCACTACTGAAAAAATCTAGTAATGGTAATGGAAATTTAAAGCCCAAATTCATGAAGTAATCATAATGTAATGCATTACTTTACAATGTAATCCACCTGCGTACTGCTAACGATAACAATGTAATATTACTAGTGGTGTGTGTACACAAATCTTCAAACACAGTTATTCTAATTACAATATAACAACTGTGTTGGCAGATAAGTATATGCATGCACTCCTTTTTCATAGTGACGGATTTCTATAGAAATTTCAAAATATGAAGTTGGGGAAAGTGTGTTCGAAAAAATTTCTCATTTTTCAAAAATATATATCCTAAATCACTCTTTGTGATCATAATTCTAGGGAAATATGATATACTTCATAAACAATAAATATGATAATTTAAATGTTGTTTTGTATGCAAGAACAGAACAATGACTTTTCGATAACTTAGAACAGCTCTAGAACTGCGCAGCTGTTGACTCATTTTGAAGATTTAAAAATGAATATGAAGGGGGATCAATGGTGTACTCTTTACAACTTTTTGTTGAGAAAAAGGTTTAATCTCGCATATTAAAGCTGTAATTTTGCCTCAAAATAGTGTGCCCAATTTTTATCAGTCACATTGACGTTTAATTTTCATGGAAAAACAAATGTCAATTCAAAACAATCTGTGTTGAATATGGCAGACATCACCATACCAATCCTAAGTTTTTCATTAAAATATAACTTTAATATACCTCCACAGACACAGACAAATATATATCGTGAGAACTGATTGTTTCTGAGACCAATTTTTCGAATAGGCTTCAATTTAAATAAGCAAGCTTGGACATTTTGCTTAACAAATCGTTTTTGAGTGGACAATGATAACATCCTTTCAATTTTTTTTTCAGATTTTAAAATCTTCAATTTAAGTCTGTAGCTGCGGAATTCCAAGTGATAAAAAGCATTGTTCTGTTCTTGTAAGCATAATGAAACACGTAACAAACAACATGTAGAAAATCATATTCATTGGATTTTTTTTTATCTTTTGACAACATTTTTGGATAGTTTTGCACAGTTCAAGTAATCTTTATATTTCTATTTATAAATGCACACGATGGCTGCACATCTTCCTTAATCATAGCTATATTCATGTAATTCATATGGTAAAAACAATGTACTTATTACAAGATTTATCTTTTATCTAATGAAGAAATTAAAATCATATAATGAATTCAATCAAGACGCACAACTTTTTGTGTATGGAAGCATTTATTTTTACCGAAAAATTGACGGACGCGATATCCGAAACTGTCCTGTGTAGCCTGCCATATTATATATAATGGTATTCATACAAAACTCACCGGACAGAGCGCTTCCATTAGGCCTTGTTGCAGTCGATATCCTTTTTTATAATTCATGTCGAAACCAAATTTTTATATGTCAAAAATCATAGAAAAACCAAGACTAACATCTAAAGATACAAGACTTACCTTCTATTTACTTATTATTCTTAAATTTCTCAGTTTTTGAACAAGTTAAATTTGACACTTTCCATTTACCATAATTTGTTTGCATGTACTTCAACGTCTACAAACTATTTGGGTGTATTCAATGAATAAATGACAATAACAAACTGTCAACCATCTAAAAAAATCCATAAAACGAAACACAAATTAAAAATCAGAGCAACACGGACCTCTAAAAATATAGAGGTAGGATCAGGTGCCATGGAGGAGTAAGCATCCTCTGCTTACCGGAAAGTTTTCAAGTTTGGAATAACTTAACTCCTTGTAAAGCCTAAGTAGCGATATTAACAAGCATTCTGAGAGTATTGCATAAGCAATACACGTCCCCTACCGGTTTGGGTGAGAACAATGCACTGTTATGCAGAATATCGAACCCGAACATTAAAAAACTGGAATATAAAAAATTATTTTTCTCGAAAAATGTCAACCAGACGCTATAAAAGTGTAAATTTGATCTGTAGTTTGACATTTTGAAGCTGTTCAGCAAATTTCATATCATTCCTCAAACGCATAAAGAAAAAAAGTGTGGAAAACTGAAGTGGGACAGACAGACGGACGGACGGACAGACAGACTGGGACTAATAAACAATATCCTAATTTTGTATTTAAAAAACCCATATGGACATTGTTATCATCAAGCGAAATTCAAACAGCAAAAATTTCACTTACTGAATGATTCCTAAATGAAACACTGAAATACTGAATCTGGACATCGTACGTTTAAACAGTCCACTTATACTTCAATCAAAGAGGTAATGAAGTATATTCAATGAGCTTAAATTATAGCAAAAGATAAATAAGAGCGACAACTTTGTGCTGAAAGCCAGTCTACACAAGTTTTGAGTGGTTTTACATGGACAGCTATAAATAGCATACTTCTTCAAAGCAGAAAAAATCGAAATGATGAATAGATTGTCAACTTTTTTAGAATATCGATTCGGTTAACTTACTACCATTTCCATCCCTGTAAATATTACATTAATATACGTGTAAAATGTATTCATTCTCTAACATTTTACAAACACCATCTGGTTTTTTTTCTTTGGTTTGCTTTGAATGTATTTTATTACAATATTTTGATACAAGGGGATAACACTTCTTTTGTCCACATGCTACCGTCTGTACACATTATGAGGAAACATCAGAGTCTTAACACAAAAAATTATCGTCATAAGTTAGGAATTTCCCTGGATCCACGTTTATCTGTTCTTGCTTCTAGATTTCTAGCTACGACTTGTTCTGCATGTTTCAGAATTCATTGGACAGAAATCTAAATCGATCATAAATTGATAAATAATCTGTTTCTGAAAGGTTTTTCTTTATTCTCCTCTATATAAACTTATTGGTCTCCCCAAACTTTTACCATTTTCTCCCCTTCTTACATGTATATCCATTGTACGTTCAATGGCATCTCCTTGCCATTCTTGATGTCACTATTGTTCATGAAGCATTTCGCTTTATTCTAAC
The DNA here is from genome assembly GCF_025612915.1 of Magallana angulata. Lineage (NCBI taxonomy): Eukaryota > Metazoa > Mollusca > Bivalvia > Ostreida > Ostreidae > Magallana > Magallana angulata. The sequence goes on from NC_069119.1 coordinate 4,899,670, forward strand.
TAGACTTTGACCCATTCGTGCACGGGTTGACATTGCATATTTACGAAATAAATACATCGACACACCGTATTGTTGACATTTACATAACCAAGCTTTAAGCCTACAATAATGTTATTAATTTCACTTCACTTTGGTAAGTTTGAATAATATTACTGTGTCTCGGGACAGGCCATCGTCACAGTTAAAATGCCTCCCATATAGGCTTACCCGTAATGTAGGCTTACCCGTAATGTAGCAAAAAATTGCAGAATCGCTCCGAAATTGCATTGAAAATAACAGTTAAATTATTCCTAACAAACCATTTTGAGGCTGTAAATATCTTTCATTTAAAACTTTAATTCATATTAATGAATTCAACACTTTTTCACCAACGTTTTTTACTCGCTTCGGGTTTACATTATACCAAGTTGACATTCGAAACTCTCGGGATTTTTCATATTAAATACACTGAGTTAGAGTTGTCTCCCGTATTTCCTTTGATGAACAGAATATATGACAAATTTTTCAATGAAAATTTACATGTATTTGTAATATCGTTTCTGAGTTTTTTGAGTGCAAATGTGACATTGTGGAAACATAAACTAAAGAGCCTCCCGTGATTTAGCATGAATGTAAAGCGCATGCGCAAAATTGTAAAATCCAAAAATTCCAGACGATTTCCGGATTTTTAAAAGGAATTTTTGTTGATTATCAATTAGCGAAGCTTGATTGAAAAAATATAAAAACAAATTGGTAATCTTCAAGTACAAATGATGTTTAAAATATATAAAACAAAAGACAGTACTCCTCCGATTACTCGGTATTATTAAAGCCCAAAAATTCGAGTCTATTATTTTAATATAGTAGTATAGATAGATGACTACTCCCCAGTCCCGGTCACACCGTTTCTTCTCCTATATGGGCAAAGATTCTATGTGGTCTTATTTGCTTCATCTTTCCAAGTCAAGGGTTTCTGATCTGCACCTCTCCTCACTTGTGGGGACCGGAGTGGACTAAAACACTTGGCTAGCAAAGATGATTTGCTTCGATTTTAAAAAAGTTGACAAAAATCCGCATTTGTAGAACATGTTCATTTTGCCCCACTTTACATCTCAAGTTCGCATTATGTAACATCGCCATTAGGTGAGAATTGCTTTTCATATATAGGTACAAAAAAATCATAAAGTGTATACGCTAATCAACAAAGTCTCGGAGTGTTCGTATAGAAATAGTTATTACCATTCAACATTCTCCCGATTATTTTTAGCAATTGTTGTGATAGTAAGCAAGTTCAAACCTTTTCACTGGACATCTTTGAAGTTTTAAGTCCATAAATATGTGATAAGATCTACTGTCAGATCACTGTGTTGAATCTTACGGTACCAGAATACAGCAAACAAGAATTCGGTATAGTCCATCATTGAGTGATCGAGGTCGCTACGCTGCATTCAGCATTTTGTATAATATAAATATATTACTTGCCGAAGGTCCCATTTATAAACTTGCAATGATTGTTTAACGTTGCGTAATTCTTACCTCTTCCTTGTAACGGAAGATGCAAGTGGGGTAACTCTTGTTGAAAATTAAGAAACCAGATTTTTCTGCTTTTCAAAGTCGAATATCAGGTTAAATCTGGATCTGATTTAAAGACAACTACTTTTCCTTTATTCTGAAAGATGACGAAGAAACTACATAACTTTGAACCTAAGGCGCACATTGTACATACATGTATTGCAAATAGAAACCCACAATTTCTCGACTTTAAACCTAAAGCGCACATTACACATGTACATGTATTACAAACAGAAACCCACAAACCCAAGCACATTCGCAAGGGAGCACGCATGGTTGCATGCGTGCATTAATTAACAGTTCAAATGAAAAAAATAACCAAATAACTTTGACGGGACAAGGATTTTCAAATCAAAAGATGAGCACAATCGCTAAATGAAATAGAATCTTCGCAATCTTAATCAGCAGTAATAAAATTAAGTCGCGAACTGTTGTGCAGATTTGTGAACAGGATCGATAAGCAGTTTTCGTGTTTAAGCCTTCCGGTTTTAACAAGATAGATCTAGTTTTTTTGGAATAAAAATTCGTGACATGTATAGAAGGATCTAAGATATGAAAACAGCACGTTTTATACAATAAATTTTCACAACTTTGAACTGATCTAAAAGCAATTCATGAAATGCTCTTGCAGGCAATTGCAGAGTTCTGAAAGTTAAGTGAAGAACAGTTCTGGTCAACATGATTATAATTCAGCACAATGTGAACCAATCGCACTTATGCCTCATTGCAAACAAGGTGGTACGTGTACATGTAGTTAATTAAACAATGGAAATGCACGTTTTGTTTCAAAAAATGTCCAAAAACAGCAATGTTGCCTTGGGTAGCATTTTTTAAAACAACACAGTGCAAAGTTGCGTCAAACAGTCCCTTGCTTTTTTGTCTTTACAAAAAAAAAGCAAAACTGCAAAAAAACAAAAACAACAAGCATTCTGATAGTATTGCTTAAGCAATACACGTCCCCTACCGGTTTGTAAAAATTTGCGAAAACAATGCACTGTTATGCAGAATATCATTTCTTTGTCATGTTTAAAAGTTTTGAATTTACTGGGTGGGTGTAAATACAAAATTTACAACATGACAACTTGTCATGTTGTAAATTTTGTATTTACACCCACCCAGTAAATTCAAAATTTACAACATGACATCTTACCGTCTCAACAGACCAACCCGATAACGAACCCGATTGTAATAATACAAAAAACCTTGTCGATTAAATTTACAACACAATGCTTGATACTATTTTACAGAACTTAATTGTTTGTTAGAAACAATAAAAGAAATGGTACAAGTAATGCACGATATTATTACTGACAACATACTTTCCTCGTTTATTTGATACAAACCGAGCCCGATAACGAACCCGAACATTAAAAAATTGGAATATAAAAAATTAATTTTCTGAAAAATATGTCATTCAGACGCTACAAAAGTGTAAATTTGATCTGTAGTTTGACATTTTGAAGCTGCTCAGCAAGTTTCATATCACTCGTCCAACGCAAAAAGAAAAAAACAGTGGAAAACTGAAGTGGGACAGACAGACGGACGGACAGACAGACGGACGGATGGACGGACAGACGGACTGACGGACGCAGAGGAAAGCTATAGTCCCCTCCGGTGAAACCGGTAGGGCACTAAAAAGATACAAAAAAAACTACTCTTGGTAGGTAAATCAAGCTACATACCTAAATCTAGTGATTTTACTGGAATGGAAGGAATTAAGCATTTCGGACAAGACACGTTATTTATTTATCATCAAATTCTCAACAGTCGGAGGAAATCTTAGCAATAAAACATAACACCCTTGATATAACAACTTACAAATTACGTATTCACATTGAAGTTCTGTTTTCATAAAAAACAAAAATAACAGCCAATTCAAAACAATGTGACAGACATATCAATACCAACCCAATTTTTTTCCCCAGTTCTATAATTATTAATTAGAATTCTTCTTAGAAGTGGGGTAGGGCTCAACGAATTAATTTTAACATGTACAAATGTTTTTCAATGAAAATAATATGTTTTACGGTGCTACCGTTCTGGCGAGCGCAGCAAGAATTACACATACCTTGCATCATTGTCAACTTATAGTTTTATTTAGGTATCAACGAACGTCAAAGAATTTTTGAGAGAGTATTGTTCTACAATACGTATGCCAAAGGTACTAATTTTAATGGTTATGATACATACAGCGCAACCCCCTACCCAGAGAGAGAGAGAGAGAGAGAGAGAGAGAGAGAGAGAGAGAGAGAGAGAGAGAGAGCGGTGCCTGTTTGTAGTAATTCCCCACTTTTAAATTCAATAGTCTGACTATATGCAATATCTACATAATTTTTTTTTACCTGTTTATTTTTTCATTTTATTCCTTTTTAATTTAGTTCAAAATGTTCTATTGTTTATTTCCTCCCTTCTCATATACTTACCTGCCTACTGTACATGCATGCACAATTAGCTTAAAAATGGATCGATATGACAGTAAAGTATGGCTCTTGCTAGTTTATATATATAAAATCTCGATATTAAAAAATTAAAAACAAATCATATGTAAATGAGGCAGGTATCGCAGTCTATACTGCAATAGCCAATAGCTCTCATTACAGATGTTTGATCCACCTCTAAATTTATCGCGGGAAATATACCGCGAGTGCATTGTGGCGTCATCCATGACTTTGTTCGTCTTTGTTTACGTTTCTCGACTCAATACGAAGGTATGGAAGCATGTAACAAATCTTTTGAGTCTCGCCAAAGCATATGCGGTACTCAAAACGTGTCTTCAAACTTTAAGTCACCGTAAATTACGAGTTAAAAGTCGGCCATTTTTGGCATAGCACCACGGGTGAAAACATTAGAGAGCATTATGGGACGTAGACAAAAAATTTTGTTTGATGAACTGTAGGTTTAGCTCGTTCTTTTTCCCGCGCACACTGGTTCTTAGAGCTCGCTTCGCTAGCCGGCGCTGCGCGCCGGCGAGCTGCGCTCGCTATAACTTTAATGTACCTCCGTAGACAAAGACAATCATGCACCGACTGATAGTTTGTAGACTTTAATAAGCAATCTTAGACCTTTTTCTGATTAAGTTATTGTAGAGTGGACATTGAAGACCTCCATTTCTATGTAGAATTTATTATCTTTTTTTAGGATTTTAAAAGTTTGAATATTAGTCTGAAGCTGCGCAGTTTTAAGTGATTAGTTAATGAAAGCATTGCTCTGTTCTTGCATATGTAATTTACATACAAAACAACATGTATGACCTCCTATCAATTCCTTCTTTTATTTTTCGATAAAAGTTTTGGTCAGTTTAGGCAGATATAAGCCAATTCAAGAAGTGTTCACATTGTTCCTCAAATGTACAGAATGACCACTCTTCAAAAAACGCGATATCTTACTGGTTAGCTTAGAATAAATGTCGCTTAGAGATATAAAGGTCGTAAGTTCGAGAAACGTTGTTTATTTTTATCAAAGTAAAAACAAAATTCAAAATTCAATAAATGGTCAAACTCTGTTACATTAACAATTTATATAACGGTATTTATATTTTGTAGATGGTGTACATTCTTCAGATTTTATTCTAGTATGTCAGGGTCCAATAAAATGATTAAATAAATTTTGTTTATAAAAGAAATGCACAACCCCCTTAAAGACTGCACCTGATTGTAATTGTTTATCATGAGACACGGGGACGCTATCATTTCCCATAATGATACTAGTTTAATGTTGAGGTCAATGAAAATTAAGTTTCTGTTTGTTTATAACAAGTGTTACATGTCTGTAGCCTCAATCATACTGTAAACCTATTGGTCTATATCTGTAGCTAATGAGCTGTCTGGTTTTTATTTACAAATGAGAAAACAATCGAGACAAAAGTCAATTGTTTCTAAAGTCAGTAACTTTTCTAATAAATGATGTCTTGAATCAAGTACACGGAAGGGAAGCATCTTACATTTGCACATTGTTCGCACATTGTAAATATACAAATTTCAGCCTTGAGCGTTGGCGATTTCCGGAATTTATTTTCGCCCATTGACTGCATGGGAAATCTCGAGTTAAAAAAAAAAATATTAAAGTATCATAATAAAAGTGTAAATGAACTGTATAATATATTCTGTAAACATATTAGAATACTAAGGGATCACTTTTAGTCTTTAAAACAATTCAGAACAAAAACATTGTAAAATATCATTAAAAGATAAGAATATACAAATGAAACTTTCAAAAGCGATAGCAGTTTTTTTTTAATAAATTTTTTTTTATTTATTTAGAATAATAATTTCTTTAATAAAATACAGGACTCATATTTCCCCCTAACTATGAATCATTTAGGAAAGTAAGAAATAAGAGAATCCAATACACGATTACTTTAAAAAAAAAATGTATCTTCTATTTGTTCCCTTTCTTACAACAGTACACAAGTCAAAACATTTGTCTCTTCGCTTCACTTATAAATCAATATATTCTGACGCTCATCAAAAACTTACATGACAGTTTCTGCTTACAGTCGATGATTTTTTTGAAATAGGAAAGTATCGTATTCTTATTAACAAAATTGTTAAGAAAAAATTCCGGGTTTTTTGTTTTTTTTTGGGGGGGGGGGTAGTTTTTGTTTGTTTGACACAAAATGATTAGTTACAGAAACTAGAATCTTTTGATTTAAATTTATAATTAACTTGCAAAATAGATACAAATATAATGCACTACATTTGTTCTTCCAGGGTATGTCCTATTTCACAAACAAAAGGAATCATAGAAGAACTCTGAACTTGAACATTATAAAACAATTTTTTTTAAATTATAAAACATTTAAGATGACCAAACAAAAAAAAGTTTAACATGTAAAGGGATCAGATGTAAGATTTTGCATTCAAGAAATTTTTATGATAGTGTACACTCATATACATTATAGTTGAGAATTCGTCTTGCTAATTTTATTTCTGTTTCCCTTTTAAATATTGTATATATTGGTGATGAACACCTCATGAAGATACACAAAAATTTCAAATCAGCTCGCCAAATCATAACTAAAAATAGGTATGGAAAACAAAGTCGGGAAAAAAGTGACCAATTCGTGATAAACACTGTAGTCCCCACCGATTTCATCAGTATTGGACTAACAGAAAATAAAAATGAAATAACAGGACTTCAGTTGTAAACACAATAATGTAAATTGATATATTTCACTCAGTTTATATAGCCTGTTAATGCTAGTTCTGTTGAGGACTGGGTTATCAATGCTACTTGGTTCACCAGACTGGCTTGGCAGTTCAGGTGGTGTGGGACACCTCAATATTGAGACTTAGTTCTTAAAATAAACAAATCACGAATAATTTTACAAATGTTTTCTCTCCAAAAATTGCAACTCAATAACTTCGTAGCGCAATGAGTTAGATCGATAAAGAATCTGTAAGTCATGAGTTCGATTCCCTCTGGGACTTTTTTCATTCCTACATTTTAAAAAATAATTTAAATCTTATCTTTTGGTCAAATATGAAATAAGGAAATTTGAAACTGGTGAAAGTATTTGGATTGTTAATTCACATTAAAAGGGGCAGGGTCACGATTTTGTTAATTTTAATGGTTACAATGCTTCAGTAAGGCATTTTTAATAGGAAACCAAAATTTGAGTGTCATTTGTGGAGTTATAAGCAAGTAACAGAGCTTTTACAATTTTATAATTCTTCGCTATGTAAATAAAGCTTTTGTTTACATTTTTAATGTTTAAGTGGAAATTACAGTTTTAGACCTGAAATGAATATTTTAATCGTCAGAAACTGTTTATTTACGTTTAAAATGAATAAGAAGATAGACAAATCAGCTTAAAAAAGATTTTTTACTGGTATATTGAACCTATATAAACAAAACAGGACACGAGCCTTGTTTACATAACGAAGAATTGTGAGCCCTGTATCTTGCTTAAAACTCATCGACTGGCACCCAAATTTCATATGATCATTAGAAATGCATTTCTAAAGCATTGTAAATAATCAAATCAGAAAAATGAAATTTGACCAAAATCATGACCATGTCCCTTGTATAGCGACAGGTGTCACATATCACCTAACAGGATCATGGGCACGATTTCTTCTCTTTTTTTAATTTTTGCAATGCTTTAGTGAGGTATTTCAAATAGTCAATCAAAATTTGAGTGTCGTCGAGTTATAAGCGAGACACAGAACTCACAATTCTTTGTTATGTAAACGAAGCTCGGATCATGTTTTTGTTAACATTTTGAATGTTGAAAAAAATACAGGTTTAGAGACAAACGCTACAAATTGTGTATTTGTGCTCAAACCATATTTTGCAGCTAGAAAAATCAGCTTGAAAAAGAATTTTTACTGGTATATTGAAACAATGTAAGCAAAAACATGGCATGCACGAGTCCTGTTTTTATTACAGAGAATTGTGAGCTCTGTATTTTGTTAATAACTCTTCCACGGACTTTCAAAGTTTGATTGATAGTAGAAATACATTACTAAAGCATTGTAAACAATAAAAATTGAAAAATCAAAGTACTGAAGTACTGACGGGAGTTGATTTTATCGATTATCATTTATTAGCTTGCATGACAATTAGTTGTATTTGAATTACGCACTTTTTTATAATATGGACTTTTAGACTTTTCTGACAAGAATTTCGAGAAACCCCATATGAATCATGTTGTGTAATTTTTAAAGATGGATTTTAAACTATATATTAGTAATAAAAAAAATTCTAAAAATTGTATGGATCCAAGCACTATTGATATCGAACTCTAGTCTCGTTCAACCAGACGTTCGGTTGTCTCTGTTAATCTCCGACAAGCAAGAGAGCCTCTCTGCTTGTCGGAGATTTACGGAGACAGTCGAGCGTTTGGCTTAGGAATACACGAGACTACAAAAATATCTAACTTGTTCGTATTATATAAAATCCGACTATTTTCAAAGTGTTTATAGATAAGTTTCCTTGAAAAACAATGCTTTAGCATACGTTGCATCGAATTTTTCTATTAATTTCAAGAACTAAGTCTTGTCAGCGGTGGTGATTTGTGCTTAGGTCCAAACACTGTTTCACTTTCGGTTTGCCAGAGTAACGGCATAGGAGAGTTGATTAAAATCAACTCCCAATAAAATTTGGCCAAAATCATGAACTTGTCGGGCCTTTAAGAATTACATCTATTGTAACATAAACACACAAGAATGTATGTAGGTAGTTTTAACTTTTAAATAGAAAAAAAAATAAAAATATGAAAGTGGCAAATCTATAGTAACGATAAAATTTCTTATAATTGCAAAGTAAACTTTCTTAAGCTACAAACTAGGCAATTGTTTTTTATATAATTTTAGAGTCTTAATACGATAGATATTTTAACAGCGGTATCATGTTCTATTAGGTATTTATAACACATACTCTATATTCCGTAAAGGGGTTTTTTTCTGCGTACAAGTGCTGTTTACATTCCCAAATATCTTTTATTGGTAAGTTTTTCAGATGGCCTTGCCTGGAAAATAGTCATCGTCTGATTTCAAAATGAAATCTTTCATCCGATTGCCATGTTTAACTAAAAAAAGAAAGGGCTGAAATGAAAAAACGACAATAACAAACTGTCAACCATCTCAAAATTCCATAAAACGAAATACAAATTAAAAGCAGAGCAACACGGACCTCCAAAAAGATAGAGGTGGGATCATGTACCTAGGAGGAGTGATCATCCTCTGCTGAACGGTCACACCCGCCGTGTGCCCAATGTCAGGACTAATTTCTGGCCATATATGGCATTGACGAACAGATAGTTTTAAAAAACTGCAACCATCAAGTTGAAGCAATTGCATTAGTCTAAAAAGGGAAGGGACTAATATTTTTTCTTCAGTCGTGTGAAGCTCCAAATGATTGTAAATAAGTATGTTAGGGACCACAGCGTACGTTGATTTTAAGATGATCAAATAGACTTAGTAAGAAAAAAGAAAGGTCTTAAAAACCTCTGATATGCAGCTCTTATCTCAACAGTACTTTGTTGTACGTTATAAAAGCGGCAGGTTTTACTCGAAATTCTGATACTTGATATTGGATGCTAGTTTATCTTATATAAGCAAATATGCGGATTTCAGCGACCAACAACTTTCATATCTCAATCTAGAACTCATGAAATGATGTCAGGAACATTTATCAGAAGATGATAAGATTAATCTTCCAAGTACTATGTACAGCCTTTGTATTTTACGCAAAGGATCCTACACGATTATGAAAACTGACGCTAAAATTTACCTGAACAGTGGAAGTACCCTACATAATCATTGTGACTATTTAACATATTAAAAAAGATTAGAAAAACAAAATTGTGACCATGCCCCTTTAAACTCCTTTGAGTTGAAGGATTGATCAATACGAATGATTTTCCCAGAAACGTACATTTTTCTTGTAATTGCGAGAACGGGGTTATTCGGCCTCTATATCTAGTGCTTTACAAGGCATATAAATCGAATGTGGGTCAATGGTATTTGTGTTTGTTTATCCTAGTTTCAGGACGAAAAAACAGGTCGTTCTGCGCTGCGACCTCGTAAATATTTTTATGCAATCCTTGCATTTTGAGCTATAAATAGTTGTTTTTTACTAAAACGCCAGAGACTGCCTAATGTGTTGTCGGAAATATTGTGACAACATTCCATGTTACTCATTGTAATTTACCTCATGTTTTGATTTAAAAAATCTGACAGCTAGCGGTTAAAAAACAAAAGTATTAACAAATTTGTTTATTTAAAAAAAAACAACCCCTCACCCCCCCCCCCCCCCCCCAAAAAAAATAACGACAACAAAAAACCAAAATAATGCAAAAATTAATTGCCCCTATCTCTCTCATATACATAATTATTCAATCTAAAAGGAAACTGTTTACTCTGCTTGGCTACGCCAAGGATGTTCACTGCATTAGAAAAGTTAAAGAAAGAAAAAACCCAGGTGATAATATGCAGTGTATGCATGATTTAATTCATTATAATTTAATTCTGATTGTAACGCCTCATTTGATTGTCTAAACAAAATTTTAATTCATATATATCGTATAAAATAATGTCAGCAAAGATTTGGCTGGAATATATATGTGGACTGCCCCTTCACTTTTTCTTTGGTCCTTTATAGTTCTCGGATGGATGATGATTCTTATTTTCATTTTTCCTTGTCAAGATTGTTTGGATGAGTCTGTCGATGCTGCATGCCTGGTACACACCAAAGGGGGGAGAGGACGACACATACTTGGAAGTAAAAATTTAAGAATTTAGTAAACAGGAAGTAAGGTTGAAAGTGCTTATTCAGGAATGTAAATGTAACACAGTCATGTAGGTCAATGTTATTTTGTTTTTTGCGGTTTATACCTGGTAACAGAGTGTTCTATTTTAGTGACAACAGATTAGTTGCCCGAATTTTTTATGCTTCTTTATAGTTGTGCGGAATGGCTTGACGCTCCAAACAATGTATGACATATGTAAGAGTTAGTGCATACAAATAACTGTTACTATTGAAAATATTATTTAAAAATTTAAAAACGATATGGAATTTATGAGGACTGGTAGCATAAAAAATGTGCAAAGTCACAAATATCAAGACATATATCAAGAAAAAAATTTGGAACTGTCTTTGAAACATGGTCACCAGAGGGTTTGAAATTTTTAATCTGCAGCTCTTAACTTTATAATTCTCTGTTATCATTATATTATACGATTATAAAATTCTCTATTATAAAGCAGAAAGGTGTATATAATTATCTCTAAAATTTTACATAATGCAAGTTGATCTATTGTTACATGATAAAGAGATTTAAGGGGAACATATGTTTAACGTTGTTATGTTTCATATATACATGTAGATATCGAGAACATTTTTATAGCTTTCGTGAACAACAGTAGTATGCGTTAAATAATGCTATCAGCAACTATTTCAACATTGCCACATACCTGAACCATCCTTGAAAGAGTTGCAGAGAAGTTTCTTTAAACCTTAATTAGTTAACTAAATGGACATTTCAAAAACCCTAGCTTTGTTATTAATTAGAAGTGTTTATAATCGTATCATATGTTTTTCGTGTAACACGATTAAGGGATTATTCAAAATTTCAAACCTTTATTACTAAAGATACGATATTTTTTACTGGGCGTCTTAATCAAACACAAATGCGGGTTAGGATTTACGGAAGAAGAAAAAAAAACCATCGTTCTGTTCTGTGACCTTGTCAATATTTCTGAGCTAAAAATAGTTGTTTTTCCCATCTGAATACTGCAGGCTGCCTGGCGTTAAATCATTTAAAACTTAATTTGCATACAACATATTGTTATGACAGCATTCCATCGTACTTATTGTCCAATAAATTACCTGAAGCAGCCCGGCATGTACACTAGTACTGATTGTTCATTAAAACCTATCAGACAGCGGTTAAAAACCACTATAGTCTTAATTATTTGTTGTTGTTTTTCATTTGAATAAACCTCTCTCTCTCTCTCTCTCTCTCTCTCTCTCTCTCTCTCTCTCTCTCTCTCTCTCTCTCTCTCTGCTTTCCATTTCTTTCCTTATATGATTTCCCTTAGAGACCTTCAATCTTTTATTGCTTGTTATGATTCCTTCTTGGAATTTAAAATTCACCATGTAGATGATTTTCCATTTCTCTATGTTTATGATTCTTCTTCAAATTCTGCAATCACTCTTTGGAAATGATTTTACCTCAATCCCTAGCTCTTATTTGTATCTCTCAATATGATATCACTTCGAGACTTTAAATCCTTATATGTTTGTTTTATTTACATCAAAACTTTCATTTTTCATGCTTATGATCTCTCTTTAAAACTTTCAATCTTATGATCCTCAATCTTATGATCCTTCCCAAACACCTTCAATATCGCAATGTGTTTTGCATTAATTTACGATCCCTCTACAAAAGCCTTAATTTTCTTCACATTTATTACTAAAAGCATTAAATTATCTTTCCAAATTGTTAGTTCTTTGTGTGTGATCAAAACATATATCTTTTCAAATATTTATGTTTCATCTTGAAATATTCCTTATTTATCTATGAAACATTCAAATGCTTCCATCTTTCCATGCTATGATCCCTCGAAAAACTCTTTAATATTTCTCAAAAATCCCTCACTAAAACCACAAAACCCTCGATTTATTTTCTTAATTATCACTCTGAATGATCTCCATACATCCAATTATCTACCTCTACGAAGTCCTTCCATTTCTTCAGATCCCTTCTTTTCTTGATCCCCATATTGACATCAGAAAAAGTTAACTCTAAGTGGCACTTTGTTCTGAACGCGATAAATATGTAACCATCTTTCCTCTAAGCAAGAAACGTTGGACTTAGCCATGTCCCTTGGGTTTGACAATGTGGTGGCATCATCTTCTATCTAAGCCGCCGAAAATGCTTCCCACGCCAAAGTCGTAGAGGTTCACATTTTAGGTCCATTGTCGGCCTAGCAAATTTTGATTTGTACCTGAAAATGGTTTTGTTTCGGGACTGTACTATGATAAAGTAAGGCGGTAAAAACTCATTTCCTACAATTATAAAGCTCCTTATTGAGGAAAGACAACTCTTAAAAGCATACAAAATCGTGTAGGGCAATCTTTTTCTATCTCTCGGATCAGTCTATTACTTGGACCTTGTTAAAAATATTTTGTGAACATTTTGCCAATTCTAGTTGCCGTTACTTATCACAATAAATTCCGCCGTTAGGCGTAGCTTATGACGAGCAAGGTGGGTGAGAATACTCACTTAGAATTATCTTTGTGCCTCTTTGTTACCAAAAATAAATTTTATATTATTTATTTACGTATGTTTTTCAATGTGTTCTTTTAATACTGATACCTATAGTTTTTATTTTGGCGTAGAATATTTTGTATTCACCTTAGATAATGTCTTGATTGGTGATTTTATTTTCGTCGTGTGTCATGCCTATGGAATTAAAAGTCATTAGTCAATTTGGTTTTATTTTATTTTTTAGATCATTCATTCCTATATTTAATTTATCAGTATGCTGACTTGGCAAATTTATAAAAGAGTATCGTTCAGCAAGTGTTTACAATGCTTTCAATGCATCCAAACGATGAAGTTCATTTCTTGATTATGGATGTTTTAAAATATTTACAAGATGAAATGACATTTAAGGGAGCTGGATAATCGATGGCATTTTTAGAATAAATTGGGTTTTTTTTAGGTGGAAATCGTTGTATAAAGATGTAGTAAATGTTCAAATTTGAAAGCCAGAATATTTGGATTTTGCTTGAACTAAATTATAACTCATGACTAAAGTTCTTGTATAAAAGAATCAAAGTAGATGTCGTGGGTAGATTGTTGACCATTAGCCTCCAAAATGATTAAATAATGCATATAATAAATATATTCGGGACGTTTTTCATTTTTCATTCAAGTTTGTTTTTTCTTAAATTTAGGTCTAAACAAATCCCAAGGTTACATACTTTACATCTAGTAATTAAATGAGTATTTGTTTATCCATGTTTGCTGCATATAGTACCTTATAGAGGTGGAGGTATAGGCGATGACGTAATTATTAGGGCCACCTAGAGGGTATTTTTAGAAAAGGTAGCAATATAGAGGTCGTGTTCTCATTGGTGGACTGTATATAGAGGTGATGACGTAGTTACTATTGAGGCCCTATAGAGGGGGACTTTTTAGAGCAGTAAATTTATAGAGGTCGTGTTCTCATTGGAGGATTGAATATAGAGGTGATGGCATAGCTATTTATAGAAAAGGTTCTGTACAGAGCTTGTTCGTCACCATTATATTTAGAAAGGTATCATTATAGAGTTCGCATAGAAACATATTCATTATAGAGTTAATTACTATACCAGATAATGAGCATGCGCAAAAAAAAATGATTTTTAGTTATTCATTTATGTAAAAACAATCATTTCATTATGGATTGTCGAGGAGTACAGTACAAATGGAAAATTATAGCTTGGAGTGCATTGAAAAAAGACGAGAAAAATCCCAAAACGTGGACATTGAATGAGAGTCGTTGGTTTGACAATAAGACAGCTTGTATAAAAGATTTTAGAGAAGTGACCCGAAACGGTTACGATTTTGCAGACAGCTGGGGAACTAAAGAAATTTTATTAAAACGTAGAGTTATGCCCCAGTGAGCGCCTGATATGAAACACGATGAATGCAAGACAGACAAAGTTATCAATGAAAAAAGTTCAGTTTAACGATAACGTTCACACTCTGTTAGTTCCATACGAAGATAGGAAAGGTGAATGGATGAATTATGCCATTGATAGAGCCCATTTTAGGAGAAGAATTCAACAGACAGAGATGATTTTGTTGCCTATATTGAATAAGAAAATAAAATTATTGGAGTGTTACCAAGCATAGCCCAGGTGAAAAAAAAATGCAAATGGAGAGATTTTTTTATTTAAAAGTGCTGATATTGCACAACATGTTGAAAACAAAATATTGTTTAACATGGTGAAAGTAGATATTGCACAACGATGGTGAAAGCATATAAAAAAATGATTTTGCAGAAAAACAGTATGTAAGGGGGCTAAATTAAGTATATGATATAATTTTTAACAAAGGAAAAAATGTTATATTACATTGTGTTATGAAAAGTCACCAGAATCAGATGGGTTTTTTGCAATGTCCACGTTGCAATCCAAATGACTTTATTAACTATTAGTTTGTGAAAACAAAAAACATTTCATTGTGTTCAAAGTACCCTTCGTGTTCAGTGATAGATTTATGTAATTATATTTGTTACTTATGTATGTAATATGCTATAAGTTTTTTTTATACATGTAAAGTTAATGAAAGAAATATTCTATTAGATCATGTACAAAACTTCTTTTTTGTATCATTATGATGGTATTGCTATCTTAATCATACATGTTGTACTATAATAAAAAAATGTTTTACCATGGATTATTTTTATAATTTTTTTAAAATATTATGTGAATTTAAAAATAGACGTTAAACTGTGTTTGGTTCATAAATCAAGATGGTGCTGACTGAGGAACAACGACGGTACTTGGAAAACATATGGACTGACGTGAAACATGCTGCCTCTTTTGCAGGCCCTTACAAATTGTATCAAATTGTGAAAAAAGAAGGGAAACACAAAATTGGTTTAAAGGGTATAAGAGACTTTTTGTCAAATTTAGAACCGTATTCACTTCAAAAGAGAGTTCAGAGAAAGTTTCCTAGACGTCACGTTTTAACCGATTCTATAGACACCATATGGGATGGTGATTTACAAGATGTGCGTAACATATCCAAGGAAAATGAAGGCGTACAGTATATTATGGTTTTGCAAGACATATTTTCAAGATATATATTTACAGCTCCTTTGAAACAAAAAACGGCGTCGTATGTAATAGAAGCTTTAAAAGGGATTTTTGCTAATGGAAGAAAACCCAAAGTATTTAGAACCGATAAAGGAAGTGAATTTAAAAATCGGTGGGTGTCCTCTTTTTTGGAAAAAGAAGGCGTACACCAAACTTTTACGGAAAATGAAACAAAAAGTAATTTTGCAGAAAGGAGCATTCAAAATTTGGAAAACAGATTGCAGCGCATGTTTACTCATAATCAATCTTACGAATTTTTGAGTAAGCTACAGGCAGTTACTGATAGCATTAATAACACTCCTTCCCGTCCTTTAGGGGGAATTACTCCTGCATCTGTGACTAAAGAGAATGAAGAGGAGGTTCGTTATAGAGCTTATTTACAAAGGAACAAAAGGCCCGGTGTTGTGTTAAAAAAAATTAAAAACTCTAAAATAGCAGAAAAAAAGAAACCTTATAAATTCAAAGTAGGTGATAAAGTTAGAATATCTCATTTGCGACGAACATTTCAGAGAGAATACGACCAAAAATGGACGGGAGAAATTTTTAAGGTTAGTCGGAGATACCGAAGTCAGGGTTTGCCCGTCTACAAATTAAAAGACTTTGCTGAAGAGCCTATAACTGGTACTTTTTATTCACAGGAACTTCAGAAAGTACGCACAAGTGACAATTCTATCTGGAAAATCGATAAGATTTTAAAAGAAAGAAAAAGAAAAGGAACGGTAGAGATCCTGGTGTCTTGGCATCAATGGCCTGCTAAATTTAACTCTTGGATAAAGAAATCTGACATGCAAAATGTTTAAATAGGAAGGCTGCTTTTTTGTACGTCATTATCTCCAAAAATGAGCATCAGATTGGTTCTAAGATCTACTGATAGTCAACAGATTTATATCGGTAACACTCCTTACGACTTTTTTGTTCATTTACCCAAACCACTGTACCTACAGGGGCACTGGACAGTTTCACTTTTGGAATTCAATTTGTCCACAACATCCACTCAACCAGAATTGTACGTTTGTAGTAATTTATGTCAGGATTCTATAGTGGGGGACAGAGAACTACCTCTCTTGAGATTAGTGAACTGTAAAAAATCGGGAAACATCATTTATAATTACCCATACGAAGTACCTTTGCGATTGGGTGAATTGCAAGACGTGAGAGTGTATATAAGAGACGTCAATAATCAACCCGCTTCATTTTTGAAAGGTATAACTACCGTTACCATACTCTTGAAAAAACGCTTGTTTGAAATACAATGATGGGTTCAACCTACGTATCAGACCCACGTGTGTGGAAAACATTTTATCAAAGGATGTTTGATGGACATTTTCGACCTGGTAAATACAGAGGCAAACAGACAGGAGGGGGATTAGGAGGTATGTTTTCCAAAAAACCTTACATGATATCGGTCAACCCACACATGTTCTCTAAGGAGAGTACAGATCAAGTAGTGGGGAAACAAGTGACACCTATGGCGGCCGTAGAAGAGAGAGCCAAAGCGGAAATAAAAGAGGCCATCAAAGAAAATATTCCTCACGTACCAGAGAAGACTATAAAAACACAGATAAGACAACGTACCGTCAAATCCAAACCAACACTCAAAAAGAAAACACCTCAGAAAGGACTGAAGAGAAAACGAGACACAGGAGACAGTATTTTTAGCGGAGCTGAGAAAAAAGTCAAACATCAATAAGAATGGCTTTTTTAAGTGACAAAATAACAGACATTGGACTTCCAGCAGAATTGGCTCTATTTACCGTTCCACCCAATCAAGTAGCTGTGGATAAAATTTATTTTAGTGAATGCAGACCTGTAAGTTCCTTCGATACGGAGGACGCTCCGATCGAGATATCGGTGCCTGGGCAGGGTAACGAGTACATAGACTTAAGAAGAAGCCGCCTGTACGTAAAATGTAAGATTGTTAAAACCGACGGTGCAGCCTTGGCATCACAGGAAAAAACGGGGATCATTAATTTGCCACTGCAAACCATGTGGTCTCAGATAGACACTTATATGAACGGAAAACTTGTGTCCCTCAATACTAGCTACTATGCTTGGAAAGCCTACCTAAAACTTCTCCTTTCGAGCGGTAGTGATGTCTCTCAATCCCAGTTACAGTCCCAACTGTACTATCCAGACGACGACGACATGGACAATCCGGACGCATACGGAGGCAACAATGGGGGCCTTAACAATCGCTATGCATTTACTCAAAACAGCCAAATATTCGATTTAGAAGGTCCATTGTACGAAGATATATTTAGAATTGATAAATACTTGATCAATGGGGTGGATTTACACTTGAAACTGTTTAGAAACCCCGCTGCCTTTGTCTTGATGAGCAAAGAAGCCTCCCCTAGCTACAAGTTGCAGTTGCTAGACGTGTCCTTTAAAGCATGCATGATTAAGGTGGACAGTGGAATTTTGATCAACCATGCTGAAATCTTGAAAGACAAGACGGCTAAATACCCCCTGACTAGAACCGAAGTAAAAATGAGCACCTGTACTCAAGGTTCTGGATCGTTTATCTGGCAGAACGTTTGGTCTAACACCTTACCGACCAAAGCCGCATTCTGTTTCATATCTCAAAAAGCTGTCAATGGTCATTACGAGAAGAACCCATTCAACTTCCAGAACCTTGTGGAAGAGATTGCACTTTACGTGAACGGGGAAAGCATGCCTACCCGCCCCATGAAAATCGACGTAGGAACTAATCAAAATTACGTCACACTCTTTGTCAATTTATTTGAAACGGCAGAAAAATGGAACAAAGATGCAGGATTGGAAATAACAAGAAGTCAGTTTGGCAAAGGATATACCATATACACTTTTAGCCTGGCCCCTAGTGACCTAGGTGAAGAGTATATAAACCTGGTGAGACAAGGAAACGTTCGACTCGAAGTCAAATTTGCTGCCAATACAACGGAAACCTTGAACTGTCTGGCCTACGCAGAATTTCCGGCCCTCTTGGAAGTGGACCAATCACGGGACATCAAATACACTAAAGTATGAATTCATCCGACATCCTATGCATTGTTAAGGGACATAAACTGCTTAGGAACTTTGTCAGAGGCGTATTTTCACCAGATACCTTACCACAAAGCGTCCACGTTTACCCTTCGGCCTACGTTTGTAATACGGATCCTTCACATCTCCCGGGGACCCACTGGATTGTTATCTGGATAGATGGCTTTCGAAAAGCGGAATTTTTTGACAGTTTTGGTCGACTACCTGACCATTACGATGTACGAATCAAAAAATTTTTAAATCATAATTCGGAAAAAATGATTTGTAATGAAATTCAAATTCAGAAAAAAAATGCCTTGACATGTGGTTATCATGTACTATTTTATTTACTGATGAAATGTCAAAATTATACAATGAATGACATTGTACATATTCTTAAAATGCAGGATAATCCTGATGTTTTTGTGTATCGAACTATATCTCAACAAATGGACTGCATCTAACCTTTGTACTTACCATATATATGCATACGCTTTGTGAATAAAAATTGATGTAATTTTTTTTATTCTATAAAAATAGTATGTATTCTAACAATAAAATCAGTCTTAACTGAGGAATTAATGAACATGGAAGCTTGGTGGAAAGAGAGATCACTTTTACCCTTTCATTCACCCGCCACAGCTATGATCGTGGGACCCACTATGAGTGGTAAAACTTCTCTTATTTACGAAATATTAAAACATGCCGATGGTATGTTTCAAACGCCACCCGAGCGAATAGTAATTGCATATACCGAATATCAACCTTTGTTCGAAGAAATGGAGAAAAACATCGATAGATTGGTTTTACATCAAGGGCTACCTTCTAAGGAACAGATCGAAGATTGGAGTGAGGGTGTACAACACATTGTTTTGGTGCTAGACGATATGATGATGCAAGTTGCCAAGAGCGAGGAATCTCTCAATTTATTTTGCGTGACGGCACACCATCGTCGAATCAGTGTGTTCATGTTGGCCCAGAATCTATACATGCCCGGAAAGTTTGCCAGAACTATATCTTTAAATTGTCATTATGTCATTCTTTTTCGTAATGTACGCGATTCTAGACAGGTGCTTACTTTTGGATCTCAAGTATTTCCTTTAAAGTTAAAATATTTCAAGGAGGCTTACGACAAGGCCACATCCAGACCGTTTGGATATCTAGTTGTGGACATGAGTCCCAGTACTGAGGACAGTTATAGATTGCGCACGCGCATCTTACCTAACGAAGATACCATTGTCTATCTACCGAAATAAAATCCTTTTCTTTCTTATTTTTAACTATTTTATCGTTATGAACCGAACAGTTAAAACGCATCTGTCCTTTCTGGATCTGTTATACACTACGAGCACGAAACAGCGACGAGCACTGTTGTCGACCATGACACCCTCTCAAATGCAGACTTTGTGTGAGGTGATGTTTAACGTTTACAAGGGGACCATTCCGGTCTCTAAGCAGTACATAAAAACTCTGTATCCGTACAAAAATGTCATAAGTACCCTTGTGAGCAGAACAGTGAACAAGTCTCAACGTAAAAAGCTTTTGTTAAAGCATCAGAGCATCATACCTCGTCTGATCAAACCTGCACTACATCTTTTTCAAAATGGCTCAAGAACTAATACTCGTTCCAAAAGAAAAATACCAAAAACTGATTCAACGGGAGGATCATCCCCCGAAGAGTATAGAGACAATCTTGGAGACGGAGAAGGACGCACTCACTGACAAAGATATTCCCACTCAGATGCACGTTCTCGATATCTTGGAACACGTTATTCCAATTAAATATCAAAATAAAGCCAAAGGATTTCTTAAATTCTTATCTCAGTACGGCGGTGACGTATTGTCTTGGAAAGACAATGGAAATTTAATTTACAAAGACAGCGTCATCGAAGGCTCGCATATCACCGATTTGCTGAAACATGCGCTGACCCCTTATTCAAAAGGAACTCCTACCGGATATCGACAATTTTATCAAGCATTGATGGACATTCAAACTCCAACATCTTTCATCCACAATAAGGAAATGATGAAACGTTCCGAAGAACAGACCGGTAGTGGATATGTGGTTAAAAAACAAACAAACGGAGCGCCTCCTAACTATCAACCTCCAAAGAAAAAAACAGTGACTAAAACAAACATAAAGTGGCTCAAGTTTTAACAAAGCGTGTACATTAAAAGTTGATAAACCAGACCAATATATTTATCTATTTTCATGTTCTACAACCTTTATCTTTTTTCATGTCCAACAACCTAATATATGAAATGTGTATGAAAATAATTCATTACTGAAAGAAAAGAATAACACTTATAAATTTTACTTTTTCTTTATTAAAGGCCAATGTAGAAAAAAACTAGTGTGAAAAAAAAATCATCGTTTATATATACAATTCCAAAAACGCCATTTGAAACAATAAAATATACATGTTTTTATGTCATTAATGATATTTCAAGCAAAATATTTATATGAAAACTTTAAAAACTAATGAAAAAAGATGACTTTTTATTTTAAAAAAAAACAACAACAAAAATACATTATTATACATCTGTAAGATAAAAATAACTATTTTTTCAATACACTTGAGTAAAAAAAACTAAAGACATTAAATAAAGTTTATTTTAAAAATCTTTCAACTGAAATTTATTGAATGTATTTATCAAAATTTTTTTTTTTAGTTCATAGAAAATTTTCCATAATGTAGAGACTTATTTTGATCTTTTTACTTACTTAAAAGTATTTTTATGTCATTAATGATATTTCAAGCAAAGTATTTATATGAAACCTTTAAAAAGTAATGAAAAAAGATGATTTTGTATTTAAAAAAACAACAACAAAAATACTATTCTTAACCGAAAAATATCTATGCACCTATTATACCGTCACATTATTGTAAACCCTCCAAAAACTTTCTTATAAATAATTTTTTTTAGCAAAATGTACATCGTTAAATAATTGTTCTTAATTATTTTTTTAATCTATCAAAGTAAAAGGTTACACTTTCATATCGATGTAACAGAAAAACATCTTTTCGAAAAAGTTCGTAAATTGTTTAAAAATATTTTTTAGTCTACACTCACTTTTTATATTCTTCCATCCTCTCTTGAAAAAAAGAGTCAAAGTAAACTTTATATATCAAATCAATACGCGTCAGATTTTACAGTCGAAAAGTTTCACTAAAATAAACATTTTTTTTTATCTAAGTTCAGTTGACCTTTAATAACTTAATTTAATATCGGTAAAAAAAAAAATATTTTTCTGTTGAACTCTTTTCCTAAAATGGGTTCTATCAATGGCATAATTCATCCATTCACCTTTCCTATCTTCGTGTTTCATATCAGGCGCTCACTGGGTCATAACTCTACGTTTTAATGAAATTTCTTTCGTTCCCCAGCTGTCAGCAAAATCGTAACCGTTTCGGGTCACTTCTCTAAAATCTTTAATACAAACTTTCTTATTGTCAAACCAACGATTCTCATTCAAGTCAACGTTTTGGGGTGTTTCTCATCCTTTTTTTTTATTGCATTCTATGCTATCATTTGTACTGCACTTTTTAACAATCCATAATGAAAAGAGATTACGAAAGTTAAAAAGTGTCTTTTAAATACACACTTCTTTCTTATAACTTAATAAAAATTTTAAAAAGTCAATAAAGATAAATTTATTTTAAAAAACTTAAAATAGTTAAATAACAAAGTTATTGAACACTTGAAGTGTTTTTTGAACACAATGACTATCTGTTTTTTCACATTCTGATATGCCATCCAGCCTTTCAGATTTCACATCGTAAACATTGCAAAAAGCCCGTTTGATTCTGATGACTTTCGCAATCCTCGCAGAACTTTTGATTTAGTCTTAAAGTAGATCTCAAATCTTTTCAACATCAGGAATACGTTTTTTCAAATTCCCACTTCTTGAACGTAATAGAGGATCCATATAGGGCCAGACAAAGGACTGGCGGTGGTGGTGGTGCCACCCTCCTGGGCGCTCTTTTGGGGACTAGTGGTGGCGGTGGGTGCCTTTGGTGGTGCTAGCGGCGGCGGTAGTGTCACCCTCCTGGGTGCCCCTTGGTGGGACTGGCGGTGGCGGTAGGTGGGTGCCTTTGGTGGGACTGGCAGCGGCGGCGGTAGTGTCACCCTCCTGGGTGCCCCTTGGTGGGACTGGCGGCGGCGGCGGTAGTGTCACCCTCCTGGGTGCCCTTGGTGGGACTGGCGGTGGCGGTAGGTGGGTGCCTTTGGTGGGACTGGCGGCGGCGGCGGTAGTGCCACCCTCTTGGGTCTCCTTAGCGGGAACAATAACATTGACCCTCATAAAAAAACTCAGATTTATATGTAACAGTCAAAATGTTTCATTCACTAATTTAAAAAACCAAACAGTACATCGTCTAAGTTCACTTGCCCTTTGATAACTTTGTTATCTTATTCATAATCGGTAACAATATCATTTCTGTCTGTTGAATTCTTCTCCTAAAATGAGCTCTATCGATGGTATATTTCATCCATTCACCTTTCCTATCTTCGTATGGAACTAACAGAGTGTGGACCTTATTGTCAAACTGAACTTTTTTCATTGATAACTTTGTCTGTCTTGCATTCATCGTGTTTCATATCAGGCGTTCACTGGGGCATAACTCTACGTTTTAATAAAATATCTTTAGTTCCCCAGCTGTCAGCAAAATCGTAGCCGTTTCGGGTCACTTCTCTAAAATCTTTAATACAAACTTTCTTATTGTCAAACCAACGACTCTCATTCAATGTCCACGTTTTGGGATTTTTCTCATCTTTTTTCAATGCACTCCAAAACACTCTATAAATTTACTGTTCTAAAAAGTACCCCTCTATATGGCCTCAATAGTAACTTCGTCACCACCTCTATATTCAATCCTCCAATGAAAACACGACCTCTATATTGCTACCTTTTCTAAAAATAGTGATGAAAAATCACCTCTATAATACAACCACTCTAAAACAGCCAATCAGAAACGACCTCTATATTGCTACCTTTTCTAAAAAAACCCTTTGGAGACCCTAATAATTACGTCATCACCTATACCTCCACCTCTATAAGGTACTATATGCAGCACATGTTCACGGAAGAAAAATAGTCCTGCTCTGTGGCCTTGTCGATATTTCAGTGTATCTCCTGGCAAAATTGATCTAAAAATAGTTGTTTTTTACCTGAATACTGCAGGCTGTCTGATGTATTGTCGGAAGTGTTAAATCATACAAAACTTAATTTGCATTTAATATATTGTTGCGACAGCATTCCATCATACTCACTGCCAAACAATTTACCTGAAGCAGCTCGGCATATTCACTGGTTGTAAAACCTGGCAGCCAACGGTTAAAAACAAAACTATTCAGAAAAACACTTTTAATTATTTGTTTGTTTATTTTCAAGATAAAAAAAACAAAACCTCGAATAATTGTCCGCTTTTTTTTTCTTATACTTTTCTTCTTTTACAAAAAATCTCTCACAAAAAATATATATCTTATGTTTATGGCTACAACTAAAAAATATACTGTATTATAAAAGTAACAGATAGAACTACGATTTAACAGATAATAATATGATTTTGCAAATGATATCATGATTTAATGTTCTTTATCTCACTTTACAAAACTGTAGTCTCAATATATACAAAGTTATCAAGATATATAAAGGTGTACTCTATAATGCTTTATCAAATACAAAAGAACATGAATCTTACAAAGTTTGTTTGGTATGATTACATTGAAAATTGATATTATGAAAAGGCTTATCATGAACTCATTACTCCAAACTCTATTTTGCTTTATCAGAAACAAAAGCTTGAATCTTATAAAGTCTGTATGGCATATTTTTAATTAAACATTTGCACTTATGAAAAGATTCTAAAAAGAAAGAAAAGAAAATACAATTTATGCTAAGCACATCAAAACTTTATATTTCATTGTCGTTTTAACAGAAAATCTCTTTTTAATTTTCACTTCTGTTTCTGTCACTCCAGTGAATGTCTTGATTTATGGTGTCTTTTTTCCGATTTTAAAGGGGCATGGCACGAGTTTGGTCAAACATTATTTTTCCGATCTAAATGTTTACAATGCTTCACTAAGGCATTTCAAATAGACCACCAACATTTGAGTGTAATTCGTGAAGTTATAAGCGAGTTACAGAGCCTACAATTCTTTGCCATGTAAATCTTTTGTTTACATTTTGAATATTGAAGTAAAAATTCTAGTTTTGGACCTAAAATAAATGTGTTAAACGATAGACAGACAAATCAGCTTTAAAAAGATTTTTTATTGGTAAATTGAACCTATGTAAACAAAAACTGGGCACGAGCCTTGTTTACATGTAAAGGAATTGAGAGTCCTGTATCTTGCTTATATTTCTAACTCTCAAATTTCATTCGGTCACTGGAAATGCATTCCTAAAGCATTGTAAACAATAAAAACAAAAATATAGAATTTGACCAAAATCGTGACCATGCTCCTTTAAAAATTTCATAACTTTCAGCGAATTATGCGTACCACCGTTCATTCATTGAAAGATGTCAAAATTACAGAAATCTTGTTATTTCGCGTCCTTACGTTAAACCATCATTATAACACTTCCACAGAAGATGACGTCACAAAATCGTGAAGTGATCGCATGGTGGTAGAAGAATTCAATTTTGACCAAAAGACAAGGAATACAGTACACAACCAGATTCGGTGAAGTCAGATATATTCAGAGGTTGTAAGATTGTAATCAGCTTATATCATCGGAACTGTATTAACTCTCAAGAGATCGAAACTGTCCTAACTTCAAAGAGACTGGAACTTTATACATTTTACAAGGACAACTAAATTGAATTCAAAATGTTGAATGGCTCAGAGTAGTTTAGCGAACAATCATCATAAAGGAATGTATCACTATGGCAGTGGCGTAACTATGATTATAATTTGTTGAATTGTAACATACATATAAGAATATTTGCACGTACATGTATATATAGTAAGACAAAGGCGTGAAAGTTAAGTCTCCTTTTCCCCATTCATTCTTTTATTCATTCTTTATAACATTTTACCGTTTACTCCAAAAAAAACTTTAGAAGAATCAAACTCTAGACTAAGTGTTCTTATGGGCCTCATTATAACTATATATATACTGTATATACATCACAATGTACCGCCAAATATATCGGTAGATGCTTATTTTCCTAATCTTACAGATTTTTCCACCTATTTTTAGTTTTGAATTATATGAAATTTGAAACACATTGAAAGGAAAAAGTTTTCATAAAATACTTAAATGACACAACAAAAACATAGTACATGCATATCAAATTACATGAGTACTAATTAAATGTGTTTCAATCAACGGTTTAAAAGTTAAGCAATTCATTTCCATGAGATGAAAAAAGAAATAGATGCGTTTATCTCAGTCAAATGTCACTTATCAATATGTATACCAAGCAAACTATTTAAAAAGGGCGGACATCCATTAGATTTTAGCCATAAACTATAGACTATATTACCTAGCTATTTTTAAGGTAAAGCAAATAATCGGAATATTTTCGCTATAAATTTATTTTTATTTATTTATTTACACAAAGGTTTTGTTTAATAGTCTAAAAATTGCCATTAGCACTCGACCATCCGAATGAAATTGGAAATTCCAAATGAGTCATAGGGATTAAAAGAGAATAGTTAATCGTACGATTGCTGAAAATACGAATATTCGACCAATCAAACTAACTTTCAAGACACCGGAAGTAACATATGATCTGAGATTTTTTATTTTGTAAGAGAAGTAAGAGGGTGTTATTTATCTAAAACACGCCAGGTAACTTAACATATGAAATTTGATGACTGAAAATATTCGTATCTCTAGTCTTTGGAATAAAATTGATATTGATTTCGAATTTCCTCTGAAATAATTGCTTGCAGTTTGTCATAGACTCAAGCGTGCATGTTTTGCGCGTTGTATAGGGACGCGTATAGGCCTACTGTTTTTATACGTCTTGAGAATACATTATTTTCTTCGCCGTCTTAATGAGAGTTTTTGAAGACTTGTTAAACAATTCTCATTTTCAACCCCCTCCCCTTCACGCCACTTCAACAGATTAAAGGTAGTCTTCGGCACTTGAGCATGTCGACATGGTCAGTGATGTAACAAAGTTGCGTTGACTATTTAAATGCATCCTTTATAATCTGCTAATTAATAAAAACAAACAAGTGTTCCTTGTGTAGATCTTTTTAACTCAAATTAATGAAGACTCTTGCTAGTGAAATTAACTTGGTACAGAATTTCGCAACTCCCACTTCTTTTATAGTGAACTAATCTGCAAAATTGAAGACTGACATTTTTACACATATTTCTTTGTACATTTTGTACTGCATTGTAGATGAATTTACCAATCTGAATCATGTACCAAACTTCCTTGAAACATTTCTCAACCATTTATGAGTTCCTAATGCATTCTTAATCTACGTGTACAGTAATGAGAATTTTAATCTTTCTTATAACAGGATTCAAGAGTCATCAGATGAGAATGTCAGGGGTAACTTAACTGCCTGTCTCTGGATCCCACTGGTCAGTCATGAGGACCCTTCAGGAGTTTGTGACGCGGGTGTTTTATACCCACGGGTTGTTTTGTGCCAGTCACCCATACTCCATTCTGACTGCTGTCATATGCATCATGCTTACGTCTTTGTGAGTAGCAGTTCATCGTCAGTAAAATTCCCTGCAATGTTAACTAACACATCATTATTAAATTGGTTTGATAATTTGATAATTGGTTGATATGAATCGTGCAAATTCTTGGTCAGATATTTTTGCTTCATACTAAATAACATAATACATGT
Source organism: Magallana angulata (assembly GCF_025612915.1). Classification (NCBI taxonomy): domain Eukaryota; kingdom Metazoa; phylum Mollusca; class Bivalvia; order Ostreida; family Ostreidae; genus Magallana; species Magallana angulata. Next base: position 4,927,369 of record NC_069119.1, read on the forward strand.
ATTATTATATTGGCTGTACCTTTGGCAATTTCTCTGAGTCTCCCAAGCAGTAATTCATTTGTCTAGCTGTCTCTGATCACACTATGATAAATGATTGCTGGTAACCTCATTATTTTTTTTTAAATCGTAAAATTTGAACCCTCCTTTGTTTTTTTCCAGTTACCCCCTGATGAACATGCCTCTCCCAGGAAATGTTCCCTCCCAGCACCAGGAAAGACTGACGGATTACCGGGTCCCCTCGGAGGAATCTCCAGAAGCTCCTCTCCCACAGGCGGAGAAGAATCGCCGCCCTTCAGATTTACTCAAACCTCCCTGGGTAATCCAGGCTTGTTTTATGAATTTGAAAGAAATTGAAATTTAAAGAATCAGTTCTCAAATATTGTAGCTATGGGATCATTTTAATGCATTGTTGGTTGTCAATTAATTTCTGGTCAGTGCTGATGTAAATACCTTGGTAGTAGAATACTGTCATAGTAATAGAGATTACGCCTTCGAAACAAAAGCTATCAGTTCATGGGAATGTAACTATTTCCCCCGTAGATTTGTCAAGATTTATCATGTAAAGTAAATCATGGTTATAGCGAACATGCTTAAATTATAATGAATTGATGCTTATAGCGAAGTGAACTTCATTACCCATGACTTTGTTAAATCTTGTAAAATTGACGGATAAAAAGAATTACGCTTATTACGAAGCAAAATTCCCCGCCCCTGGCTCTTCGTTATGAGCATGTTTAAACCATGTTAAAAGCATTTGTGTGTCTTCACTTTTAAGTTTAAATGAAAAACTTTTTTTATTGTTGATTCGAAATAGATTTTTTTAATTCTTTCAAAAATCATGTGAAATATGAAACTGTGGTTATTTAACCAAAATTTTCATCCCTGGTTTATTGAGGCAACTGAACATGTTTTATTTTGAATTACTCAACATAATTCTATCTGCCATTCTTAATTTGCAGTATCTAGGAGTCCCGGTAGGATACATCCAGCAAATTATTGTCAAGGCAACTGTGTCACCATGGAAACAAGAATACATGGTGCCAGATGACGCATTTCGATCGCCTTTGTTGAAAGTTTTTGAAATTTTGGAGGAGATGGAAAAGTTCAAATTCAAAGATAGGTAAGTGGAGATAATGAGAACTGAATGTTGATAAAAAAAAAGACCCTTGTTTAAAAAAATAACATAGGGAAGGTTTGGCAAAACTTGCTCTCTTTCACATTTTCTTACTTGCATACATTAACTGTGGAATCGTGAATATTTGTAGAAACTCAATTTTCATGAATTCATTGGGATCCCTAAACCACAATTAAACATCCCAAAAAATAAAAAAACTTTTAATTCTTTATACATAAACTTTAGAAGCAAATTCATGAAATATCATCCCAACGAATCCTTAAAATATTGACAATCTTTGAAAATTGGTCCTCACAAATCTAAATGCCACTTCATTATATTTTATTTATATTTTCAGTGTGACTGAGTACTCATTGTCTGACATTTGTCTGCGTGTGGGGGAAGTTCTCCCTCAGATCAAGTTCAAGGAGTTCCTCCCCAAGTACTCCTGTCTGACCCTGTCCCCCGCTAACTTCTGGTTTGGCAGGAAAGAAATGTAAGTACAAATGTATTCATATTAGTACTCTGTTACAGTGTAAATCAGTGCATTGATTTCAACTGGTTGATAAAAATTTCTAAACTGTACAAGAAATGAAATGGATACCCATCGAGCATATACATTTACACCAGAAATATTCGAGTTTTTTTATTCTGAGTTTGGAGTTAATACTTGATTTATTTCTGTGTTCTGAACAAAACGTAATTGTTCATGGCTGTTCTTTGGTTGATAAAATTTCCAAGTTGTGCAGAAAGACAGAATTGATATGCATGTATTTCAAAGATTCCTGATATTCTGTATTAAGAAATAATACCTACATTTTTATTGTGTTCTGCATAGTGACTTCATTTTCTTTATCAGGTATGTTGGAGATGGGGAAATTCTCAAAACCTTATTCAAAAGACATGGACAACCTCTTGAAACACCTCCCTATCTTAGAGGTAAATCCAACTGGTCTCCTGTTGAAAATCTTATATAGTATCGTTAGATGTAATGTACCAATCTAAAATGAATATGGTTTGACTTAAAGCATTGCAGTGTTTAATACACTAAAGTACTGCACTTTGGTTCTCTTTCAATTTTGCCAACAATTTTTGGTATATTTGTACAATACCAGACATAAAACCGCCCGAATACAGAGTTTATAGTTATGCTACATATCCCACCACTTCAATTTTTCCAAGGGAGTAAAATATTTTCAACTAATTGGCATTTTTGTTATATCCCACCTCAACAGTTTGTCTAAGGGAGTAAAATATATTCTACTAATTGGCATTTATGTTATATCCCACCACAACAATTTGTCCGAGGGAGTAAAGTATTTTATACAAATTGGCATTTTTGTCACTGAAACAAAGAAATGATTTTATTTGTTGGATTATTACTCTATTGTATACAGATATTCTGTTTGGGATTCCTTGGAAGAATTCTGGGATAGCTCGCTACTTCATCAGAAATCAACAAAGAACCATAAGCTTTGCGATCACCATCGCCATGAAGACCTACGACCAGCGGTCAGTTCCTCCCTATAACCTTCACCTTCAGCTCAGGGAACTTGTCAACAGTCCCTAATATAAGAATAATGAATTTTTCTCTTTTTTTAGATAGGTTTTTTTATTTTAAATGTATATTTTTAGCAATAACCTTTTTTGTATTGAAATTTAAAATTGAAGAAAAAACTATCATAATTTTGATTTTAATTCTCAGATTTACTCCTCAGTTTTGATTAATTTCGATAAATCCAAAGTCAACCGAATGAACCATCTTTCGCAAAAGATTGTTCCATTTCTTGTTTCAGATTTCTGCTGGCCCTGAAGTCGCGCCTGGAGGATATCTACCCAGAGACGGCACAGAACGTAAACAACAGTCAGGTGAACACGATCATACACATCCACTACCCCGACAGCAAGGTGTTCACGGAGCACACCTATCTCATCATCACATATGTATTCCTGCTCATGTACATCTACTTCTCTGTCAGTGAGTATACACATTGCCATCTCCTTTTTAAGGTCACCTGAGTCACTCAGGTGACCTATTGCAATTGGTCTTCGTCCGTCGTCGTGTGTCGTCAATATCAATTTTACATTTTAAACTTCTTCTTGAAAACTACCAGGCCAATTGTTACCATTTTTGGTGTGAAGCATCTCTATGGTAAGAAGAATCTTAATTGTGAAATTCATGGCTCTACCACCCCTGGGGTGCCAGGGGCGGGGCCAAATATGCAAAAAAAGCAAAATTTTCAAAAATCTTCTTCTCTATTTACACAATTGTGAGGAAAAAACTGAATGCATGGTTATGATGTCCATGAAGCCTTCTACCAAAATTGTGAAATTCATGGACTCTGGTTCAGGGTTTCAGGCTCTAGGGTGGGGCCAATATGGCCATATAGTAAAAATGTATTAAATCTTAGAAAATCTCCCTCTACCAAAATTGTGAAATTCATGACCCCTAGGTCAGGGGTTCAGGCTCTAGGATGGGGCCAATATGGCCATATAGTAAAAATGTATTTAATCTTAGAAAATCTTCTTCTCTACTCCCATATATATTTGTTAAAAACTAAATGCCTGGTTATGATGTCCATGAGGCCTTCTACCAAAATTGTGAAATTCCTGACCCCTGGGTCATGGGTTCAGGCTCTAGGGTGGGGCCAATATGGCCATATATTAAAAATGTATTAAATCTTAGAAAATCTTCTCTACTCCCATTTATATTTATTAAAAACTAAATGCATGATTATGATGTCCATGAGGCCCTCTACCAAAATTGTGAAATTCATGACCCCTGGGACTGGGGTTCAGGCTCTAGGGTGGGGCCAATATGGCCATATAGTAAAAATGTATTAAATCTTAGAAAATCTTCTTCTCTACTCCCATATATATTTGTTAAAAACTAAGTGCATGATTATGATGTCCATGAAGCCTTCTACTAAAATTGCGAAATTCATGTCCCCTGGGTCATGGGTTTAGGCTCTAGGATGGGGCCAATATGGCTGTTTAGTAAAAAAAAATTAAATCTTAGAAAATCTTCTTCTCTACTTTCATATATATTTGTTAAAAACTAAATGCCTGGTTATAATGTCCATGAAGCCTTCTACCAAAATTGTAAAATTCTTGACCCTTTTGTTAGGGGTTCAGGCTCTAGGGTGGGGTCAATATGGCCATATTGTAAAAATGTTTAAAATCTTATAATATCTTCTTCTTTACTCCAACACATGTGGGCAAAAAACTGAATAAATGATTATAATGTCCACTAACTCCTCTACCTAAATTGTTAAATTCATGGCCTCTGGGTCAGGGGTTCAGGACATGAGGTTGGGGGGGGGGGCAATATGGCAATAGTGTTAATGCATATAATGTTCTCGATTCTCACACATCTGTATTAAAAACTGACTTATAATTATGTTTACCAGGAAGTCCTCTACTGAAATTTTAATTTTGATTTCCCCGGGAGTATGGGTTTTGACTCTAGGGCAGGGCCAAAATGGATATATAGGTGTTAATGCATATAGTGTTAAAAAATTATCTTCTTTACTCCCACACACCTGAAAAGAAAACTGAATTCATGATTTTGTAGATCAGATCTTTAAGTTTTTAGCTCACCTGAGCTGAAAGCTCAAGTGAGCTATTCTGATCACTTTTTGTCCGTCGTCCGTCCGTCCGTCCGTCCGTCCGTCCGTCTGTCTGTCCGTCTGTAAACTTTTTACATTTTGAACTTCTTCTCTAAAACCGCTTATCCAATTTCAACCAAATTTGGCACAAAGCATCCTTATGGGAGGGCGAATATAAATTGCAGAAATAAAAGTCCGATCTGTATTCAAAGCGGAGAAAACCTTAAAACTGTAGAAAAAGGGGGGTGCATTTTTAAAAATCTTCTTCTCAAGAACTACTGATTCCAATTCAACGTAGTTTAGCATAAATTATCCTTATGGGAAGGAAAATATAAATTGCAAAAATTAAGGTCTAATTCTGTTTCAAATCTGAGTTATTACGAAAATAATAATAAAGGAAATGCGTGTTTCAATCAGTTTAATGGTGTCATAACAGTATTTCACTGAAGGTTCACGTCAAAACATGGCTGAGCCAAAATAATTCCCGAATTTTCCTTTGAATTCGGGGCGGTTCCGCTCGAGACAGGAGCTGATTTTTTGTATGAGATGAAAAACAATGTGTAAGAGGTCTAACTATCCCAGTTTTGTAATAATGCGAGGTCATTTGAATTTTTGATGCGCGTTGTTTCTGGAGGGGGTGAAAAGTCCCGGGCTTGATTTTCAAGCACATGTGTAACTTCGATGTAAACAAAGTCGCACGCCTTGCTGGATGCACGTGTGTATTTTGCTAGAAACTTGTAAATGAAGCGTTGTTTAAAAAGATGTCAAGAGGATTTTTTCCAGAAGTTCGTTTTGAATTTTTAATCTGTATGTAAAGTTGTGCAATTTTGGTAAGAATATATAGTAGAATTTAATACTGTAGTGCAACCTGTAATAGCCTCGGATTCGGCATCCGGTAAAATGGGTAGACAAGACTTGGCCTGGGCAAAACAAAAGATAAGCAGTTATTATTCTGCCAATCTCATTGAAATTTCAGGATATTTGATGGACCAGTATATTTGTATTTGCTGTAAATATTGCTGCAAAATAATGCGTATTTGGAATTGACGATTGCCGATCTGCCCCGGCTTTTATTTTGCCACGGCCCGGTTTTGCTTACCCATTTTACCAAGACTCGTATTCCATACTTCTAAAACGAGGTTCTTTGTTTAAGGTGGATCTCTACACCAAATAAGTGTAGGAGATTTTTGTTGCATGCATTTGTTACCAATACTAGGCACAGTATTCAACAATAATATACCTCAAAATACAATACACTATTTTCTAGAGAATTTTTAAAATATCAGTCTGGTTCCAGATAACCCCATATTTATCAAATTTTTAAACATTTCTGTTTTAAAATTCTTATGAAAGTGAAATGTTATTAAGTTTAGAAATGAAAAACAAAAAAATAATGAATGAAGTTTGTATGATTTTTATTGGAATCCACATAAATATGAAACTAAACTATAAAAAAATTCTGTTAAGGCAAACTGCTGGACAAAATCCCACAAAAACCTGAAAATATAAACAATATTCGTTGGTGAATGGGATAAAGAAAAGAAATTGAATGAAATTGAAAAATTAAAGGAAATACTTAATTATTGCAAAAATCTTGGTATGAAAGATCCTGTTTAAGAGTTGTCTTTCTTTATTTTACATGGTCTCAAATATCTTGGGATCAATTTTTTGATTAACAAAAAACACGAAGAAAAATTAAAAAAGGAACAAGTCTATGCTAAATATGTAGATATAAGATAAGTAGTGCTTATGATAATGTTTGAAGCTGAAAAATTATATTATTGATGAATGCATTATATATATTTAACTCTTCAGAACAAAATATTAGTAGTTAATTATATTATAAATTGCCTTTTACTTTTTTATACACAATAGCAATTATAAAGAACAACCATACGCATATTAATACATACATTAGATGTCCATAGTGATACACATGCATGTGTGGAAATGAAAAACGTGCTCCTTTTCAGAATCCTGTCTTTCCCTCATTTTGCTTGCAAATCCGGGCTTCCACTGCTATTGCTACCTAGCTGTATCTATTTAAATCAAAATACATTAGTTTAATGTCAAAGTTTCAGTGAAAGTCTTTTACTGCAAATTTATTTTTAATTTGGGAAGTTAGGATCAATTCAAGAGATCGTACTACGGTACTTTCGTTTTATATTCATCATACATATATAGTTTAAATGAAAATTTGACATCTGCTTACCTATATCGATAATCCGCCACATATGTATGATCGTCTGTTGCAGATGACATGACAAAAATGTATTGCCAATAGCAGCAGAGCAGGGAAACGGTATATTATTTAGAGTCCACGTTTTCCGTACAAAACAGCTGATAATCAATGTTAGTTAAAAGCTTTAAACAGGAAGAATTATTGACATATTTTCTAAGCGTTTTGGTGATTTCAGTCCTATCTCGTCTCCTTAGTTAGAAGAGTTCAATTAAACGGTGTATAGCTATTTTGTACCACGACATAATGTTATCAATCCGGAACACAATGGCGTTTCGAACGGAAGTCAGACATGTTTGTGACGATGTAGCCTTCCACCTTAAAGCAGCCATGACATTATACGAAAAAGGGTCGATCTGACTATGATGAATTTGCTTGTTGTGCAACAGTTCGCGTATGAAGGGAAATTTTTGAAACATGAAAAATATATTGGTGCCTATTTTGTGAAGTAAATTGAGGCTAAATATTTCAATGCGTTGACAGTTTTCACACATGACGTTGATGTTAGCTTGTTCTGATTTTCGTTTCGTTTTCATTATTTATGCTTTGTAACCTGGAAACTGTCGTCTGTATTTCGTGATTTTTACGTATCAAATCAAACAGAGACTTCGGTAAATCAAACAGTTACGTTAACTGTTTACCTGCGCAAATTAAGCAAAATCTGATGTAGGAGTACTGAAATACAATTCATTCTATCGGTAATTCGGCATTATTTTTTGCGTAATGGTAGATTATAATGCAATAGGTTTTTGTTGAGATGCTCGGCATTTTCTCTAGTTTATTCAGTTTAAATAGAGTTTGATATCGCTTACGGAAATATGTAGGTATATACATGTATATATATGATTCATTTCGAAAAAATAAATTGTGTTCTTTATTTGTTATACATGTAGTGCATGTTTCTTGTGTTTAATTGTTAACAATTTCTATTTACTAACCATTTTTGAGTGTTTGCTTCGAATTATAAGCAAGATACAGAGATTTGCTAACAATTCTATGTTTGTACACAGATCTTAAAAGCTAAAGATTAAATCAAAGTACTGATAGTACTGAAAAGCGCTAACCCAGCTTCTGTATGTATATAACAGATATATGTATATAGCATTTCAGCTTCTGTATACGCACTATATTTCCTCATCACTGCATGACAGTCCCTGCAATGATGTATGTAAGCCCCGTACATTAATTTCACAATAACCCGTAAATTAGATTCACAATAGCCCGTGCAGTTACGTGCATAAACCCCTGAAACTGGTTCCCTAACCAGTTTAAATGATGTATACTTTTGCTAAGAGGGGGCGGTTATTCGATGCACCGGAAGTTGAAGTCTAACGACAATAAAGGGCTGAGCTATGCTTGGCGCTTTAAAAAGTAAAAAAATTGTCAATATTTATTACGAAAATTTTCAAAATCTGTTCTTCCAGAAACCAACTTATTGAATTGTAAACTTAACCTTTTTAGCTCACCTGAGAATGGGGCCACAATGGGGCGTCGAAGTTTAACAAATGAATATATAGAGTAAATCTTTAGAAATCCTCTTCTCAGAAACTAATCGGCCAGGAAAGCTGAAACTTGTGTGGAAGTATCCTCAGGTAGTGTAGATTCAAAGATGTGAAAATCATGACCCCTGGGGATAGGGTGGGGCCACAATGGAGGGTCGAAGTTTAACATATGAATATAAAAAGTAAATCTTTAAAAATCTTCTTCTCAGAAACTAATTGGCCAGGAAAGCTGACACTTGTGTGGATGCATCCTTATGTAGTGAAGATTCAAATTTGTGAAAATCATGACCCCCGGGGGTAGGTTTGGGCCACAATGGGAGATCGACGTTTTACATAGGAATATACACAGTTAATCTTTAAAAATCTTCTTCTCAGAAACTAATCAGCCAGGAAAGCTGACACATGTGTGGATGCATCCTCAGGGAGTGTAAATTCAAAGTTGTAAAAATCATGACCCCCGGGGGTAGGGTTGGGCCACAATGGGGGATCGAAGTTTAACATAGGAATATATACAGTAAATCTTTAAAAATCTTCTTCTCAGTAACTAATTCGAAGGCAAAGCTGGAACTTGTGTGGAAGCATCCTCAGTTAGTGTAGATTCAAATTTGTGAAAAGCATGACCCCTGGGGGTAGGTTTGGGCCACAATGGGAGGTCGATGTTTTACATAGGAATAAACAGAGTCATCTTTAAAAATCTTCTTCTCAGAAACCAATCAGCCAGGAAAGCTGGAACTTGTGTGAAAGCATCCTCAGGTAGTGTAGATTCAAAGTTGTGAAAATAATGATCCCCAGGGGTAGGGTGGGGCCACAATGGGGGGGGGGGGATCAAAGTTTAACAAAGGAATTTATAGGGTAAATCTTTAAAAATCTTCTCAGAAACTAATCATCCAGATGATTCTTTATAATTGTTAAGACTTTGGCCCCAGGACAATTCTTTGGCCTCACGAGAAGATTGAGAGTTTACTGTACGTTTATATCCCATATATAAACTATTGTTAGGGATCTTTTTGAGAACTGCAATACTCAACACATGATATGACTATAAAATCATCCTGTTAGAAAAGGGACTAATGATTATAAACATAAGAATATCCAGGGGAAAATGGATTTTATTTATACAGGATTTACATGAATTATTGTATATTGTCCAGATAGTTTGTATTATGACTCCATTGAGCTGATTTTATCATACCTATTGTTCCTCAGGTGAGCGATGTGGCCCATGGGCCTCTTGTTTGCCAAAATTATAGGTTTCATAGTTCTTTTTGAAAGATTTCAGGCAGGGAGGTGGTCGTCATTACAAATTTATAATTTTTCTACTCCAGTATGAAACCTAATTAATTAAATGCATATATGAGACTCCTCGACAAGTTTGTGTATGGGTTATATGCTACTCAGGTGACCGTTAAGGCCAATTGGCCTCTTGTTTAATAGATTGTCATCACACTGCTCCCCCCACCCAAAAAAATAATTAGATAACAAATGTGGACTTGTTTTAAATTGAATTTTGAGGTCTGTTTATCATATAAATGCAAGCTTAAACTGCTTCTGTTTTACTAGTTGGTTTTCTTTACAATTGTCATTATCTCTGAATTCTGTATGTTTATTCAAATAAACAGTACTGCCTTACACTATACACTTCCAATACTATACCATATCACAGTTAAATTAACTGCACCAATTAACCTCTGTAAAATGCTAGTTATTCTGTGACATTGACCAGTTTCTGATGTTTTTTTGCATTGCAGGGAAGATAGAGATGGTGAAGTCTAAGTGGGGCCTGGCCCTGAGCGCGGTGGTGACAGTGGTGGCCTCCCTACTGATGTCGGTCAGCTTCTGCTCACTGTTTGGACTCACCCCCACACTCAACGGCGGGTAGGCTCAGTTATCTGATCTAAGTCTGTGTTGAAGGATAAAAATAATACATATTAAAAGTCTTCAAATATAAGAGATATTTGGACTCAGGTTGAAAGGTTTGCCAAGTTTCATTCTACATGTATATCTTGTTTTTTTACTGTTAAACATCATAAGTCCTACCGTCCTTATTTAAAAACAGTGACCATGTATTCTGTATAATTATGTAGAGTGAGACATATATATCTAAAGTTAACATTATTCATATTTATATGTTTTAGAGAGATATTCCCGTACCTTGTGGTGTTCGTTGGCCTGGAGAATGTCCTTGTCATCACAAAGTCCGTCGTGTCTACTCCGGTTGACCTGGATGTTCGGCTGAGGATCGCTCAAGGTCAGTCAACAGGGTCAAGGTCAAGAAAAAACATCTATCAGATCTATCACTTAATGTGAAAGGAGAGAAATTCTCAAATCAAGCTTCTATCACTATTGGATACTTGATCTAACTTTAAAGGGAAAGAATCATATTTCATCTAAAAAAAACAAGTTCTTCAAATCTACTGTTAAAATATGTATTAACCAAAAGTTTAACATTGCTGAATGCTGATAAACATGATCTTAGAAAGCTTGTGATTCTTGTAGGTATAAGTCGCGAGGGCTGGTCCATCACAAAGAACCTAGCCACAGAGCTGATCATTGTTGTAGGGGGCTTCTTCACATTTGTACCGGCGATTCAGGTTTGTTGAGTGGTGGATGTCTTCCTTATCATGTCTTACCTTTGTATTATCTTCTTTGATAGTACATGGAAGTCATCTTCAATTACTGATTTATAATGCCCGTATATGTACACTGGAGTTGGGTATAAATTGCCTGTCTGCATTACATTTAAATATAACTGTATCATTATTTTTTTGTAGGAGTTTGCCCTGTTTGCTATGGTGGGACTTCTGACGGATTTCTTTCTACAACATGTCTTCTTCCTCACCACTTTATCCATCGATATTCGGCGGATGGAGGTGAGAAATCCAAAATTCTATGTGTCTCAACAACATCTTGTTTTATACCTGTTACACCAGTTACACCTCAAATATTGGACATAATGCACTTGGTTTGAACACTGACATTATTTCATGGGATAAAAAGATTAGTGTGTATTTATATACCTGTATTATTTATATATTTAGAGTTACAGTCAGGTACATATACATCACAACATAGCTTGCATATTAATCCAGCTGATTATTCAATTCTTGTATCTCGCATTTTATTGTCATTGATGAAGACAGATAAGTAGATTTGTTACTATTTATGCTGAGCAGTAGAATATTTAAGATATAGACAATTTGGACACACCAGATAAAGTGACTATGGATTTAATATAGTGAATAATACTACTGTATATATATATTTGTGCTCACATGCACCGAGATGAAATGCTCATAAAATCAATTACAAAACTTAACAGCAGCTATCAAACTATAAAATTTAATTGTGATATCTTCAAAAGAATGATTAATATCCATCATGGTCCTTGATTTCAGTTGTCTGACCTTGACAAGAAGTTGAGAATTTCGGTGTCGGACAGCCAACTGGGTGTTTCCTTGGATACCAAGGTCATTGAGCCCATTCTACTGTGTCCGGTCCGAGGATTCATGTCTGCCCCAAACATGGCCACCAAGGACAAGGCAGTGAAGAAGCACCGCCGAACTTCCTCTAATGTGACCTTGGGGCCACCCTCCTCCCTGGCTGACACCAGTCAGATGTCCCGACGATTACGCCTGATCGACTTTCTGGCCGATACCAGGGTGATTCAGAGGTTCATCATGGTAAGGACTATAGAAATTGGGTGAAAATGCCATTTATTGTTCCCAGGTCTATTGAAGAAATAAATTTGAATTTGTTTTTTTTGAAATCTGAAATGTACATGTATGTATACATGGTAAAAAGCAAAATGAATTGTGATTTGGAAGGCATGTCAGTGTTTTTTTGTCTCTATTTTGTAACTCCACTGAAACATTTTCTGAATGAATTTTACCCTTTTCCAGTTCTGCACAGTGATATGGATTGCTCTGATAGTATACAAGAGTGGGGTGCTGGAACACCTCTCCACCCCTTCAGACAATCAAGCCAAAAATATCTCCCAGGATGCCACTGCATCAGAGGCACTCTCCAGTGATGAAGGTAGGAAAGCTGCCAGTCCTGTATCAAGTCACCAATCAGGTGGTTCCTGGTGGTTCCAGGGTGAGTTGGTGGACCCATACGGAGCAGTCAGACACACAGATGTGGAGTTGTGGCAGCACCTGTCCTACAAACACTGGCCCACCCTGTTCTCCTACTACAACATCAGTCTATACGGAAAGTAAGAGAATCAATGGCTATGTTCTACTTATAAAAACTATTATCTGAGATGTATACATGCAATAGGAACGAATTCAATACAACGTCAGTCTATACGGAGAGTAAGAGAATGAAATCAATGGCTATGTTCTACTTATAAAAACTATTATCTGAGATGTATACATGCAATAGGAACGAATTCAATACAACGTCAGTCTATACGGAGAGTAAGAGAATGAAATCAATGGCTATGTTCTTTTTGTAATTCATGTAATAGCTATAGGAATGAATTCAATACAACATTAGTCTCTATGGGATGTAAGAGAATGAATTCAATAGCTATGTTCTACTGATAAACACTATTACCCCTATCATATCTTTTAGACTGTGTTGGACAATGTTTATTTTATAAAATAAATCAAGACAAGTTCTTAGAGTCTTATGGATTGATCTACCACAGTATGCAAAATTTTACCATTTCATTTATTCTAGAATACTGTAGACGTACTTTTATCAGCGTGGTATTAATTTACGCTATGAACGCGGGCATAAATTTTCCGCGTAATTTTTTCCCAGTGTACTTAAAGTGCATTTTGGAATGAAATATTGAAATTACATTACATGAATAAGGATAATCGGAAGTTTTTACATTATATAACACTTGCATATACGTGTATCCAATGTATATCGTTTTTATCTATGCAAACTGTCAAACAAATTTGTTTTGAGAATTCACATGGTAAATAATTTAATCTCCTAAAGATTTGAAATTTCTGTAAATTTACTTGCATGAAATTTGAACTTCTCCCAGCTTGAGATAACGGCACGTGTCAGACGACAAATAGCCCCAAGCGGGTCTGTCTTTCAATGACCCATTCAATTAACTACACGCTAAGACCCGTGCTTTTACTGCAATTTTTAGATCCCTTTGTGCTCTGACTTTTAATTGATAAAACTGATCAACTCATAATTTAAACGACATGTGAACCCATAAATTGACAGTCAATGAATAAAATAAATTAATAAATAACTAATGACTACCGACAAGTGCACAACCGATAATTACTGTTCACTGTGAACAGTTCTTACAATTTATGTCCAAAGTTGGACAGATTCTAGGAAATGAAAATCGCTCAGAACTAAATTTAATAATAATTATTCAAATTATTTTTTTTTTCATTCAAAGAATCAGCGTAAATTTTTACCCGCGTATTAAATTGATATTGTGATTCCTCGGAATTATGACCCCATGGAAAAAAAATACGTCTACAGTATTTCAATAGCCAAGGAATATTTTAAACTTTAGAATTAAGTTCAACTTGATACTTTTTTTTGCTGAAAATTACCGGTATTTAGTATTTATAATTATGGTCATAAGTCATTGTTTTCTTTGTTTAGATTCATATCCATCTTACCCAGTCTCCACCTGTCAATTATTGTTGACCCTAATGAGGCTATTTCACTGCGACACCCCAGAGAAAATGCAGGAAAGACCCCACAACAGATCAAACAGGAGATAGAGCAGATCTCCCAGGAACAATCTTCAGAGGCCAAGCGGGTGGAGTCCGACGTCCTGCCAGATGACAGCATTAAAGGAATCCTGGAGTCCCTCCCCAATTACGTCTACGACTCCGATCACCTCAGGAAGTTGTACGACCCAGAAGAGCTTCGGAAGCTGTACCCGAAATCTAAAAGGGAGCTGGTTTTGACTATACTCCTGGTGTTGTTCAGCGCCATCTGTCTGTCATATTTTGCCCTGGCTCTGTATCATTGTATTTGTCCCAAGAACTATGCTAGGTGGCGCTCAAGGTGGTATAGAGGGCAGCACAAGAAACGGGAAACATGCGGTGGTTATTACAAACAGATCAAGGAGTCACTACCCAAGGTTCTAAAAGGACATGTCCAGGTAAAAAGAGAAACTGGTCACATAGTTTTACTCTGTATTTTTAGCCGAGCTCTGCTGAAAGTAGAGTCCTTGCTGTAGGCAGGCAAATCGCCAATGTTACTATAAATAGCACAACTTCAAAAGTAAATAAAAAACCAAACAGCATCAAAGTAAAAGCTTCCGCTATACCAAATAGTTACATAAAGAGCCATGTTTTGTCAAAAGTGTTGGCATTTCGTTTCTGTTTTTTTAATTTTGGGAGAATTGGATATCTTTTTTAGTTTTCTTATTAATAACATGTTTTAAAAACAAAACTATGCATTTTGGACACATACAATGCGCATGAATTTCAATGAACTACTTTGCTAAGCGTTGAAGAAATGGGGATTGAATATATAACGCTTGTTGCAAAATTCAAGGCAGCAACTGTTGAACTTTTTTCTTCTAGACAGACATTTTTTTGTTATAGCCACTTACAAAATTCGGTCACTCTCTGACGCTTTGCCGACATTAGACATTAAAAGTATGAGAGAGAGAGGGAGAGAGAGAGAGAGAGATTTTCAGTCTTAACTACACAATATGCATAAAGACAAACCAAAAGAGCCCAGGTTTCAGTACTTCAGTACTTTGATTAATTTTGTACATTCCTGAGTTCTTATTTGAAATCAGAATTCAGCATGAGTTATGTACTTTTCTAAGCATGTATTGTGTACCTATATATATATTTTATTAATTATTGTGGTTTGACTCTGTAGGAGATAGAGTGTGTAGCCACTGATGGTCAGTTCATTGTCAGCGCGTGCCTCGGGGGTCAGCTCAGGGTGTGGGACTCGGTCACTGGGGACTGTGTTACTGTGGTCCACAGGAAAGGGTGAGTACACTCAAAGGGTGAGACAGCTCATCTAAAGTACTTAACAAAAACATGCCATTTTGTAATAAATTGTGTGGTTTCAATGCAATATAAAACTTATGGTAGTATGTCATTTAATCAAGGCAATTTATGTTTAATTCCCTGTAAATTAAGAATTGATACTGTATTTAATATGAAATATATCCTACCGTAATAATATTTTTTAAATGAAATTTTATAAACATTGAAATGAGATTTTGTTGCAGTTGATACATGTAAATATATCTGATGAATTAGGGCGACACCCCCTGTCAAGAGAAAACCTTGTTTGGGTCGGAACATCAATGACAGTGATGCTGACCTCTACGCCGAATACCATGGCAATGGTGGCAGCAGCGACCAGGAGGAGGTGGACCTACCCAGACCCCGACTACGAGCCCCCAGACAGCCAATCAGCAGCCAGACTCCCCCACTCCAGGGGAAGAAACTCTTCCAGAACCAGCCGGATCTACTGGGAACAATTCACACCAACTTCTCACAGACCCCGCCCTCACCTGTCAATCACACCTCCCCCACCTCCCTGGATCCACCCTCTGTCATTTCATCAGGGTCCTCTCCCTTGCTTAGTAGCAGTTCTTCCAGTATGATGGACAGGGATTCCACGAGTGGATTCAATTTCCAGTCCTGGTTTCAGCCCCTGTATGATGAGCATGCTCAGTTTCTGAGAGACAACCCAATGGTGGACAATGTTTTCTCCGACTCCCGCTCTAGGAGCTGGAGTGCAGGTAAGGGATTTTAGGACAGCTGGATGGTTGGGGCCATTTTTTAGAGTATCTCATTATTTTCCTTTAGAAGAAGAGTTTTGTATTACAATATAGAAAAATATTCAAATTCTAAATCAAATCTATGCTAACTTGAAAAATCGTTTTGCACTAAATATTGTACATTTAAAACATAATACGCTCACTGTTTATGATGCACATAGCAATTTCCGCAGAAATCATTGAATAATCATTGCCACTAATGTTTTGTTTAATTCCTAACCAGGTTGTTTTATTAATGAAGCCTGAGACTGAATTCTTTATTTTAACTTCTATTACTTCAGGCGATCATCCGTCTACTCTAGAGCATGACGCCGCCCTGTTTGACTCAGGGTTCGAGGGTAACCAGGCCCCCTCCATCTGGTGCCTCAGTTGTTATGAGGGGCTTATTGTTGCAGGCTGTGGAAACGGCCGGCTCGAGGTATTTTATTTGATTAACTGTAATAGTTGTTATTCTACTAATAAAAGAATTTTATTTGATCAGTTGAAATGGTTATGAATTTACCAGTAAATGCATTGATAATGTAGAACAATAGTAAAGTTCAAGAAAAAAAAATAGGTTTTTTTATTTTATAAGTGTAATGAATTAACCAGAAATGCATTTGTAAACAAGTGAAATAAAATTTCATGGGTCCTGGAAAAAAAATGTTATGATTTCTATTAGATCTATTGTCATGTAATGCAATACCTCACAGTTGTTTTGTATTGGACTACAACTATGTTTCTGTCATTAGAGTAAACGCGTTACATGATTGCTGATTTAAATTTCTGTGGATTGTCAGTGGCAAAATTGAGATTGCTTAGATAGATTAATATGTCTCAAATCTAAATTGATTAAAAGATCATATAGTTGCCCATTAAGGCTGGAAAATTTATAACATTGTGAAGTTTTTATATATTTATAGCATTAAAGATAATGTGTGAAAGCACAGATTTCATTTTTCGCCTCTTTGTATTACAGTTTTGGGAAAGTTCAAGTGGTAACTTGAAATACATGTATGGTGAAAACCAGACTGGAGTGACCTCCCTTTGTATCGTCAATAAAAGGTAAATTGAAAATTATTAAAAAATTATGAAAAAAAGCGAAGCACATGTACACCTTACTCCCAGAAGTAAACAAGTACCGTAGTTAAAATAATACACAAATGCCACAGTATTTAGGTGGGCTTATACCGGTAAATGAAAAGCATTTAAGTCACTGTTATAAAGCATCTTTTATAATCCATTTTGTTTTATTTTCTTCAGAGTTCTGGGTTTATAGCTTTAGAGCAGACTTGAATTAATCATAATAAATCTCGATACTCTGTCTTATGGAAAATACCTGTGGGTTTCCTTGTACAAAGTACCTCATTTTGTAGAACATGTATGAATTACCCTAAGTATTGGGATAGATTGAGTGAGTGGGTCCAGTAAGAGGATGGGGGATCAGGTCAAGATGTGGGTCTAGGATGAGAGAATGGGCCAAAGATAAGAATTTGAAAGAGGGTGGTAGATAAAAAAAGAGAAACGGGACAGACAGTAAAATTTATATACTTTACGGTAAAATGTATATACTTTACGGGACAGACAGTAAAATTTATATACTTTATGAGACGGACAGTAAAATTTATATACTTTACGGGACGGACAGTAAAATTTATATACTTTACGGGACGGACAGTAAAATTTATATACTTTATGAGACGGACAGTAAAATTTATATACTTTACGGGACGGACAGTAAAATTTATATACTTTAGGAGACGGACAGTAAAATTTATATACTTTAATGATATACACTGAAATCCTCTCCTTTAGGGTGGTTGCTGCCAGACTGGATGGAACCCTAGACTTTTTAGAAATTGAGACATTCCATAACCCCATCATACCTACATCTACACCGTCCAATTCTCCCCATATCAAAGGTAAGTCTTTCATACCTGTATATCAAAGGTAGGTCTGTCATACCCATTCATCAAAGGTAAGTGTGTCATACCCGTTCATCAAAGGTAAGTGTGTCATACCTGTATATCAAAGGTAGGTCTGTCATACCTGTATATCAAAGGTAACTCTGTCATACCTGTATATCAAAGGTAGGTCTGTCATACCTGTATATCAAAGGTAACTCTGTCATACCTGTAGTACACTTGTATTTGATTTGTTTGGGATACTTGATTTCTCACATGTGTACCTGAACAAAATACACGTATTGTGATGTTCACATCTCATTACACAAAGAAATCCTTTTTAGCTCACCTGAGCTGAAAGCTCAAGTGAGCTATTCTGATCACTTTTTGTCCGTCGTCCGTCCGTCCGTCCGTCTGTCCGTCCTTCCGTCTGTCTGTCCGTCTGTAAACTTTTTACATTTTGAACTTCTTCTCTAAAACCGCTTATCCAATTTCAACCAAATTTGGCACAAAGCATCCTTATGGGAGGGCGAATATAAATTGCAGAAATAAAAGTCCGATCTGTATTCAAAGCGGAGAAAACCTTGAAACTGTAGAAAAAGGGGGGTGCATTTTAAAAAATCTTCTTCTCAAGAACTACTGATTCCAATTCAACGTAGTTTAGCATAAATTATCCTTATGGGAAGGAAAATATAAATTGCAAAAATTAAGGTCTAATTCTGTTTCAAATCTGAGTTATTACGAAAATAATAATAAAGGAAAGGCGTGTTTCAATCAGTTTAATAGCTTCGGATTCGGCATCCGGTAAAATGGGTAGACAAGACTGGGCCTGGGCAAAACAAAAGATTGGCAGTTATTAATCTGCCAATCTCATTAAAATTTCAGGATATTTGATGGACCAGTATATTTATATTTGCTGTAAATATTGCTGCAAAATAATGCGTATTTGGAATTGACGATTGCCGATCTGCCCCGGCTTTTGTTTTGCCACGGCCCGGGTTTGCGTACCCATTTTACCAAGACTCGTATTCCATACATCTAAAACGAGGTTCTTTGTTTAAAGCAGCCATGACATTATACGAAAAAGGGTCGATCTGACTATGATGAATTTGCTTGTTGTGCAACAGTTCGCGAATGAAGGGAAATTTTTGAAACATGCAAAATATATTGGTGCCGATTTTGTGAAGTAAATTGAGGCTAAATATTTCAATGCGTTGACAGTTTTCACACATGACGTTGGTGTTAGCTTGTTCTGATTTTCGTTTCGTTTTCATTATTTATGCTTTGTAACCTGGGAACTATCGTCTGTATTTCGTGATTTTTACGTATCAAATCAAACAGAGATTTCGGTAAATCAAACAGTTAACTGTTTACCTGCGCAAATTAAGCAAAATCTGATGTATCAAAAAAGTACTGAAATACAATTCATTCTATCGGTAATTCGGCATTATATTTTGCGTAATGGTATATTAATGCAATAGGTTTTGTTGAGATGCTCGGCATTTTCTCGAGTTTATTCAGTTTAAATAGAGTTTGATATCGCTGTCGGAAATATGTAGGTATATACATGTACATGTATATATATGATTCATTTCGAAAAAATAAATTGTGTTCTTTATTTGTTATAGTGCATGTTTCTTGTGTTTTAATTGTTTACAATTTCTATTTACTAACCATATTTGAGTGTTAAGCTTCAAATTATAAGCAAGATACAGAGATTTGCTCACGATTCTATGTTTGTACACAGATCTTAAAAACTAAAGATTAAAAAACTAAAAAAAATTTCAATATTTATTAAGAAAATTTTCAAAGTCTCTTCTTCCAGAAACCAACTTTAACAACTTATTGTATTGTAAACGTAACCTTTTTTAGCTCACCTGAGCCAAAGTCTTCTCAAAAACTATTAGGCCAGGAAAGCTCAAATTTGAGTGGAAGCATCCTCAGATAGTGTAGATTCAAGTTTGTTCAAATCATGGTCCCCGGGGGTAGGGTGGGGCCACAATAGGGGGATCATGTTTTACATAAGAATATATAGAGAAAATCTTTAAAAATCTTCTTCTCAAAAATATTTGGCCAAGAAATCTCAAATTGGCATGTAACCATCCTTAGGAAGTGTAGATTCAAGTTTGTTCAAATCATGGTCCCTGGGGGTAGGGCGGGGTCACAATGGGGGATGAATATTTATAGATAGAGAAAATCTTTAAAAGTCTTCTTCTCAAAATTATTAGGCCAGGAAAGCCCAAATTTGAGTGGAAGCATCCCCAGATCATATAGATTCAAGTTTGTTTAAATAATAGTCCAGGGGTAGGGTGAGGCCACAATGGGGGATGAATTTTTACTTAGGAATATATAGAGAAAATCTTTAAAAATCTTCTTTTTAAAGAATTTTGGCCAGAAAGGGTTTAAACTTGTGTAGAGGCATCCTCGGGTAGTGTAAATTCAAGTTTGCGAAATCACAGTCCCTAGTGGTAGGGCGGGACCGTGATGGCGGTTTGAATTTTTACATAGGGATATAAAGAGAAAATCTTTAAAACTATTCTGGGAAAGTTTTCGGTTCAAAACTCAGTACTCAGTGTGAAAGCAAAGGTTATGCAGATTTAAGTCTGATGAAACCATGATTCCCTAGAGAAAAATGGGGCCATGAAATGGGGGGGGGGGTATATAGGAATAGAGACAAATCTTCTTACAGGTACAACAACAAAAGGGGCTTGGTATTTACCAAAAAATAAGAGGTTGATAAAAATTGGTAGATTTTCAATTTTTGTCCCCCGCCGCAACGCGGAGCGGGGACATAGAAATGCCGGGCGTCCGTCCGTCCGTGTGTCCGTGTGTCCGTGGGTCCGTGTGTCTGTGGGTCCGTGCGTCCGTGGGTCCGTGCGTCCGTCCGTCACACTTTTTGTAAGCGCTCTCATGCCTACAAATTTTGACGGATTTTCATTAAATTTATACCAAATGTTTATACCACTATTACCTTGGTCAAGTTCGAAAATCAGCATTGGTCGATACTTTTTGTTGGAGTTATAGGACTTTGACTGCAATAATGACTCTGTTTTATCCAAAAATTGACCTTGTAAGCGCTCTCATGCCTACAAATTTTGACGGATTTTCATTAAATTTATACCAAATGTTTATACTACTATTACCTTGGTCAAGTTCGAAAATCAGCATTGGTTGATACTTTTTGTTGGCGTTATGGGACTTTGACTGCAATAATGACTCCGTTTTATCCAAAAATTGTTCTTGTAAGCGCTCTCATGCCTACAAATTTTGACAG
This sequence comes from Magallana angulata, assembly GCF_025612915.1. Classification (NCBI taxonomy): domain Eukaryota; kingdom Metazoa; phylum Mollusca; class Bivalvia; order Ostreida; family Ostreidae; genus Magallana; species Magallana angulata. The sequence goes on from NC_069119.1 coordinate 4,948,739, forward strand.
ATTTTCATTAAATTTATACCAAATGTTTATACCACTAATACTTTGGTCAAGTTCAAAAATCAGCATTGTTCGATACTTTTTGTTGGTGTTATGGGACTTGGCCACAATCATGACTCCGTTTTATCCAAAAATTGACCTTGTAAGCGCTCTCATGCCTACAAATTTTGACGGATTTTCATTAAATTTATACCAAATGTTTATACTACTATTACCTTGGTCAAGTTCGAAAATCAGCGTTAGTTGATACTTTTTGTTGGCGTTTTAGGACTTTGACCGCAATAATGACTCCGTTTTATCCAAAAATTGACCTTGTAAGCGCTCTCATGCTTACAAATTTTGACAAATTTTTCATTAAATTTATACCAAATGTTTATACCACTAATACTTTGGTCAAGTTCAAAAATCAGCATTGTTCGATACTTTTTGTTGGTGTTATGGGACTTGGCCACAATCATGACTCCGTTTTTTTCCAAAAATTGACCTTGTAAGCGCTCTCATGCCTACAAATTTTGACGGATTTTCATTAAATTTATACCAAATGTTTATACTACTATTACCTTGGTCAAGTTCGAAAATCAGCCTTGGTCGATAGACTCGATACTATTATACTGCTTGACCGGCGGGGGACTCTGGAATTCTATTCTTGTTTTTAGCAAGATCTACTGTACTCAGTTGTCAAGATATTTTGATACTGTAATGCTAATTTGATCAGAATTAAGGCAATTGTTGCTCAGGTGAGCGATGTGGCCCCTGGGCCTCTTGTTGTAACATGTATTTGAATGATTTTATTACAAATGTTTATAGACAGGTATTCCTACATGCAAAAATTAATCTCTTCAACTTTTAATGGCTTTTAAAACTTTTCAGTAATTTGCAAATCTTAATCATCTAGAGTATATTTCCTCCACTTTCAATTTTTAATGTATGTTGAATCATCTGTCTGATGTTTTCTCTCATTAGGTCATGCAAGACATCTAAGTCAACACAAGGTTGTTGTGATGGATTCCTTGAAGAAATGGGAAGCCATTTTACATGTGACCTTGGTAAATAGTGTCAAAGCTCATCAGCAGCCAATCATCTGTCTGAAGTGTGAAGGTGGGCGTGTCATATCAGCCAGTCAGGATCACTCCCTCAAGGTCAGATGCTTTGATTTGTTTATCACAGAAAAGAAAACATCTCAAAAGTAACCTGACAACTATAGAAACAAATACATGTATTATCATACGGGTCATTACTTACATGTTAAGGTGATAAGTTAAATTCCAAAATCTGTACAGGAGCCTCAAAAATTTAGGTTAAAATATTGTACACTGCCCATCAAAATAAAATATCATAAAAATCATAAAATACTAGACTATGATATATGGCTTAAATACAATTTATATACAGCTGGTACCTTATTTTTAATCGTTCAAAATTGATGCATATTGTTACAAAATTTATGTTCTTTAAATGTTGCAATCAAATTTTGCATACCCAGTATTTGAAATTTCATTTTGTGGATCATAATTTAATATTCAATATTCAATAATTTTATCATTACATGTATCTGTGTATCTCTACAGGTGTTCAGACTGGAGGACAGCCGCTGTCTGTTCACTCTCCACGGTCACACCACCAAAATCACAGTACTGCATGCTGACAAGGTAATGATCCTTGTATAGGTCTTCTAGTTTTGGCTGATGATTCACATCCTCATACAATTCTTCTAGTTTACAAGCATGGGTAATGATAACATCCTTATAAAGTATTCTAGCTTATGAATTTACTTGTACAGGTGCATGTGTTTGGATTTGTTTTGTTTCATATCATCATAAATGTACAATGTTTTAGAGTAAAACGAAATGCTATTTATATTCTGTCTGTGTTCCCTTTGTATCACATTATATATGCAACACATATGTCAGTTTTCGTATCACTTGTGCGTCTTGTGTAATACAATATGTAACTTAATTTAGAAACACAACCTTACGTCAATTTTGGAATGCTTGCATGTTTAACATGTTTTGCTTGTTACAGTCGCCACCATTCAATGTTGTCAGCGGCGACGCAGAGGGAGTCCTAAGACTCTGGGACCTCCACACGGGCACCTGTCTCCACAAGGTCAAAGTTCATGAGGCCACCGTGGTGGCCTTGACCTCCACTTCCAGATACATGGTCACCTCGGGACTGGATGATCGGTTGTGTATAGTGGATAGGAAGAGAGGAACCCTGGTCCACGAACTGGACATGGTAATGCTCACAGATATTTACTACACTATTAACTTGTCCTGTAGGAATCCATTCAAGGTGGTTTGGTGGGGAACATTTAACTCTTTCACAATAGCAGCAGTGCATGCACCGTACTGCTCATTTGCAGGGCAAATTGATATAGTTTTTCAAAGATTTAGTTGGTACATTTTTTGAATGGTACAAATAAAACAATTGTTTTTGCACTGCACCAGAGCAGTAATGCAGTAACTGTGAAGGGGGTTTATTGCTCTATAAACTTATCTTTTAACTTGCTTAATTTATGCTAATTGTGTTATAAATTTTATATACCTGGTATAACCTTACCATGACATTTCACAATGAAGTAAACTCATGTAATGAGTTTGAAATGATTCCAAGATCTTTTGTGTCTTGAAATTCTAAATGTTTTGCTTCCTTTTATAGAATTTTTTTCTGATTCTATCATCGCTATGAACATAACTAACATTCAGTGAAGTGGACATTTTCCTTATAGATTAGTGTGCTATTCATATTCACATCAATTGATTCTTCTTTAATTTCATTGTTGTAGGATCCTTGTGGGAACAACTGCATGTCATTATTGACCTCTCACCTGCTAGTGACTGGAGGTCAAGGTCATATCCAGCTGATTGACCTTGACAGAGGTGAAATTTTAAGAACAGTGAGTGTGGGGTCACTGGACAAGTCCGCGTTTGTGAATCAGATTCATGTGGTCCAGAATTCTGTGATAGTGTGTGATTATGCTAGTGAGATGAAGGTCATTCAATTCCCCACCGTGCTGGAGAAAGCCGAGTGATGACCGAGAGGGAGACTGTGAAATCATTAATGTAATGAGCTTCCTTGTCAGATAGGACGTTATCCACCACCGTACAGGAAAGAAACGATCTTGTACAATTTGTAACTCGATCCCTTTTGTTGTTCTCGGACATTTACCGTTTAGTCGTTTCAATTATTGTTGGGTCTATTTACAGTGGGTAACACTCTTCCAGAGAATAACTTTTTTGTATCATTATTCATATCGATAAAGGAACCCACATAATTACGTCCTTTTAATTATATTTGAAAGAAAAAAATCCTAGCAAACCACGAAAATTGCCCCAATGAATTAAAAAAATTCTGCCAGTGAATACTACTGGAGGATGATAAAAATTGGACCGGACAAGATGGATCCCTTCCCTCACAGTGTTGGATCGTGTCCTGTCTGCGGAGGATGTTCATTTACCAGAGATTGCTTCTTATGTCGTTCTGTAGGAAGGGTGGAAATTCTTTATGATCTCAGACTTCAAACTGTTCCTTATTTAATGGTGTTGCCTGTTGTATTTTAAGGTGATCCATATTTATTGTTTGTCTGATTGTGTATTGTTTTTGCCTGGTCATTCTTGTTAATGTAGATTATACACATTACAACAGTTTCTATTTTTGAGAAGGTTGAATTTACTTACGTGTTAGCTATGTAAAATTTTGAATGATGATTTTTTCAATGGATATAGTATGAAGTAAATATATTATTTTCATGCATATATTTCCACGTAAATGAAGTTCAAAAAATTATGATTCAGTCCCTCATTCACAGGGTCTGATGAATGAAGTTTCAGAACATTTTTATCATACAGTAGTCACATATTTCAAATTCAAGGGCTGATAACTCTGGTAGATGTTACAGAAGTCTTATGACATACCAGAAAATCCCAAAATTGTGCATAACATGTACATTGTAAGTGAATGGGATATGAGTGTATATATTACATCTATGGCTTAATCATTGTGTATTGGGATGTATTGTATACATGTGCATTAGAATTAAATGAGACATGACAGTTCACTGTAGATTTTACATCTGTGGCTATCATGATTAAATCGATGGTCATTGAATTTTTTGTATTTTTTTTTTTGGTACAACTGTATTTTTCTTAATCATTGTTCTTGGTAACAAAACAAGCATTTCCATTGTTTCTCAGTTCACAATGTTTCTTTGTGTATTTATTTATGATATGGGTAAGGCAGCAAAAGTGCTATTATTTTTCATACAGTGATTCAACACACATTATATATGTATTGCAAAATATATGGTCTAACGTAATTAGAAGTTAAAAGTCCTCTGTCTGGATTTGATTAAATTGAAACTGGTGCTATATGAACTGCAAGCCAAAATGTATAACCTAGTAGTGCTCAAGTATATCAACAATGTACAATCATTAATTAGAAAACCCCAGCTGCTTTGGAGTCCTATACAAGTGAAATGTGTGATTTATATATGAAGTGAACAAATGAGATCAAGAATTGGACTAAAATAGTTGCTGTAGTAACTGTGTATGATAAAGATCATGCTTAAGCTCAGTACAGAGGTCTTTCATGATTCATTGTCTTCTGTTATGAATAGTGGTAGGAATATGTGATAACCCGGTATATATAGTGATGCACGACCCACCAAGGCAGTGTATATGTATAGAGAGGGGGGGTCTCTCCCCCCCCCCCCCCCCCCCCCCAGCCACCAGAACCTAGTTACAGCTGTAACACAACCATGATTACCATTAAAAACAAGAGAGATAACTGTGAAAAAAGAGGCAGGTGCCCCTCCTGAAAATGCAAGAGTTGTTTCCCTTTGAGCCTCCCCACTCTTTGTAGTATGCCCTAGGATATTTAGTCAACCTGTGTTTGTGTAGAGAATATAGAATCGTGTTAATGAATGTATATTGAAATCTTAATATTTTAATGTCCCACTTTTTTTATGTTTTCACATTTCATTTCAGTTTTGTACCAACCCATTCATTATTTTTTATAGGTAAACTCTCATGCTTGTTAAATTTCTGTTTAAATCGTGATTTAATTAAGTCTTGTAGGAATGTACATATGAATATTGAAATTAACAATTTATTTCATCATACCAAAGAATTTCATGTTTGAATGGCTGTGTGTGTGTCAGCTACTACAGCTAGTATACATTAAAGATATCAGTGATGTAACGATTTGTTGGAGAGAAAGATTGACTGGAAGAGACATAGGAAATTACACAATCAGAAATTGCCTGCCTGCTTGATGCATGTACATGTATGGTACCACATATATCTAGTTGTATGTCAGACTATCATATGAGAAAAAGGAAGGGGAGAGGTTGTTTTAACATGGAAGAGGGTTTTCGGCATCCAGTTTTTACTGATACATAAACTTTTTGTGGGGGATACACATATAATTATATACATGTATTATTTATGATTATTATTTATTGGTATTGTGACAACTGGCAGTCTTAATTATGGATTATATGTGGGTGTATGCTGAAGTTGATTTTCATGTACAGTGTATTTTGTCTCTCAGTTTACTGCGTAATGTACTGAATATCACACATGATTATCTACTTAAGAATGAAACTGCTCTTAAAATGTCTTTTTTATTTTCATAAGATTTGTTATGTATCTATTTATTTAACAATATTTTAGAATACATTATCTATTCCTGTTTGAAAGGTACATTTGTTACAATGCTATATAGTACATTGTGTCTCTTGAAAATGTTTCAAAATAAATTTGTCCTACTTTGACAGACATACATATGATACTGTTACAGTGGTTTGTTGTTGATTTAGTCACCTACTTTGACAGACATACACATGATACTGTTACAGTGGTTTGTTGTTGATTTAGTCACCTACTTTGACAGACATACATATGATACTGTTACAGTGGTTTGTTGTTGATTTAGTCAATACATGTATTTCTATATTGTGGTTTCATTAATATTCAAGGGTATCAATTTTCGTGAATAAAGTGAAAATCACAGTTTCAAGATGTAAATTCTTGGCCAATGACCCCATCAATACAAAATGTAAATAGAAATTGCATTTCAATGAGCGTTTAATTTCGTGTATCAACTTAAAAACGAAATCCACGAAAATTGATATTCAACGAATATTGATAAAACCACAGTATTGTGCAGTAAGGCCATAATTTTTACCAAATAAGTAGATGAAAAAATTGACATATATTCTTAAATGTAATGCTAATACCAGAACCACCCACCAACCCTCCAAAATAAAAAGAATTCAATGAAAATTACCTCTTTCAAAGACTTGCTCAAATTTGATTTTTTTAATGCTGAATTTTTTTAAAGGCTCCCCCTTTTAAAAAACTTTTTGGTGGTGATCAATCTTTTTGAAGTATGTGGATCCCCCTGCCCTTTCACATTCATTTTTTGATAGTTCAATAATTATTTAACATTTCATCATATTACAGGTAGTTAAAAGATAAGTATTCAACTGACTCTCCAACAGATTTATAACGAAAGGAATTCAATTGTGTTTTTTTATGCTAGTATTGGGCTTTTCTCTAAATGCTAACAACCACAAAATCTCCACATATTGTATGTAATTATATACAATTATGTACTATATACATGTATTATACAGTCATATGGGGAAACCATCAATGCAGAAATGAGTGCCTGGGCAATGTACAAGAAATTTAATATTATTTCACAATTTACCAAACCTTTTCAGAATCTGGTTTTAATATGGATGAGTTAACTTTCCAACACAAGCATTGGCCAGTATCTGACACCATATAATATGCAAGAATGAAGATGCACTATAATAAAGTCCCCCCCCCCCTTAAATGTGCATGATATGTATATATGAAGTTTAAAAATTTCATAATTATTAACTCTGTTATATAATATATATTTATCGATGGGCAATCATCACTAGATCTATTTCTCTCGATGCATGCACGATTGCATTCCGGATTGTTGATACAGACTTGGTTTGGAATTTAGAATTTTCCAAAACAGGAAGTCATCGCCATAGTGATTTTTGACAAGTGCTCTGCCTATATTTTTTAATTTGTTTGTTAATTTAGTGCTCGGTTTTCTGCAGTAGGATTTTCCTAAAGCCTCGCAGTTATGAGTGCCGTAACAACGGCAACGAGGTAGGAAAAAATGGCATGTGAAAGCGACGAAAACTCGTCTATGGTTGTAAGAAATTAGTTAAAAACACCGGCCAAGCAACTTGGCCTAAAACATCTAAGAGACCTCTAGACAATTTGGTGATTAATGATTAAACTCGCGCTCATTTTACATTCACTAACGATAACATACTGTGTATTTTGCCGTTGTGACAAGTACCGATAACTTGCTGAATCGATTGTGCAAACTGTCTATACTATGCCGGGGCCAGTACAGATTCATTGAGTAAAAGATCACCTATAGCTGCAATTATGTAGCCCTCTCCTTTTATTCCTTTAGTATCGAGCCCTCTCCTTTTTATTCATTCAGAAAATGTTAGATGGAAAACAAACAGAGTGCTTCATTATTGTAGCTAGATCGACAAGTGTCAATGAAATTCTTGATAAAATTAAATTAATTTTGATATCCTCTAAAAGGAACCAGCAACCCATGCAAGGGTCTTCATGTTGTTATCATATTGACATTTTGCTTTTGAAAATTAAGCTGAGAGAATAAACATGTAGTATGTATGATTTGCTGCATACATGTTGAAGAATTCTTTAACAGTTTGGTTATAGTAATGAATTATAGCTAAGTGTCTCATTTTCTTTGCTTAGTGTGAGTACCTCAGACCCTGGGTCTGTAACGACTGGACGTCAACCACCAGACCAGGTCCCTGAGGAAATCCCAACGGTCAGCGATGAGGCTCTCAGATTTATTGACAGTATAGGTAAGGAATCTAGTTGTCTGTACAAAGGGCAGAGATTTGCCTATATAAAGCCAGGGATGTAGAAGCTAGTCAGTGGGGTAACCGGTTTATTAAAAAAAATTAAGGTGAAGACCTCCTAAGTTGTTAAAACTTGTGTCCTAACCATTTGTATGTGTATGTTACAATGTACATTCACATGTTATATTTTACCTGTACACTTCATAGAGAATTAAGGTGGTATGAGACATCTGTCGATATTAATGTAGATTAAAGTGCATTATAATTGAAATAATTTCATTGGTATCAAATTTTCAAATTTTGGAATACATGTATTTAACCAAAATGGCTTTTAAAAATATTTTGAGAGGTAAAAATTGTAAAAGTCTGAGTGGGATTCAAACTCATGACTTACAGATTTGTAGTTTACCCTCTAACCCACTGTGCTACTCTGTTAGTTGACAAGAATGGGAAAGAAACTAGTTAATAAAATATATGATTACACTTCATTTTATTGTTTATTTTGATAAACAATACGTCACAACATGGAAGTGTCCCACCTTAACTACTGCATTAGTTTATATTGTTATATTCCAGTGGCTGAGGATGACTACAAGTATTTGATGTTTGATGACCACCTGGTGACTGTATCAGACACCGGCAAAGAACTCGGCGAGTTCACAATCTCAGTCGAGCCCACTCGCTACAAGCAGACTGACTGCTTCCTTATCCATGCCAACAGCCATGGCTCAATCGATGGCGTGCCATGCGGAACATCCATAACGGCGTATGTTGCACAGAACCTGGAGACCATAGAACAGCAGCATCACGAATACGTGAAGGTTGGTACATGTATTGTTATCCAGGTTTTCGTAGTGGACTATGAGTCAAATCATCTTGCAATGAATTACCCCAAAATATTAATAACAAGTGAAGCTATTAACTTGTCTGATGAGGCAGTCCATACATCTTTTTTAATACTTTATTTTTCTTCCAACACATGTTTTTCTCAGATTTTAAGAAAAAAAATTGAGAAATTATTTTATAAATTTAACTGTAGATCACAAAACAATATCAGAAGGCCTTATGAAGCTAAATTAAGGTATTTTTATGATTGGGATGACAAATTAAAACAATATTTATCAACTGGTTTCTTGTGCAAAATTTGTATTAAGGTTAAATTGGACCTAAAATTCCACAAAACTTCTATAAAAACCAGTGACCACAACAGTTGGTTTCCTAGGCCCAACATTAAAAATACATTAAGTGAAAAAATGTGTCTTGAATTACAGATTACTTACAATAGTAAAATTTACATTTGTCATATTTCAGCTGGAAAACTGTCCATTAGATAGAAAGACCTTTATTGTGAAGCAGCCTGATAACTTCATTATTAACAGGGTCATCACTCAAGGGGAGGTAAGTCATGAACATAACCAATTTTGGTACCTGGATAGATTATGAAACAAAAATGAGGCATTGCAGAGTATATTATCATGGAAGAAAAAGGCAGCTCTAGTAGAATATAATTCTCAAATCATTTTTCTGTTCTACCTCAGTTTATATTTCTTTTGTTGAATAAATTGATCAATGTACGGTAAATAATGTAATAAATGATCATCATTAGATGCAGCCGAGTTGTTCTTGAGATTAGTGATGTGCTATATATATCTATTGATATCTATTTTAATGTACTTTAAAAGGATGTCCAGAGATCGTCAAAAACAGTTGAACTGGCCAAAATGAAGGGATTTATTTCAGAAGGTAAGTTCATCAGGATTTGTTGCAAAGTACCCATTTCAGCTATGTAGGGTCATGTCTTTTTAAAACTAACCTCTGTTTCCTATTTTACTTCTCTCAGGGTCCAACTTACTTCTCCACCGACTACTGATAGAGAAGGGAATTCCAGACAACCTACAGTTCCTGTCCTTTGATTCCGATACCAATCTGTGTTCTGTCATTTATGTAAGTCTACCAGTGTGAAACATCTTTTTAATTGTATAATGACTATAATGACTTTAATCTTAATAAGACTATTCATAATTTGATTGGAATGTTAATGTTGATTTATGAAATTTTAGCTACCACAAACTGTAATGATTACACAGGTTTTAAGGATATGTGAACCTGACAAAAACAAGTTCATTGCGCAACGCGAACTGTCGTCTGGCGACGAGCAATCGTATTTCACATCGACGGTTTATTTGCTTAATTTAAGATTTAAAACAGTGATATAATATGTGTAAGTTTATGAATTTGCATAAAATATCATTTATATCAAAATTTACATCAAAGGGTTTTACTTTTTTTAATCATTTACAAACTTAAAGTTTACGACATACTTGCGCCGATTTCCGGTAATTTCCCAAATCTCGATGTAAACAACAAGTCGGAATGACAAAAACAGATGGATATTATTAGTGTATGACGAATATTGCGAACACAAACTGATGTCGGGTGTCATAAAAAGGGAATGGAAAAAAAGGACGAGACCATACACCAGTTCCCTGTGATCTAAACCTGCCATTTGCAAGCAGTAAGCATGGTAGGTGTCTTATCATGACATGTGCTATTGGAGTGTGACTAAAATGGGTAGCGAAACCCGGGCCGGGCCGGGATTTTTGAAACTGATAACCGGGCTTTTGTTGATTTCTTTAAAAATACTCATTTGTTCTGCACAAAATTTGCAGGAATACTTTATTACAACTTGTTTTGTCTTCGCTGAAATTTTTATTATCACAGAATGAGTTTTTCAATATTTATTACACATTTTCATTTTTCAGGTGACTAAAATGGGTAGCGAGCCCGGGTAACACATTTTGGCGATATTAAGCGAATTACATCGTTGAATTTGGAAACTTGTGTGTTTTTATCATTGGTATTTAAGTTTAAATACTTATATAATTCAACATTTCGTCAAAAAATATCATTTAATAAAATTATAGCCAAATATTATAAACCCGGGACGGAACAAAACCGGACACGTCTACCCGGGACAAACTTTTTATTTCCGAAAAAGCGACGATATACATGTATGTTATATGATTTCTTCACCCATTGCATGTGTTAACTCTTAGCCGGGCGGTGGCGTAGCTGCCGTTAGCCACAGGCACGTGCCTACGCATTATTTGAAGACTAAAAGTAAAGTCACATTTAAAAAAAAATTAAAATATGGTTATTGATATTAAATAGCTTTTAGACCCCCCAAAAAATTTAACAGTCCAAAGTTTTCAGACATCCCAAAGAGGCTAAAGTGATTGATCCAAAAAATAAAGATTTTGCAAATGAAAAATGAGTTTAACTAGGAAAAGAAAATCCATACTGTTCTGCAAATTTAATTAACAGAAAAAAACTTTTAAAATAAATACAAAATAATACATAGTGCTTATAGGTAGTTAGTTTGATTTTCAGTAAAACAGATTATATTAACATGATTAAGAAACAAACCAAGTCTGGGCCCTGGTAGGGCGTTACAATTGTTTTACACAATTAGAACGGTTTTTCATTGTGATTTGCTGTGTAGGTGCTTTGTATTTTGTATTTCAAATGGGGAGGGAGGATTCAATTGAGGATACCTCCGCGTGGTTTGAGCTGGGTAATATATCGCATGAGTGATAGCTAACATCCTCTCGTCGCTTTATTTGGAAATAAAAGGTTTGTCCCGGGTAGACGTGTCCGGTTTTGTTCCGTCCCGGGTTTATGATATTTGGCTATAATTTTATTAAATGATATTTTTTAACGGAAATGTTGAATTATCTAAGTATTTAAACTTAAATAGCAATGATAAAACACACAAGTTTCCAAATTCAACGATGTAATTCGCTTAATATCGCCAAAATATGTAACCCGGGCTCGCTACCCATTTTAGTCACCTGAAAAATGAAAATGTGTAATAAATTTTGAAAAACTCATTCTGTGATAATAAAAATTTCAGCGAAGACAAAACAAGTTGTAATAAAGTATTCCTGCAAATTTCGTGCAGAACAAATGAGTATTTTTAAAGAAATCAACAAAAGCCCGGTTATCAGTTTCAAAAATCCCGGCCCGGCCCGGGTTTCGCTACCCATTTTAGTCACACTCTGCTATTGTATTATGTTCACATAACAGATTATTATGCTCGTATATTATCCACGTGAAAACAATATCGCCTAGCCTATATGCAGAATAGCTACACAATAATCCTAATTTGTTCAAACATGAAAATTATTCATTGTTAATTCAGTCGGTGTTTGTAATTAAAATAATCACAATTTTAGTTCGAATTTTCTTAAATGAAATTAACCATCTGATGATAAATGGTAAGGTTAACCGCATAGAGGGCCCTGAGTTTACTCTAGCATATGACAAGCTTATTTACTAACATTTACTCACAAAATGTTTTAGTGTAACACTATCATGCACATTAGCTTGAACAGTGTATTTGTAAGGAATAGGTTATATGTTTGTATTGATGATTTTTTTAGCACATATAGTTCATATTATGTGCTAAAATCATCAATACAAACATATAACCTATTCCTTACAAATATACTGTTCAAGCTAATGTGCATGATAGTGAATAAAAGATTTATTCTTCATGTTAAACATGAAGAATTAATCTTTTATTCACTATCAATAACTGATAATGTTGATTCTCTGTACTGTGAAAACATTTGAATAGCTGACTGATATTCACCTTTATTGAACTGTAAAAATCAAAGTACAGTTGAAAGAAAAATTAGTATATCAATCATGGTTTATCGGTTGATAGAATTGCTCACATCATATTTAGATTTCATGTGCTGGGTTCATTATTGTTACAAATTCTTATTTTTTCCCCATTTTTTTCAAATCATTAAAACGCAAGATTTCTAAATACACACAGTTATATAAGATATGAAATTGTCAAGTTAAGTAACATTAATTTAAATTTTCAAGATTAGAATAAAATGTTGACAAGTTTCACCTGATATCAAATTTTTATATAGAATAATCCATTTATATAAGGTTCTGTCTGTCTATGTTGCAAATACAAATACAAATACAAATATTTTATTGGCACAAACACAATTACAATAATTGGCAAAGGCCCAATGAATATATAAGAACATCATTGTATGTTTATAATAGTTGCATGTACAGTATATATATTTTTACTGATCTATATAGATCAGTTTAACATTTCCTTAGACTAATTGACATCTGTGTTCAAAGCAGTCATTAATGAATTTAACAGTAATATTTAAAATAGTATGTATTTCACTATTTAAACATACATGTAAAATGTATCTTTCTTTGTCCAAGTTATTGGCAATATTTATTTTACTTATCTTATAAAAATTACTAAAATAGCTGTTCCTTAGATGAGAATAGGCTTTACATTGAAAAAGAAAATGAGTTTCATCTTCAATTGCACCAGTTTTACAAGCATTACAATATCTTTCATTCCTAATTGTGGCATTATATCTACCACTTTCTATTGCAAGTTTATGTGCACTTAATCTTATTCTACTAATAGAGGATCTCTCAGATCTTTTCCTGAGTATATCAACATAAGGACTTCTTTTTCTCATATATAATTTTTGAAAAAATGAAAGTTTTTCTGAACTAAAAATTTTTGATGATTGCTCTTGGATACATTGGTCAATGATTCTTTGCTTTATGTTTGGTAAAAAGTGTTGGATTGTGCTTTTATAAATACTAATGTTTGAGAATCCCAAATTGTCTAGGATGCCATAAATTTTCTTAGTCCAGGAATTGGAATTGATCGTTCCCTGATATAATTTAAATGCCAAAGAATTAGATGTTATCAAGTGATTCCAATATTTAATGCTTGAGAATGAGATTTTAGACCAAAGTGGTAACCTGTTTAATTCTGCCAAACAACCAGCATTAGATGCTTTGCAATGTAATCCAAGTATATCTTTAAGAAATTTTACATGAAATTTTTCGATAACTGAAATATCTTTCAATGAGAGATCCACTCCCCATATTTCACAACAATAAAGAAGTACAGGGAGTACAATAGAATCAAAAAGTTTTTCTAAGAGCTTACATGGATTATCAATACCAATTATTTTTTTCATGTTGCATACACTTTCATAATATGCCTATATGAATTTTATTTTTCTACATGTAGCTTCTTAAAATCATCCTTTCATATAAGTCCTTCTTATATGTTATAAGTATTAGTACCAGTAATATCAGGGTTTTTTTTAATACAGACTTTTCAAACCTCCAAGAGATGAGAACATCACTGGTATGTGTTAACGAGGTCATTCCTAATACAAGACACAATGCGGAAAAATATAAGACTAATGTAAAGAACTGAAACCATGAGTGATGAAGAGAAGAGCTGATAATCAGATTATTGTCTCTGTTATGTTCATCCTGATAAAGCCTTTCCCGATTGATGCCCTGGATCATTTATTTGGTAATTTAAGGATGACAATATTTATATCAACATTTATGATATAATATTAAGACAATTAATAAGCAGCACAACATATCCTGAAATATGAAACTGGACCAAACCAGTGATAATCTACCATTTATGATTTATTACATTTACTTGGATTTGAAAACCAGTTCTGAAACTCCAAAAGTCATGAATAATTTGGACATATAATGCATACAATTAAGAATTAGTATTGTAAAAGAATATATATTATGATAATGCATATGCTATAAGAAATTCAATTGATAGATATCAAAAGGTGTTTATACTGACCAAATGCAGTAATGAAGTTTGTAATGGCTATATACTCTTCATGTGGAGAAACTGGTTTTTAAAATATATGTCTTATGTTTATAATTATGTTTAATTTGATGATTGCATAGTATATCAAATCATCATTTCTGTCTATTAGTGTTTGTCTGTCCATCCATTTATCTGTCTGAAGTCTGTTTTATTTTATAACCCTGATGTGGTAACTGATGTAGATCAAGTTGAGATCATCATTATGACACTTATATACAACAAGCCTCACAGAAAATATCAGTCCTCTTAAATTACAGAGTTTTTGAATGAGTTATGAATGTATGGTTGAGTAAAATTTTTATTTTAAATATTTTTTGAAATGATTTTTGTGAATAAGAATATTTTTGTTATAACTTATCCTTATCTATATTTTTATCATTTTTGCATGAAAAAAAATATACATATCCTAGTAAGGCCACACCAATATAATTTCTTGCTTGTCGGACATTAAGTGGAAAAGGGTACAAGCGGGCGAGTGATAAAATAATAAGATTATTATTTTTTGTAGCCGAAATTTTTAGGCGGTCTGTAATGATATGATTTGTAAAGTTTTATTTAAACACGAGCATGCAGGATCCGATGAAAAAGAAATTTAATTGGTGTGGCCTTCCACATTTTCTATTTTTTAGTTCAAATTGAGGCTGAACCATTGTAATATATTACCCTGCATAATCAATTTGATAAAGTCTAAATCATACATTATAAATAGCATCAAGACCAAAATGGGGACCAAGGAAGGGTTCAAAGTTCAAAGGAATTATAGGATTGCATACAATCATGTATATACATAACGACAAATCATAAATCATTTCAGAATCTGCAGTGTTGTTAAGTCCAATATCAGATAATATGATTTAAAGAATTATTATGATTAAGTATCAAATTTCATTTTATACCTGTAATAATTTGAAAGATTCTCCTATTTTCCGACACCCATTTTAACGCAATACCTTGCAAATCAGACAAAACTTTTAAAGATTGATAGAGGAAATTCAAATTAATTACAATCAGTATATGATTTTTATGAAACCTGTGATTTATATGGTTTGATTGTATTTTAAATCTTTCAACAAAGGCTTAATAAAGATTGTGTGTATTAAAGTTTTCATGCTTGTTTTTCTTTTTTGTGTACAGAGACTAGAGTTTCTTGATTATATCAGATGCACAACTATGACACTCTGTTAATTACCATTAAAATAAACTCTTTAGGAAGTGAAAAAATTGTTAAATGAAAGAATCATTTTCTCTTTATATGATTGGTTTTTAGAAATACAACCATTTATGGCAGTGTTGACTTTCATGAAGCGTGCAGAGTGATTTTTTGTAAAAGTCAGATCAGAGGAAATTCGGATTTCAGCCTTTTTTATTCAATTAATTGTAGTATTTGCAACACAACTCCATTAATTTTGTTCTACAAGAACTTATGCAGGTTCACAGTATAACTAGTTGAAAGAAATTGCCATTTAAAACTGAATTATACGTCTTTTCTACCAGCATGTAGGGTTTGTAGCATCTATTTCAATAGAGGTCAGAGGAAATTCAGACGTTATTATCTTTTTTTCTAATTCACGAACATGCCAATTATTTATTATTAATTTTTTGCTATTTATCATTTCTTCAAAATTACATAAAAAAAATAAGAGTGTAATTATAGGAAATAGTATTTTTTGCAATTTTTCTAGCTCGGGTCACGTCAAAAAATGTCACTTTTTTAGTGGTCAGAGGAAATTCAAACTAAAATAGCGGATGAAATAAAAGGAATTCTTATAATCCATTTTCAGATAAATAGAGTGTTTTATTAACCTTTTTAATATTTTTGTGAGAAAAGTTTTCTAGTTAATTGTAAATATGTCTTTTATGACATTTTAAATTTGCATTTAAGGTGTTTTTTATCGTTCTAATTATTTGAATATGGGTAAGTTTGAAGGTCGTTGCCATGGAAACGAACTCACGAACATATGCTTAAAATGTCTTTTTTGACAAAAACAAATGGATTAGAGTCTGTTTAAACAATTTTTTCAATTATTCAATTAGTTTCATGTCAGGTTCACATGTCCTTAAGAGTCTGTAAGGTTAACTGTTTAAAATTGACACCTGTAACTGGCTGTACATGTATAAATCAACACCTATAAATGTGTGTACCTGAATGAACATCACAATTCTCTGTATCAATTTTGACACCTGTAACTTTCAGTACCTGTATTAACACCTGTAACTTTCAGTACCTGTATTGACACCTGTAACTTTCTGTACCTGTATTGACACCTGTAACTTTCAGTGCCTGTATTGACACCTGTAACTTTCTGTACCTGTATTAACACCTGTAACTTTCAGTACCTGTATTGACACCTGTAACTTTTTTGTATCAGTTTTGACACCTGTAACTTTCTGTACCTGTATTGACACCTGTAACTTTCTGTACCTGTAGAGACCGTTAGAGGACCGGACACAGACGGTGGGCAGCACTGAGATCCGCGTGTTCGGGGTGGAGCGGACCATCAACTCCTACTCTGACCTACCCACCACCTGGCAATCATACTTCATGCAGGACTGGTAGGCAAAGCTACTTGCATTAATAAATAACTTTTTAAAGCTTTTAGTTTAACTATGCTAAGATTCACTTTAGCCCTTGTGCAAAAGATCATGAAAGTAATGGAGATAACACAAGTAAAAAATGTACTGTAAACTTGCAAATTTCCTTGTAAGGATAATTTACATTAAACATTATTACAGTATTTCTTTGTTATTTTCAGTCACATGACCAACAGAGTTCAGGTGGGGTCACCTGTGACGATGAAACTGACCTCCGTTCCACAGCTGATAGAAAGAGGTAACGCTTCATTGAATTTATAGGGAAAGTCAGCTGTGCCTGTTTAACCAATCTCTTATCTATTTAAGACATGTTTCACTGTAAATAAGTTAACAAAGAACTATATATGATAAGAATTAAATTTGGCCCCCATAATTCGCCAATTTTTAAGTGTTTCGGGTACAATGAAATGTTAACTAATATTTTAGAAGAGTTGATATGAAATATATTTTTCATCTATTTATTTGATTTATTTGCACTCATTGGCAGTATATGACGTCAGAAGTGACGCCATTTCTATAATTCAATCAAAATCAGCCAAAAATTAACATTTTTCTTATCTATTTACGAATGGGAAATATAAAGCGCATGCTTGAACAAAGAAATCTTTTTTGTCACTTTTTAGTCTTGGCTAGATACATCTCTGATGAAAATATTTCATTTGTTCAAGAATGCGCTCTATGTTTTCGGAAGGAAAAACTGCTTGAAAACAAGCTGTTTTACGCTAAAAATGCAAAAATGGCGGGAAAAGGTTGTCTTTACAATGTCATATTTCTAAATTGTGAGCACTTAAACCAAAATGAATATTATGTAAACACATCACATACATATCTGTACTAAGAAAACAAAGAATGAAATTAAAATGATGATGTTCATTTTAGGGGGCCATTTTAGGCCCTTATCATATATAGTCCTTTCCTTTCTTGAATAAGAATCTTCAGTTAGAATAATTTTGTGCTTGTGCAAGGAAATGTTATCTATGGGTTCTTAAATTTTGAGTTTTTGACTAGAGTAAAGTATTATTTTCTCTTATAATAACAACATGTACACTGCGTTGGATAATACCAGCTACTGTACCATTTACTTAATGCTATAATGTTTAACTTAAACAAAGAATATCAATACATTTTACTGGATTTAAATAATGAACCTAACATTGCAGATGAGGAACCCCCAAAACCTGTTTTTGAGAAGAAAGCTTTGAGTTGGGAGGATGATATGCAGCTGTATTCAAAGTTTCTGGACAGAAAGGTTGGTGAAACCAGTAAGCCAGGAAATATTCCACAGAGACCAGGCTTGTTGGCTTTGTTGATATTAAGTTCATGATTAAGCTCAGACTCGCCTTGAAGTTCCCACAATATGTTTTTAAAAGCGAGATTAAGTGGGTAGATCATTTAAGTTTTATGGCCCCAGAGCCTGGTCCCTATTTCAGTGTATAAGACTTCAATATAGACTCTGTTTCAATACAGCTGTAGACATGGTCTGAAAATAAAATATTTCTGTATCCTATTTTGCAATTGGCAATTTATTGATGAATTATAAAATATTTCAAACCTGGCTGTGAATAAAGAGTTAAAAACAGTTTAGTCTTGTTATCCTGATCTTGTTCAGCTTTGTAGTCTTAAAATATGTCACCGAGTGTAAGTCTGTCAGTCAGTATATATATCAGGTCTCAGTAGCTCAGTGGTTCGAGCGCTGGTACGGTATGCCAGCGGCCCTGGGTTTGACTCCCTGTTGACACTGGACTTCTCTGAACCAACAATTACAAAATATTTCCGTTGATTCTTGGGGAATAACATCTTGTTTCTTTATTTTGTTCATAAACTACTCTAACTAAAAGTTTATCAACGTTGTTGTTTCCAGGAGGAGTTGAAGGGTGACCACACAACGTACATGCGCTCACATCCGGAGCTGAAGAACCTGTTGGCCGATTTCCTCCAGTTCCTGTTGCTAAGGAAACCTGACGATGTCGTCCAGTTCGCTGCCGAGTATTTCTCCTCTTTCTCCGCCTCCATGCCGTCCATGACTCCGTATTTGGCGTCAAATGCTCCAACACCGTTTCCCGCCAGCCGAACAAACACCAAAATTGATCAATTAAGGGCACCCACACGATAGATAGACTGACTGTATTGGAGCAACAGAGTGTTGCTCAGGACAGTTGTCTGATTGATGGGAATTGTGTGATTGTTCAAAGCAGATTTGTTGATATTTTATGAGCTTGTGCGTATTTCATTTGTTCTGTTATATAACGATACACCTAGCTGTCTCATTCAAGTCTCTTTTAATTATTTTTCATGTGGAAGTTAAATTTAAAGGAATATTCATTGGGAGATACACTCAAAGATAATTTATTTTTCACTGAATGTGAGAATTTATAAGATGTATTCTGACTGTATAATATGTAAAGCAAGATAAAAACTCACATGAATTTAAATTTATTGCTGTCATATATTTCATGCATTAGTAAGATCTAAATGTTATATGTGAAATTCATATTAGACAAAAGGTAGTATGGGACATCTGTCATTATTAATGTTGATTAAAGTACATATTATACCCGTAATTAGAATACTTTCACCGCTTTGGAATTTTCAGTTTTACAATATTTAACCAAAAAATAGCTCTTGAAAAATATTTGGAGAGGTAAAAGGTGTAGAACCCCAAACAGGAACGTGACTTACAGATTTACTAAATCCTCTAACCCACTGCGCTGTTAGATGACAAAACTGGAAAAAAAACTACTTATATAATTTCACATTATTTTATCGTTTATTTCAATAAACAATAAGCCACAACATGGAGGTGTCCCATACCATCTTACGTTGTGTTGATGGCAATCATACTTAAAGTTTTATTTTGGACAAGTATTATTAACATCGAATAAAGTATAGAGAAATTAATTCTCTATGTATTGTATGCACTAGTTTTGAATAAAAATGGGTTTGAGTTGACTTATAACAACTCTAATGTTTGTTATTTTAAAAATTGTTGTTTTAATTTTTTTTCACTGAAATTAGACTACATGTACTTGCATATAAAACTGAATTAAAAACGGAGTTTTTGAAGGGCATTTGTAACTCTGTGTAATTTGTCTACTTTTATGTGTTATTGAGAAATCTTAGATTCTGTGATAAAAATATGTATATAAATTATTTGTTAAAAAACCATATACATGTTATTACTAAATGCCATGAAGAGAAGGTCTGAAATGTGTATATAATACGAATGATGATTAAAGTGAAAAATTCAACGTCAGTTAATTTTTGTTGAGGAGATAAAGAGAGAAGGCAATGAATACTATACTGGTCAGCCACTGACAGAGAAAAGAACGAACCCGACATTAGAGACATGTATAACGTATATAAGTATGGACGTCCCTGACATGCATTTTGCCTGTAACTTTTTACCGATATTTATGTGCAGATACATGTATTTACCATCAACTTATCATTGTATACTAGTATCTATTGTTGAACTGTTGAAGCAATAAAGTGAATACTTTATACACAGTTAAACAACTTTCTTATTAAAGGTCTGATTTATAGGAGCAAAAGTGGTTGTTCATGTTCAAATTCACATAGACAGGCCACTTCATTTTTGGTCACCTTATTAGGAAACTTATCTACAAACACAACTATTTCATAAAAATAGACATGCAATTATGTTTGGTCTATTATGTCTTTTTCTTGGTAGTGAACCATCTCTCTCTCTCTCTCTCTCTCTCTCTCTCCTCTCTCTCTCTCTCTCTGAAATACAATAAAGATCTTATGCCAAAGCCAATGCCTCTGAAGATGGTCCCATTTAAGACGGATCCCTGTGTAGTTTTAATGCTATACATATATTGATACTAGTACGCGTATATTGTGATATTAGCAGTTTTAGGAGCTTTTTGGTCAACTAATTATACTATTATATTATAACTTGAATTATAACTACTGCAAGTCTCAAAGACTTCTTCCTTTTTATTTAATCATTTTTCCGTACTCTCATTCCCCGTCAGTGAACATTCTTGAACCACTCCGGAATGTCGTCAGCAATCTGAGATAATGCAACCTGAAGATTTGCAATGTTATTGACTTTTTTTTGTGGGGGGGGGGGGGGGGGGGGGGCTTTCTTTTCTTTTTTTCAATTAACAAAATGTCTGAGAAAAGACATATTGAATCAAATAGTCATGCATAACACCAAATTTTATTTTTAAATAAACATTTGTGGGAAGACACCCCTTCCAGCCGAAAAACTTGGACATTAATTTATCAGTCATTGGAACACCTAAGAAAAGAGTTACTTACCTAACACCCCCTTCACATCGATTAAAATTGTCGACAACGGTGTAAAATAAATTCGTAGTTTTTGATCCTTTGTTTGAGGTGATTTACTGATAGTCAAAGTAATTTTGAGATCAGATTTTTAAGCGGGGTTTTCATGGTTATTTCTCAGTCATGCAAAGGCAAAAACATCTTACTACATTTTAAAAATCGTTTCATATGACCCCATGAAAAAAAATCTTGGATCCGCGCATGGATAAGGAAAGACAATCCTGAATTGAAATAGTTTGTCAACAATAGAATCATGTTTCTGTGATTAAACCGAGTCAAATCGATCGACTGGTATTTCCTGGCCTCCAATGATGCACTGCTAACAGGATATTCTTCGGAAACAAAATTTAAAAATATCTCCACAGATATCAACATGCACACTATGGAATGTTCACCTGAAGTTTCAGGTAAATCTTGTTTACTTTTAACTGCGACCTAGTTTCGTCATTTGTTTAGCAAATATTTTGAGCATTAGAACTTCTCGAGTTTTCAGTCATTCAATAAAGCGTAAAAGTCATCGCCAGTACTCCTTTATTGTCCTCAAATTTTCCCTTTTCTCATCTTCCGAAATCAAGGGTTTCTGATGCGCTCTTGGGAAAGTTGTCCATCATATATATGCAGCATCCAAATAATCAAAGTCCTAAAAGTACTGAGCACAATATTATAGATAAAGATGGAGAAATCTTTACTGCATAGTATATATAGAACCACAGTCGAGCGATCCGGACCCCCCCCCCTTCCAATAAAATTAGAATTTATAAAATGTATGTGGTATATCGATCTCCCGTTAATAAATAAGGTTCCATCTCTTTGACTGGCCCCTACCCCTATCCCCACCCCCGGAAAAATTTTCAGGATCGGCGCATGAATACTGTATAGTTACTGTATAGTGTGTGACGAGTTCAGTGGACAGGTGAAGTTCTACTTTAAAACACAGATAAATCAAAACAAAACTTCCAAGAAAATAAAGAATCCCCGCCTCTTAAAAGTTTTAAATAAAAACCGTTCAGTTTTTTCATCCATTGTACGGTTCCCCCAAAGAGTTGTCGGAAGAATAAGACTGACTATACCTATATAAATAAGCTGATAATCTAATTAAGTATCCATCGTTTTCAACTGTCTTTGTCTGTGATAACATTACGAATCAATTTTGAACCCTAAAACCTTATAACTTCATAAAACATGAGTGACACAAAATTGGCGTGCCTTATATCATAACCGAAAAACGGTATTGGCTGCGCCGCGTAGTTATATATAGTATAGTTCTTTTAAAATAATGTTGCTTTAAAGTGTACAAATTAAAAATTATATATACATATAAGAAATAAGAAATTATTCTTTGAATATCAAAATCTATCATAAAGTCCTTTTGGCTTTATTGGGTTTGACCACGCCCCGACCGAAATTATCACCTAATAATACTCATTCATTCATTCATTCATACTTTATTTCCTCATGACTGAGATAATTTCAAATGAATACAATTAATTTAACCAATACAAATCAGCAATTACAGAGAAAGTGAAGAAAGACAGAGAAAAAAAAAGAAACAAGGACAAACACACAAAATGAAAGTTAACGAATGTTATATACATGTATATCAGGGCACAGGGTTTACTAATTGACCCTATTTTTCACACTGATATAATTTGTAAGATGAATAAAACTGAATATTTGTAACACATAACAAAAAATTACAGAATCCATATGATCATTTGAAAAAGCATCGTTGTAAATTTTGAATTTCCCTTTGTTTTCCAGATGTAATCTATTTGATAGAGCATTAGTTGTAATACCCTTTCCTTTGTTTTCCAGAAGCCATGCGCAAGAGACGAATCAACTCCCTGCCTCACTACTTCCGGCACTCGCTGGTGGGGGCGGGACTGGCCGTGGTTGGGGTAGGGGTGGGGATCGCTAACTTCGTGGTGGGGGTAGATAACGGACCGTTCCACCTGACGGGCGGTTCCTTCTTTCCGGGAATTCTTGTACGAAAATTTCCAATCTAGTAATTAAAACTAGACTTATACTAGTTATAGTATACTCCTGTACGATAAGTTATACAATCGACATAAGTCGAACATGAACTAACATGCGACTTGAGTGTGGGAGGTTGAATCTGAAAGAATAGAGTCTTTATGTCTATTCGTGCTTGAAATTTAAAGTCACTCTGAAATTACTTTATAGTGGATATTGTTAGATTTAATCAAAAGCGTATCGAGTTGGTTGATTAAAAAGGCTTGCTATATTTTAATTAAATTGTCTAAAGTTTTCTAAACTATGTATTTGACTTTCTTACAAATATAGATTATAGTCCGGTTTTTTTTCTTCAAAATACTAGTATTATGTAAATATTAATTAATACACTATTTAAATTTGAAATTTTTGTCCTTGGTATATATCATTGTCTCCAAAAAAGACATGCACACGTTTTAATATTTTATCCGACAAATATTAAACTTATAAATTAAGTCAATATCATGATTTGCAGTCTTCATGCGATCATAATATTTGTACATGTACAATCGTGGACCATGAGAATGTTTACCTCTTTCTTTTTAAAATAACAAAAAATGCAACAACATAAAAAAACACCAACAAACAAACAAAACCACAACAACAACAAAAAACGAGATAAATTA
Source organism: Magallana angulata (assembly GCF_025612915.1). NCBI lineage: Eukaryota > Metazoa > Mollusca > Bivalvia > Ostreida > Ostreidae > Magallana > Magallana angulata. The sequence goes on from NC_069119.1 coordinate 4,972,896, forward strand.
AACCTTAGTCAGACACTACCATATCCTTTCAGATTGGTATATGCGCCATACTTGGGTATCAACTGTATCAAACCGGAAATGCTCATCAAGGAAGCGGAGAGATCGTCTTCAAGGCAAAATGTTTGGTACTGTACATGTAGTTATATTGCAAACATAGTATAAACTTATGTTTTCAAGATATTAATATAGAGATTCATCTCTCGTCTTAACTTGTTAATTTATTGATTTAAACATTTATTATGCAATATATCACGTATCCCCGAGTACCCAAACTCCGTCACCATATGCAGAAAACCTCCTGCGTTTCTCTGTAAATTATTTTTTGTGGTTTTTATCATTTGCAATCACTAAATATAATCTGAAACAATATAATTTATAAAATTATTAACAAAAATATTTTTATTTTTATTCAAATAAGCCCTCTGAATACGACGTTTATCACACGTGCTATCATAACTTATGAACCTAACTCCGTCACCCACATGCTCTATGATTTGGCAGGGAATGAAGACACATTAACAATTTAGTTAAAACTCAATTTGTATCTAGGCCAAGTTATAATAAGTAAAAATGGTGCATACAATTTAAATTGTATTTAATTTCATCGAAATGAAATGATCGCCAGAATAAAAAATGGGTCCATGTAACAACAACCACAATGGCCTTTTCAGAATTTATGGATGCCGTTTGATTTATGTCCTTATATATTTCAAATATTTATATCATTAATTAATATATTACTTATTAAGTTATTTATTTATTAAATTTTTAGAAATGTAGCATATTCTAAATAGCGATATACCGGATATGTCTATACCCTGTATAAGGCAAAAGTATCGGCATGAGCGATTTGACGTTATCATCAAGAGTAGTGCATAAAGGCTATTGCGGTCTGAAAAAATGTATTAATTACCTTAATCAAAAATGTATTACATGTGAAATGTTTCATCTTGACCTCTCTAAAAATGGCTGACCACCGTAAATGATCGAATGGGCCCGCATGTCAGAAATATCGATATTTTAGTGCACCCGTGAAAAAGTTTTAGCTGATTTCACACAATTAATGGTGCATAAAATGAATAAGGTTTAATTCTGTTATTTTTTGACATATTCTTAAATTTAACCGTTGCAAATTGTTGACATTTGATTAAAGATTTTCGACATGTAAAAAATGACGTCATGAGCGTACTTGATTTCAAACGGCGAGGAGTTTCCCGAAAGTGACGGAGTTAGGGTAGTGACGGAGTTAGGAGGCTATGCGATACATAAATGGACGGGATAGCAGGCATTGCCTATATAAATCCTCTCCGACATACAATTTGTAAAACTTATGATTGTCTTAAAAATAACCTCATAATAGTAATTTGTGATTATAAAATAAAATTCAATTTGTTGTTTGGCACCTACAATCGATATGTCCGTTATTTAGGCCATTCATCATTGTGAATTTCTTAAAGTGGAATCATGACGTTTATGCCCCTTTTTTGTATCGCCAGTTTATTGCTCACTATGTGATGAGCCTCCTGACGGCCATCTTGTCTGTGGCGTTCATTGCTCTACCTATCGTGGGGATCGTCTGGTGTTCCGGGGAAGTCTCGCACTATTACGTCAGAATCAATAGGGTCAATTACAAGAAAAACGTCACGTGTCCTGACAACAAGACGGCGGCCTTAGTTACTGGCGGTTTGGCGGCTGTGGACAGCTTCCTCATCTGTGCGTGGTGCATCTTGGGAACTGTTTTCTTTTGCTGTTTTGTTCGATCGTATGGATTTCAAAATAGAAGAATAAGATATTTGTGATGTAACATTTATTATACATGACATCAGACAATGGACTGTTCAATTCAACATTGTCTATAGTGTACCGTGCTTTGAATGAAGTGCGTCGTTCTTGAGACCATAACATAATTCTCTCTACCTACATCATGTACATGCAGCTATTGTACTTGTATTCATGTACATAAGGGTGAGAACGTGCCATGGCAATCTGTTGTAGTAGCGCGAGAGAGAAGTTTGTATCTATAGCTGTTAAAACGAATAGTATACAAGGTACAGTTTGGATTATATGAAAATTTGTCCAAAAATGTGTAAATCATACACGTAGATAAATACATGTACGCATAGAATACACATTATACATGTATGTACGTCTTTTATATTAATATATACGATATAATGTGTAATATAATCTTTCCTTCTTTTTACAACTTAAGTTGGTAAGTATTTTAAGGAGGCTGGATGGTCAACAAATTAACCATCGGATCCACCGGAAATGTTCAGAAACGATTTGTTAAGCTATAAATCAACATAATTTTATAGTAGAAACAAAATTCATATTTTTTATCTATCAGGGTTGGGTACAAAAGTACTAGTATCATAAGATTTGTCAAAAGTCAGATCTTAATTTTAAGATTGTCATAAGATCTGACTTATAAAAATCATAATATCTATCACTTGCATTTTACGAAACAACCTTAAGTGTAATAAATATTTTAAAGATATGTTTTTATTTCTATCTCTAAACACCCGTTCCCTTCTTAATTGTCTTTTGTTTTGAATCCAAACTTGCAAAGACAGCCACCATGTTAAATTTTGACTTTTGACATGTACATGTATGTGGTTGTCTTTAGATTAAGACGGATCTTACAATAATAAGATATGACAGTTTTGTGAAACAGCAATGATGAAAACTTTTGACAAAGTTTGGTCTTAAGACAGATCTTAGTCGTCATAAAATTGTTTTGTGAAACGGGTTCCAGATTTTGGTATTTTTCGATAATTTTTTTTATTATCTAGAACTCTTCTTTTAAAGGAGATCAATGCAGTCTTAATATGGCCACTACCAGCGAGTCCTCTTAAAAACTATGCATGTGCTTTGTCATTGTATAGAGAGAGGAAAGAGAAGTGGTAGAAAGAAATAACTTAAAGACAAGCTATAGAGAATCTGAAATAGACTTATTTTAGTTCACACTTTGGAAGTATCAAAAAACTTGGCAAAATCGATTTTTAAAGTGAAGAGCACGATTTGATTTTTGTAGAAGAAATTGATAATTTTTAATTCTGAAAGCTGGGTTATTTTTGACAATTCAGTAGGCTATAGTTATATTTATTTCCGGGCCTCTCTTTTTAATGTTTGTATTCTATATAGCGACATAAAAACCATAAAAACAGCACCTGGAAACTTATGTTGCAGTTAAATTCTTGTGCCTGTTGTAAACATGTAAAACTAGAGGTTTTTTTTAACTTCTTAATTGTGCCTAATGCAGTTCTATCGGATCGAAAGTTTTCAATTTACGAAAATACGTTGTATAGGCAAACTTTTATTCTCTAAATTGTCGTTTCTTTCATTTATAAAGTAAAATATAGTAAAATAATATATAGAATCTATTAATATGTAGTTTGAACAGTTAATCAAAGTAATTATTTGTAAAATGAGCCAAAAACACGTCAAAGATTCCAAAACATCCCTAGCTAGCTGAATGTTAAGATGTCCATTTTTGTATGCATAAGATCAGGTTAAATTAAAAAAATGTTCGCGTCTATTTACCATATGACATACAGTAATTAAAACATACATTTTCATTCTTTATTTGCGCAGGACATACATCTTTTATGGCATAGGTTAAATTGTTATATATTACCAAACATGTCAGTCTCATATACATGTAGATATGTGTACGAAACACTATACATGCTGTAGGAAAGCTACTATAATACCATGTAATTATAGCAATTAAAATTATATATTCATAGTATTTAAAGTATAGAGAAAATCAAATATATAATTTAAAAATTAAATGGGGTAAAGGGGGTCTAAAACATGAATTACAAAAAAACCCAGTGTTTTTAAGCTAGCTAAACTTTTAAGTGTTAACAATACAAAGGAACTCAATAATTTAGGAAAATATTTATCTAACGCTTCCAAAATGAGAGCGCAGCGTTGTACAGTTGTAATAATACTACAGTTTAAGCTACTTATACATTTATGTTCATTCATATCTTAAGATATGTACATGAGGGGGTGTAGACAAGGAGATCCATTATCCCCTTATATATTCCTGATTTGTGCAGAAATTTTGGCGATACAAATTAGAAAAAATGAAAAAATTAAAGGTATAACAGTTGGTAATATAGAAAAAAAGATTTCGCAACTTGCAGATGACACCTCGATTATCCTGGATGGAAGTGAAGAAAGTTTATTAGAAACCATTTCTACATTACATAGATTCTCGGAAATGTCCGGCTTGTGTATAAATTATTCAAAAACTCATACTGTATGGATAGGTTCCAAAAAATATAGTAATGATATACTTATTCCTAATAGCAAGTTGAATTGGGGATCTACTAAATTCACCTTGCTTGGAATAAATTTTGATGTTGATTTGCTAAATATGCCTAGTATTAACTATGATCCAAAACTGGTTAAAATTAAGTCTATCCTTAAACAGTGGGAGAAAAGACATTTAACTCCCATTGGCAAGATTACAGTTATTAAGACATTAGTGCTGCCTTTGTTGAATCATATACTAATGTCTATCCAAAACCCATCTGTCTTTTATTGTAAAGAATTAGAAAAGCTATTTTTTTCATTTATATGGAATGGCTCAACTCACAGAATAAAGAGGGATGTTCTTGTTCAAAAATATGAAGAAGGTGGTCTTAAGATGATAAATATCAAAGCATTTATATCCTCCATGAAATTATTCTGGGTGAGACAGCTTATTGTTACAAACAGGGGGTTGAGTCAATTCATACTTAATTTTAATCAAAATAAATTTACATCATGTGGTATTGAATACATTAATATACTTTTGAAATCATTAAAAAACAAGTTCTGGATAGATGTGTTTAAGGCATGGGTTGACCTGCATAATATATTAGAGTCTGGTGCAACTGCAGACTCACCTTTATTTTATAACCCTTTGATCCATATTGGAGGGAAATCTTTTTTTAATAAACAACTATTTGATAATAATATTAGATACATCAATGATATCATTGAGGAAGGTAGTACTTTTCTTAGTTTTGATAAGTTTTGTGATATGTATACGAATGTAAAGGTCAACTTTTTAGAATATGCAAGTATAATCCATGCTGTAAAGACATACATCAGAAAATTGGGTGAAAATCAAACTTTAAGAAAATTAGCAAACCCGCTTATTAGAGAAAACATACATAAAGTTATGAAATGTAAAAAGTCAAAGTTTTTTTTATGATATTTTAAACAATAATACCTCTGTGACAACAGGTAAAAGAAGGTGGAATGAATTATTAGATATAGAGGACATGGAATGGAAATTAATCCATAAACTACCTTTCATAATAACAAAAAACTGTAAACTTCAATGGTTCCAATACAGAATAATTAACAAAATTTTAGCAACAAACTCTTTTTTATTCAAAATTAAAAAAATAAACTCTAAAATGTGTACCTTTTGTCACAGAGAAGAGGAAACTATAGAACATATGCTGTGGGATTGTGAATGTGTTCAATCTTTTTTAGAACATTTTAAACATTATTTAGAAGAAAAAATCAATTTTCAGGTTACATTTACCAAGAAAACTTTCATTCTAGGCATCCTTGGTAAAAACAAAGATATCCTTAATATCATTTTTCTTTGGTTAAAGTACTATATTTACACAGCAAGGTGTACCGAGAAACAGTTGAGTGTTTCTTATGCAATGTCGTCTTTAAAGCTCTTTTATGAAACACAGAAATTTATTTCTTATAAAAATGGTGAAAATGAGATTTTTGATACTCATTGGAACATCTGGAATCCATTTTTAACTTGAATTTTCTCTCTCTCTCTCTCTCTCTCTCTCTCTCTCTCTCTCTTTCTCTCTCTCTCTCTTTCTCTTTCTCTTTCAAAAAAAAAATTTTTGCACTTCTGAATTATTATATTTAAAGCATCATAATCATGCATTGTATGTCTGCAGAATGTGTGAAATAAAAAAAAAAAAAAAAAAAAAAAAAAAAAAAAAAAAAAGATATGTACATGATTATATTGTCTTAATATGTCCACTTACTTACTGCACATTGTACATTTGTGTATAATTTTATGTGTATTATAACTTGTATTCCGATGAGTTGTAAAGCCCAAGGATAATAAATTGAATTGAAATTACAATATGTAACTCGGAAAATACTTTATGATTAGATGCTATACCGGTAGGTGCATTTAAACAGTTTGAACTCTCTCTCTCTAGAATTGCGCTTGAAATCAAAATATAAAAAAATGTTTCGGTGTACCAAGCTGAACAATTTATTTTACGTAACTGAAGTTCGCGGTCCAGTCTGATGATTGCGCAATCAAATAACACCAAAGAGTTACCGCTCCTGGATTAGCGCTAATGCATTGTGGGTATGGACGCGAAATTTGAAAGGCTCGTAAAGAAAACAAACATTTCCCGAAAGAAAAACGCGGTCTTCCAGAATGAATTCATACGGTAAGAAACATTTTTATGTCATATATCTATTTTATGTGTTAGTTTTTATCTGAAACCGCCACCAAATGCTCGTAACTTCATTCATTTGAACGTAAACAAAGCGAAAACAAAGAAAGATGCTAATCTGACCACATGTCCATGCTGTCCAAAATCTAAGATTTAATTGGATAATTGGACGATTAAGGAAGTGTTTTATTAAATGTTCATTGGTGAATTTTCGATTCATATTGCGAAATTATTCTCATTTTCATGCGCATTTTGTTGTGGTGAGGTTGGGGATGAATTTTCCTTCAGAAACAGTAGAACATGCCATTATGATCTTCTACAATGGATATGCCTGTCCACTTCTGAAAAGAGAATAGCCTCTGAGATAGTACACTAATTGTAATTAAAAAAAACATTTCTAAAATTGGTTACATGTTTAATGTTACAAATGTTTTGTATGTAAAAATTCAACTGAACTGTTAGTTTACTCCACAGGGACAATTTCTTGCCAATGCATCGTTACTACATGTATTTTGTTTTGATAAAATGACATATTTTTATTACATTGTGAACCAAATTGGCTGTCAAGAAATAGTTAGGTTGAAAACCTAGGATTTAAATTTACACTGCATCTTCCTATGAAATTATATAACGTAGAGGGGAGCAGATCAGAAACCCTTGACTTTGGAAGAAGTACATTGTATTTTTTTGGTGTTTTAATTTTATTGAATACCGATACTAGACTTTGACCCATGCGTGCACGGGTTGACATTGCATATGATATAGGACATTTACAAAATAGATACATCAACACAATGTAATGTTGACATTTACATTATAACCAAGCTTTATAATTTCTATCTATTTCTATTTTGCTATTAATTTCACTACACTCTGCATATTTAGAATAATCTAACTGTGTCTTGGCACAGGCCTTCACCATAGTTAAAATGCCTCTCATTAAAATTAATGAAGATGCAATGAAAATAACAGTCAAATTACTGATGTAAATACCTTTCACCCCAAAATTTAATTCATATTAATGAAGAATCAGGGACTGGAAGAAATCAACACTTTTTCACCAATGTTTTTACTGGCTACAAATTAACACACCATGTTAACATTCGGAACTTTTAGGATTTTTCATATTAAATGCACTGAGTTAGAGTTATCTCCCGTATTTCCTTTGATGAACATAGTATATGACAAATTTTCAATAAAAATTTACACGTATTTGTTATATCGTTTCTGAGTTTATCTATACAAATTTGATATTGCGTAAACATAAACTAAAGAGCCTACCATGATTTAGCGTGAATGTAATGCGCATGATTGTAAAATTTCTAACAGAATTTTCGTTGATTATTAATTAGCGAAGCTTGATGGAGAAAAAATGAAAACAAATTGGTAATCTTGAAGTACCAATGATGCTTAATATATAATACAAAAGACAGTACTCTTCTGATTCCTCGGTATTGAAGCCCCAAAATTTGAGTCTATTATTTTAACATAGTAGTATAGATATCAATAGAATCAGAAGCACATTCTTGCAAATTATAGGTTCTTCTCTTTTTATACGGTATAATGAACTATGTATAGCTGCAATATTGTAGCTCTCTCCCATTGTTTCTTCCTGTAAACTTAAGATATAAAAAATTGAATTATATTTGTCATGCATATTAGAAACAAAAAATGATAAAATCACATGTATAACTACATCTATTAAGACAATTATGTACCCTTTTGAATAAATGAATCTGCAAGTTCCATTTCTAAATTTATAAACACTGTTCATTAAACAGTATGAAATGCAAACTTATTAACTATATTATTAATTAGGGCCCCGCAAGGATTTGCGGGTGCCCTATAGTAATCACTCTGTCCGTCCGTCCTTCTGTCCGTCCGTCTGTCACTCTTCCGTCCACAAATTTCGTGTTTTTTTCTAATAACTTTTTTTATGGTTGCCCAATCAAGTTCAAATTTGGTATGGTAGTTCAGTAGGCAAAAATACATATTTTGATGCTAAGTTTGGTTCTCTATGTCTTCTGGTTTGGAGCTGGGGTGGTGGGGTAGATTCCTAACTATGCATAAGAATGAATGGGCAAAGAGAGATAACTGCTGAGAATGAATGGGCAAAGAGAGATAACTGCTGAGAATGTTACCATTGTATACATTGAAGGCTGTGCAATATTAATTAACCTTCCACACTATTTTATTTTTCAATTATTTATTTTATTTTTTTCTGCCTTAATGCTGTTAATTTTTACAGGTAATCAGATAATAACCCCATTCTGTCATTTCTGAAAAAAAAAAATCTTAATTGTAAATTTAGAAGAAAAGGATGAGAGAGCAGAACAATTAATCCCCTGGGATTAATTATCTTGCCTGCTGCAGAAAATTTAGAGGCTTATCTTTATCTGTCATATCGAGATTAATGAACACCTTTTTCTGCACTGATGTTTGTTTTGAAGCAAATTAAACTCTCATTCCATGAGCTGCACCCTAATATTTTTACCCCTCAGTTTAAAGGATGGTATTTGATAAAGAATATATTTCATTCTAGTCCAAATACTTATATTCTGTAAAATAAAAAAAAATATATGAATTACAATAAATTAAAAAAAATTTTTTTTATTAGATATCAGTTTTTTGATTCTTTTTTTTTTTTTCTTTTTAATGGATGTTTTGGTGTCGTTGTTTTTGGTTGATATGTTTGTATTAAAGGAAACTTAAGAATAGTACCTGAAAATGTTCCTTCTGTAAGCCCTGATTAAATTCAATAAATGGATGAGAGCAGGATAATTAATCCCCTGAGATTAATTATCTTGCCTGTTTCAGAAAATCTTAGGTCTGTCTATCTATACTACTATATTAAAATAATAGACTATAATTTTTTAGCTTTAATACCGATAAATCGGAAGAGTACTGTCTTTTGTTTTATATATTTTAAACATCATTGGTACTTGAAGATTACCAATTTGTTTTTATTTTTTCTCAATCAGGCTTCTTTAATTAATAATCAACGAAAATTCCTCAAAAAATTCTGGAAATCATCTGATTTTTTTGGATTTTATAATCTTGTGCATGCGCATTACATTCACGCTAAATCACTAGAGGCTCTTTATTATTTTATGTTTCCACAATATCATATTAGCATGGATAAACTTGGAAACGATAAAACAAATGTGTGTTAATTTTCATTGGAAATTGTTTTATGTTCATCAAAGAAAATACAGGAGATAACTTTAAGACAGTGCATTTACTAGAAAAAATCCCGAGAGTTTTGAATGTTAACAAGATGTGTAAAAAACGTTGTTGAATTATATGTTGGATTCTGCAATTTTAGGTTTAAACTTTTCGAGGAAATGTATTTACAGCTTTAAAATGGTTTTTTTGGTCAATTTGACTGTTATATTCAATGCAACTTAATTTTCTCCAAAATCGTTTTGGAGCGATTCAGCAATTTTCTGCTACATTACAGGTATATGGGAGGCATTTCATCGTCGGAACCCACGGGTTTTCTATCCGTTACACTGCAGTGTAACGGATAGAAAACCCGTGGGTTCCGACGATAGAGGCATTTTGACTGTGATGAAGGCATTTCCCGAGACACAGTTAGATTATTCCAACTCAACAGAGTGTAGTGAAATTAATAGCATTATTGTAGGCTTGAGGTTTCGTTATGCAAATGTCAACAATATACTGTGTTTCGATGTATATATTTTGTAAATGCCCGATATCACATGCAATGTCAACCCGTGCACGCACGGGTAAAAGTCTAGTATCTGTTATATGTATTACCTTACACATATGTATGCAAGTGGTTTGTTTGAAGTTGAGGCAAAGCCTAGGTATCATTGCATTGGTATCAATTCTTTGTTTTTCTAACAAATTTTATTTCATCCCATGTTAACCTCCTTTATCCCATGGATATGACTCATTGGATATTTTTTGGATATCCCACAGTTGTGACTTTACAACAGGATTTGTGTAGGCATAATGAAGTAAAATAATGTGGAGTTTAACTCTTTTCCCCTTAGAGGTTTCTATCCTTTAACCCTTAATGACGCGTTTTGACGACCCTGGCCATATCCTTAATGACGACTTTTGACGCACCCTATATACAGCTCTTAATTAGACCCCTCAACACCTGTTGTTTATTATAAACATTGACTGGTATACACCTGGCCATGTATACGGATGGTTGTTCACTCATTCTAAATAAAGATATCACGTGATTTACCTGTGTATGGTGGCGTGATGCATTACTACATTAAACAAAGATGGCGGACTACGATGCGGACATCGCACATGTTTTCAATTTTTGTTTATAATCAAGTTTAGAGGCAGAATTTTCTAGATTTATTGGTAGTGAGATTGAATTATGAAAGCCAGATGCCAAATTCATGCAAAATTTTGTGGAAAACTCTGTGTAGTTACAGAAAACGGAACACAAGGTGTGCATTACCTGTAACCCCTAAATACACGAATATACCGGTAAATTTATATTTTTTCAAAAAGTTAACACACTTATTTTGTTTACATGTTAGATTTATCAAATCCTCTTACACATTTATTGAAAAAAAATCGTAAATATAAGTCTGAAAACGATAGACATGAATTGGAAAGTCAGCCACAGGTACATTTCATTATTTACGATCAAAAAACGAATTCCATGATGATAATGGAATCTTTCCCTAAAAATTATTAAATAATTATTCGTAATACACACAGTTTTAAATATGTTTATCAAATATCTGTTGTGAAATTGTTCTTAATAAAGATTTAATGTAGAACACTCAATTTTATTTTCATATACCTGTTAGCACCTGTATTTTTTTATTAGTGACATAAATAATTTTTTTTTCAATGAATATTGAAATTTTAATTCAATACAAATCCATTGATATATAATTTTCTATGTGTTTGATTTGTTAATACCTGTAGTAAGTCTATTCAAAAACACACATCAGCTGTTTTCAGTTCATCTGAAAACAGTCTAAGGGTAGCCCAGGGTAGAGTGTTAAGGATATGGCCTATGCGTCAAAAGGTGGCATTAAGGGGTAAAGAGTTAATAAACAGTGTAAACATTGATTGTGGTGTATAAAACATGGGATAAATAGAATCTCATATGATTTGTAGTATAATATGATTTTTATCCAACTTGTGTGTTTTATCCCCTCACTAAGGCTCAAGAAAAAAACACTTTAATTGTTGGATGAAAATCATATCCAACTACAAATCACAAGATCCTATGTATTGCAGTTCTTTACATCTTATGCTGGGCATTTATTTCTCATCATTGTTAATATAAAGAGGATGGAATTCAACGTTTTTTTTCACTTCTCTATATTAATTGTCATAGCGGGGCCCTTCCTGACTGGTCAGTTTTCTAGTTTATGTAGATAATCAAATTCTTTCTAAATCTAGAACAATATATATAGAGAATAACATGTTTTATACACACAGAGAAGCCATTTGACTTTGCATTGACCTCCGGCCATTCTATTTCACAGAGAATATGGACATTGGTGAATTGTCTTTATGCTTGTTAGAAAAATAATTCATTTCGACCATGACATAAAAACTATTTTATGTAATATTTACATTTGTAAATATGTTTCCTAATATAAGCCTACAGAATAGCTAAAATGTTAATTCTGTGTAAACTTTTCATGACACCTCAATTATCAATTATCATATAAACATAAATTCTAGGTAGGTAATTGTAACAATTCTGAATAATTTGCCTTCTTCAAATGTAAATATAAGTAATAAACAGCAATGTAAAAAAGTTCAGTGATATTGACATGGTTTGTACGTGATCAAATCCTCTGGGAAGCCCTTCGAGCTTTACACGATTTGATTATGACCAACGAAGTTCATTTAACCATTTCAGTACATGTAATAATAGTGATGTGCACTGTGTACTTTCAATTCTAAACAAAACAATGATACATGGCCAGTCATAAATTGTTATACATGGCATAAACAAACATTATAAATTGTAAGAACATATGTTCAAACCATTCATATTTTTATGCAATATAATATGTTCAAATAAAAAATAAAAGGGATTTTTTCCCTACAAAAAAAAAATTGTCATTACCCACACAATGAAGTACATGTACTTGGCATGATTAAATTTGAAAACTATATCCCTCGCATAGAAGTGATATTATTTACAGGAACAGAAGCTAAGTCTGTAAGTTGGTTGACAATACACGGGGGTGTTTCTTGGGAGACAGGTTTGGTGGGGTGACAGGTGTATCGCGTACCTTAGGTAGTGGGTGTATACCACAGGTAGTGGGTGTATACATCAGGTAGTTGCTGTATACTATGGGTAGCTATTGGGTGTACCCCACAAAGGTGTGAAAGATTTTCTTTACTTTTTGACAGCTACCTCAGAATTGAACATCAACAAAATTTTACTTGCTGAATAAAGATAAAATGCCAAGAAATCAAAACTAAATTAGATGCATTAATTCATGAAAAAGCACAATGCATTACCGAAATCTACAAATTAATTATTTCAAAAGGAAAGTCATTTAATCATGACCCATTTACCAATACACAACACAGAAACCCAATATAAAAAAAAATTATTCCTAACAAGAAGACTTTAACATATCCCTTTTCTCCAACATTTCCAAGAATAATTCATTATGTATCAAATTAACATCATGATCCAAAATCTACACATAAAAAATAAATTAAAAAGTTTTAAATAGGACAATTTGTTATACTGGATTACAATTAAAACATAAATTTTGTCAGTAATTTTGAAAACAACTTTTCATTTCATTTGAATTTCATTATCTAGAAAGTAAAGTGTGACATCTAAAGAAAATAGTGTTTATAATGCTAACAAAAATTTATAATATGCTATAAATAAAGAGATTAAAATATTTTTTGTATTGTGTTTAAGTTTCCCCATTTTTTTCCCACAGTAGTTCACAATGGGGGTATCTGGGGATTAACTGGGGTGCCAACAACACTAATTACTAAAACAACACTTCTCTTTACTGTTAATTCTGGGTATACACTGCCTGATTGGTCCTATTTAACCTTACAAGGGTCAAATTGCTAAATGCCTGTCTCTGATTGGTCCAATTTGATTAGGGTTTATTATCCATGTGTCAACCCTATGCTCTGTGTGATTAGGAGCTGTTAATTGATTAATTATTCTGAAGTGTCAAGAAGTGTGGGATTGTGTTTTAATTAGCTGTTAATTATGAAGTTTCTACAAGACAGACTGCCAATGTTTATGTAAGTCTATATTGTTAGTTTTAGACCTAACCAACTTAGCACTGCTAACTGAATAGTACTTCTGATGGTGTTTAGATATTATATATATGAAATCTTGACATCATTTGTTCACACAAAACATTTGCAAAAATGGATGATCAACTGAAATGCAATAGTCATACAAAAAAGAAAAAGAAATTGTTAAGTCTGGAGGTTTTTGAGGGAGAGGTTGAGAAAAAGAAGACTTCTGTTAGGTAATAAAGATTTAATTTGTTTGAAATGATAATGCATGCATCAAAATTTTATTGTATTCATTTTCAAGAGCCATATGATTCATAGGTTATCGATCTTAATTTCAACCTTCATATATAACCATCACGATAATATTACATTATTTTGATTTATTTGACATTTTAGGAATCTAGTCTATTTAAAAGCATTATACTCTCAATTTTGATTTATTTGACATTTTAGGAATCTAGTCTATTTAAAAGCATTATACTCTCAATTTAAAAATGTGTCTATGAAGAAGAAAAAAAATGATTTTAAAGGAAATTAATACTGAAGAAAATAATATAATTTACACAGAAGTCCAAATCTTTTTCAATCTGAAATATTTATTTACTAAAATTCTTATTTCCAATTTGACCATGGATTGATCTTGATGTAGGACAGGAACATTGTGGTTTTTCTTTACTGAGAAACTAAGACAAGTCTCTATATTCTGTTACTATGCCTGTCAATATTTGTTAATTATCTACTGCATTGAAACATTGATATTTATGAATAGAACAACATTTTTCTAATTGCTTGAGATGGTGTAGTTTGAACACAATATATTTTATAATCAATAGGTATATACAAATGGTTAGAACACAAGTTCTTGCAACCTACTAAGTTCTTACCATATATGTTAATATAAATATAAAGTGTACTGTGTAGTGTAATTCTTTCACCAAGTTTCACTAGACAGTTGATTCTGCACATCATCACGTTTTGTCTATCCTTATGTGTTGATATGTTTCACTTAAATCTAATGTATATAAGAAATTTACCCAATGTACAATTTCATTATACATTTAAGAGTACAATTCAATTTACACATCCTACTAAGTCTTGGTTATTTTACCATGTTTGATTGACAAGAATTTTATTTTTCAAAAAAGTCATCACATTATCAACAAGTGTTAGAGTTATCTCCCTCTTTAGTTTGATTTTGGTTGAAAAGGGGGGGGGGGGGCTAAAAACAAAAACAGTTGATTTATTTAAAATATCAAAATTTCTAATTTTCTAAAAGGTTATTATCACATTCCTACCACCTTTGAAAATTAACAATATGCTACCAACTGTAACGGTTTCCCCACTTAACTTTCAAATTGGTCATAACTTGTTTGCTGAAAAGGGGGAATGTGGTGGGGGGATTCTAAAGGACATACTATTAGTCAGTACATACTCTCGTGGATATTAAAGACTATTTCTTGGCACATGCATGTTTATTGATAGAATAAGGGTTTATACATGTGCAAAATATTTGTATAAGTTTGAATTCTAGGTGAAGCAAAAAAAAAAAATGTTTATGATAATTGATGAACATTCAGTATGAAGTGATCGAGTTATATCTTTTTGTTAATTTAAATGATATTGTACTCATGATCAAATTAAGTTGTAGATAAAACTTTTTAGAAATGTTGAAAATTCCCTTTATTAATGTTAGTATGATCAAGGGATACTAAACAGCTCACATAACATATAAGGACAATGCACACTAAAATCATGTACATAATATAAGTTCAGATATATAGATTCCCACACCAATAGTACCCCCTCCCCCAGGGGGTCTTACAGTGGCTGATGGACCCCCCACAGAGTCCCCTCAGTTTCCGGTCTCACATAGCCAGTGATCTGCTCCTGAGCACTGTATGTCAGATCTGATGACTATTAGATATAAGCGTGGACCCTCTGTCCTAGTCAACAGATGGCTCAATTAGTGCTCTATAATCAGTGCTGTATTTATTTATGTGGGGACTTTCTGTTGCTTTTATGACTTTTGATAAGGACTTTATTACATCAAGGTAAAGAATTTATCTATTTCATGTTGCTTGCATGATCATGAAGTATGTTATTAGTATGTGTTTATTACAACAATTTGCAGACAATATTTGAATATGTATAACTTACATGTGTCTGTTTGATATACTGTACTTACAGCACTGTCTTATTCTGCTAGATGCAGATCATTAATGTAATATTTAGAAAATGTTCACTACTGCAATAATTGTCACTTTATAAAACCTATAACAAGCAAGCCAGCATTTTTTTTAACATCAACTAAACGATGGATGAATAAGCGGAGAATTTTTCACGTGTTAATGACTCAAAACAAACTAAAATAACAACAAACTTTTGATCAACAATTATATAAAAACATTCTCAGTATACTGGTATTCAGAACAGTGATTGATTTGTGTGTTTCAATAGCTCTTTACTTAAACATACTAGATCTTCCCAAGAATGTAAACTGAATTTCAAAATAGTTTTTAGAAATATGATCAAAGTAAAAGTACAATTTTATGCAAGTTAACTTATAGTGGTCATAAATCCAATTTCAAAATGGAGGAAGCTCAGAATGTGACCTTATTGAGAATGTTCTTGTAATCAGTTGATATTCATATACTTATAAGTAAATTTTAAATTAAGATTTAGAATAATTGAAATAGCAGTAACCAAATCATAAATACTGGAGGGCATTCTGTCCTGTTCCAAACAAACGGGTGATTTGTATGGGTGTCATGTAAATTAGAGCCTCAAACTCAAATCTACATGCATGCATGTTTCCCCAGGCTAAACATGTAATTTTGTCAGAAAGCGTTTAAAGTTGTTTGAAACACCTGCTTTGTTTTGAATGACAAAAGAAATTGTGGAAAAATGAACAGTGACTGTAAGTTAAAACAAAAAACTATATATCTTACAAAAATGGAGTTTGATATTTTCATTGATGAGAAAGAGATTTATCATTGAATAGGTACATATATTCCTTAGTAGGGAGAAGTAATCAATTTTATAGAAATCAGCAGACAAATTATATCTTCTTTAAAAAAATATTGGCATTAGGGATTTACAATTGAAAGACTAACAGATGTTAGAAAAGAAAACAGATTATTAGATTACCAAAAAAGCCCCCCAAAAACAATAAGCAATGAAAGGGGATAAAGACAATGGGACAGGAAGAGAGTATAATGGAGGGTGTGACTGTGTGTAGACAGGGCTTTGTATGTGGAGTAGTCTGTGATTATTAGATCCATTCTGTTCAGTAGGAAATCTTGGCTGGTCAGTATAAAACCAGCCTGGAGCTATCCGGCTATCAGTGGGACCATCTCTCTCTCTCCATTATCTGATTAAGACATGATAAAATGTAACAACAACACCGGCATTAACTACAAAGGGCCTCAGTCGAAATGTAAACAAATTTATGTCAAAGCCCTACGTGTTAGTGATGAAAGTGGAGTGTACTAATACATGTAGTCTTTTAGATACTTAAAGTATCACTATTTACAGCATTTAATACCCGTAAGCCCTGGGTAATTCTCTGCCCCTGGTTTGGATGATTTTTATAATTTTTGGAAATAGTCCTCAATATATTTAACAAAAAATTTGTTGTGATAAATTCAACAAAAAAATTGATGTGATTTTTATTCCTTGAAGGATTCGGTACATGGTAAGTTGTGTCCTCAATAACCTAAGTAGTTAACCTGTTGACTTTTGATTTTAGAACAGAGGAGTGCAAGCCAATGAAGTCTGATGACCCAGAAGCCCTCTCCGCGACAGAGGTCCGCAAGATGAAGAAGCTCTCCAAGCGCCGGACCCTGCTCTTCATTCCAAGCTTCCGGAAGAAGTCGATCAAGTTGTTCCGCGAGGACAGTGCACAGCCCGATACCAGTAAACTTCCCAAGGACTCAGACTCTGGGCGTGACAGTGATTCGGTGATCAGTGGGGACTCCAAAACGGACAGTTTATCCATCCGTAGCAGCCTGTCGTCGCTGGACAGCGGAATCGGGTCAACGTCTAACTCCTCCTCCAGTCTGATGTCTCGTGCTCTGACCGACATTCCAGATGTCATCTGCGAGGAGTCCAGGGGCCGTGCTCCAATCGCTTTACCGGAAGACGACTCCATGCTGGAAGATCCGAGCGGTGACTCTCGCGTGGACAGTCCTACAGATGTGACGAATGTTGAGATTTCCAGGGAGGATAACTCTGCGTCTTCTTTCCATACTCTGAGTGACTCCTGCAGCTGTGACTCATGTGATGATTCGTGCAGTGATTCGGACAACAGTGTGCGTGCGGACGATTCTTCGGACTCTGACTCTGACCTTGGATCAACCATCCGGACCATCACTCCCATCTCCCAGCGCAGTTCTTCCACAGACTCGGACAGTGACATTGATGAGTGCTCTAGTTTCTTAAGGCAGGACAAGTGCTTCCTTCCCGCAGCTTCTTTGAAGTCCAGGAACTCAATTGTACATACAAATTCTGTAAATAGAGGAAATCGTATCAAGACAAACGGTAGTGTGATCAAGAAGGACTCTCAGCAGCAACTGGTGACCCCCCTCCCAACCTACGCCCGCAGCCATCATGCCAAGTTCTTCCCAACAGTTCACAACTCGTCCAAGATCGTATCCAACACCAGCAGTGCTTTCAAATCCTTCAACTCTTCCAACGACTCATTGGTGGACTCTGTGAGTTCCAGTGGTACTGTGACATCATGTGGATCCATCCAGAGGAACCGGATTTCGTACTGTGAACCAGACGTTATTCCCAAGAGTGAGACCAGACTTCATTGCAGCGAGAGTGATAGGAGACACAGACGGAAACTTTGCAGTCCCATCCTCCAGGTGCGCAACAAGAGCCTAAACCAAGAGGTGCTGGAAGAGGCAACAGTGAAGATGGTCCCGGATCTTCCACCCGACTCCTCCAAGTCCCTGGAAGATGTACAGCAGTCCATGCAGAACACCGCCTACTGGGTCAGCAACAGTCGATACAGCAGCCAGCCAGATGACAGCGCGACCTTCATCAAGGACAAGCCGGACATCAGTGAACGGGAACTGTGTAAGGAGATCATTGGGATCTACTTCAGCGAGATGGACAGCGACAGCTCTCTCTCCTCCTCCTGTCTGGAGAACTCCCTGGATGGCGAAGATTCCACTTCCTCCTCATCCAGCTCTGGGGATTCAACGTGTCTTCCACGCACACTGGAGACGAATCTGGACGACTTCTCTACGGCTGTTTACATCCCTGCCAAAGCTTCAGAGGCCCACACCCGCAAAATCAGCAGTGGTAAGTTATACTGTAATGAAAACTAAAAACACTGTGATGCTAAAAACATTTGTAAAATTGTAGAATTCAGCAGGCACTACAAAATTAAGAATGTGGATGCAGGGATATTCTGACTCACGAACAGTGATAAACTTTTAAAAAAAATTTTTGATAGGACATCACAATTTTGAAATTTTTGATAAATCATCACGAAATTCCCAATTTTAAGGTCCTCTGCTCATTTCCAAAATGTGGAAAATTCCTTAAATGGTTGCTCAAAACATTTCTATTTTGCTATGGTTATTTCAATATGATGATAAGTATGTTTTTTTGTTTACAGCTAAGGTGACTAAGACAGTATCCACTGTAAAGAGCAGATCCGACCCCCACAGAGCGGCCATGGCCAACAGTCAGAAGGGAGGCGGACTGTGCTGTAAGGATAAACCCGTCCCCAAACTGGTAAGTCACCCAGGGGCATCAGATAAAACATGTATAAAAAGTATTTGGTATCTGACTACTAGGCTTGCAATAAGAAGAGACTAGAAGTAATTAAATGTCTCTTCAATGCTCAACCCTCGCCTCTACAATTTATGATATAATTATAAAAACCAAGAAAAGAATTGGGAATTATTCTAAAGAGTGTCTTCAAATGAGTAATTTATCAATTCACTCCAAAATAATAGATGGCCTTGTGTTTGATGTTTTATCTTAAGCATAACTTTAATTTTTCTCTTTTTTTCCTTATAGTCTGAGCATGAGGTGGACACCATTACAAAGCTACACACCATCTGTAACGGACAGCGAGTGGTGCAGTACCTTAACATGGCAGAGTCTCCCATGGTCCACTTTCCTCGTAAGTATACACACACAATACAAATAAGTAAAGTTAGAAATATATGTATTCTAAAACAATATGAATATAAATTATAATAATAACTATAAGTATTGTAGTCACTGAAAATGTAGAAATCATTCTGAGAAGTAATGAATATCTACATGTCAAGATCAATTTATGCATTGAACATGTAAATACAATGTGAACAAAGAGTTAACCTGTGTATGTTTGTGATTATTTCAGCTCCAAAGCGTGCCAGTCGGATCATCTGGAACCCGGATCTGGAGGACGACTCCCTGAACCCCCACTCCCCCCGCCACACCCCCACCAAGCCCCGCTCCGTGCTCAGACAGGTAACCAACTCCATATTGACCATATAGCTATATAGTGTAAAACTGTATGCAAAGGACACAGCTACTCATATACATTTATACATATTGATTTAAGAAGTAAAAAATAAAATCATCATTCTCAAAAAGTATGAGGAAAAAATAGATAGTTCTAAACAATCTCTATTTTGTACTAATAGGCGATGTGTACATATAAATACTGTAAACTCTTTGAATGAGTCCCAGTAACTCAAATAAATATATGGTTTTTACCAGTTCAAGATATTATAATTAAAAATGTGTATCTTCTAAACAGATTTCCTTTATACATGTTTTAATGGTGTATGTTTTGTTTTACAGAGACCTGAGGACTTCACCTTTCCTTTCGTTGAGGACAAGCCCTCCCCCATTGTCATCACCCGAGTCAGGAGGAGCAAGTCCATGTCCCGGGCCTCAAAGGAGTGGCCGTGGTAACAAGTTACCCAGGGTATTGGAGTCGTAAGAGAGAGACTTTATTGTCGCTAGTATAGGAATCTCGCCAACCGTATTGATAAATATTTGGTTAAGTCTGAAGAATTCAGAGGACATTTTACTACCAGGGTATTAATTTGTGCCAATTCAGTGACCGCCTTTTATGGCTCGGGAAATGTTTGTTTTCGTTTATCGTGTACTCTTCGAGAAGGAAATGAAATCGCGAAAGGACTGGACATGTGTGAAATAAAATGCTCCAAGAAATGACTTTGTTATATGGTTTTTGCTTGTTTTTATTTTTTTATCCATTTTATATCTGTATGTTTGCAATGTGTTGCAAAATTTTATCCAATGTATGGTAAACATTTGTGTTTTATTTTTGTTGTTTTTATTGAACGCACATTGCTTTTAATGATCATGAATTGTGTCAGTTGTGTGTGAAAACTGAGAAATTGGAATAGGTTTATCGTTTTTAATACAAGCTGTGTGTGTAGGTGATGTTATGTGAAGGTCAATTTTTTATTCATGACAGATTTCATTTGATGAAGTAGTATAGACAGATAGTTGTATATTTTAGGTGTGTTTATTTTGTAGTGTTGTAGCCCCTGTTTATTTGTACTCTCTATTATTATGACTCAGTATCTCTCAGCCCCAGTATTTTGTCATCCCCTTGCCTTGATGGACTGTTATGTCTCAGGTCAATCTCACACACTCTCTCTCCATTGTGAGAATTTTTACAGCGATGTTGTGCAATATATTTATTTCCTAACCCTGACTCAGATCTCCTGTGTGGACGTACTAACCTCCCCCTCCACTGTAACATAACTCAGTATTTATTACTTCTAGTTAAGATCAAACCTAGTCTATTTGTACATAAAACAATAAAGTCAACATTTGTAAATAAATCAATAATGCAAACAGTCATTTTGTGTTTGATTTTGTGGTTGATTACCAAAGAGAACTCAAGAAGGAAAATATTGCCATTAGATTGTCAATGATATTGACAAAAGCAGTGATCAGTTTAAGGGTAAAAAAGGTTGGGCAGTTTTACAATAGTTATCAAAATGTAAAGACCTCTATCAATTGATAGGTATGATATATTTACCGATACATAGACTATTAACCTACTCACCTATTTTATTTAATGTAAGATCTGTTGAGGCACAAAATACAAATTCAAATTCTATAAATTACATTGTTGAATTTTTTTTGCTTTATTATTTAATATATAAATCGAAAAAAGTGAGAAGAAATAAAAGGAATTCCTCATAGGAATTACCGGCAATAAAATTTGTCTACGTTTGATTTATTCGAAATTTCACCCGGCATGTTATATAAATGTTTTAAATTATTGTAAGTATTTATCTTTTTTTCACTCTCAATATATTTCCGTAGTGAGTCTGTGTAAACTAAATTACAGTTTCTGTTCATTTATCATATAAAACAGCCTGTTTACACAGACAACATGAATACCGGTGCATAGTTTGTTAACATGTATTCATGAAAAAGATTCAGTTTATCATATTTAAGATACGTGAACAAAGTCATTTCAGTCAGTTTGATGTCGAAATACTAATTTAACACAATCTGTTTACAATAGATACTGGATTTTCTTCACTTTACCCGTGCATAACTCGGCTACAAAGAGGTTGTTTCTGGTGTCCACACATAAGCCCCATGGATTTTGTAAATGACATCGGAATCCTGAAGATTATAATGAAACCGGTAGAGTTTTGAATCGGCTTTCTGTTATTTTTTTTTATTATTTATTACCTGTGTGGATTAACTTTACTCATTTTGGATTACCGGTATATATATATTTGTGTGTGTATGTGAAAAAAATCACAACACCAAATTAAACTTAAGTAGTTTCATTCTTAAAGCTGACATGAACTCATAAAAGCGTTTGGTCGCCATATTAGTTTTGATCGCTCCTCTACTGCCACTGGGGTATATATACCGGTCGAGAAAGTTACGGTCGATTGCTTTCCGATCGAGGCATTCAGGTTACACGGACTTCTAAATGCATGAACTACATATTGTAGTAAAATCTTTGTAGTAAAGAATAAAGAAAACAGCAATCAATAAAATACAATTTATAGAATTTCCAAAGTATCCGTACTATTTTGCACAAATAGTGCTGCCTTACTTCACATGCACATCGAACACGTGTGTCGTTCATACAGAGTGCATAACGTCTGCATTGTAGTATATTTATATGATCGAAGGGAAGTAACTGTTTGTGTATGAATGTATGAGTATGATGTGAGTAAGAGTTATGGTTCTTTGTGTGTATTGTTTGAGAGTATCACCCGGGGATTGAGCACGGGAAAATAGCCATGCGGATGATATGTGCGTGCGTGAGAACATGATGTGGACTTGTATACATGTGTCATGAATAAACCTATTCGTGAATTGATTTAATTCGTTATATTCTTCACTGGCGACGAGGAGAATTACAATGGCTTCGCTTATTGAACTGAATGGCGTTCAGAAGTTCGACCCAAATGCAGAACCATAACTCTTACTCACATCATACTCATACATTCATACACAAACAGTTACTTCCCTAGATCATATAAATATACTACAATACCCCCCTTTGCAAGATTTAACTATTATACTGAAAAACATATTAATAATCAGATTTCTCATTCTTAATAAGATTACTGTCCAATATTTCTGAAAAACATTCACAATTTTTTACATTTAGTAAAGAGTCACAGTCCATTATAAACATTTTACAAAATTTACAAAGACAGTCACAGTTCACAGTCCATGATACAAATAATTTCACACGGAAACACACGGACACGGCTCACATTTTAAAGTCCTTAAAACGTTGCGGAACTGTCTTTACACGGGTTGACCTTCTCAAGACTGGCTCTGTTGGTTTTCTTGCAATAGGTTCCCTCACAGAAGGCTGTCCTTCATCACCTGTATCAGTGGATACAATGATCGGTTCACTGTAAGTCTCTGGAATATCGGACACATCACTTTCGGAAGTTCCCGGTTCTTAATACTTTTTCACAAACTCGCTATTCCTCTTCAATGTGACTCCTTCTGGTGATTCAACAACACAGCTGTTTCCAGTTTTCTGTACCAAAGTATAAGTACGGAGTGTCCATTTTGTCTTTGACTGCTTTCTTCAAAAGGACTGAATCTCCAGGCTCTAAGTCGCAGTCCACTGCACCGCGTTTCTCATCAACAGACAGCTTGTTTCTGTACTTTGAATACACATCCTTATCTCACATTTCTTCATCAAACACATTTGCTTGTAGATTCTCTACTTGCGGTAATTTTGTCCTCAGTGTACGGCGGAACATCAATTCTGCAGGTGACACCCCAGTTGTACTGTGTGGAGTTGTTCGATATGCAAACAAGTATTTCCGGATTTCTTTCTTCCAATCCTTAGATTCTGCTTGTGCAATTCTAATCCTTTTCATCAATGACCGGTTTTGACGTTCAACTTCCCCGTTTGCAGCCGGATGTAATGGTGTAACTGCTCTGTGTTTGATGCAGTTATCTGTCAAATAATCCTCAAATAACTTAGACTTGAATTGTGGTCCATTATCAGATGTAATTTGATATGGAATTCCGTGTCTACAAAACATTCCCTCTAGAGCATCAATGATTTTCTCACTTGTAATGTCTTTGGTGATTTCAATTTCATAATAACGGCTGAAGTAGTCCACTACAACTAACACATATTGTCCTGATGTTAATGGTCCCAGTAAGTCATTTGCCAATTCTTGCCATGGTCCCGTCGGTAAAGATGTTGGACTGATTGGCTCCGGTTTTGGATATGCACTAGTAATCTGACATCCATGACATGATTTCACGTACTTTTCCACTTCTTTGTCCATACCAGGCACCAAACTTTCGTCCTAAGTTGTTGTTTTGTCCCAACAATGCCCAAGTGCCCCTGGTGTGCAACTGAACACACTGTTTTCTCAAACTTCTCGGAATCACAATCCTAGATCCATGTAACACAAGGTATCCAATAGAACAAAATTCATCTCTGAATGGAAAATAGTCAACACAAGATTTTTCCCATTCCCCTTCTTTAATGAATCTACGAATTCTGACAAGTTCTTCGTCCCATTTTGAAACTTCTTCTACTTCTCGAGTAGACAATGCTTGAGGCGTTGCTTCCCTCGCTATAAATTTCACATATTGTTCAGTCTCCACAGAGTTACTGTTTTCCACAGGGTTATTTCCACCAAACGTGACAATGCATCTGCAATATTCTGATGTCCAGGTAAGTAACGCACTTTGAAATTGTATGCCATAAGTTTTAACAACCAGCGTTCAATTCGTGCATTTGGTCGAGATTTTCTTCCATAAAGAACTTCTAATGGCTTGTGATCTGTAATCAGCTCAAACTCTACACCATACAAGTAAATATGGAACTTCTCACATGCCCACACAACTGCCAGAGCTTCTTTCTCTGTCGAATAATTGCGTTCTGCCACAGACAATGTACGGCTTGCATAACAGATGACTCTCGTTTCACCTTTGTGCACTTGAAGTAAGACTGCTCCAAGGCCTACATTGCTAGCATCTGTCACTGTGTTTTTTCTGCATCTAACCTGTAGTGTCCTAAAGTTTCCACATTTGACAAACAACGTTTCAACGTATCAAAACTCTTCTTCTGTTCACGTCCCCATACGAAGTTCACATTCTTCTTTGTCAATCTCCTCAGCGGTTCTGACACCGTCACAGTTTCTTGGAAACGGTGGCATAGAAGTTTCGAACTTTTCGCGGTTGGAAAGGGGGTGAGTAACCCTGAACAAAGAAAAGCTTTACTGTTACATTGTGCAGGTCCAGAAGTTCAGGATATTTATTATACGCTGAATGAAGTCCGTGCAGAGCAAGAAGATAGTGTGTATACCGTGGCTGTCAAAACGTTAAATAAACATTTTGAAAACAAAGTGAATGTTCCATATGAACGGTACGTATTTCGTAAGATAACACAAAGTGATAAAGAAACTGTAGAACAGTTTATAACGAAACTTAGACAGCAAGCAGTATATTGTGATTTTGCAAATCAGGATGAGCAAATTCGGGATCAGGTGATTGAAAAGTGCAGGTCTCATAAAATCAGAGCTAAGTTGTTAGAGAAAGGAAAAGACTTAACACTGGAACAGTTGAGGACAATAGCGGCGATATTTGAAATGACAGAGGCACAGGCAAGACATATGGATACCGAATTAGTCGCATCAATAAATAAAATTCATGGACGTGGGCCTAAAACAGATAAACCAAAACGTACTGGTAGATTTGAGAACAGAAAGTATGGAAATAAGTGTTTTCGTTGTGGAAGAGAAGGACACTTAGCCAGAGATCCATTATGTCCGGCAAAAGATAAGGAATGAAGGAAATGTGGGAATGTTGGACACTTCATGAGCTGCTGCTTAACGAAGCCAAAACAAGGAAAACGTATGGCACAGAAACCTCAAAGAGGAGGACAGATTCATTCAGTAGAGTCGGAATCGGATTCAGATGTGTTTGCATTTATTCTGAAAACATCGGACAATTCGTCAGACAAAGTTACGGTCAGTCTTGGGGGACATCCAGTGGAATTCGTTATAGATAGTGGTGCATCAGCCAATATTATAGACAAAGAACTGTGGGAAGCTCTCAAGAAGAAACGCCTAAAATGTTATTCTGAAAAGTGTGAGAAGAAACTCTATGCATATAGTTCTACAGAACCACTGAAATTGTTAGGAAAATTTCGAACACATACCTTGATCGAGGAAACAGGCAATGGTAGTGAAGAAGAATTCTATGTGTTGAATGGAAAAGGACCAGCACTGCTAGGCAAAGATACCGCTATGAATCTAGCAGTTCTTAAACTTGGTGTCAACAGTGTACAATCATTTGACATTGTTCGTGAATACCCAGAGTGTTTCCAAGGAAAAGGAAAGCTGAAAAACTTTAAGTTAAAGCTGCATATTGATCAGGATGTAAAACCTTTTGCGCAAGCTATGTACAGGATTCCATACAGTTTGAGAGAGAAAGTTGGAGAGCAACTTGATGACCTTGAATCTCAGGATATCATTGAGAAAGTGAATTCTCCTACACCTTGGGTCAGTCCAGTCATTATTGTACCGAAATCCAATGGTGACATCAGATTGTGTGTTGACATGAGACAAGCCATTGCTGCGATTATTCGTGAAAGACACCCTATTCCGACTGTGGACGAAATACTCTACAATGTGAATGGTAGTGAAGTGTTTAGCAAGTTGGACCTTAGAAGTGGATACCATCAGATTGAGTTGGAGGAATCTTCAAGGGAGATCACTACATTTGTAACATACAAAGGCCTGTATATATATAAAAGACTGATGTTTGGTATTTCATCAGCACCAGAAAAATATCAGCAAGTGATTTCACAAGTATTTCATGATTGTGAGGGAGTACAAAACATTTCAGATGATATTGTGATCCATGGGCGTGACAAAGCAGAACATGATAAAAGACTTTGAAAAGCATTGCAGAGAATTAAAGAAAAAGGACTTACGCTGAACCAAGCAAAGTGTGAATTTAGCATGAACAAAATAACATTCATGGGTCATGTGATGTCTAAGAATGGTATTGGGCCAACAAGTGACAAGATCAAGTCATTACTGGATGCAAAAGAGCCAACAAGTGGATCTGAAGTGAAAAGTTTCCTTGGACTTGTAAACTTTAGTGCACGATATATACCAAACCTAGCGACTGTGTCATGAATAAACCTATTCGTGAATTGATTTAATTCGTTATATTCTTCATGCATCTTTTAGAAAACTCCGGCGGCACTACATCCAAGACAGTAGAATGATAGTAAATCCAAGAAAGTAACAACGTAACATCGTTTCTATCGGTTTCTAAAAAAAAATCCATGCGATCATTGACAATGCTCGATCTGCCAGTGACTGATTGCGCATGTGCAATGTTAT
Organism: Magallana angulata; assembly: GCF_025612915.1. Classification (NCBI taxonomy): domain Eukaryota; kingdom Metazoa; phylum Mollusca; class Bivalvia; order Ostreida; family Ostreidae; genus Magallana; species Magallana angulata. Next base: position 5,000,464 of record NC_069119.1, read on the forward strand.
AACATACACAGGAAAACGGTCTACAATTATCGAGAGTTTTTGAAGTATCTGTGTCTGGATTTTAGTTTGTCTTTCGACGTTCGTTGGATATTCCTTGCTAGCGCAGTGGTTGTCATATTATTTTTGTTCAAAACGCGTTTCTACATGTCTTTTCGTCCAAGGTAACGTGTTGGGGTGGTGAAGCCTGAATAGTGTTTTCGGCCTTATATAGGGGGTGTATAGCGATGAGCAGAACAATAGAAATCGACAACTAATATGGCGGTAGTCGGAGAAAAAAGGGAAATAATGCGTTTTTATGAATTCATATCAGCTTTAATCATCAGGAGCATGTTGCTATATTACACAGTTTCGGTGTTGTGATTTTTTTCATACAATACTACGTGTGGATATATATATATATATTTATCTCATACGTGTGGTGTATATTACCCGTGTGATAAACCTTTGCTATATCACACGGGTGATGCTATATCAAATACTTCCGGTCGGAACTACTTTTGACACAGCCCCTCGCTTCAACGCTTCAGTGACCTATTTTCGAAGATTTGCTAGTACTTTCAACATAACTATATCTACTACAAAAATTAATAATATGTTTTACGGTGTGACCGTTTGGGCGAGCGCAGAAGGAGCAATACATCTGTCATCATTGTTAAATGTAACCCGTGGACTTATCTAAACCAAAAAACTTTGGCTTTGTCTCGAAAACTTTTACCACCGCAAGGAACCGGAAGATATCAAACTTTCATTCCTATGGTCCCTTCCTAGGCTTATACACTTAAACAATTAAACAGACTTATTAAAATATTTTGATAAACACAAAGCCGGTTTTTTAATTTTTTTTATCTTTTCTTTACCTTTTAATAATGATCATTAAAATCAATAAATTGTGTGTCTGTGTTATTTCTCATTTTGTTCCTTGTTGTTACCGGTGTTTTAATTATTTTCCTCTGTGACATCAATTTTGTTTTTAATCTTTTTAATTTTTGTACGCTATATAAGCGTTGTAGACATATGTGCCCTCCCCCTCTTTTTAGTGTGTGATATCCAATATTATTGAAAGGTTTGGCGCGATTGACCATGCACATATGCAACTATAACAAATACATGTAGATATTTTAACAGTTTAATTTTTTTCTTTTATTTATTCATTTCAAAATGACGTGGCTACACGTAGATCTAATAACGATTAGACTTTTCTTTTTTAATAGCGAGCGCAGCTCGCCGGCGCGCAGCGCTGGCGAACGAAGCGAGCTCTAAGAACCAATGTGCGCGGGAAAAAGAACGAGCTAAACCTACAGTTCATCAAACAAAATTTTTTGTCTACGTCCCATAATGCTCTCTAATGTTTTCACCCGTGGTGCTATGCCAAAAATGGCCGACTTTTAACTTGTAATTTACAGTGACTTAAAAGTTTGAAGACACGTTTTGAGTACTGCATATGCTTTGGCGAGACTCAAAAGATTTGTTACATGCTTCCATACCTTCGTATTGAGTCGAGAAACGTAAACAAAGACGAACAAAGTCATGGATGACGTCACAGTGCACTCGCGCTACATTTCCCGCGATAAATTTAGAGGTGGATCAAACATCTGTAATGCGTGTACTAGCTATTTCAGTATAGACTGCGATACCTGCCTCATTGGCATATGATTTGTTTTTAATTTTTTTTAATATAGAGATTTTATGTATATATATTAGCAAGAGCCATACTTTACTGTCATATCGATCCATTTTAAGCTACATGTAATTGTGCATGAGTAGGGAGGAAATAAACAATAGGACATTTTGAACTAAATAAAAAGGAATAAAATGAAAAAATAAACAGTTATAAAAATTATGTAGATATTGCATATAGTCAGACCATTAAATATTACACACCTACAAACAGGTACCGGGCGCTCTCTCTCTCTCTCTCTCTCTCTCTCTCTCTCTCTCTCCAAGAAGGGGGTTGCGCTGTATGTATCATAACCATTAAAATTAGTACCTTTGGCATACTTATTGTAGAGCAACACTCTCTCAAAAATTCTTTGACGTTCGTTGATACCCAAATAAAACTAAGTTGACAATGATGCAAGGTATGTGAAATTCTTGCTGCGCTCGCCAGAACGGTAGCACCGTAAAACATATTAATTTTTTGTCACCTACCTAACGTATGTATACATACAATGATTGGATCAATATGACAATAAATTTAGCATGGAACTTGCATGTGTATTTACTGAGCAAAAAAAAATCATCAAAACAAAACTAATCAGCCAAAGAGTCACTGTTAATAGCGAGCGAAGTATCAGTATTGGTGACTCCCTACTGAGTACTTCCTACACGTTACATTCAGTACAGATGCTTGATCCACCTCTAAATGTATCGCGGGAATATAAAACGCGAGATCACTGTGACGTCATATTTAACTTTTTGCGCTCGACAGTTTTCGTAAATTGTCGGACAAATTCGGGGAAGGAAATGACGTCATAGGTACAGTTTTTTACGTAAGCATATGTGTTGTTTACTTTAATGTTTTTAAAAGGATTATTTATTGTTAAATGCAAATGATGTATGCGATTTACAGGTAAGAATTTTCCTCAGAAACGCTTCCTGTTCCACCATATTGCTATGCACCGCAAAGGATCACTGGGATAGTAGAACGTTTTCACGTGGCCTCATAAAATTTTCTTCGAACAATGTGCAGATTTCAACTCGAATTTCCTCCGTTCGTACACGTTGTCTATTGAGCTCGCTGCGCTCGCTAATATGTTTTACGGTGTGACCGTTGGGGCGAGCGCAGAAGGAACCACACATCTGTCGTCATTGTTAAATGCAACCCGTGGACTTGCCCTATAAGCTAAAATCTATGGCTTTGTCTCGAAAACTTTTACCATCGCAAGGAACCCGAAGTTATCAAACTTTGATTCCAATGGACCCTTCCTATATGCTAATACACTAAAACAAACTACCACTGAGCATTATGTTTAAATTTAATAAAATGTTAAACAGACTTATTAAAATATTTTGATAAACACAAAGCCGTTTTTTATGTAAATACAATTATGTTTTATCATTCCTTTACCTTTTAATAATGATCAGTAAACAATAAATTGTGTGTGTGTTATATATCATTTGTTCCTTGTTGTTACCTGTGTTTTAATTATTTTCCTCTGTTACATTAATTTTGTTTTTAATCTTTTATAATTTTTGTACGCTATATAAGCGTTGTAGACATGTGCCCTCACCCTTTTTTAGTGTGTGACATCCAATATTATTGAAAGGTTTGACCACATATGTAACTATAACAAACACATGTAGATATTTTAATTTTTTTTCTTTTATTTATTCATTACAAAATCGCGTGGCTGCACGTAAATCTAATTATGATTGAACTTTTCTTTTTTAATAATTGTCACCTACCTGACGTATCCATGTAAGATTGGATCAATATGACAGTACATTTACCATGGAACTTGCATGTGTATTTACTAAGCAAAAAAATTGTCAAAACTAAACTAATGAGCCGAAGAGTCACTGTCACTTCCTACACGTCACATCCAGTACAGATGCTTGATCCACCTCTAAATTTATCGCGGGAAATTAAAACGCGAGATCACTGTGACGTCATACTTAACTTTCTATTGCGCTCGACAGTTTTCGTATATTGTCGGACACATTCGGGGAAGGAAATGACGTCATATGTCAGAAAAAGTTCAAATAGGTACAGGTTTTTTTTTAGGTAAGCATATTGGTTGCATACTTTGGTGTTTTTGAAGGACGTTTTATTGGTAAATGGAGAAAGATATATGCGATTTACAGGTAAGAATTTTCCTTAGAAACGCTTCCTGTTCCGCCATGTTGCTATGCACCGCAAAGGATCACTGGGATAGTAGAACGTTTTCACGCGGGTCCACAAAATTTTCTTTGAACAATATGCAGATTTCAACTAGAATTTCCTCCGTTCGTACACGTTGTCTATGGAGCTCGCTACGCAAGCGGCGCTTCGCGCCGCCTCGCTGCGCTCGCTATAAAATTGATTTTGTCAAAGATTTAAATTACAAATAATATGTAAACGGTGTGACCGTTGGACCGAGCGCAGATTTAACACAGTGCAGTTTGATTTTTGTAGAATAAAATTTATTTGAAATGCACACAGTAGGATCCGCACATTGACTAGGCCTACTCAAAGCATTAGCCAAAGTTTAACGAAACGTCGCGTGCTCAGTCTACATTATGACGTCATGTTTCAAACGTAATACACGTTTTATCTTCGGAAATAGCCGAAGAGAGTTACGTTATTCCGAACATTTTTTTATTTCTTCTTTCATTGTTTATCAATTTAATTCATATAAATGCTGCGGTGATAAAATTGAATACTTTATTCAGTATCTAAAAGATCAGTTTCTTGATATTAATGTTTTTATTTTCCATCTGATAATTTGATAAGGCATACATAGAACTAGTCGTGTTTCTTGACTGAAGCACTATTGAAACTTATTCGGTGTCCTCTTTTATTTCTTTTGATTCAAATTACCTCTTATTTAAATATTGGAACATTTTAATCGAGTTTAGGGGCAACAAACATCGATAAGTACCGGTCAAACAATGATCGAACTAACTTTTTAGAAACAAAATGGCTGCCAATATGGCGGCGCCCATGGCTGGAAGAAAATTTTTTGGGCCTTAGTACCCCTGATTCAACTTTCATTTTTCACTGATTTTCTTATATATACGTGTTACCATTAATCCTCGCTTCGCGAGGCGGGCTTCGCCCGCCTCTCGCTGCGCTCGGTATGAAGAAAAACACATAACTGCGTAGCACAGGCGTCGGAACCGGGGGGCAATTGTGAGGGGGGGGGGGTAGTCCCCCCCCCCCAACTTTTTTGCAAAGTTATTCATAACCGTAACCACAAGACCCTTTTTTCTTGTTTGTCAAGATTTCTGATAAATTTAGCCCACTTCCAACTTTCAATTTGCTTTGTGAAGTTTATAAAACTACAAATTACGTTAACTATCAAGGAGTTCATCCTGACGACGCGATGAAAACAGAGCGATCTGGTTGTGTTTATATACAAGAACTTACCGAAATAATGTTTCATGAGACTTTTATTCCACCACCAGTAAGCATCTTTTTTCACTATTTTCAATTTTGAATCATAAGGCTAGCCTAGTGTTTGTTTTATTAAACATCATGCATCAACAACTGTTCCTTGTTCGAGTCAATTCAAACTAACGAGCATTCGCAACTTTGTGTATGTCAACAAACTTGATTATTCAAGTCTTCTAAACGGAATTTCCATTTAATCAAGTGAATAAACTCTAAGAAAAATTATCTAGAGCTAAAAAATTATTTTAAGGTTTATTTCAGTGAAACCTTACATTAAAACAGTTAGGTTTATCTCAGGAATGACGTACTAAATTGTATTGCGCAAGGTCACAATAGCCGCATAACACAACGTTGCATCATCGTTTTTAATCTTTGAAAAAAAGCACCAATTTGGGTCACACAAGGGACTGTCTCAAAAGCTTCATAATATGAATCAAATTGTATGAGATAAATAGAACATCTATAATTGTGTGATTTTATATTTGCTTTATCCAACTCGTTGAAATGGTTATATTCGCTCGGCAAGCCTCGCGATTATATACACCATTTCAACTCGTTGGATAAAGCAAATATAAAATTACACAATATAGATATCCTCTATATATATATATATATATATATACATATATATATATAAGCGCATTTTCCCCATTTATTTCTGACTACCGCCATATTAGTTGTTAGTTTTCGATTTCTATTGAACCCTCATCGCTTCACACCGCTTTATCAAATTGAGAGCACTATTCATACTTCGCCGCCTTCAGATATTTCATTCACACGGACACGTTACATTGGACGTAACAATATGTGGAATTGAAAGACGATATAAAACAGACTGAAATCCGGGCACACATTTAAAACCCCATCAATCATTGTTGAACGTTTTCCTGTGTCGTACAACATTGCACATTTGCAAACCACTCACTGTAGCAGATTGTCTTAGACGGCACAGAGTTGGAAAAATGGAGTGTTTTGTAGAAACGATGATATACTTAATTACTTTTTGGAATAACTATCACTTACAATTAGGTATCTACTGTTTTATGTTTTACTTATGTTAGTTTCCTTTCTTCTTTTTTACTAACATATAGTTCCATCATTTTGAAGTTCGTGCAACCTGAATGCTTTCTCGGCTGGTATAAACACCCCAGTGACAGTTGACTAGTATGGCGACCAAATGCTTTAATGAATTCATGTCAGCTTTAATGTAGATAATTAAGTAACCATTTATTTTCCTTCTGTTAAGCCCATAAATGACCAGATGCCCCATCCATGAACGTTTGGTGGAGACAGGACGTGCTACAAAAACTTTAACCTGGCCAAGACATCAACGCCAACGCCAAGGGTGTAGCATTAGCGCCACCCTCGACTTTGTTTCGGTGAGCTAGACTTTATTCAAAACTATATTTTACAGTTGAACGAATGGGCATTTGCCCAACATCACTCGCCATAATGCAAACATTTTTTTAAACCAAAGACTGTTCCCCTTTTTAGGAAATACCTTACATTGAAGTAGAGAAAACTACCGGTATCTCTGAAAAATAAATTTATGCAATGTCTAGAGCTCATACTTAATATGCAGTACTTTGATAAACCAAATTTATAATTCATCTACATTAAAAAGTTAATATATATAAACAGGTAAATTACATATGTGTAATACTAAGAAAAAACACTCCCACACATATAAATCATATATATGTAATGCATAGACATTATCATTCTTTTGACATTTTGCAAAGTTTTTTCAAATTTGATTAACAAACAAATCAAACTAAAGATATGTATAAATAAATGAAAATGTTTGTTCTTAACATTAAATACAGGTTCCTCCTATTCGTAAACGTAATCATATCGGTCAATGGTAATCATATACAATGTTCGGTTTATTATATTTGTTACATAAAGACTGTTACTCGGTCATATTGTCGACATGTGATATTCATATAAACCAAGGTTGTTTATATTGAATACTGGATTTTCTTCACTTTACCTGTTTTCCACTCAGCCACAAAGAGATTGTCTTTAATGTCCACACATATACCCCACGGATCCTCAAAATGACAGTTGTCAATGTAGCGGAGAAACTGTCCGTCCTGGTCCAAAATATGGATAATGTGTCTGTTACCCTCTGCAGTCAGGATACGACCCTGGCTGTCTGTTGTAATGCCGTATGGACTAAATGAATTCTTGGGTGTAGAGGGAGCACCAGAGTAGGTAAACCGGAGTTTTCCAGCTTGGTTGACAACCACTACTGCAAAGGCATCCCTGTCAGCTACACATATATCTAGGTTTCTGTTCTCTCTGATATATTTAATGTTGATATAACAAAATGAATAGAGAGGTTCTCCTTTATCATTGAACTGAAAAGTTTGTTTTTTCAGGGAGCCAGAGTAACGCACAACTTTGGTTTTTCTCTCTACGTCACTGTCCATGACAACAAGGAGGTCACCAGTGCAGGTACTACAAACATTTAGAGGTCTCCAACCCTGTAGTTTGATCACTGTCTGTATCTCTGTATTCTTTATTATGTTTACAGTTCTATATTCTTCATCAGTATATACTAAATCCCCACTTCCTGTCACTGCTATGTCCCCTGGCATACACCCGGACTTGGTTTGAACTGAATTCACTAATTCCCCCTGCAGGTTGTACATACTTATTATATTTTTACTACCACACGTCCAAATATCTTTACCACACAGACTGGTCACTCCACGTAATCTCATAGGTTTTCCATATGATGTGTTTATTTTTGTGATGATCTGTGGTACATCAAGGAGTTGTTTGTTCGGGAAAGGGGACTTAACACCTTTAGAAACCATTGTATAGCCCTGTTCTTCTTTTTTAATTGATAATGCTGACAGAGAACCAAGCAGTCGATAAATCTGGTCTTTGTTGATCCCCGGAGGTCTGAATTCGGCGTTCCTGGATTTGTAGGCAGAGACCGGGCTGACATCATTGGAGTTTAGTAATTTCTTCAGATCAGCAATTCTTTGCTTTATTTCAGAAATGGTGCGTAAGATTTTATTTTCATGCTCATTTAGAACAGCTAGGTGATTGGAGTCCATTTCAGCAAGATCTAATTTCAGTTTCTTGATCATGATGTCTATTTCTCTGTGTAAGTCTTCTGCGTGTTTGTCAATAGCTGCAGTCATTTTGTTGGAGTTTTTCTTCAGATCATCTTTCTGAACTGGGATGTTGTATGCAATCTCCTGATATTTTGGATAAATAGATTTCTCTAGTTCCTGCCAATCGCTCAGCATAATTTTTCTTTGACTATCTAGTGTTTCCACCACGTCAACAATATCATGACCTTTGTGTTCTTTTGAGGAAACACACTGATTACAAATAGGTATGCCACATTGTTCACAGTAAAGTTCACATACTTTTGAGGAATGCTTTTGACATTTGGTAGTAGATCCCCGCTTTTTGAATGGCACCACTTTGTGTTCTGTGGATTCGTCCGAGAGATGTTTCCCCACACATAGACTACACAGATAGTTGTTACAAATGTCACAGTACATACACTCTGTAGGAGGGACCGGGGTCTCACACAGATCACACCGTAACACATCCTGGGCCCAATTACCCGTGGGGTCCATGCTAAGACACCTTGTTGGAACTTTTAAGAGAATTCTGTAAGAAATATAAAATCATATGACAATTGTTTTATTCGTTATTTCGTTATTTCGTTATTTTTCAAGTTATGTTAATGTACTGGCTTCATTATTACAAGAAGAATGTGCAATTCTAATCGGGGAGGGGGTGTCAAAGTATTATTTTGTATGGGAAGGGTCAAAACTTGACCATGTGAATTCAAAAACAATTAATGAAACGAATAAGTTCACGTCCTATTTTTTTGGCCTTCCCAAGATTGACATGAATACAATGTGTCTATTTTTTCTTTACATTTATTCCTTCCTTCAGATGAAGGGAACGATTTCTATGATCAACTTGTACAAATACTTACCACATATTATCTCGTGCGCATCTATTACAACTTCATAAACAAAACACACCCAACAAACATGGCGACCGATGCAGGTGTAGGTATTTACACTTGGTGTGATCATCACGTGATTGATTTACCTGGCAGTGGTAGGAGTGGTGAAATAAAATAAAATAGTCCCTCTCACTCGTAAACTACTTTAGATATTTTGCAATTAAATATATCTAAACATTTTCAATTGAAGGTGGTATTGATTAGAAACTAAGTATTTTTCTGTATTTCTTTCTGCTTGTCTTATTTTAAAAGTTGCAAGGTAACCTATACAAGTCTTCAAATTTAAATTTAAATGTCCCCAATAATGAACTCTGAGCATAACTGTGTTTCTTTTTTCGTGAGCAGTGGTTTATATTCCCTTCAGTTCATGTGTTGGCTAATGTGAATCGGAGAGTCGTCTGAGGCTTAAAGCGCCAAAGCGAGGGGGTAGATACGTGAGGAGGTTGCCAATTTCGGTTGGGGGAAGGGGTAAAATCAAACGAAATCACTGCTCTTGTGATATCAAGATTGAAAAAAAACCAAGAGTATTTAAAACTAAATGAGTACGAATTTTGTCGAAGTACATGTACCTCCTAATAGAATCGTTCTAAAGGAAAATTCATTTTTTTTTATTTTGGGAATTTGAAGGTATATGTCAAAGATATCAAAAATTTAAAACAATGTACGATTTATTTATGATAACAACGTCTAAAGTCAATTTATCTATAGAAAGGTGTGGTTATCAGAGTTTGTAACCATTGAAAATCTGAACGAAAATAACATATATCATGTGTATCTTCACTGAATTTCTAATTATATTTATTTTAATATTTTATATGTATTTTTTTAGTTTTTGAAGACTACATTGACTTGGTATAATTTGAAATAACATTTTCTCTGTAACATCATACATGAAAAATCATACAGGTAACTCTCGATTGCTCAAACATCGATCTCTCAAATTCTACACCATTCATAGTGAGTCTCTAGATCCAATTTCTCCTTTAAAACTGAGCGAATTATTATTGATTTCTCGAACTCTTGATCTCGAAATCCTTGATCCCTCGAAGTCAAAATGTAGTCCCGATATACACAATGTATTGTATTTCTAAAAACAATGTTTCACATTTCAAATTTACAAAATATCTAATAAATAATTGGTATTTTCCATTTTTAATCACTTTCTTGCCTTTTCTTTTACATGTAGGAACATGATAGAGGTCCACAGAGGTTAAGAACTACAAAAACTGGATAGGTAACTTTTTAAAGCTTGACAAGTACATTTAATTTATTTTCATTTTATGTAATTTATTTTTTACATCTCGTATTTTCTTTAAGAAAAGTATATGGAACCCTTTTCCGTGCCGTGGATATCGCTGCTTTTTCAGAACCTTTTAAACAGTTTTACACAAAGAAGATGTAAGTTGTGTTTTCACATGAAATATTTATTTTACAACGCAATATCCTATTTTAAAAGACAAAAAATGGTACATAGTCTGCATAAAATGCATTTCAGCTAAATTTTCAACAAAGTTGTCAATCGACAATCGTGCGTGTGTATTAGAACCCAAATCGCTGCCCGACCTTTTAATTTGGTTATTAAGTAACAGCCTTCAATATGATTAGAACGAGAATTAAGTAAAGCCTTTGAATTCATTGTTACTTCTTTGTCTTAATCCGTTCAACACTGCTGAATAAATGTAATGGCGGGTCTGTGTACGGTAAACAATATGTAAGGTTAACATCTCCTCAGTAAAACTCTAAGGAAATGTCTACTACAGTGGCCAGCACGGTAAGAATTATATTGATTCTAATGGTAACCAGTAAGACTGTGCATATTGATCAATACCTTCTACTCCAAAAACTGTAAAAAGATTTACGTATTTCAATTTTATAAGGGGACATTAAAAGTGACCGATCCTCTTTGCTTATTCCATCGGACAACGGGCACCGACTCCGGAAACTTACCAGTAATTAATTTAGATTTTAAAAAAGTTGATGTAGAACACTGGGCCGGTTTTAATTTTAGGACCTCCAATCTTGCAGATGTCTTAAAGATCCAGGTTTTAATAACATTACTAATCAAGATATCTGCATTTACTCTTACCATTGTAAAATAATTTCATAGAGTACATCGAAACCTAAGGGGCTTTGCCATTTTTTATAGTATTTTGTACCTTCTAAACTAAAAGAGTTTATATGATTTTACATATGGATATTATCAGTATCCTTAACTGTGTCAATTTTAACATGTAAAAACAAATTAAATGAGTTTGAAGACTGTTGTTACCGAGTTCTTTTTTAAAGAGAAAAGTTTTGCGAATCGTATATTAGTTTTGTTTTCTATGTATAGCCAATTAATTCATTTATTAATAACGTATTGATATGGTGCAAATACTAGTCATTGAATATTGATAATTCACACAAAAACCCGTTAAAACTACATTTTTCATTTAAAATAACATTCCGACAATGTTGATGTCTTTTTTAGATTGTATTATCCAATTGAATATGGTTTTGAACAGTCCATCTTGAGGCTTTTCATACATTTCGGTTGATATTTTCTCGTGACTTTATAAAGCTTTGTTGTACAATGTGTATGGTCCATGACGATTATGTTTTAATGTTGCCACCGCCATTCCCAACACGAAATACTAGTAGCACTAGTACTGTACAAATTGCCACTTTACAGAAGTTAAATGAACGCATTCAGTTTATGTATGGAAGTATTAAAGGTTTAAAGACCTCAGAGCTTAGACTTATACGGTTATAGAAGATTTTAAAAAGTTAAACCCCGGCAGTCTACAATGTTTACCCTTCCCTCACACTGGCCGCACAGATCTTCTAGTGTTACTGAAACTGATAGGACGTGTCACTGAATGTCTCTCAAGTCACGCAGCATCCGTTTACATTTGGATCAGTCCTATAGTAACTTACATGTTAATCCAAGCATAAACTAGGGAGTAAGCAATCCTGCTTTGAGTATTATAAGGTGATCAAATACAGTCGGGAGGTGATCAAATTCAATAAAATCCGAATGTTTTTAGGATTGATTTGATCACGCCCGACTGCAATGGATCACATCATTATATTCAAAGAATGATTCTTATCAGTTTTGTTACATAATTTTTCCCAATTGACTATACGTTACAAATTTGATTCGTAGTATTGTCACAGACAATGATACTGGAAATTGAAAATGTAAATATAGTTTTATAAAACATGACTTGTTATATATGATTGCGCTGTATATGTTCACTTTGGGTCGGGACAGCAGAATAAGACGATGTTGTCCATTCTATTTTTTAACTAATCTTAGTTACTTGAAACAAAGATCTGAACGTGCGCATGCGTTCTGTAAATTTTTTATTTCACTTTACATCATTGCATGATAAAAGTATTCAATTTTTTTCTTTGAACAATAATAGACACTGTAAAATGTAAATATTATACAATATTATCCTGAATTACAGATGATGTAATATTTAATATTAATACAATTTATTTTGTTTTGAAAATATAATATACATTTTTTGTAATATAATAATTGAAAAAGTCGTCAACTCCAAATTTTGATATTTTTTCATAAAATATTAATGAACATTTGTCCCAAATCAAAGATTGGCAGCTGAAAATTGAGGTTTGTAACATGTTTCTGAAACATACATTAACCACATTTTTAAATCTAGGTAAATGTTCATTCAACTGGATGAAAAAGAACAACGTTTGACTTTACCCCGTGTTTCTGTTGATGCCATAAGACTAATATCTAACAAAGAGTAAAGAATCAATTACATCAATACTACATTTTCACATTACATTATATCCCATGAAAATGTTGAATGACAACAATATAATATTTTTTATCAACAGAAATAACCCGTGTTTACCTTGGCGAGGAATATAGGTGCAGATAAATGGTTAACTCAGTATACCGTGGTCTAATTTCGCTTGTTTCTGACTCCAGTGAAGCACAATTTGTTTCTGGTTCAAGTTTGTCTATGACCCGTCCAGTCACCTGTATAGAGCGTCCTTAATTTTTCTTTCTGGTTCCTGTGTGTAGTATAAATTCCGTTTCCGGTTCAAGGGTTTATTTCATAGACTATATCGAGCTCCCTTAATTTCTGGTTTTTGTTCCAGATGGTCTCTGGACCCTCCAGTCACCAGTGTATAGACTATAGAACCCCCTTAATTTTTTTTCTGGTTCCAGATGGTCTTTGGGCACTCCGGTCACCTGTGTATATACTATTCAACCCCCTTAATTTCTGTTCCCGTTTACAGATGGTCTCTGGTCCGTCCAGTCACCCGTGTATAGACTATAGAACTCACTTAATTTCTGTTCTTGGTTCCAGATGGTTTCTGGGCCCTCCAGTCACCTGTGTATAGACTGTAGAACCTACTTAATTTCTGTTCCCGTTTACAGATGGTCTCTGGTCCGTCCAGTCACCTGTACACGGAGTCCGGGGACCAGTACCATGAGGACAACCTGAGCACGTCCTCCACACAGCTGGACACGTTTTCTAACTACACCGCCAACACAGACACGCCCATGTCCCGCCTCAGCCGATACGGCTTCAAGATGAGGTCCTCCTCCAGCTTCCCCAGTATCCTCAATCTGTACAGCGAACCAATCAGCGAGGAGACGGTGGGTATCACATGACTTTGTTTATGTCCTATATTTTAAGGCACAATTATAGGCATTCCTTTAAGAGAGATTACTCCTCCTTCCTTGGTATCCCCAATTTATACAGCGAAAACGGTAGATCGCTTACTCCTTGATAATGTATGTCCCAAGTTGTAAGGTATTGGCCCTAATTTAAGAGAGATAACTCTTAGCTTAACAAATGACTTTAAATATAGACCCTATTAACAGCGTCAATAAAAAAATATTTTATCATTGATTAATTATATCCGCAAACCCAAATTGTTTGCATTTTAATTACTAGTACGTTAAAATATCATTCCCAGAGAAAAATTAAATTACATCAGTGTGTGTATTTGGTTTGTAAACTTTAAGTTTTACATATTGAATTTGCTTTAGCCAAGAAAGGAAAAGAAGAAAAAGAAAACCAAGATCCGGTATTCCGACAGTTTAAGAAGGACTAGAAGTACCCAGCCGGACATACTGAGCACAGAGTCCCGGAAAACCACAGAGGTGCGGGCTTTCTAAAAATAGACATTGCGTCATACAGGAAACATTCTCTCTGTTTGGTTCATGTAGAAAGCAACAACGATAATTCTTTTAAAATGTCATATACTGAATATTTTTAAACAATATGAAAAATTTAATTCTGTCAATTCAATGTATCCAAGCAATATGATAGTTTGAGTAGTGTCAAATTTAGAAATGCATTTTTCGTATAGTTAGTATAAAAATACAGGGTATCGATTTTTGTTACTTGACAACTATATCCGTAAAAATGATACTTCATGATAGTGCATATTGCATTATTTATTGCAACTTATTTCAAAATTATTGATCCTCAGATAGGCCTTTTACATTGATTATTAATCCTAGATGAATTAATGATATAAAAGAAATGAATATTGTAAAGTTCAATATGTGGCCCCAAACACAAATCAACTCCGTGGTTTTTACTAATTCACTGTGGAATTTCCTAATAGAAATGTAAAATCCTAGTTACACACAGAATGGACCGGCGAGGGTGATATACATTCCGAACCATCAAATAAACTACATTGAAACAAGTTCTCGGGATCTGTCTTATCTCCATATACAACTAGTCGCCTTTCACTTACACTAAGCTCGTAAATCAGAGAACAAAAGCTATATACATACATGTTTAAAGTTATTAAAGCGATCAAAATGAATAACACTTATCGATTTTTTTGTTCTTGTCATTATATCATTAAGTTAGGAAGCTGTACGTTTGTCTCCTGACATTCCGGAATAAGATGACAATAATATACACTAAATTGGACATAAACTAGAATTATTGGGTTGGAAAGTGTTTAGGGAAGTGTTCATGTGAAGTATTCTATCTGGGTGATCTGCAGGAGAATTTAAGTAGCAGCTATGCTCATGTATATGGTTCCACACAAGCGGGGGTATGTGTGTTTCCCAGAAAATTTCACACAGTCAAGTGATAGAAGGGAATATATGGTGAGTAGGAATAGATACATTAGACAACAATAAATTTGCAAGTCTAGACTCTAGACAGACAGTTATCAAAGACAAAAGATCAAGTGTATAGGGCAAGGCGTTTAGATTTTTGATTTGTTCATAATGTACTGCAATTTATTTTTACGATGAGTTGGACTGGGCCGTTCGCTCTCTCCCTATACATCAATGATTGAAGTAATGTATCAGATTTAAGCCATGCATACTCAGTACTAGAGAAAAAAATGTGTAGTCTAATGAAGATATCAGACGAAAGAAGATTCTTTAGAGAGTATCGATATTGGACAGAGGTGCAATACTGGGAAGGGGTAAATCCATTCTCTCACCAGAGGTCGTGAGAGAATGGGGTAAATCACTTGAGGATATGGTATGAAAATGCATTAAGACAAGAAGAGGTCGATTTTTCGTTATCAGAGTAAAGATTAATTTCGGAGATGTTGCCATGGCATGGAAAATGACATAGCTTTTGCTCATATTTTGAATGAGTATACCAATTTGCATAAAAAGCGCATCTTAAATCGATAACGTTTCCGCATTAAGTTTTTGAAGATGTAAAATGTCTTATAGGCAGAGTATAGTATGAAACTTGCTTCGTATATACGTACAAAACTAGTTACAGATTTCTATATACTGAAAATCATAATCTGACACAGTATAATTAGATATGGTAATTGTTTCCTTCTGTTACTTCTATATAGTACATTCCAGTGGTCATTTAAGTCCTATACATGTATATTATATTTCTACAGAACCGTGCGATCAGAATAGAGGCGGTGGCCAGGGAACAGATGGAACGCTATGAGAAATACATCCAGAAGCTACAGGCCAAAGTGGAGAAACAGAGGGAGGACAGGAAGATAAGTGACGAGGAGTTCCTCAGGAGGATAAAGGCACAGGAGGAGGTAGGTAACAGAAAGATAAGTGACGAGGAGTTCCTCAGAAGGATAAAAGCACAGGAGGAGGTAGGTAACAGGAAGAGGAGTTCCTCAGGAGGATAAAGGCACAGGAGGAGGTAGGTAACAGGAAGATAAGTGACGAGGAGTTCCTCAGAAGGATAAAGGCGCAGGAGGAGGTAGGTAACAGGAAGATAAGGGGCGAGGAGTTCCTCAGGAGGATAAAGGCGCAGGAAGACGTAGGTAACAGGAAGATAAGCGACAAGGAGTTCCTCAGGAGGATAAAGGCACAGGAGGAGGTAGGTAACAGGAAGATAAGTGACGAGGAGTTCCTCAGAAGGATAAAGGCGCAGGAGGAGGTAGGTAACAGGAAGATAAGTGACGAGGAGTTCCTCAGAAGGATAAAGGCGCAGGAGGAGGTAGGTAACAGGAAGAGGAGTTCCTCAGGAGGATAAAGGCGCAGGAGGAGGTAGGTAACAGGAAGATAAGGGGCGAGGAGTTCCTCAGGAGGATAAAGGTGCAGGAAGACGTAGGTAACAGGAAGATAAGTGACGAGGAGTTCCTCAGGAGGATAAAGGCACAGGAGGAGGTAGGTAACAGGAAGATAAGTGACGAGGAGTTCCTCAGGAGGATAAAGGCGCAGGAGCAGGTAGGTAACAGGAAGATAAGCGACGAGGAGTTCCTAAGATGGATAAAGCTGCAGTAGGAGATATGTTTGCTAAAAGAAACAGCCAAATCGTCTCCTGTGAGACTTTGAGTCTGCCATCTCCATGACTACATTATGTATTTCTTAGGTCCCTGTAGGTTTTGACCAATCGATAAACGGGACGTGTAGATTTCAGTCTGGTTGTTTCTATATATATATATCTATGAATTGACCATAAGTTTCCGTATGAAATAGAGGGAATCATACTCGGTAGATGTACATGTTGATATAATGAATTTTACCTATACATGGGCATTGTTTGGTCAGCACCCGTCCCGGGCATCAGTCTACCTCTAATGTTATGATACATGCACATTGTTAATCATACATATTCGTGGTGTATCTTCTTGCTATGATGCTTGTTTTGTTTTTATGATTGAAGGAACGATTCAAACAAAGCATACGGAAACGTCCAAAGCAGGAGTTGGTGAATGACCTGCCGTACGTCAAGAAGCTCCCCAAGTCTAAGATGAGAAAGGTGGGTACACCTAGGCGATTATACCTTACAAGTCAGATTGTCACATCAACAAATGTTAAAATAAATTCTTATATATCAGACATTTTAAATTTGTTTGCCCTCTTACAACTGAATTACGAAAACTATCCAACTCCATATTTTTTTTAATGTTCTGGGAATTCTTTTTATCGGGGGGAGAGGTTGGTAGTCGTCATTTTTTACTATTTAATCAAACATAGTTTCAAATTCAATTGTTTGCATTACTTGTAGGATAATGCTTCATGTTTTTCTTACAACTTCCCCAAACTTTAACATTGGATATGGGATTGGTTGAAAAAACAATTTATTAAAGCTGGCGCATTAGTATGCAGGCAAACACCATGCACTATTACATAAATGGTTAATACCGTCATATCATAACATATTTCATAAAATTTATTCATGGTTTGTAAACTCCTCCATACTGTGACTAAACTGTAACCTTTCTTAAGGTTGTACGACTTTCTGATGACCTACAAAGGAAGGGCGTGCTAAAGACTCAGGAGGACGTAGACAAGTTCTGGAAGGACTTTGGGAATTCAGGCACTGATCAAGACAGTCAAGGTAGCGAACAAACCGTCTCCTAAAATCTAACTAAGCAGGGTATATTGCAATATTTCAAGTGTTGTTATATTTCTATTACAAGGGTATGTTTTTTTCAAGAGGAAACATGTAATGATTATTTTTCTTACTTGAAGCGACTGTTCTTGTTTTTCAAAAACACATTTGTTAAAGTAATTTAAGTTCACAATAATGATGGTAGCCAAGTAGTTCAGCGAGGATTTGATCATCGGAGGCAATATTTATTTATCTCTAATTTTGCCACGGGAACTTAAAAAGAACTTAAAGATTATACTTTCTTTTTAAGACAAAACTCAAGAGGACTGGGAAACACTTAATCGCAAAACGAATTTTAAAATAAAATCCAACAGACACTTGTCATCGGAGAGTCCAGACAAATTCAGTGAAGCCAGCATCCCACCCCGAGGTCACACCAAACATCTCGCGGACGAGATCTTGTCAGCGCGTGAAAACTTTGGATCGTCTGAAGAGATACATTCAGAAAAGCGAGGCAAGTCCAGGCGGCACAAGAAATCCCTTCCGCCTCTCGACAAAAAGCGCGACAAGTCGGACAAGAACCGGAAGAAAGCCAAGTCCTGGCCAGACCGAGATCCGGGCGAGGAGCGGGGAGCAGACGACAAGATCACAGGTCAGATGGACAGATATTCTACATTATGTAGCTTACTGAAACACTGAATATTTTCGTTTATTTTAAAATTGAATTTTTCTTCTCAAGAATATTATTTTAGTTTAAAATTGGCCACGAATACCCAGCCCTCTTGCAATTGATTATGGGTTGGGGTGGGGTGTGGGGAAGCTGTAATAAAGTTTAGAGGTATAAGACAATGCTCGGTAATATTCTGTAAACTGAACATGTGTTAATTAAATCTTGATTTTCTTAAGAATCATTTGAAACTCACTATTTAAGAAGGGTATTTTTTTTCACCAAGTAGTTATATTCATCCACTTGAGAGTTGTCTTCCTTACGATAGGGCGAATTAAGCTTAAGTCGTACTACTGTATGTATATAATTGGTTACACTTAGTGTATATTGACTGTACTGCTTTAAAATGCAATTAAAGTAATGCTATTTTCTACTGTTTACAGCGAGTGAGGTTTAGCCTGTTTGATTTAACATGGTAAACTTCTAACAAGAAACAGAAAGAGAAACTGCATGAAAGAGAAATTCCAACTGTATGTGTATAGACATAAATGTGGACAGTTTCGACAGATAATAAAAAATCTCAATGTACACTGAGAAAACCAGTGTATTAGAAGACAGTGTCTTAATGAAGAATGGAACAACACAAAGTGATATATGCATGTAAAGCTATGAATATATACATGTATAAAGTAAATTTTTATGTATAATTATAAATCACTGTTATGTACTAAGTACATGCTAAGTTGAATTACCAGTAAAATAATAACACATGTGCAAGTGTGCAAACATTTTATTTGAATAACTGACTACATTGTAACCAGAGGTTCACGAACCACAGTGCTCACCTGAGCAACAAGTATTACATCCACAGGTAATTGAGCCTTATATCACTTGCAAGGACTTACATTTAAAAAAAAATTCATGTGAAATTCATGTAAAGTGGCACATAATATGATTTTGTAAAATTTCTCAAAAAATAATTTTCACAAGATTGGAGAATTTTCCAAAATATTTTTGGAAAGTAAAACTATCTGGAAGGTTTCCCATGAAACATATAAGAATGTTCTTTCATGAGAATTTCATGATGCACAATTGTCCATATATACATTTCCAACGTTACAGTAAAATATGTAACAGTCTCAATAAGAAATTGCTTTATAAATACAGAACTGTAAGAGTTTTTCTTTTCATCAGCTTAATTAAGTTGTAATTCTAACAATAAAGGAAAGGCTAACAGAAGTTAATCTTTGGACATTAATCTCTCTCCTTTTAATAGGATGTTTCACAGTGATGAGGTAGAAAAGATTTGTATATCATTGTCTACACTGTATTTAACTATCACTATCTTTCAGATAATTGCACAACATTTAACATTTTTGTGATATTATATTGCAACACTGTATTGTTTAAGATAAATGGTCAAACAATGGGCATCTGGCACTTGCAAGTTCACCAGGAAAAAATGGAGTGAGTTTCGATGTTTGCTGAATTGATCATTTTTACACTGTACTTGATAAATAATCAACTATCATAAGGCATAGTGTAAGACTCACTATCTACCAGAAAAATGGTATGTGTTTTGGAATTTTACTACACTGTACATATACTTGTAAAATCATCACTTAATATGCACAAGGCATCTTCATTATCTACCAGATAAATGGAATAAGTTTCGGAGTTTTCCGGATATGTTCATGGAATGCTGGATCTCCTCCGTAGCGTTTGAGTGCGGACTTTTCCTGCAGGGGAATTCCGCTGACCTTGGTCAACAAGAAGATTAGGAAGAGCGGGGAGATGACACTGACATGCTCCCATCCCCGGAGAACGGAGGTCGAGGACAGGTAGAGGCCAGACCACATCATGATCTCCCCCAGGTAGTTAGGGTACTGAACCACACTCCATAGGCCGTGCTGGATAAACTTCCCCTACAGGTCAATAATAATATATGATAAAAAAAATATAATAATATATTTTATTGATATAATAATAAAGATAAACAAGTCAAGGACAAACAAACAGACCACAAAAAGGTCAACACAAAACTAAACAGACCACAAATAGGTCGATACAAAAATAAACCGGTCAAGGACAAGCAAACAGACCATAAACAGGTCAATACAAAAATAAACAGGTCAAGGACAACCACAGGTCACAAACAGGTCAATACTAAAATAAATAGGTCAAGGACAAACAAACAGACCATAAACAGGTAAATAGAAAAATAAATGTGTCAAGGACAAGCAAACAGACCATATACAGGTCAATACAAAAAAAACAGGTCAAAGACAAGCAAACCAGAAGTAATACAAAGTTAGGTACTGTAAACCAACTTTTATTCGCATGCAAAATTTTACTCAAGATTTGCGAGAGCCACATCGATGCTAATATTTCTCAGACAAACCAGTCCTTGTCATATGGTTGTTTTAACAACTCAAGTCTGAATAAGGCTGAGTGGCAAACATAATTTGTCTTGAAAAGTTCAAATCTTATACAGTTGATAGACTCTGTGATTCCTACCTGGTTTTCTGGGTTTGCCCTGAAAGAGGATTTCTGTGAGTCTGCGATGGTCTCCAGGAGGAAGCCAGTGACCCACATTGACCATCCGACGTAATCCTGCGTCGTGATTGGTCGATCTTCCCTCTTTGAGTTCAAGATCAGCGTGGGAAGGATGGTCAAAAACACCCACACACCTGCAGAAATTGTACAACATGGTCACTCGGAAACCTTGTCTACACACAGTCAATCAGAGATACTAGTCTAAAACATGTACCAAAACACTGGCACAAGACTTGATATTTTTCTTTCCAAATAAGGTAGGGGGTAATTTTCATATTTGTAGAAATTGTGAATTTATTGACTGTCACACATTCTAATTCACTATCAAAGAATAAACATTCTTGTGTATGAAAGCCATTTCTAACTGTTCCTTGAAATATATTTTCATTTATAAATATTCAAAACATTTCTATCTTAACTGCAAGATCAAAACTTGTTAAAAACAGCAGCGAGTGGAATAATTTGACAACAGTTGATCGTATTATCCACCTTGAATGGTCCAGTACACAAAGAATGTCCCGGGTCTGTCTCGGACCTTATTGAAGCGACGGTCCTGTCCTTCCTTCAGAATTCTTGTGAACAGAAACAATCCCAACCTAGCAAATAAAACGAATACAATTATATTCATTATAGTAGTAAACTACATGTACAATATCATAAACAAGTACTGTCAGTAGATTCCTAATTAAATGCAAGGAAGTAATAGCCGCGTAAAATCGCGAGAAGCACATCAGGATTCAAACCCAACCTAGGAAATAAATACTGTAGATTCCTAATTAATCGTAAGGATATAATATCCACTTAAAATCCTGAGAATCCCACCTTGCAGATATTTTAAAATCTCGCTATTGTTTTCAAAGAATTTAGAACTAGCATAAGAAATTACCGTAAAAGTTCAATGTTCACCGTTTAATATCCTCGCAATTTGATACCAAACAACAGGATCACATAATTAATTATTCGCATAAAATAAGGAATTTACAGTAATTATTTTCAAAGTAGCTAACTACAATATAGACATCCAAGTTCTAATATAAACATATACTGTAATGCCATTTAAACAATGGCTTTGTTTATATCCATGTAAAGGGTATAAGGTTTTTTGCATTATTTGTCAGCCAAAATTCTACGTAACAGAGAAAGTATCCAAGAAAATTCTGCAACTGTGGCAGCAACAGACATTGTGTTATTTATCAAGGCAAACTACTTTTTACATCTTTAAGTTAGTATAATAAGTCACTCCATTCGATGAGACCCTCAGTACGCCTTATGAATGAATTTGCATAGAAGCTCAGTTTTCTGTGTTCAGTGTCTTTGGGAGAAGTGAAACAGGACAATTTTCATCCTATCGTTTTACATTGTAAAGAGTCATTTGCATGTATCAAATTGTATCAAACCTGAAGGCCCAGAGAGCCACCATTCCTGTGTTGACCTTTTGCCTGAGGTGATAGCGACCGCCCCATTTCAAGCTCTGTAACGCTAGAAACAGAAATGTTCCTGAACCTGCAACAAAATTATAATTTTTAAAGTGGTTGGTTAATAACAGCTCGTAATAAAAAATGCTACTATGTCTGAAAAACCATGAAGAGTATCAGTCTGACTAATGTTTTGTCACAATACTGACAACAGACCATGCCATATAGATCATGCTGTTGTCAACCTAATACAAAATATATGAAGTGTGATAGTGTATAGCTAATAGGCACAGTACTACTATGTAGTATATGAAGTGTGATGTATATAGCTAATAGGCACAGTACTGCCACACTTTTATGTCTACAAGCACTATAACTAGTTCTGGTTAACCCTTAACTTATGAGTTCGGAGTTCAAGCCTAGTTCTGGATGACCCCCAATTCAATATTCACTACTGTATACAGGAAAATATTTGCCCCTATAGTTTTATTTTCTCCCCTTTTGCCCTCGCAGTCAGCGGACCAATTTCAGACTGGGCATATTTAAATGTTTCAAATTATTTCTCAAGAAAAACAATGTTTTTTTGGTGAATGCAAGTCGGGGCAAAACTTTTTTGCTACTGTAGAGGCGAAAATTACATGGGGCGAAAATAACCCTGTATACAGTTTATCAGAAAGACAAACTTTTTATACCAATTCATGCATCATTAACAATTAATTGGAATATATAAAACAAGTTCACAGTCAGACTTTGATTACTATAAATATGATGTAATTGTATGTTTGCAATTCATATTCAAATTCAAATCTTTTATAACTTCTAATGAACTTTATGAACAGTCTTGTCGCTACAACAAATGAAAGCAGTTATTGATTGCAAGCTCAACAGAAAACGGGTGAAGTGGGTATTTCAATAAAATCCACTTAAACATAAGTAAGTTGCAGAAAATCTCTTTATCACGCACTGGTTCGATAAACCGAAACTTAACGAGGAAATTCGGCCTTCTCTACTTGAGCTTAAAATTGCAATGATATATTTGTAATTTAACAATGTTAACTGAATTTACCGGCCAGGTCATAGAACTTTTCGGTCTTTAGTGCAGCTGCCACTGCCCAGCAACTCCACTGTATGCCAAAATCAACGGCGGCCGCCTTCGACAGAGGGTTCCCCATGATGGACATGGGGGCAAAGTTCTCTGTATTGTAATGCACGAAAAACCAAGAGGATGTTCACTCGGCACCTCTCGGCCGAATTTCCACCATGAAGGCAAGGGAATCAACCGAGGCTTACCGAATGATTTGTTGTTAGTCAGTCGTAACTACTCGGCCATTTCCAATGGCGAAAAATAACTTCGCCAGCAGAAATGGCCGAGTAGTTACGATTGGTTGTTGGTTTTCAATCGGAACATCTTGCTGCTTTTCCCCTCGCGCATTCAAAGATCCACCCCTACCTTTCTTCATAGGCACAACGAATACACACAAGAACATGCATGATTACGGACAAGTTCCGCGCTGTTTACCATGAAACAAATAATTTTTAAAATTGAGCATGTCTTCTATTAGGCACTGTTAAGGTGGGAGAGACCACCCACTTACTTTTTCCTCGACCCCCCCCCCCCCACTTTTTTGAGAGCATACATGTATTAACCCCCACCCCGATTTAAAAAAAAAGATTTTACATGTACGTGCCTTTTATTAAACCAAATTATCAAAAATTCTCTTACAAGACTTATAGATGGATTTAAGAATCTCTTATTAACACTGTGTTGTTTACATTGTAAATATTGTCTCATGTAATGATAATGAATGGAAAGTCAGACTTGTGTTCTATGGTAGACTCACTAACTCCACTTAATGGTACGTCCATTGTAGTGTGTGTGTATATATAGCCTTTGATGTCTTAGCTGCCTCTATTTACACTAGGTTTCACCACTTCAAGTTTCAGAAATGATGTAATATGATCAATATGTTTGATCCTCCATGTACTAACTTACGTATTTATCAGGCATCAGGCACGTAACAAGGGGGGGGGGGCTCCCCTTTTTTTCAACCATTTTTTAAAATTTACATTTTAAAAATTGAATTTTCCTGAAGTGTTCCCCTCCCTCACTTTTTGGGGAGTATGTAAAAAATAGAAATGAAACTTTGTGAAATATTTTTTTCTGTTGCTTGTCAAAATTTTTTGGATGAGTCTGCCCCCTTTCAAAAACGATGATACGTGCCTTCTTATACATTTATACATGTATGTATATAGTTCCATTGTATGTAGAATCAGGGGTATCTCCCCCCCCCCCCCCCCAACAATGGCAAAAAAATATTATTTCTTCGATCCTCTCCCGAAAAAAAAGATTGCTGGATCCGCGCATGTTGTCTTTTATTTATATGTACAAAATGTACATGTAAGTGTGTTTCTATCGTTGATGTACATCGCTGTCTGTTTCCCATAATGCCACGCAGTACTGAATTTTACATGCTAGAAATTATTTCATTTTGATTCTGACTAAATTTAGAGTTACGGGTAAAATGATTTCAAAGTATGCCAAATAGAGTTGTATTTAATACTCACATTTGTAACTACATGTAATTGTATTTGTGTAATAAGTAATGCAATATATGTCAAATGCTCAAAAAGTAGGCTAACTATTAAATTAATAATTTGGAATAATAATTAATAATGAAAACCATAATATATGACACTAGTAATAGTCTCAAACATACCTATAGATCCGAGCAACCAGTTTCGCTCAAACAATCGATCTTCAAAAAGTATTTCTTTTCACACACGATTCGCGGGCAATTGAAGATATATTGACTAAAAATGCTCGAAATTGAATAGTTGTTTATGTCACTTCAAATGATGCGAAGTGTGGACACCAGCCTAATATGCTTGCGGGAGAGGGTAGAAATGATTAATACACGGTGCATGCCGACTACATTAGCCTGAAAAGTTTAATATATTTATGCAAGTTATTTAGAACCCTAAGTTGAACACTTTTATAAAACACAAACACGAATAAAAAAAAATGAAACGTGTATTAAAGTTGCTTTTTACCTTGTAAAATGCACAATCAGTTGGATACTGGGTAATGATATTTATTATACTAGGTAACTCTACTAATTTTTTTTTCAGTTTATAAGCGTCAGATAAAAGTCTTCCTATCGGGGAACTGGAATCTCGCTGACTCCCTCATTAGTATACTTATTTTACACCAACACAAACGGTAGTTTGTTTTACAAAGTAGATCAAATTACTGGAATACAGAAAATGCGGACATTCTTTGCATGTAGGCATGGAAACTCTCCTTTTCTATTAGTTCGGATGCTGCAGGGTAAAAGAGGGTGGATAAATGTGCAATTACCGGCTCCGTCCTATGTACTGTATGGAAGGCTATCGATTTCTTTATCTCTGCTGGTCGCTAATACTGAGATCAAATCAACATCTCACCATTACAATTTACATTATTTCAGAAAGTTCGATTTGACAGTGGAACATCAATAATGGGTTTTAATTCCTTTGTCGAACTTCCAAAGCTCCAAAAGAACATTTTATATACGACACATGAAATGTATGCGGGTCTCCCGAAGTCTTGTTACATAGGGGATGAGCGTATATAAAATCAGGACAGGGCCATGACTCGCAGAGGGTACATGTAAGTACACATTCTACTTCTACACTACCTGTCTGGCAAAGACTCCGGAAGTGCAAAACGAACGCATAGATATATGTTGAAGTTACTTTAATTTAACGCGGGGGTACTAGTAGTCAATAATGCGCGGGGTTTTCTGTATGGACCTGAATCAAATGAACGTACTCAGCATGCAGTCGGAAATAGTGTTTAAGATTTTAGTTGTAGTAGTCCCTCAGTGATCGAAAAAAGCTTAAGCTGCCAGACGACAAGATGCTGTATGTTTGTGGGTTAAGCTGTGTTAATCTGCATTGAACTAATACATGATGCAACATGTGTGTTAGATAAGCTGTTGATAGCTGCAATACATATTTGCATGTGAGATAATTTCAGCTGGTGAGAGCTGCAACATATGTCTGAGATAAACTGAAGATAATTGCAACATGTGTGAGATAAGCACAACATGTGCGTGAGATAAATTACCGAGAGCTTTAATATGTTTGAGAGATAAGCTGTTGAAAGCTGCAAAATGTTTGTGAGATAAATGTTGAGAGCAGCAGCATATGTCTGAGATAAGCTGAGGAGAATGGCAACACGTGTGAGATGAGCACAGCATGTGCGTGAGATAAAATACTGAGAGCTTTATTATGTTTGAGAGATAAGCTGTTCAAAGCTGCAACAATTGTATCAACAAGATTTTAAGAGCTGCAAGAAACGTGTGAGATAAGTTGTTGTGAGCTGCAACATATGTGTGAGATAAGTTGTTGTGAGCTGCAACATATGTATGATATAAGTAGTTTTGAGGTGCAACATATGTATGGGATAAATTGTTGTGAGCTGCAACAAATGTATGAGATAAGTTGTTGTGAACTTTAACATATGTGTGAGATAAGTTGTTGAGAGCTGTAGTATGAGTGTGAGATAATTAAGTTGTTGAGAGCTACAGTATGAGTGTGAGATAAGATGTTGAGAGCTATAATATGAGTGTGAGATAAGTTGTTGAGAGCTGTAGTATGAGTGTGAGATAAGCTGTTGAGACCTACAGTATAAGTGTAAGATAATTAAGTTGTTGAGAGCTACAGTATGAGTGTGAGATAAGATGTTGAGAGCTATAATATGCGTGTGAGATAAGTTGTTGAGAGCTGTAGTATGAGTGTGAGATAAGTTGTTGAGAGCTACAGTATGAGTGTGAGATATTTAAGTTGTTGAGAGCTGTAGTATGAGTGTGAGATAAGTTGTTGAGAGCTACAGTATGAGTGTGAGATAAGATGTTGAGAGCTACAGTATGAGTGTGAGATAAGATGTTGAGAGCTACAGTATGAGTGCGAGATAAGATGTTGAGAGCTGTAGTATGAGTGTGAGATAAGTTGTTGAGGGCTGTAGTATGAGTGTGAGATAAGTTGTTGAGAGATACAGTATGCGTGTGAGATAATTAAGTTATTGAGAGCTGTAGTATGAGTGTGAGATAAGTTGTTGAGAGATGTAGTATGCGTGTGAGATAATTAAGTTGTTGAGGGCTGTAGTATGAGTGTGAGATAAGTTGTTGAGAGCTGAAGTATGAGTGTGAGATAAGCTGTTTTTTCTGATTTCGGTAATCTGTTTAGATGCTGTAACTAGCTTAAGAAATAATTTAAAAGTTAAACTATAAATGTATATGATAAAAGCAGTTGTTATTTATAATCTGTGTTTATGATACAGTCTTGAGGTGTACAACAGTATTGTTTTGTGTGTAATATAATTAGCACTAACGAGTAAACCTCCCCAGTATTCATTATAAATTTAATAACCTAGGTTTATTTTTATTTGTTTGAAAAGAGAAAGAATGTAGGGTGTTTTAAATAGGCTGCAAATACTCCCTGCAAGATACTTACTAAGTCGATTTAATGTACTTTTCAAACCCTTTTGGCATTTGCAGATTGTATTTACACCATAGTGCGATCTGTAGTGAATTTACTAAACCTACTTGAAAATTTATATATTTAGTTGATTTTCGTTCATCAATTTGGTTTCCGTCGATTTTCGTTGTTTTATGAACATTCAAAACAAAATACAAAAAAACAACAACAAACTAAATGTGAGCTGGCTTATCTCGATATGCAAGACACAAGAAATGAATGCATCATTTTTTTTTATTTTATTGCTATTTTATGGTAAGGCCCAGAAGCAACAATACCCGTCCCTGTTTGGTGGCAGGGGATAGTTTCGAAGGAAAGACCCGGTCAAAATTTTGAAATAAAGGGAGAACCTGGGGTTTGGCTGGTTATTTGAGGGGTATAAATTGGTAGAATATTTATTGCATTCATTTTGTGGATAGAGGAGCTCATGTCAATTTCATTGATATATGACACTTTAATACTGGTAGCACTTTTCATCAGATATGGAATGAAAATGCGAAACTGTGGCCAAAATTTTCACTTTCGGTTTTCCGCTTGAAAAGTAGGGTGGGTTCAGAACACGAAATGTCACTCGGAAAGAAGGTGATTGACCCCCCATCAATTGGTGATTATTTGCATGGGTATACATTAAGCTACCAATCCTATGGTAGTTTATGGCAGTTGCTCGGGACTGGAGCGTGGTTATGGACCCGTGAAAATGTGAAAAAAGGGCAATTTTTCAGTAAATTTTGAGACCGTCCCTGGCTATTCTTTATAGTGCTATATGTAAGTTGTACTTGTTTTATTCTGAAATGTTTAAAAATTCTCAAGAGTCGGGACCATGTGTCCCCTGCATGCAAACCAATTTTAGCAAATTTAAAAATCCACTGAAAAATTAAATCACATATATGAGCACCATCTGCCTCACATTTCCTCGACCAAAAAAACTATCCCCTGCCACCTTCAAGAAAATGTCAAATTTTTAATAGGCTTTAAGTTTAACAACATGGGAACAGAAAAGATGTTCAATGTGTGTAAAATGGGAAACTGGCTGAATTTTTATGATTGCTCAACCCTGTGATGAGATTTAGGGGCCAAAATGTAGCAGGGGGTGGTCCTTAGAAAAAGTGCAATTTTCTAGTATTTTGGGTTTGTCCTTATATTAAAACCCTTTATAGGCATATTATTCCTATTGAAATAAGATGTTGGGTTGAATTTGGATTAACTGAATAATATTGTACCATTTTCATGAAATTTTCTTGAAATTAATTGACAGCCATGCAGTTTTATGAAGTTTTAAACCCTTAGATTTGATAAGAAATTGTAAAATATTGTTCTTTCTCGAGCTAAAGCTGACAAAAAGTTGATTTTAGGGCTAAATATATATTTTAAATGTGCTACATGTAATTTACATGTAAATACATGTTATTCTAAATAGTTAATATCTGCATTTTAAGTCATTATAAACAATTTTAAAATGTCTGATTGTCAAAAAAGCACCCCCCCCCCCTTCAATTTTCTTCACCTTCAACCAAAAATTGCCTTTATTTCACATTTCTTTTGATAAAATCTCATGCATACATAAAATTTCTCTCATTTAAAACAAAACACACATGTTTGGTTTCTTCTTTATTGAAAATATACCAAGAAAAATTGAATTTGTGTGCATTTTTTAACCATTTGTCATTTGCATGTATTCCCACCTCATTATGAAGGTGTGGTCATTATGTTCAAATTTGGTATTTCTTTGTATGAAAAACATGTATTTCAATCTTTATAACAAATAAATCTAGATCTGTTGGTTTTGGTTAAAGAATAAACAGAGAAATTAGGTTTCATCATCATCCTTTCAGCATATTTGGGAAATTACTCCTCGGGTAAGATGCCTGATTGCCATTTTCAAGGTACCTGTCCCTTTTGAAAAGATGAAAGTGAAGATTTTGTGTTCCAAATAGGTTGCTTTTGTGTTCCAATAGAGTTTTTAAACCTGTTAGTACCATTTAGAAACAAAAAAGTTGATTGCAAGGAGTAATAATGTGTTTTTTCTTATTCCCATTTGCAGGAGGATAGGTGATACATATGAGTTGAATTCTCCTATATGTTGTTACTAAATGTGAATATTTCAATGTATTTTACATCAGATAGGGATAAAGGT
This sequence comes from Magallana angulata, assembly GCF_025612915.1. NCBI lineage: Eukaryota > Metazoa > Mollusca > Bivalvia > Ostreida > Ostreidae > Magallana > Magallana angulata. The sequence continues at coordinate 5,030,628 of NC_069119.1, forward strand.
TTCTTGTTATAACTGATTTTTAAAGAAAAAATGTCTTTTGGATTGAAAGAAGTCATGATGTATCTTAAAAACCTTACAGAAACAGGTTAAGGTGATTCAGCCGGGAAAGGGGGTAATACTTAAACAGCCATAACTTTTTTATTTTTCAATGAAATCAGACCAAATTTGAAAGGTTTTACTCAGAATTGCATGAACTTTCTGATTTTAAAGTGTTTTGGTTAGAGAGAAACAAACTCTGAAAGTTAAAGGTGGCAGGGGATAGTTTCGAAGGAAAGACCCGGTCAAAATTTTGAAATAAAGGGAGAACCTGGGGTTTGGCTGGTTATTTGAGGGGTATAAATTGGTAGAATATTTATTGCATTCATTTTGTGGATAGAGGAGCTCATGTCAATTTCATTGATATATGACACTTTAATACTGGTAGCACTTTTCATCAGATATGGAATGAAAATGCGAAACTGTGGCCAAAATTTTCACTTTCGGTTTTCCGCTTGAAAAGTAGGGTGGGTTCAGAACACGAAATGTCACTCGGAAAGAAGGTGATTGACCCCCCATCAATTGGTGATTATTTGCATGGGTATACATTAAGCTACCAATCCTATGGTAGTTTATGGCAGTTGCTCGGGACTGGAGCGTGGTTATGGACCCGTGAAAATGTGAAAAAAGGGCAATTTTTCAGTAAATTTTGAGACCGTCCCTGGCTATTCTTTATAGTGCTATATGTAAGTTGTACTTGTTTTATTCTGAAATGTTTAAAAATTCTCAAGAGTCGGGACCATGTGTCCCCTGCATGCAAACCAATTTTAGCAAATTTAAAAATCCACTGAAAAATTAAATCACATATATGAGCACCATCTGCCTCACATTTCCTCGACCAAAAAAACTATCCCCTGCCACCTTTATCGATTTTTAAAATTGGCATTAACTTGTACCATGTACATTGTAAATAGAACTTAAAACAACTGTCACCTTACAAACGTTTTATCTACACAACTTCGACGTAAGGCTTTCGATAAATTGGCATTGATTTAAACAGCGGGGCAGGGAACTAGGATCAAAAGTAGTCATATCAATTTTATTGCCCCCCTAGATACACAAATCCTGGGTTCGTTCAGTGACACATTCAACGGATAGCCAATATGTTATTTGTACTTGTCGGGGGTTTGATAAGAGACTTAATCCGTGGTCCCTGCCCACTGTTGGGGGCTCATTACCGTATCCATTGGTCACTGACGAACCCTGCCCAATCTCTGCAATAATTGAACCTCAAAGACATTTGTATAGCGTTTAAGGCTGAGAATACTGAGGCTTCTGATGGCACATCCGGGCTATCTGCAAACGTTCAGAAGGCTGAGGTACGTTCATGTTGTTTGCATGACATTTTTGCGATATTTTTTTTTATAACAAATATGACTTCTACATGAATGTGGGCAGATTTAAAATTAATCAATTATTTATTGTACAACAAAATTTGTTACTTTCAAATCCACATAGTTTCATAGTATAGATTGAATTTGCATGATTTTTTTTATAGAAAAGAAAGGGAGGTGGGTGTAGATTTAAAGAGAATGTGGGGGGGGGGGTATATATTATGAAATGCTAATTTATGATCACATTCTCTTAAATATGAATATTTTATAAAAATTTCAGCGGTATAATGCTATGAGTAACTAGTATATGATTCAATATAAAATGAAAAAGTAACAACACCCCCGTTAATTACTTTTGACAATAAAGTCGCCCAATACCGATGCCACTGTTACTGGTGAAATATTCATTTTACTTCAACGAGAAATTGTCTACATAATTTTTATGATATCTTTCATAGATTAAGACGCTTTCCCGAAAATAGCATTTTTGGGGTGTTTTTTTTTTTATCAAAGTTTTTTAAAAATATGAATTAAGAAAACTTTGGTCATTTTTTTAGCTGACAGTGTCAGTTAATCATTGGATGCTTATTTTTTAATGTCGTCGGTCACACCAAGGCGGTGCAGACAAACTGAATACCGCGCGTCAGTGCGGTATGCTAATTTTTCTGCACCTTTTAAAAATTACTCACTGTCAGATAACTTTTTAAATTGTTTATTTTCAGCGGATTAAGTCGATCGATAGTCGAATAATCTTTATGTATGAAATTAAGCGCACTTTTTAGCAAAATAATGCGAATGTGAACATATCGATAAGTCAAATAATTAATGGTCGATGACTTTAACATGTGTCAAATGTTTTTGATTTTAGTTGATTTTACATCAGATCTGAATAACAGTTACACCAAATGCTCTGGATTTTTTTCTCTCTCTTTTTCTGTGACCTTTTTGGGGGGTGGGGGGGGGGGTGGGATCTGATTGTTAATTTGCTGACCATCCAGCTTCCTTAATTCACGTGCGCAAGTCAGGAAATGCATGTGCAGCTCAGGATTCGCATACTTTTTGGTTAATGACGACCCAAATTCGACAATTTTAGGCAAATGCTCATAATTTGAATAAAATTCTGAACAATCATGACAATGAACCTGTTCAGTCTTGAAATGATGATGCTTTTACCCACACAACCCTAAAAATAGATAACTAAAGATGTTTCCAATTTTAATAACTTCATAAGGAGTAACCGATTAAGAAAGATTTTTGCGAGTCGGTGATCGATGTGATCGAGCGATAGTCGAGTACACAAGAACTCGTTGAAACCAACATATAGAATTTTAAACAACCGAAAAAATTGGTCCTTCGCCAGTATGATAGCTGAAAGTCATTTAAACCGCATATATGTTATTTGCTTTTACCTCTTTATTTATCCTTTTACAAACGTGTACAGATTTAAATAAATCACTGAAATGTTTCAAGACAACAGAAACCTTGCATTTTTTACGATGACGTTAGTAAATTATTTCAATGTTTTAAAAGGAGTGCGTCTATACGTAGTGCAGACACGTGTCATATGACGGGTAAATGTCGGCACAGCTGATCTGTGGTCAATGTCAGGTGTCAACTCTTGTCACTGTTAAATGTCAGATGTTGTCTTTATTTGTCTGCAGTCAATGTTACAGCAATCAGTCGACGTTATTTGTCAGTGTGTTATGTTAAAAATTTAAAATCGAAAATTTCTAAACTTAACTTTAACAATGCTGAAGTTAAGTTTAGAAATCTTTGATTTTAAAACTTTTAATGTAACAAATATTTTAAATGTTGTCAACTCTTTTTGTCTGTGTTTTATGTCAGATATAAGTGTCCTATGGCAAATGATCAAATGTCAACAATCTTTCAGTGTTTTAAGTCTGATGTCAATTCTTTTCGTGATTAGTTGATGTCAGATATCGGTCCTATTTGTCTGTGTTTATGTCAGATATAAGCCCTATTTGTCTGTTTTATAACAGATATCGGCCCTGTTTGTCTGTGGTAAATGTCAGGTATCGGCCCTAATTTAATGTCAGATTTTGGCTTTATTTGTCTTTGTTTTATGTCAGATATCGGTTCTGTTTGCCTGTGTTTTATGTCAGGTATTGGCTCTATTTGTCTGTGTTTTATGTCAGATATCGGCCCTAGTTTTATGTCAGATATTGACTATATTTGTCTGTGTTTTATGTCAGATAACAGTTCTATTTGTCTGTGTTTTATGTCAGGTATAGGCTCTATTGATCTGTGTTTTATGTCAGATATCGGCTCTATATGTCTGTGTTTTATGTCAGATATCGGCTCTATTTGTCTGTTTTATGTCAGATATCGGCTCTATTTGTCTGTGTTTTATGTCAGAAATCGGCTCTATTTGTCTATGTTTTATGACAGATATCGGCTCTATTTGTCTATGTTTTATGTCAGATATCGGCTATATTTGTCTATGTTTTATGTCAGGTATCAGCTCTATTTCTCTGTGTTTTATGTCAGATATCCGCTCTAGTTTGTGTTTTATGACAGATATCGGCTCTATTTGTCTGTGTTTTATGTCAGATATCGGCTCTATTTGTCTGTGTTTAATGTCAGATATCAGCTATATTTGTCTATGTTTTATGTCAGGTATCGGCTCTATTTCTCTGTGTTTTATGTCAGATATCCGCTCTAGTTTGTGTTTTATGACAGATATCGGCTCTATTTGTCTGTGTTTTATGTCAGATATCGGCTCTATTTGTCTGTGTTTAATGTCAGATATCGGCTCTATTTGTCTTTGTTTTATGTCAGGTATCGGCTCTATTTGTCTGTGTTTTATGTCAGATATCGGCTCTATATGTGTATGTTTTATGTCAGGTATCGGCTCTATTTCTCTGTGTTTTATGTCAGATATCCGCTCTAGTTTGTGTTTTATGACAGATATCGGCTCTATTTGTCTGTGTTTTATGTCAGATATCGGCTCTATATGTCTGTGTTTTATGTCAGATATCGGCTCTATTTGTATGTTCTTTTTGGGTCAGATATCGGCTCTTTTTGTCTGTGTTTTATGTCAGATATAAACTCTATTTGTGATTGATTGATGTCAAATGATGTCAAGTGTTAAGAGAGCTCGATAGTCGTCGTCTGTTTTGATCTCCTTTAGAAGAAGAGCTCTATAAAAAATATAGGGAACTACTCAAATTTAAAAGCTTAAATTTATAGCTGAACAAATCATGTCTAAAAATTTAAGGTATATCTGAGTGGTAATTTTGTTGACCATCCAGCCTCCTTTATATTAAATGTCGAGTGAAATTATTTTTAATCTTGTTAATTCATGTACATAGCAACAAGAGCTTTTCTAGGTAAATTTCTCCATATAAATTAAAACATTATCAGCATTTATTTCGGCAGAATGTCTTTGAGCTTATGTGAAGAGTCTTCAGGTTTTAATATAAATGTTCAACCTCTCTCTTATTTATTACTTATGTAAGTGACGCTCCTTTCGCGGTTTTCAATATAAATGCCCGACTTCCCTCTAAATTGACGCTCATTTCGCTATAGACCTCATATCTGGCATCTAGATATGTTGATTTATCGCTATTTTATGTGAAGAAAGTTGACGTAACTGACATACATTGATTAAATATGTCGGTTATGCTGCCTTCTTTCATCCTGGTATGTATCGCTCGAGCATTATGATCAATAGCTATCTACATGCTGAATGAATGTCTATAGACGACTTAAAAGGAAATTAATTAATTTTTTCCATATCCTGCAAGCTTTCAAATGTTAGACTTTATTGATTATTGCCATTAACTGATAGCGTTAAATGTGCAGCTTTTATGGGGTTGCCGACAAAGTGGGGATAAATTTAATAGAACAAATTAAAGAGACGCTTGCGTACCAAAGGGTACACCAATCCCCGCCTATAAAAGATTTGGCTGTATACATGTATATCTTGGATTAGTTATTGAATTCCATGTGTCAGGTTTCTGTTTCATGTTACCTACTTCTTACGTACGTCGCTTATAATTATGTCAATATTTCTAAAACATTATTATATATCAAAGATCACCTTATAAAAACACAATCAGACGTACTCATATCAGAGAATGAGAAAGGCGATTCATCAATACATAGTTTCGGACATTATTTTCGTACAGGTACATAGACTGATGTAATCTATGTCGTAAAAGTGCGCTACATATTTCCAAGATGGCAAGCCAAGCTCTTATAAACAAGCCACCCTTATACAAAATGTAGTGAACAAAAACATGTTGAATAAAAATATCTGTTGTTCTGTCTTACTTGTCAAAATATCCGGGTAAACTCCATTCAGTCTTTCAAACTGGTGGAAAATAATATTTTGCAGAGAGTAATTTGTTTTTGTTTGGTACACTTTGTACTTTTGATAATGTGTCCGTGGTTTTCTTTCTTTTCTTTTTTTTAACTAAATTGATCAAAATTGAAAAAGTTACACAGCAATAAAAAAAGGCAAACTATTTTAAATGATCTATATGCAAGCGCATGTTTTTAATCATTTTAAGAACTTTGAATTTGATATAACAAACAATTTCCCGATGGTACTTGCAAGCAATGTGTGTGCCATTTCTTATCGAATGGCTTGCGCCGATTGCAGTAAGAGAATTGTGAGAATAGGGGGAGGAGAGAGTCGTGTTGACACAATTCACCCCCAGGGGGGCATCTCAAAGGGAGATAATACTGTAATCACGATGGTTTTCTCTATTATGAATAGTAGCAAGTCGATATTTCTAAATATTCCCATCATGCCATAATAGATTTTTTTCTTTAAAATCATTCTATTGACTGTGAGCAAATAGTGGATGTTCTTTAGGGATTAAATAGCGTTAATAACCTGTTGCTTCATTGTGTACATGAAATTAGTTTTTTTTTAAAAGATAAAAATGTATTGTAATCTATTGGTACGCTGGGAGACTTGCACGAATGTACGGAACTCTTTCTCATTCTCTTGTGAAAAAAATGTTTTCAAGTATAGATAAATGTAGAGCGTTCCACATTTTGAATTAAAGAAACGGAGAGTATTGTCCATTTTGAATGATGAATTCACGGATTCTAAAGCTAGATGACATATATTTTTCTCTCGAGCACTTGAAACTCAAAACTAAACAAATTAAGTCTCTTAAGAACATATATAGCTCAAAAGGAAACGATAAAACAGCAATAGAAATTCCGGAGTTATAAAACTTGCATTAGATTTTCACTCCTTTTAAAAGTGGAAAATGATTTGAAAGAGTTGTTTACATTGTGTAATTGATCAGTATTTATGAGGAAGATAATAAATTGTATGGCTCTATCAGCTCAAGAGTAAAAGTTTTTGTGATTGCGTCTTAAAAGAGGCCTTTTAGAAATATTTAAATATTGTGCGACTTCTTTTTAATTGGTAAACACATGGAAAGGACAATTATTCGCATGACTTGAGATAAGCAGAAAGGGAAAGATATATCAAAAGCATCACGCTAGAATTCAAATCATGCTTTAACTGAGCTCGAAATATATACACACGCTGAAAAAAGAACGGATTTTAGTGACTTAAAAATTCTGGCATTTCACCAGTTGTTTGAATTCGCCAGTCAGACAAGATGAGTGTTTTAGGGGAGAAATCCTCGTCTTTAACCAATTCTGGATCTTTACCTAAAATTGTTATTTCAAGGTAACATTTAATTTCCTTCATCGAATATTTCGATTTGTATATATAGGTAAAGTTAATAAAATATATATTTATACAGCTGTATTTATTACGATTAATATATGTACTTGTGCACTCGCTAAGTTAAACCGGGTTAAATTTTCATGGGTTTTTTTCTGATTAAATTTTACGCTTGCGACTTTCAAAAATTAAAGATTTGATTGTAACACATTAAGATTTATATATCGCGTTGTTATGTTTGTGTTTGAGATCATATTGCGACAATAAATGCCTGTCGCATGCTTAATAGTTTTAATAATTTAATAGTTTTTTTTAATTTTGATTGACTCAACCATGGTTATAATTGATGAAAATCGATCCAGATACTAGTACAACACATTTTTGATAATTCCCTTTGCATTTAAATGTTGACATATCATATATAAGTAATAATATGCACACTCACCTTTTGCTGGTTGATGGCAGTTGGACAGGATATTTGTTTTAATTCGAAAACTTTTTTTTGTTACATGTAACTTCTATTGCCTTTTTAACAAACTCTGACGAAAATCTGTATTTATTCACACTCTCACCATTTTAATTGTTGGCAGTTGCATTGATTTTGCATAGGTTGCACCGATAATTACCTTTTGACCTAAACTGTTTCCATGTTTAACTCGGATGGTACACACGATTAATATGATTGTTGTGCTAAATGTTTGCATTAAATCAAGATATCACGGGTTTTCTATTTTGTTACAGGGCTTCCGGGAGTAACCCGTTTGATCCGCATGCTCACAGTCAATATGCAGGAGAAAAACTTCAGGTTGGTCTGACTGTCTGTCTATCTGTCAAACAAATAAACTTTTCCAGAAAATATCATTTCATATTATTATTAAAGTGATATACATAGGATTTTTTTCTGCCCCTATCTCAGGTTCGTCTGGTCACACTTGATGAAAAATATAGGAGCCATTTATTGCACCAACAAATCAAAGCCTTCGAGGAGAAGGTATACACTTCTTCGGACAATTTCAATGTTGACATGATGCTCAAAATGTTTCGAGAACTGGCCAGGAGATGTAAAGGAGCACGCGATATCTACACAATAGGAGGAATTCGACAGGCCATCAACCAGGAAATTCGAAAACTGCGCATGCGCAAAAGAAACAAGCGACTTCCGGTCTCCGAAGATATTGGAAACGAAGCCGACGAGATGATGGAATATTTTAATTGGTTTTTCAAAAATTTGTCTTACTTAAGGGAACTGAGAAACAACTTCGTAAGCCGCATTTTTAACCCCCTGTTCAAATATTTTTATAATGTTTCACACAATGCTCCCGATCGTGAGCGTTCTACTGACTCGGCCATGTCCATGTCAAACTTGAGCGTGGCTTCCCATCGTTCCATCGACAGTGGCATTACGGGTATATCCGGTTGGAGTTCATTTCGCTTCTCGGACACAGAAAGTCAAGCCTCTGGGGATGACGATATCCATGCCGCCAGAAAACACATGATTTCAAAAGCCGCCCTGCAACTGTTGGGTCGAGAATTACGTGACGTCAGGTCACTATATGACACAGCAGAGCTAGAAAAAACTGCCCAAAGACTGGCCTTGGTAAAAGAACAGCTGGATTACCTCATCGACAACGAAGACAACATAAACCACGCTCTTTTCAGCCAAGACAGCGAGCGAGTGGTCAGTCATCTGAAGGTCAAGAATTCCCGGACCTACTTCCTGATGCGGCTTATTCCAGACATTCTGGTTAAGTGCCAGATCTGCGCTTGGTTGGCGAGAAAGTGGCTGGAGATTGACGACAAGAAAACGAAGGACCTTAAAGAGAGGCTGACCAAACTTGTGTCTCTTGAGGATCAGCTGTCTAGGAGGTTAAAAATGCTCTCTGTCGACATCCAGAAACACGAGAAAAAGCTGGAGAAAGAAACTAATGAGTTACAGAAGCTCTTAAAACGCGAAGAAAGGACTAACGAACTCGAAATGACACTGCATGGATACCAGAATAGGGAGAGGGACCTCAAAGAGTACATGCAGAAACTAGAAAACGAAAAGCAGGAACTCACCAATAAGTTAAACAACGCGATAAAAGAAAAGAGGACGGGGGAATATAAATCCCTGCAGACCATGCTAGAGAGAAATAAACTTCAGATCTATGCTATGGAGCGTCAAATGGGTACCCTGAACTTCCACAAGAGTATCGTAGACAATGACATGCAAGTGGAGCTAGAGGTGAAAGCAAATATCATTCATTTCACGAATGACGTACAAGACCAATGTGAGGAACTCGAGAAAATGCTCGAAAATGAGAAAAAGGAGAAAAGGACCATTCAAGCCGCACTTATCCCTATTGCGCATGATACAGAGGAAATTCGGGATCGCCTACGCGAGAAAGCATACCCGGTTGAGGACAACGAAGGTATCGTGGCTCAGTACATAGGCAGTAGTCGGATCCCTCTGTCTACACTGAGTGTCAAGGAAATAAAGCGACGGTTCACGGCCGATAACCCTAACCCCAAACATGTCCCAGTGTTCGAGAGCCCGCGGAAGGTTAATATCTTCAAAACAGAAATTCAACCGTATCCCGAAACCCCTGAATACGACTGGTAGTAAATCATAGCTCCTTTTGTAAAAAAAAATATTTTCATTGTTTGACTGTGATATCAAATTTTTGGCGGAGAGGAGATAACAGCAATCAGTTTTAAGGCCATCTAAAACTAACTCTTTCCAGTCACATCATTTTTAGACTGCAAAAATACAGAGAAAATTCGCGCTATCTGACCCATTCGAACATATGTGCATATATATCGTTCAGAACCGATTAATTTATTGTTTTAATAGTGAATATCTAAAATCTTTTAGAATCTCATTTTTCCATGTACGATTCATGTCACCTTATTTGTTTATATCCAAAGCCGCAAGTTTTTATTTATTGGCTTTTCTGGAAAAGTATATGTATATTTAACGTCAGAAATAAACCATTAAATGTATCTGAATGTTTAGATATACTATAACTGTTGCATCAGATAGCAAATCTTTAATAAAACTGTAAAAACTGTCAATGTTATCTCTTGTGTGGTTTCGATATTCAAGTTGAATCCACTGTCTATAATGCAAAAGCCAATACACTTCGACAAAAGGAGAGTCACCAATTCATTACCTCACAGACAAGACAAAGATAGTAAACACACAACCAAATGTTTAATAAAACCAGGAAAAAATCTTTGAACAACCAAAAATATATACAATGTAAATAAACTCGCTGGTTGCAATATATTTAATTGACACTTAAAAATCAAATTATAAATACTAAAATCAATCAAAATTTCTACATGGTTAATTGTAAAACAACCTTTCGGAATTTAAAAAAATGATTATTAGATATTTGTGCTATCATAAAAATTAACAAGGTGTTTATCAAAGTCTTTAAAAGTTCAATCCTATGACAATTGATATGGTTTGCTACTCCTGCTTAGCTTTAAGCTTTTGTTCAGTTACCTCCCTTTATCAGCCTTTGACGTTTTCTATGGTTCTGTTTGCTCTTCAGACATTTTGCTTGGATCACCCTCGTGTAAACACTAAAATAAAGCGCTTCTTCAGAGTTAAATGTATAATTTAAAGTAATTTCACTCAGCATGTAAATAAAACGAATGATTTTTAAACATTTAATCACCAATGCTGTTGATGTCAATTAGTTTTCATTTCTGAATACAATTCAGCGATGAATACTTATGTATACAACATGAGGGTAATACAAATAAAAATAATTTTACCATGGCGACCCAAACAACGACCCAGAACGGAAAAATAAGAGTTAACAACAGGTGAACCTTGTAGTTTTCTGTAAACGTTTCGGAATCTCTGAAACAAATGACAAATAAGAATTAGGTATTCAAGCACATTGTTTATATATAATATTTTGTAGAAATTGGCGTAGAAAATTATATTTGATACTATAACTTTTTATAATCTTACAATCTCGTCCTTTTATAATGGCTTTCAAGCGATATTCCAAACATCGCATAGGCTTGAAATAATTCTTTTCTAAATATGATGTATCGTAATACATGATCTTCTTCACCTGACGTCTTTCCCCTCTCACGATTATTTCGTTCTGAATGGCCAGTGACTTTTCAACTTCTTCCATTTTGAAAAATCTATTGGTGAGATTTCCGCACTTTTGTGCATTTGCAAATATGCATTTGTTGTTAAACAAACTGGGACGCAGAACATCACAGAGAATTAAAATTTCATCACATTGTTTTACAGTTAATGCGCGGTAATTTTTGTATTCAAGTAGACACTCAATATTTGAAATTGACTGTTCGTTTAAAATTTCCATACACAATGTGTAAAAATCGCCAAACACGCAATTAAATACAGTCAAGATAAAACATTAGTTTAGCACGTGGATCCTCGTCAATGGTGGCTCTTGTTGTTGTATCTTTTTCTGTTGCGGTTGTCTGTATTGCCACCACATTTCCACCGCTAGCCGCCGCAGCGGTGCTCCTTGTGCCTGACCCACCGGGAACAGCTATAGCAGTATTTGTTGTGGCGGCCACATCTGTTTCGTTAGCAGCTGCTGAGTGGCTTTGTTGCACAATTCCTCCACCTGGAAAAGGAGCCACAGTGGAAGATACCGTAGTCATTGGCTGGTGGGAATCAGACATTTTAGGATTGAGAGTTAATAAACGCTCAGAACGGTTTCAAAAGAATAAAAACGGAAACTTAACAGCTAATCAGGAAAGCGGAAGACTTCTGTTCCAAGAAAGCACTTATTTGCACCTACTAATATAGTGTTGGTAAAATATTTAAAAGGACATGGTCACAGAATAGCTATTAATAAATTATCCAATAATATTTACATGTACATGGTCTTTAAAAAACAGCAGCTACTTTTTCTATCTTAGAGAAGAAAGTTTTGCAAAACCTATTATTTTTATGTTGATGTTAATAGGGACTATTTTCGCCAATGTTAAAATTGTGCCCTTGACTGATTTGAGGAAACCTAAGGTGCTTCACCGTAGATTCTGGCATTTGGTTACCTTGATTTCTATTATATAAACTACATTGTATGAGGGGTCGTCGAAGATTCTTCAGCCGTTGTTGCTGTTGATATACTTTTAAAAAATAGTTTAGCCAAATTTTTTATGTCTTCAAAATGTCGTCTAGGAAGTGAACGATAGGTGCAATAATCGTGTTTTAAGGATTATGGGTAATTATTAGGTAATTTACAAATATACAAAAAAAAAACCAACACATGTAGTAAAGACAAATTCAGAAAATATTATTGTATTTAGAAGTTTTCTTGACTCCAAAATGTATCAATGAATGCTAATATTACATTAGTTGCATTAAAAACAAGTTATCAGAAATAACCAATTGAGATATCGATAGGCTGAAAGAGTAAGTACATAGAAATGAGATAATTTTTAATTTATTGTGTGCGCCTTACGACCCCTACCATACACAAAAGCGGGGAAAAATGCATATGCCATCTTTGTACAACATATGCAGGTGACTATATTTCTGATTTTTAAGATTTGTTTTCTTTAAGAGAGAGAGAGAGAGAGAGAGAGAGAGAGAGAGAGAGAGAGAGAGAGAGCAAATAATTTCTTTATACAATTTATAAGGAGGTTTATTTTATCAATTAATAATTATCTGGTGACATTCTTGACGTGTATACCATGTTTAACATTACGTCTATATAATTTTATTCCTTTTGTTGTTTGTATATCGTGTATTAATTGAACACTCGCACCTGGACAGAAAAAAATTCTGATCACAACTAAGCAATTAATTAAAACGTAGAATTAGATTTATACACAGTGTAAATATGTGTGTATATGTTATACTGATAGGCATTTATTTGATTACCTCTATTAAAATTATTTACAGAATTACTGAAAGAACTTGATAAGCAGACAAAGTAATGAAAATATCTCCAAAAACAAATTAAAATTGATAGAATATTACTTTATTGCTAACACGTAAAAATGCATTCAAACACTCTGATTGGATTAAGCTCTGATCATTTTCACAATGATGAACAGTCTATGAAATGTGAATAGGAGATTCGTTGCTAGCATCAGCATTGAAACGGTGTTCATAAAGTCTATCAAAATGTCAATATAAAGAAGTGCTTTTGGCTGTCCAAACATTAAGTATCCCCCCCCCCCGGTCAGCTGTTTGGTTTGTGATTTTTTATGGTTCTGTTTGCTCTTCATTCATGTTGCTTTGATCGCCCTCGTGAAAACACTAACAAAAAAGTAAAATATAATACATCAGAGATAAATGCATTAAATGTATTGACTTAGTTTAATTATAAACTCAGTATGGAAAGAATATAGATGTTTTATAAATATTTTTTTCTTCATTTCTTAAAACAACAATCAACAGTGAAATTCGATACTTATAAATAAAACAAAAAGTCAACCAAAATAAAAATACATTACCATGGCGACCCAAACCACGACCCAAAACGGAAATATAAGAGTCAACAGGAGATGGACCTTGTAGTTTTCAGTGAAAGTTTCGTAATCCCTGAAACAAAATTTTTTAAAAATGCATTTTGTTGTGAAAATGTATATATCATTTTTGCAACGAGATAAGGTTAACTTACTAAATACAAGATATTTACGATTTTCTTACAAATGTTTCCCTTTTCTGATGACTCTCAAGCGATGTTCCAGAAGTCTCATAGGCTCGAAATAATTTTCTTCTAAATACGATGTATCGTAATACATTATCTTCTTCACGTGACGTTTCTCTCCCTTTACGATTATCTCGTTCTGAATGGCCACTGATTTTTCAACCTCCTCTACTTTATAAAATTCGTTTGTGAGATTTCCACACATTTTTGCATCTCCAAACATGCACTTATTGTTAAACAAATCTGGTCGCAGAATATCGCAAAGAATCAGCACTTTATCACATTGTTTTACAGTTAAAGCACCGAAATCATGGTACTTGAGCAGACATTCAATGTTGGATAGCGTGTTTTCTTTTAAGATTTCCTTGCACATTGTGTAAAAATCATCAAATACGATCGATATGCAGTTAAGATAAAACATTAGCCTGGCACGGGGATCCTTGCTTACTTTTACTGATCTTCCTGTCGCTTGCACGGTTGATGTTGTTTCTAACGCCACCAAATTGTCACCGCTAGCAGCCGCAGCAACACTTCTGGTGCCTGCGCCCTTAGGAACAGATATAGCAGTACTGGTGCTGGCAGCAACATTTATATCGCCCAGAGAAGCGGAATAAGTCTGATGCACAAATCCCCTGTCTGACAGAGCAGTGACAGAGGCTGATATAGATTGTACATGCTGCTCTGAGTGAGCCATTTTGTACTAAGACTTATAAAGGAGAACACGTCTGCAATTATTAGGCAACTTTATCTCTGGCGGCCGTCGGACGTTCATTCCGAGAAATCACTTATCGCGAGAAGTTTGATAACCCTTTAAAGGACTCTAGCAGTTTGAACAGTGCATTGCCCACCTCACATCAAATTGATGTCTGTTTTATCAAAACTTTATACGTGGAATGTAATCAAGATAAACACAATTTTAGATATTTAAATCCATATACCATACAGTAAACAGTCTATGTTCTTCTCGTATCTTCTAATGTACTTTGATTACATTTTCAAACGGATTAAATAAAAGACAATCTGCTGAAAATAAAGATTTTATTAATAGCACTAAACGACTTATAGATTAAAAACATTAGACAGCCAGCATCGGAAAAGTGTATCCACTATGCATTGGACCCCACAGTTAAGATTTCAGTTTTCCATATTTGTATATTAAATACATTTGCATAACTGTATAGTTTAGATATTATATAGATATCACTGTAGACATCACAATAATTAAAATTGTATCCTATCAATTATACGATGGAATAAAAGGATCTTTGGGGGGGGGATGCGTTGATCAATTTTGACAGGGTCAGTTCTCAGGGTGTTGAGGTTTAATCGATTTAAAAAAAAATATTATGTTGTTGCAAATTGATCCAGATAATTTTTACGAAAAAAAGGAACCCAGTTTCAATATTAAACGTTTAAAAATGAACCCCGGATAAATTATCAACACGGGCCAATTTCAGTGTGACCGAGTAAATAATAAAGGCAAGGTTCTTTGTTCAGGATGTTTAATATGTACAAAAAGGTGATTATGTAAATAAATATAAACACATGTAAATATAATATACAATTTATACACAGTAATTCATTACGGTTTAAATAAACCTTTTAACTTTATCATAATGTTAGTTTACTCTATGTAGACACTAAGAAAAGTTATAAGTTATACAAATTAATACAATAAATACCTTGTGTGAGGTGTTGGTGTAAAAAATCGCCGCACCCACAGTTTTATTATAATAGAAATGATCTGATTCGTTAATACTAGCCAATAAGAACAACAGCCAATGGAAAAGTTACGAAAGTGTTCGCCAACTCAATCCGCCTGCGCACAAGAACTAGCGTAACTTGATTCATAAGTAGATATTGTAAATTTGAAACCATTTGCATTTGAAAGTAACAAAGTTTGTTGTATAATAAATAATTGATTAATTTTAAATCTGCCCACAGTAGCATCTCATCTAATGATCTAAAAATATTTTGATGCTTGCATCAAGATATTTTTGTAGCATTCTTTTTTTCATATGTTTTTACTTCGCACTGAGAACAGGAAATTTAAATTTCAAAATGAAAATTTAATTTTCAGCAACCATAGAGTATAAATTTATAAACATATAAATTGAGATGCATATAAATGTACAAAGAAAAATAAACTTGTATTATTTCACGAAACTGACAACTGTACATGTGTTCTCAAGATTCTGTTTGCCACACACACGATCAACATTTTTGAAACTGTTGGCTATTCAAAAGTAACAAATGATTATATATTATACATTGTCTTGATAAGCTTACAATTCAAAATGAACGACGAAAACTTTTAGGCTGACTCGCACACATACATATATATTATCAAATATGAGAAAAGAGCATCATTCATTTGCACCAAACCCACTTACGAGTGTTTCTTGGGATATATAGACCGTGTAAGCACCATATTAGTACAACAGTAGCCAAAGTCGCATATACATACTTTTCGTTGTTGATATGTCAACCAACTTTGTCCACCATTGCAATACATTTTAAAAGAGCGTTACTTAATGATGTAAATGAATTAATTTTTTATGTTAAAATAAGTTCATGAATATTATCAATACTGTTTCCATTGCCTAGTAAATCCCGCATTTCTATAGATTCAAAAGAAAATGACTTATTTCAGTTCCATTGACGTTACACCTGTCTGCTCAATTGTCAAATAAAAGTAATTTATTATTATTAACTTTGATTTTTTATCAACCGAAGACAACATACTGCTTAATACCTGAAGTATAAATATTACACCAGTTTCTTTCTAATGAAAAATTAATATTTACTCAAATATTTTGGAAAAGTTTTTGGATGCCATTATTTCCTTTTTGGTAAGCTATAGCAAGAGGAGATAATCCGTCTGTTGTTGTGATCGGCTTCGGCCGATCACTATTGTGTCCATATGAGGCATCCGGCAAAAGCTTCCACGTGCGCACGCATTCCGCTTGCATAAGAAGTTCTTATAAAAACTTGAAGCTTTGGTTTACTATTTATATAACATTTTAATCAGTTTTATTTCAATTCATTTACCCTAAGAGATGCAAACATACATTAAATACAGTTCGACCTGTTAATTCAACAATGCACGTTTTGTCTCACGCGTAAGAATTTCGATCGAAAGACTCATTCAGTAATGCAGTTGAACTCGATGAACTGACCTCGATCATAAGAAGATGCACTATGAACTGACCTCGATCTATTGATGTTGCATAATAGTAGCTAGGAAGACGGCTTGATTTATAAACAAGGTTACGTTATAATGCAACCTCAATAGCAAGTTATGATATGATGGCTTTCAATTTTTTTTTAGTAGCATTCAATTATTTTAATACAACTCTTTCTTTCGATACATGTACGTGTAACTAATGCTCTTTGAAGAGCCTACTCAGTATTCTGAAGAAGAAGATACATTAATATTTAATAATTACGTTAAAAAAATAAAACTAGACAAGGAGTTTACAAACGGCTTTCTCCAAATATATTTCAAAATTAAATTTGTTGATGGTTTATAGTGATGAAATTATGGTGTGCAGGTTCAAAATATTCTAATAAAAAAATACGAAGACTTTTGTCATAGCTATGTGACTCAACGTCATTTCATGACTAAATTTGGTAGACATAGTTTAGCAATAGTTTCAAATAATTTGCAAGAAAAAAAGTTAATAAATTCCTTTACTTCTAAGAATTATTTAGATTCTAATCCTGCAAAAATGAGGTCACGGCACACGGTCAAAATTTGTGTTATGTCAACAATAAACTATACAATGTTCAAAGTAATATCTCTATAAATTGGGCTTAAAACCATATTATATTGAAACCTCAAATTAAGTATAGTCATAGTATTCTATGTTCCAAATAATGACGGGATATATTGTTTTTTCGAACAGTTATTAGTAACTAAAGAGAGATAGTCCTCATTAGAATTGACTAAAAACATCGACGTCGCCGGATGTCACGGCGCAACGAGAAGTACAAACAAACTGGATTTAACTCAGAAAAAGGTCGATACAAGCTGTGAAAATGCTTAATGGTGTAAAAAATTAAGTCAACAATTATTTGCAAGTTTGTGTTTAATTGTAATAAATTTTGTGGGGGTGATGGTAATTGTATTTTGAATATCAAACTGTTCGAAAGAGAGTGGAATATCTGTAAATATTTGGTCAAAAAATAAGTAACGTCAACCGACTTTCAGGGTTATCCTTACTGTAAACTAAAAGATACACGGTTAGGAAATGAAAACTTTGAAGGACTAACTTATGATTTTCAAATGTGTGCAAATAAGATGTTTAGTGGTTCAGTGCCATTATAAATTGTAAAGAGAGAGGCACAAGAGACTAACCGTGATATAAAGATGAGGTATATCTATAAACTGTGCGCGTTTAATCTTGACGTCATGTTTTGAAAGTTACCGTGCGCCGTGGTGACAAAACATTTTTTTTAAAAAGGGGTAACAAAAATACTGATTCATCAAATGGACTAAAACTTCGCATATCAATAACATGAGTGTTGGTGCACAGATTAATCTGTTAAGTATGACTTTCATGAAAAGTATATGATAGACAGTCACATTGTCTTCGTATTTTTTGATTGACCCTCGTACAGTACCTTTTTTAATTATTTTACATCAAACTGATCATGTTGATTGCTTCTAGATATCTATATATAATTATTGCCGATCATTCCTTTAAAAGGAATACTTGTTTTTAAGTTTCTACATTTGCTCCATTATCAAGTAAAAGTTTTGCAAAACTCTCGTGCCCATTTTTACAAGCTAAATAGAGAGGACTGGCATGGTCTGAAGAACGTAAAAAATTAACAGCCGCTCCGTTATTTAGTAAAATGTTCACAGTGCTTTCATGCTTATTACGACACGTTGCATGAAGAGCAGTGGAATCATCGTTACAACGTAAATTGATATTTGCACCTTTTTCCAGCAATAATTGGTGTCGTGTCCATTTTGACTCGCTATACAGAGAGGACTGACTCCGTATTGGTCACAAGAATCAACGTACGCTCCTTTGTTTAGTAGAAGATGTACAATTTTAAAGTCTCCGTTTTGACAGCTGAGAAGAGAGGACCTATTTTTTCATTGTTCCCTAAATTTGAATTTGCTCCATTATCTAGTAAAAAGATAACAATACTATAATGTCCTTTCTGGCAGGCTATATGGAGAGGAGTTGGTCCGTATTGCCCACCAAGATTAATGTCTGCTCCATTATTAACTAGAAGTTGTACAGTGCTCTCATGACCATTTTGACTCGCTCTATAGAGAGGACTCGTTGCGTTTCTATACTACTATATTAAAATAATAGACTCAAATTTTTGGTCTTTAATACCGAGAAATCGGAAGAATACTGTCTTTTGTTTTATATATTTTAAACATTATTGGTACTTGAAGATTACCAATTTGTTTTTATTTTTTCTCAGTTAAGCTTTGCTAATTAATAATCAACGAAAATTCCTCAAAGAATCCCGGAAATCACCTGGATTTTTTGGAGTTTACAATCTTGCGCTTGCGCGATACATTCACGCTAACGGGATCTTTAGTTTATGTTTCCACAATATCACATCTGCATGAATAAACTCAGAAATGATAATACAAATACGGGTAAATTTTCATTGGACTTTTGCTATATATATATATATATATATATATATATATATATATATATATATATATATATATATATATATATATATATATATATATATATATATATATATATATGAATGATTTCTTATGAGAGAAAGTATAAAATAACAAATATACATTTCAACTAAGTACTTACTTTTGTCTTCATGATAACAAAAAATATTTGATTTGACTGTTATTTTCAAGGCGACTTCATTAACTTTCTCCAAAATCGTTCCGGGGCGATTCCGCAATTTTCTGCTACATTACTGGTATAAGGGAGGCATTCTAACTGTGGTGAGGGCCTTTCCCGAGACACAGATTATTCAAACTAAGGAAAGAGTAGTGAAATTAATAGCATAATTGTAGGCTTATAGCTTTGTTATGTAAATGTCAATAATAAGGTGTGTCGATGTACCTATTTCGTTAATGTCCGATATGCAATGTCAAGCCGTGCACGCACGGGTCAACGTCTAGTTTATTGAATGAATTAATATTAGCTTTATTATCTAATAAAAGTTGTACAGTGCTATCATGTCCGTGTTCACAAGCAACATGAAGTGTAGTATCCCCAATTTTGGTACGTATCTTAATGTTTGCTCCATTCCTTAGTAAAAGTTGTGCAGTGCTATCACGACCGCTTTCACACGCAACATGAAGTGGAGTTGCTCCATTTTTTTGCATGCATTAATGTCTGCTCCATTCCTCAGTAAAAGTTGTGCAGTGCCATCATGCCCGTTTTCACAAGCAAAATGAAGCGGTGTGGCTTCGTTTATGGTTCGGAATGAATGTCTGCTCCATTAATCAGTAAAGGTTGTGCAGTGCTATCATGCCCGTTTTCACAAGCAAAATGAAGTGGAGTTGCTCCATTTTTGGTGCATGCATTAATGTCTGCTCCATTATTCAGTAAAAGTTGTGCAGTGCCATCATGCCCGTTTTCACACGCAAAATGAAGTGGAGTTGCACCGTTTTCGGTGCGTGAATGTATGTCTGCTCCATTATTCAGTAAAAGTTTTGCAATACTCTCGTGCTCATTTTTACTAGCAAAATGTAACTCAGTGCAATCATTCCTCTCAATCTTCTTTAAATGAAGCTCTGAATAATTAAACACATGCTACATAACAACTGCACTACAAAACTCAAAAAAATTGTTGATAACTTTTTAAAATTAATATTTCAAGAGTTTATCTTTATAATTTGCAATTTTGCTTGTGGTCTGTTAATCATGCAAATGTAAACAAGGCTCTCCGAAGCATTCGTTTGTTAGTAACAAATTTAACCGAAATCAACTTTTCCCTTAATGGTAATTAAGGTGGAATGCTACACTAAAAATTTATTTTATGGATCGTTAGAGTATTATTTCTGTAGCAAGATTGCGTTGTTCTAAGAAGGATATATGCCCTTAATTTTTTAATACCATTTTTTGTATTTTTTACGAAAAAGTAGAAAATCTATTTTGGTTTCAAGTAACGCACTGTAGAGTTAAAATTTTAATGTGAATAAATGCATAATATAAATATCTAATAAATCATGTCCAGTGATGTCAATAAGACGTTTTATTTTTTTAATAAAAAAATATTTATGATAATAAAAAACTTCATTTGATAATATTTTTCTAACCTATGGATAAAATTTTCTAAAGAAACGTGTTCCATAGTAAGGAAAAGTAAGGCAATCATTTAAAAAAAAGAAATAGAGAATCAAATCGGCGAAATTTTAGAGATATGGCAAATTTTCAAAATTGAAGCACACCCGATCGAAAGTAAACTGGTCCCGAGTTGAATAATAGAAAATTTAAATATATAGCAATTTCACCCCAAAACTAGGATGTTTGGTTGTAATATGGTTTGTAAATTAGGAGAACAATTACAAATTAAATTGATTTTTTGTATGCACATGAACAAATATTGTTGATTTTAAATTTTTGGCAATTTAGATCGGGATCAGGGTTTTGATCGGGATCGGCCAAATTTTGAAGATTAGCAACACTTCTAGAATTTTGTCAATTTGATTCAGTTTTATAAAAAAAAAAGTGATTGCCTTATATTTCTTCCCCATAAGACACGTCTCTTTAAAAGATTTTATCCATAGGTTTGAAAGATATGAAATTTTTTTTTTTTTTTATTTACATAAATAATTTTTTATTAAACAATTTAAACCATATTGTTGACATTACTGGTCATGGTTTATTAGATATTTATATTATGCATTTATTCACATTAAATTTTGAACTCTACAGTGCGTTACTTGCAACAAAAATAGATTTTCTACTTTTTCGTTAAAAATGCAAAAAAATTCGTATAAAAGATTAAGGGCATAATTATATCCTTCTTGAAACAAAGCAATCTTGCTTCAGAAATGATAAATATTCATAAAAAAAAATTGCTATAGCATTTCGCCTTAACTGACTAACATAGCTTAAAGTATGTGAGGGCAATTTAAATATCAACAACTTTCTGAACACCTTGTGCGCTTTTTTAGATTGTTAACATGGATAATTTTTTCCCCGCAAACTACTATAATTTTGAAATTCTGTAGAAATATAACAGTGACACCAGAGGCCATGACCACGTAAATTTTCAGTGCTGGTGATTTCGCGGCTATGTTAAGGCTGTCCGAAGCTAAATATATATCGAAAAATGATACTATTTTAATTATCGAAAAATGCTTTAACCGAGTGAGTTTCTTTAAATTTTTATTACATAAGTTAACAGTGGCATCCAACACTATATTTGATGTATTTTTGTGACGTCATATATTTTTCTTAAGCACGTGACGGGTGTATTCTAACACGGTAAATAATCTATAAAAATCGCATCGGCACAAGTGAATAATGACATTAAATCAAAAATATTTTTATGAGAAATCCTTCGATAAGTAATGTATTTTGCATTTCTTGCTGGGGGTTCATATAAATATTTCGTTTATTTGAAATATTGTCAAAACATTTCGCACCGCCATCGAAATTAGGCATATTTTTACCTTTTAGGCTCGATTTACACACAATCGGGTCAATCGGTAGGTTTCCCCCAGCAAGATTCACAGTGGTACTTATTTTCTCTCCCGATTTCACGTAAAATATACTAAGATTGTTTTTATCTTTCATTTGTGGCAAGCCGTTTTTTATATGCACATACATATCACCATTCATTAGATTACACGTAGCAGGGGGAGTCTCAAAACCATTAGTTTATGAATAGTCATTTACCTATTACGAAGCTTTAAAACTGTTGATTTTTTTATACTCCATATCGGTGATATTGAATTTAGTATCACTAGTATTTACAACAGTGTCTATGAAAAGGAATGAAGCGGTTTTATTATGCACAATGAATATCACTTATTACGTTACGATACATTCCCTAAGAACGATCGAAAGGATTGCAGATCGTGACGTCAAAGTTAACTATGACGTCATATCTTATGAAGTACAGACAAGTGAATTTCTACATAGCGCTGTGAAATTAATCGGGCAGCCTTAACATAGCCGCGTTTGGTCTATTGAGGTGTTTTTTAATACAAAGTGGGATTTTATTTTGACTTATTGTGTGTCAAATAGTGTTCTGTATTGAAATACATGTATACTGGAAAAAAAGAGGAATTTCCATTTGGATTTGTTTGAAACATGAAAACACGAAACAAAGGACTATCAAAGAAATTCTGACAACAATTCACCCTAAGCCAAGTAAACCAAAAATTCGGCAGAGTGTGACCAGGGTCCGTTATGTGACAAACTAAAAACCGTATCGGACCAGGCCGAGTGTAATTACAACGAAATTGTAATCTTGCGCTACGAAAATGCTCAACATAGGCGTGAAATTAATCTCCCGCGGTCGGTTGTTATTAGAATGGACAGAAAACTGTCACACATGGATGATGATATAACTAATCTTCGCTCGAGATCGATGAAAGACAATATATTGATTCACAACTACCCATATAACCAACAAGAGGACTTGGTCACAATGATACCCAATGTTATTAAGCAATTACTGGGTGTTGATGTTGAATTCGTTTGCATCCACAGAAACTGAGTCCACCCACAGTTCAACAAATTACTATAATTATGGAATTTTTAAAAATCTCTCTTGAATAATTTGAAAAAAAAAGTTTTAGTAATGTATTAAAATAGACGTATTTTTATTGATATATTTTGATGCCATTACTTAGAAAGGTATTAACATCTATGTATATACATTGTATATACAATTACATGTATCTACACCATAGTGTTACCTTGAACATGAAAACATGATATAAATATAACTTAATCTTACTTCTAAAGCAGAAAAACAGATTGCAGACGACATAGGCCATGAGAACTACTCCTGAAAGTGATGATAGTAGAACCTGTACGCTGTCAATACTGTTATTGTCATTTGTTGATTTGCTGTCTTTATGGTTGAAGGTGTTATTCTCTGTCTGGGTAGCTTTTGTAGCATCTTGGAAATTATTTGTTTTACTGTTAAGCATAAAATATATTGTTATTAATAACAACTATTGCCTGTCATTCTTGCAAATGATTTTTTGGCGGTGACTAACAGAGATAATTGTATTTACATTAATAAAGTTTTTTCTTTTAACATTTCTCTCAGCAAAAGTACTGATTTTTTGTTGTTGTCTAACAAACTTTTAAAAGAACAATTATTTTGAAGAATTTATCATTTTTAAGTTTAAAAAAATATTAAAAAGATGTTTTTTTGGTTTGTTTGTTTGTTTTAATTTTTAAAAATGATTCATTCTTTAAAAAATTAAGTCGCTTTGACACTTTTAAATTTTTAAAAATTAAATTATCAATTTATACACGACAACGGACAATAAATGGGTTTATCAAAAAGTACTTCTATACCACAAAAACAAAGATACAATGGTATCAGAATTTTTGCATCAACTTGTATAAATAGAGCTTTCGATTTTTGCCAACACTGTATATAAAATCAGATGCAATTCAATAGTATAAAGATGAGTTCTGGGATTAATGATTTTGTGAGGATATGTTATGTTAAAGATAATATAGTTTCACATTAGTATATACGACATTGGGCATTTTCTATCAGTTATTTGAAAAAGGAAACACCGAGCGCATGTTTGCTCCTACACTATTTTACTACGATATGAAAACCAATATGAACAACAATATACTTTAAAATGGTGTGAATATTGACAGAATACATAGCTCAAAACTGTTTTAAAGGGACATGGTCACGATTTTGGTCAAATTTTATTTTTATGTTTTTATTATTTACAATGGTTTAGAAATGCATTTCGAATGATCAAATTAAATTTTTAAGTCATTCGTTGTGTTTTAAGCAAGATACAGGGCTCACAATTCTTTAACATGTAAACAAGGCTCGTGCCCTGTTTTTTGTTTACATAGGTTCAATATACCAGTAAAAATCTTTTTCCAGATTATTTGTCTATCTTGTTATTTATTTTAAGCATAGATGAACAGTTCCTAACGTTTAACACATTCGTTTTAGGTTTATAACTGAAAATTTTACTTCAACGTTCAAAATGTAAACAAACGCTTTGTTTACATAGCGAAGAATTTCAAGCTCTATAACTTGCTTATAACTCAACATATGACACTCAAATTTCGGTTGCCTATTCAAAATGCCTTTCTGGCACATTGTAAATATTAAAATCGGAAAAATAATTTTTGACCAAAATCGTGACCATGCCCCTTTAAATTTGAAAACTACCTACCTATTACAAGATGGTTCGGCAACAAAACATCCATTTCCAATTGCTAAACAACTTGGATCTGTTGAATGTAAAACAAAACAAAGATAATCCTATACATGGCATTTAATGGGCTCAGTCATTTATAGCCTAGTTTTTAATCATATATATGCATTCTAACACATATACGTAAGAAAATGTATGTGTTGAAGTATATGCTAGTTTTTTATTATTATCTCCCGGAAGGTGTGTAATACCCCTTGCAAAATTATTTACAATGATGAGAATATAATTATCAACTATCGGTAAATAGGAATTAGATGTATGAATATGTTTAAACCATATCAACTTAATATTATTGCACAAATTGTACGATTTGTGGGCCTGTCATATTAGAATACATTACGAAAAAAATAGATGCACTTGCTAATTTTGTTAATTTTTAACTATTATATGGAATCAGATCTTAATTATCAGTATTGTTGTCTAAAGAATGCCATCGCACACAAAAAAATAGATGAATAAATTATATGTTGACGGATTACTTTTCCAGCTATAATCTCGAAACCAAGTAGACCAAGTAGAAAACATTCCGTTTAATTAATAGTTTTCTTCTCAGGTCTTTCAATAATGTTGGAATCTTCTAAACTCTAGTTAATAAACGATCAATTTTATAAATACCAAATGGCATTTGTTTTCAAAATTTAATTGGTTTAATTAAAAGAAAAAATGAAAACGGGAGAGGCACCCACCTCTCAATCAAAACAAAGACGATGTTATAATGAGCCTGATCGTAATTAAGTTTGCTTGCTAACAACTCTACATTTAGGTCTCAAATTGGTTGTGTAAAGAAGCATACCTGAGATCATAACTAATCAGAGCATTTTCATCCAGAAAAATGTTGTTTTTTCATTCTTCTGTTTGCGTAGTCGAGTTTTTTTTTTTTAATTTGAACGTTTATATCTAATTCAATACATACAACACCTTTATTGCTTATCGTTGTTTACAAGAGTGACGTAGAGCAAAACCAATTCTGGATATCTAAAATGCTATCTGAGGGTCAAATTGATATTAGTACAATTCGGAATAGTGCGATACTCTGACTATTCTGATTGTATTAAATGAAATGTTAAGCCAAAATAATTCATATTCTTAACAATCATTTGTAAACTTTAAAGATTTTGGCAGTTTATCACACAACATGTAACATTATTATACATCAGAATGATTATTCTATATAACGCGTCATCTGATTGGTCTAGAAAGTCACATGCCAGGGCGAACAAAACGTCATGTCTCACAGGAAATAAATATCGTGTCTCGAAAGGTATGAAAAAGTCACTATGAGCATACGATGTTGTCAAATATAATAAATCATTTAAATTCTCTTTAAAACACAAAAACCCCAATTTCACTACAATTGATTCGAATTTATGAAAGAAAACTGAGACAATAAGATTAAAAAACAAAAACAAAGAACAAACAATCAAGACGTTAATGCTTTCGACAAGTAAAAAATTATTTGAATTCGACGTATTTTGTATAATCAAATGTTGCTCGGTATAATAAAACTTTTATTGCATGATGGTGAAGCCCTCAGGAAATCTTTCTTTTGGGAATAAATCTTCATATTTCCTGAACATTCGTGCAATAAATCTACATGTATATTGTTACTGGTTTCCTTGAAAGAATTGCGCACTGTTTACTCAGAAAATAGGATATTATTATTGACACGTTACGGGTTCATAAGCCAAAAACTTACATTGAAAATTCCTTAAAGATTGATGCGAGGAATTTGGACATCCAGATTGAAAATGTTGGCACGCCTTAGAATTCACCCTTGAGAATCGTTTGTTCAAATACAAACAAAGACCTAAAATAAAACCGAATGATATCATTCGATGAATTCCCTTTTAATTTTTTTTGTATATTTCAATGGAATTCTGATACATCGTTCATTTAAACATATAGTATTATTAGTGTGTGTGGTGGTGGTGGTGGGGGGGGGGGGGTAAACTTATTTATATATTTTTTTATTGAGCAAAATCAAAATTTATTCTGATAAATGGCAACACACTTTTTTGTCAATAATCTTCACACTTATTATTACCTTTAATTATATTTTGTTTTACCCAAGCTGAATACAATTGGACGAATATAAAAGTTGTCTCTTGTCAATTCTACGCTACAAAAAGTAAAGGTTGTTCTAAACCAAGCTAGTTTTTGCAATAATTACAAACTTCTGTACGTTGTAGGCCTACAATTGCAAAGTTGGTGTTATATAGTTTTCGGCTGAATTATTTTAGCATTTGTATGGAAACATTGTGTTATTATAAAAAAAAATGATAATTGATTCAAAATAATGGTGGCTTCTTAACCTTCCTGTATCCATATGAAAGGATGTATATAACAGAAATCAAGAAGTTCTGTGATGTTTTCGTTCGGTAAACATAAGTATCCATTAGACTCGTTACAACTGATTGCAGACGATCTTTCGCTCCATTCTGTTTGATTTCTAGGACAGAATTTTGTTGTGTAAACTGGAAACTCATAACCATTCTGAAAATTTTAGAAAAAAATAGTTTTAAAAAAAAACACTTTATAATTTATCTTTAATTTTTCTAAGATAATTTATTTATTCTTCTGATGTTAAAAAAAGGGCAGCGAAATTAGAAAGGGAAATTTATTGTTACTCTAATTGTTATGCATTCAAAATGTGAATATATTAATATTATATATATATATATATATATATATATATATATATATATATATATATATATATATATATATATATATATATATATATATATATATATATATATATATATATATGCATCAATATATATAAATCCAAGAAAAACCTCAGTGGTCGGTGAAATATATATAAAACTTAAATAAATGAAAACACAAAGATCGAGTAAAACATAAGCGCTCTCATTTTCTTCAGATGTTTTACAATACTAACATGGTAACGTTTGTCATGACGTCATAATAGTTTAACGGCGTCTTCAAGTCTTTGAATGACGCCATATTTTCCCGTATTTTTAGATATCACAATACTAATAATAACAGATTATATAACACGGTTAAAACATGAATAAAACATTTAGAATGCTCAGATGTTACATTAAGCTATTCAATTTAGGTTTAAAAGTTCTTATAAAATGTTTTTCTTTATCACGCCTTTCAAAAGTATTAGAATTGTACATTTTATAGAACGGAAAAACAGTAAATGATTTTTGTCTGCACAGGTTAAGGTGTTCACTAACTTTTAGTTTGCGGTATTCCGGTTGGTTGATGTGCTGTTTGTGAATTCGGATTCTTTCCCGTAAGGTAATTCCTGTTTCTCCAATATATAGTTCCCCGCAACCTGAGCACGTGATAACGGCTGTCTTTTGCTGTTTATAAATTTTTGTTTTTCAAATATCTTAGCCATTGTTTCATCAGTCTTCAAGACGTCGTTTAGATGGTGAACAATCGGGGCGATGTTAGTATTTCTGGGATTATGGGTGGTAACCAGTGGTAATATCTTCGATTTTTTATTGCTGTTTTTTTGAACGGGATTGAGGAGCTTCTTTCTGTCTAATTTCATGGTTTTTTCAATAGCATCGTCAATAATTTTATCCGGATCACTTTGTTTCTTTAGATACTTTTTTAATTCCTGTAATCTCTGTATTTTGACAGACTCGTCGTTAACGATTGTGCATATTCGTCTAGACTGGTTATACGGTATTGCTCTTTTCGTATGTCGTGGATGACATGAGTTGAAGTGTAAATACTGATGAGTATCCGTAGGTTTGAAGTATACATCCGTCATAATGACTTCGTCTTATTTGGTCAACAAAATATCTAAAAATGAAATTCTATTCAGGCTTTCGTCCGCTGTAAATTTGATACCTGGATTAAGTTCATTCAATATATTTTTGAAAATCTGACAGATTGTTGTCTCCGGAATTCCAAACAATAAAACAGTCGTCCAGGTACCTTTTCCAGTGCTTTGTTATATACATTTCCGTCTCTTCGTTAAATAATCTATTTATTTCCTTATACATTTTCTCTTCCAGATATCCTAATGTAAGGGTAGCATATGTTGGAGCCATTTAAGTGCCCATGGCGGTTCCTTTAATTTGTTTAAAATGTTTTCCGTTGAATGTAAATGTATTATTAGTCAATACAATTTCTGAAGCTTCTAACATGAATTCTTTTAAAAACCGATTGTTGATTTTTTCAGGTATCCTATTGATCCAATATTCCATCGCGTTAAGTCCCAGAGAATTTGAAATGTTGCTGTACAAATTAATGATATCAAAAGTAATGAACTTGCTATTACGTTACCATGTTAGTATTGTAAAACATCTGAAGAAAAATGAAAGCGCTTATGTTTTACTCGATCTTTGTGTTTTCATTTATTTAAGTTATATATATATATATATATATATATATATATATATATATATATATATATATATATATATATATATATATATATATATATATATATAAAAGAATCTGGTGAAATACAGTGAATTTACACTTAATTAGAAATTATATTTACTATCTCAAATCAAATTAATCAAAACATAAAATATTGAACTTTTTAAAGAGAAAGACTTTTTCACAGATCTTTCAATTAGTTAACGTGTATGGCAGTGCGGAATTCACTGATTGATCAAAAACATAATTTGAACCCTATTTCTTTTTTCTCAATATCAAATTAAACAAAGGTAATTGTTTAATTAAAGCCTGGAACTTTTCAGACTCTAAATCTGTTAGCACAAAGAAGCGGAATGCTTTGTCTCAGGAACTGTTAGTCTCTAATTAAAACAAAACCGTATAATTATATCTGTTTCTCAAGTCGATAATTTGATGTTTGTTACTGTGAATCATTTATCTAAATCA
Source organism: Magallana angulata (assembly GCF_025612915.1). Taxonomy (NCBI): domain Eukaryota; kingdom Metazoa; phylum Mollusca; class Bivalvia; order Ostreida; family Ostreidae; genus Magallana; species Magallana angulata. The sequence goes on from NC_069119.1 coordinate 5,060,556, forward strand.
CAGTACCGGATAGTAATACCGGTTTGAAGCATATAACTACTTTTTGTTTTTGTGTCTCCCACCTGTTGGGTGAGAAAATTTTACTTTGAATAGTTTATACCCAATGGGAATATGCTGTAAGGTTTTATTAAAATTATACATGTAATATATTTCTTATAGAATAAGATTACATAATATATACCATGCGGGTAACTAAAAGAAAACATTAAATAATTCCGGTAGGAAATTCTATATGTTCTGTTAGAAAACGTTGTTCCTTAAGAAATCATTGTTTTCTAATTACCTTAAATTACATTTTACGATAACGGGCTCACCTGTAACATGAAAACGCTATTAAAGTAAAGGGATTATGTTACCTCATAGGGGAATAGGCGAATGGTATTTGGCATAATGTTTGGTTTTGTTAAAATTAGACGGGTGCAAAAAAGAACTACCGTATGTAAGTTACAGTTACTTCAGATATTGGATATATTTTTCTGACAATGACATTGTTTATATTTGAAAGCTAGTCCATTTTTTAAGAAAGTCTAAAAATACTGTCGTTTCTATTTTGCATATGGGATGCCACAGTTTTCTCCCCGTTTTTAATCCTTAATGCAGATTGATTTGCTAGGCATATGTCAACGTTACCCATTTTCTAAATAGCAATGAATTGATGCACATATTTTATTTATTACCGGCATTTCATAACGTTTTACGATAACATGCATAGTTATTGGAACATAATATTGTTATTTGCATCATATCTTTTTTTAATAATTATTAAATACAATGGACACGGCGCACCAGACCAGAAAAAAAGCGCTGAACAATAAAGCAGGAAGAGGAAAATGAAACTATTGATGGGACATGGTGACGCACAAACCCATGATTCAGCAAATATCGAGTTTACAAGATTTCCTCATATTTTATATATCATATGATAAGATGAACTTTTGAAAAATTACGGTGTTCAAAATTTAATAAATCAAATTAAAAAGAGAAAAATAGAATTACGCGTTGGGCCAATACGAACATATTGAGTTTTTCTTCCGCTTCACAGCCACGCAGGCGCAGGGGAAAGTAAATACTACAGCGTGGCCTACATCGAATAGCTTCAAATTCAAATTCTTCTTTCAGTGTGTCAATCCTATTGTAACTATATTTAGACTGAAATCGCAATCACGTGACACTAAACCAATGTCGAAAACAACTCAGTTGTGTACATGTGCAATTTCCGGATGAGTTTAATGACCTGTAAATGAATAGGTGATGACTTATGATGCGAAAAACCTTCCGTATGATAAAATCTCTTTTTATTCTCGTTGTCATAATAAAAATAATAAAACATCTATTTTGAGCTACCGTGCCACTTTAAGGATTGAAATTAAGAAACTTGATAATCTAAATTCATATTGGTATGGAAATAGACCCCTTTTTGATAAATATTGACGAAAATATTAATAATTCTTAGAAATAAAGTTTTTTAGTTTTAAACCTAAGAAGAAAAACGGGACGAAACTAGTCCAAAATTGTATAGAAATATTGATAAAAATATAAATATTAATACTGATAAGCTTTACGTATGATAAGTGCATTTAAAAGGTGTGCGCAACATAAATTCAACATAGAGAAAACAAAGACAAGAAATAAAAACAATTACTATGAAACGCTTATTTTAAAACCTGCAACATTTGTGTATGTCATACTTATTTAACCATTATAATAATTAAAAAACCCATTAAATTTAAATAAGCAGAAAGAGCTGTCATGTGGTTTTTCTGTGACTCATTAAAATCATACTGCATATACTTAATCAAGTTAACTGTACATACTTACACACTCAAAGATGGAAGAAGACAAAAAAGATCCTAATAAAACAAAACATATTCGTGAGCTTATTTCCATGGTTTTCAATAGGACGGTCATCACCCAGCGTCCAGGTACGTGTATGTTCTATCGAGAAAGCTAAGTTATTTTAAATTCATGCACAATATAGTGTTAAAAAACGTTCCGCATGTATCATATTTATGCTTTGTTACTTTAAGTTGCGGAAGTTATAGACACTGAATAGGAATGTTTCCGGCCATTTTATGACGCTAAAAAAAAGGAACCTAGCTTTTTGTAATAAAAAATTCCAATCGCATATACTGAATAAAAGTTTACTTGTACATGTCACGATTTTCTGAATAGAAATGGCGAATAACAATTTCTTATTGAGTGTTCACTTGAATATCTAATCTGTTTTGCCACTTTCTTTGTTCTTAACAGACACTGAAGTACAACAGACCAATACAATTTCAGTTCCTCCTTGTAATGGTATAGCAAATGCTGTGAAGGTTTCAAACTTTGATCATTAATAACATAAATGACCAGAGGACATTATTTCTTTAACATAAGAATAGCCAACCAAGCGATGACCTCAATTTCGTAGCGTTAAACAAACAGTCAGATCTTTACCACTTTGCAGCCAGCGGGTACGGATTATAATCTAGGAGTCAACCCTTACGCATTGTTTAAGGTAAACGTGAAATAGGAAATACCGATCACTTTTTAGGAAATATAAGGCACGAATGTAACCGTTTCTTAAGTATCCACGATTTTATTTTCATTTTAAAAAAATTCTACATACTTAATTCTGTTTTCGTTTCGATGTGCATTTTCGGAAGTTTAAAATAAAATTTTCGACTGAAAATCATCGGTAATTTTTTGCGATTTCTAACTGAATAATAACATATTGGATCACACAATCAAAATAGGCACATGAGTATCAACAACTAAGTAAAGTATTGTAATTCAATTACCATTATTATTATATAATCATTATTATCATTTGAACAAACATGCAAAACAAACTTATATAATAAAATTCATTGGTATAATCTGAGTCAAAAATCAGATCTATAAAAATTGAGAAGGTTAACGAAAGCTTTGATTTTTTTTTCATTTAAAAATCACATAATTTGGCTGTACGTAAAAAGTGTTTAGCAATTCAAATATATGTTAAATCATAATATGCTTCCAATATATCATATTTTGTTCATACATTCATATCAAATGATACAAAAAAAACAAAACTCATGATCAATAATCATTTAAATAAAACTACCAGACATATCTGTGTTGTTGCAAATAGAGCTAAAATTTATTCCACGAAAGAACGAGGTTTATTACACTGATATAAAGAAATATTTGACACGGTTCTTTGCTAGTTCACGGTTGCGTTCCTTGAGTAGTCGGACAGATGGTATTTTAGTACTATGGTACTGTTTGTAATGGTTCATTGTCACTCGATTTACCCTCGTTGATACACTAAAGCATAACAAAATAAACATATTTTAAATCATTTATTACGATCACAATATTTGATATAGCTTTTTGTATGTTATAATTTGATAACATAGAATATCTAATTGCAAGTCAAAATATGTAAAATACGAATTAAATATTATGCAATACAAATAAAAAGTATGATATATAAATTTACGCTTTATAAGAGGAAAATATTTTCAAACAAATAAAAAGGATGAATTATTGTAACCTCTACAAAAATTTCATTGTGTATCGCTAGTTTATTATTAATTTGAAAGAAACGTATTACCATGGCGACCCAAACTACGACCCAGAACGGAAAAATAATAGTTAACAACAGGTGAACCTTGTAGTTTTCTGTAAACGTTTCCCTGAAATATGGAAAGACAGTATATAAAAACCAATAAAGAAGATGGTGTAGATACACTTTTCTTATCTTTCTATATAACATTTTTATTTCACTTACAGCTTATATCGTTTAAATGACTATGGTTAAATCAAAAAAATTATAATCTTACTCACAAGTGTTTTCCCTTTCTGATTGCTCTTAATCGATGCTCCAAAAGTCTCATAGGCTCAAAATAATATTCCTCAAAATAAGATTGCTTGTAATACATGATATATGAAACCTGTCGCTTCACCCCTCGTAATACCACTTCATTCTGAATGGCAAGAGATTTTTCTGTTTCCTCTATTTTGTAAAATTTGTTTAAAGACTTTCCACACTTTTGTGAATTCTTGAAGATACACTTGTCAATGAACAAGTTTGGACGCAATACATCACATAGTATTAATACTTTGTCGCATTGTTCCACCGTAAGAAGATTGAATTTGTCCGCTTCAAGAAGACAATCAATTTCGGTAGTTGAGTCAGCCTTTACAATTCCCTTACATATGCTGTAAAACTCACCAAAAACGCCGGAGATGCACAGAAGATAATACATCAGTTTAGAGCGGGGATCATCCTTAACAGATATTGCTCCCCCTGTTGCTTTCTCTGTAGATATGGTATCTAACGCCACCACATTTCTTCCACTAGCCGCCGCAGCGGTGCTCCTGGTCCCCGACCCCCCTGGAACAGATATAGCGGTACTGGTGCTGGCAGCCACATCTGTTTTGTTAGCAGCTGCGGAGTAGCTTTGTTGCACAATTCCTCCACCCTGTAAAGGAGCCACAGTGGGAGATACCGTGGTCTCTGGCTGGTGGAAGTCAGACATTTTGGACAGAGCTTTCTTGATAATCAACTTTAGAGTGTACCGTAGGATACACAATAAGACACGAACTTTAAAAAGAATTGCGGAAGACTTCCCTTCCGCGAAATCACTTATCTTTAACCTTTAAACAAGTCTAATATTGTTTGCCATCAGGACATAAATGTTGAATTTATCTTAATTCATACGTAAGATATTTTTGAAACCACGCATTTGTTTTTTTTTCAAATACAAGTAGCCAAAGATACCAACTTTGCGTAAAAAAAATATCACATAAATTTGCATTAAATGCATAGTAAATAATGAACAACTTTTGGTAACAAATATCTGTTGTCCTAAAGTTATAGAGATTGATCCCCTAGTAACTCCCAGTAACTCTAAAACATTTTGGATATCAATGTAAAAAAAATGCAGTGTTATGTTGAAACATGTACTCTTATGCAGATTTAAAATCAAACCTTTTCCTTGGTTGCTGTGAGAAGAAGGCACATGTCTCTTTCTTTCAATGTATGCCTTAAAAACAAAAAGTTGTTTAGAACTAAAAAAAATACGCATATTGCAACTTGAACAATTGTTTGTAAAAAGTATCCGGTAAATATTTAACTTTTTTAACAATTCGGTCAAAAATCATTTTAAAAAATGGCACATTCTTTTAAAGTCGTCCACAACAACATTATGTTATATCGCATATGATAAAGATAAAATGTTAATTAATATATAACTGTGGACTTTTTTTTGGGGAGGAATTTTTTTCCTATCTTAAACAAAAATTACTACGAAATTAGTATCCTTTATTTAGTTTTGAAAGAAATGACAAAGTTATAGAGGTGTGTTCCCGTTTTGCACACACAATTGATAATTGGGTATAGAACAATAGGTGTGATCTGTGTTGTAATAGCAATTATAATCTGCTTTCAAACCAAGATTTTACCTGGATCGATTTTACCTGTGTTTTAACAGCGCATTAACGATAAAACAAGAAGAATATAGATATTTTGATGTGTTTAAGGATTAATAACTATTTGCAATTTTTCATTTGATAAAATAAAGAGAATGATATGTTCATTCTTAAATATAAAAAAATGAATGAACTGAGGAAAATTCGTCGGTCCCAAGCCAATTGAAAGCTGTTTCAATGAATGATTATAGAATGAAGGGGGAAACTACAGTCATTTGGGGTATGCCGGATCTCTTTTTACAACTTAGTTGCAAAATATATAAAACACATGTTTATAATTGGTTGTTTTACATAAACAGAAAGGAGATTATATAAGGAAACAGACCTTTGTCACGAAATATTTCAATCCCTGAAGTACCGTATTTGACGATAGTTCTCAGTCCAGTATTTTCAATAGACAATTAATGTCCACAAAATCATTAAAAATTAAATATTAAGGTATGATATTCTCTTCTAACTTAAAGCAGATATCTTATGACTTAAAGGTAGTTTCATTTGTTTTGTACATTGCATAGCGACAATTCAAACGGCCGAAAACAAGAAATGCGATGCGATTCAAAATACAATCCAATGACAATATCTCATTGAAGATTACCCCTCATCCAAGCCGGACATATTATCTTGTATAGAAAGTCCATCCAAACGTAAATCATCATCATTATTTATTTTTCGCATCAAGTTTTAAGGTGACTATATTTTCAAGTATTAAGAACCCCACATGTACAAAAGTTTTGCAGTTATCTTTATTGTCTAAAGAAATAAATGAAAATGTTTATGACTAATTTGATGTTTGAAATTAAATTCAAGAACATAGATGTCAATTATTAAGTAAATTGGGTTTTATGCAACTTATATTGCAACATAAAATAAATGTAAATATCAACTGCGAGTAGATATGTTTTATATTATTACCAATTCCCTTCTGAGGAACTGTAATACAGACTATAGCAATTAAGCAATTATCTCTTCTGGTCAAATTCCCATTTCGCACACATTTTTTTGATACCCAATTTTCAAATGTGTGCAAAACGGGAACAAACCGTTAAAAACTTCGATGGGAGCTTGTCATTGATCTTGCCGAAAGTGCACACTGCGACGTATATGGTGAAAGACAACTCGGCTCTGTCGCTCTCTTTTTATAAAACAATTTTCAAGAGGGTATCCGTAAAGCCAATCCGTCAAATGTTTTAAAAAACAACTGAAAACCTACATTTGAATTTTTGAAAACCAGCCTTTTATCAGCTTTTAAGATAAATATTTTTGAAACTTTAGTAAAGTACTATTATATTCATATATTTACCATTATAAATATCTTTTTTACTTCGTCAGCTTATATTAATACTTTCCTTTTGTTTTACAGCTTATATTAATACTTTCCTTTTGTTTTATAGCTATACTTTCTATATTTTGCCATGTCCATTTTATGTCCATCGTATGTAAAGTGCTCTAGAATAGGGCGCTATAAAATTATTTATTATCATTAGAAATATGTGAAAAAGGACTGAAATAGTACGTTCTTCTGTGCATTAGGTTAGCAAATGTATATTCAAAACGGACAGTTTTAATAATTATATACCTTATGGGGCGATTTGCGCAAACAGTATATAATTTATAAATAGTGCCTGTTAGGAGGGTAACAGTTGAAATTGAAGCGTCGCTTGACAATGATTTTCTCGGGGGTGTGGATTTCAACTGTTGCCCTGTCGAACAGGTACTATTTATTCTTTTATACTGAATGTCTTCATTTTTAAACTTAACTGACTTCTTTAGGAATGACGGGAATTCTATGGCGCATAATTTACGTGCAGGTAACAATTCGTTTTGTTATATTCAGTAGTATATTCTCACTATATAACTCTATGTGGACGACTAGTCAATAATCGTGATCTTAGCTCGTCCGAAAAAATATTATACCTGTTTTTGGGCAACATGGATTATATTGGGACAAATATGTTGCCATCCACTTCACGTCCGGCAATATTTTGTCCCTTGGGGGGCTATTATAATCAATGTTGCCCTTTACCCCAGTCAATATTTGAATAGTGTTAACCGTTGCTAAGTTTGTTGGTAACGATGAGAATAATAGAACGGATTATAAACTCAGTATTTACATTTATTTTAATAATATTCATTATAAACTGAACTGCTTTAGAGGTATTGGTCAAGAAAGTAGATCATTGTGTTTAAAAATACTGTATATTTTTTAAACCATTCTAATCTTGTCATTTTAAATAAATATGCAAATAAGTCATTTATTAAGAGATAATCAAAGTTCTCATCGCAATTAAAATGAAATTGCTTTATTTTTTATCTTAATATAAATTAAATATTCAAACTAACATTGTGTTATAATATCCATTAAAAAAAATTCTATCAGAATTATACTGGGGAAACTTATCTCTACTTAACAAAAATATAAGGTCGCTCGATTAACTGTAATAGGGTTTACAAATCAAATTTCACTTATAAAGCATACATATAGGCCTATTTTTATTTAGAAATATTTTTTGAATCCGGTAAACAATATTTTTAAGGTTTTTTTTTTTAAATGACATTGTTTTACCGCGGGAAATGCTTTTACTTCCATATGAGTTTGGTTGTATATAGAAATTAACCCATGATATATAAAATATGTCATAAATATTTATACGCACAAATCTTCATGCACACAACAAAATGAAAATTTCGGGTAGCAACTAAATTATTTTTTCCCAAATAACTTCTCGCGTTATTTAGACAATGGTAATCTTTCTCTGCATTGGCAACTTGAAGCTTCTCTTATACGCATTATAGAAATAAATAAAATTGAAAACGATTTAAATGAAATACTGTAGATTTAATCTTTTCATAAATAAATATAACATATGATAACAGACGTAGAACAAAGAAAATATGATCGTTGACAAAAAGGTCAAGATGAAAATGTTTAGAAAAAGATTGAAAAAAAAATCAATAATGTCCAAGTATCTAAGCGTCAAGCTATTATTTCTAACAGAAAAAATAAAACATATTGTATACAATTTTCTTGATAAATGTATGTATATATTAAACATTAAATAGATAATTTTTTTGCAAAATTCATTATCACATATATAAACTTTAAAGTTAATAATAATAAAAAAAAATCAATATACAAACATAATAAACACCGTGGTTGGAAAAGAAACAAAAAGTCAATGGGTTTCATCGCTCATCAGATCTACACGTATACTTGTAATGAACAACGAACAATAAAGCAGTATCTAGTTTTGATAAGTCACCAAATAACAATTACAGAACCAAATGTAAATATTCAACAAAAACTTGAAATTTGAAGACAAAATCCGACGAAAGTCAATCAGTGCCTTCTTACTTTTTTTCAAAATAAAATTTGCTTCCTTGGTTTTCAATGCAATGTCAACATCAAGGGATTCTTTTGTATCTGTCCCTAGTTTACAATTTTACTCCTCAGAGGGCATGTGCAGATGAACAATCTAAAATGAAATTAAATCAACCGAGAAAGCTAAAATGTTAGGAATTTAATTTTGTATTCATTCGTATATTTTAAATTTAATCGGCCAAGTGGTTCCAGGAAAGAAGGTAAAAAAAAATAATAGGTTAACAACAATGGTCAACGACAAAAACAAAAATTCTGGTCAGAGCAATCATGAGCCCTTAGGTTAACAGATTCCTAAAAACATAACAAAGCAAAGAACTATACATGATATGAGTCAAATTTGGCCTAAAAAATTCGCCATTTTTGTAAGTGTTTCGGGTACAATAAATTATGTTATTTTTTAGAAGAGTTGTAATAAAATATATTTTTCACCTATTCATTAGATTCATTTGCACTCACTTGCAGTATAGGACGTCAAAAGTGACGCTATTTTTATAATTCAATCAAAATCAGTCAAAAATTGACATTTTTCTTTTCTTTTTATGAATGGGAAATTAAGAGCGACGCTTTGAACAGGGAATTTTTTTTTGACACATATTAGTCTTAGCTAGAAACATCTCTGATTAAATTATTTTGTTTGTTCAAGCATGCGCTCTACGTTTTCTGAAGAAAATCTGCTTAAAAACAAGCCATTTTATGCTACAAATGCAAAAAAGGCAGGAAAAGGTTATCTTTACGATGTCATAATTCTAAATTGTGGGCCCTTGAATCAAAATGAAATTATGAAAAAAATATCACGTATATATATTTGTACAAAGAAAGCAAAGAATTAGTAAGATGATGATGTTGATTTTACGGGGGGGGGGGGGGGGCATTTTAGGCCCATATCATATATAGTCCTCTATGATTGTAACTAAACTTACACTTAATACATTCATAAACTTAAAATATATGAACCCTGTCATAAATAAATATATGAAGTCAGATCTACAAGTACACTGATTATAAAAAATTAAATGATAATTGAACACCACCACATATAAAAATATCATTGAAACATATAACACAGAGACAGATATCAAATACAATAATCTTCCTGTACTTCAAACATTCACCACCGTTTGTGATTGCCCTGGATGGTTGATATTCAATATGCTGATTGCATGTTTTTCTTTAAAATATTATGGTTCATTAATTCCAACCCTTTTATTTATATAACAGTCAGTTTCAGTGAAAATGAATCTAAATTCAAAACGTTAAATACATGCAAAATCAGTAATTTGTAAAATATATCTTTACAAACTTGTTTTATATTAGAATAAAAGTATAGTCAAACTTCGTTATCTCGAACTAGATGGGACTATTTAATTAGTTCGAAGTATCCGAGTATTCGAGATATCGAGGGTGAAATACTAAAAAAATATTAAGTGGTTTGGACTTACAAATCACTTCGACATATCCATTGTATTCGAGATATTAGTGTTCGAGATATCGAAGTTTAACTGTAGTTTATCAAAGAGAGATCTATGTGTTGTTGATCAGAATGAGCAATGTACCTTAAATCAGCAAACATCCCTACGTACCACTTTACTTTAAATACTGATTAACCATTTTATTTCAAATAGTGTTATTTATAACTTTATATTTTATTGTAACTAAAACATCACAGGGATTAGGGAAAATCTATTCTAAAGACTGATGTAAGTTTTCATTTTGACTTTGAATTTTAAATGTTAATTTCATTGAACATTTATGCAATAGCATTTTTTAAGAAGCAGTGGTTGTTAAACAATCACAACCAAAACATGCTCACAGTCATAAATTTTCATGTTTTTAGACTTCGGTTTACACAAACAATTTTAACCATTCCTACTTAACTGTTAATTCACAAAATTAGTCATATAAATCATTTCTCTCTCTCTCTCTCTCTCTCTCTCTCTCTCATATTAGTGATTACTAACACTGGAAAAGCTATTTATCCAATGGAATTCATTCTTTCAGCAGATTAACTCCTATTTCAGCCAAAAGGTGTAGTACCAAGTGTTGCTGTGGAGAAAGGAAAAGCAGTAGTTCCATTGGCCGAGGGCTGGTCATTCTTACAGTAGGGCATCTCATTACCATGACTACAAGAAAACCCCTCGGAGAGATCGACAAGAGCCACTACAGTACCAAAAACCATTACAAGAGTTCCGAACACAGCAATGATAATGGGAATAATATTGGTCTTGGAGAGAATGGGCTCCTGTCGCAATTTCATAACACAGACTGGAGGGATGATGAAAGCCAAAGGTGAAGCAATCAGAACACCCTGAAAATTAACAATCAATTAATAATTAATACTTAATGAATTACTGTAGAATCCTTATTTTACAAGAGTTAAAAATGAAAGCAAGAATTTAAAATTTGCAAGGGGTGCTTCTCAAGATTTTCCGCGGATATTAATTCTTTGCGTTAAGTAATGAACCTACAGTAATTATAATGAACATGATGTATGGATAAATTAATTAAATTATTTTAATGGATTACAATTATGAGAAGCATTCAGCAACATTTAGCATATCCATTTTAATATTTGCAAGAACTTTTATGTATACAGAGCAACAGGCTTACGTACAGTAAGTTTCAAGGACAAACAACTTTCATTCCTTAAAAATACACTTTTTGACAAAACTGACTTCACTGTTTACATGAATTTGCAATAAGAATGTTGAATTAAAATCAATCAGAAAGTTTAAACTTACATTAAAGGTTAGCACAATGCCTAGACAATCTGTTGTCAAGGATATAACAACAGTTAGAATGACAACACCTATAGTGACGCCAAGATGCCGCCATGTTGGTGAGGGATCTTGGGAAGGGAAAAATGCATTTTCTATGACCTGTTGAATAAAACATTATCATTTATGATGTTATGATGATACATGATATGGCATTATAACTTTTAACTTTAAAAGAGACAGACATATTATTTGTTTATTTTCAATTGCAAGGTTAAAATTAAGTGTCATATTTAATATCTCACTAGAATTAGCATGTTATATTTTAACTCCTCTCCCATCCTTCCTTTCAAAATAATCATTGAACTTTACACAGACTTTACCTCTTTAGAAAAAATAAATATTAAAGCTTAGTGGAGAGCTACAAATAATAGTGTATACAGTGTTATTATCACACCGTGTTATTTTCGCCCCTTGTTATTTTTCACCTTTCTCCACTTGCAAACAGTTTTGTCTCATCTTAAATTATTACCCAGTCAAAGTTGTGTTTTAAGAGAGATACTATGAGCCAATTGAATTCTCCCAGTCTTCTTTAAGCTAATTGGCAGCAAGGGAGAAAGGGCGAAGATAAAATGGGTTGGGGGGGGGGGGTGCAATGCATATTTCCCTGTATTTTAAAACAGTAGCCAAGTTTTGAATTTAGCATTGAAAATTAGATAAATTGTAAATCCTAATAATTTTTGCTAGCTTATATATTGTAGATTGGTTTATAAAGGTAAAAGTCCAGACCTCTCTTGTGACAAAGCATTCTATTGGGTAGGTCAGCATGATGCTGAGAGCAAAGACAAATCTAGAGACATTCATCAGGTCATCGTCATGGCAATAGTTTTCTAACAGGTCACCTGTTAAGAAAAAAAATATACTGTAACTAAATCAATGAAGCACTAGACTAGAGGAGTTTAGAAGAGTCGTTCATTACAAGAGGTCATTTTTCTAAAATCAGAAGGAATTTTTAACTTAATATGCACATAATTAGCACATTACATCCTCCAAAATTTACAATTACTAAATGTACCTACATTACATACCATGCTACCTTCAACCACACTATCACAAAATAACATTGAGAGTGGATTAAAAGAGTCTGACTTAAAAACTTGATAAATAAAATATTTTGAATGAATACACTGTAACCAGTGATAAAGACTTGAGTGTCTTACCCTGTGTATGTCCAGTAAAGGATACGTATCCCAGAATTCCGAGGATCAGCATGAGGGTCATGGAGAATCCAATGCTGAGGTGGGTGACCAGACTCCAGCGCTGGTGGGTGGGGTTCTCCAGAGACCCATGAATCAGGAAAGTGTTGTGGTGACACATGTATGCTGCATTGGTACAAAAGTAGGTTATTGTGACACATTTATGAACATGTACAAAAGTAGGTTAAATTGACACATGTTTGTTGCACATGTATAAGATTGGGGAAAATTACTACCTTTTCTGAACCCATATTCTGTGCAATAAACATTACTTAATAATCATCCAATTCTATCCATTCAATGCAATGTACATAATTTAGCAACAGAATATCTAGAGAATAGAGATATTCTCCAGCAACTGCACATGCAGGTAATATTTCTCAATATTTTCTCAAACAACTTTACTCCTTTACTACTGCTGTATGTATATGTATGCAACACAATGATGTAGAAAATAAGAGTAAGTTTAAATTTTTCAAATCAATAATTTGTATAAAAAAAAAAAAAAAAAGTAAAGAATTTATATTTAAAACTCACCAAAAGCCATAATACCAACAGCTTGGGCTATATTATAATTAGCCACATACCAGGCATCTTCTGTAGGTGGTCTGCGACATCAGAAAAAAATGATAATTCTAAACCATAAGACAGTGGTCATCACTTCAGTGTACATCAGTGAAGTGTATTTGCAGAGTACTGTTGAATCAATAGAATTCAAGATGGCTAAATTTTCATGGTATTCATGCTTAACCCACCCCTACATCCTCAACAAAAACAAATTTTGATTGGTTAGTATTCTTATTGAAAATGAAAACGGACGATGCCCCAAATTAACATCCCCCATGGATAAGGAAAAAACCCATAATTCACGAAAATGGCCCCCACAAATTTAAATGATTCCAAAGTATTTGCAAGCACTATGCTGTAATAAAAAAATACTCTAGAGTACTCAAAGGATCTTTTGGACAACAGTTACATCATCATTTTTCTGGTATATCCATGTATGAATTTTAGTTTATTGATTTGAATTGGAACTATGAGTACTATAAGAATCTTTTAGACACCAGTTACATTATCTCATTTTTGGTCTGCCTACAAAAGAAGTGACTCACTCACAGATTCAAGCTTTTAAGCCTGTCTAGACCTTCCAGGTTAATAATGCAAAATCAATACCAAATGTAATAGATAAAGATCACTGGGGAAAAAACATATTAGCCATCTGCTTCTTAAGTTTGCAAAAATGATTACTCCAGACCAGCTTTTCACAGCTCTTTTCTTTTCACCATATACAGTATCTCCTTTTTGAGATTTTAAGACAAACCCTTGGAGCACAGAACCTTAAATAGATCTCCATTTTCATACCAGCATGCATAGTCTGTTATAAATGTAAAGGAAGGGACAAAGTCTGATCATAATATTTTTTTTAAAACAAGAATCTTAAATGGTCCTTTTAAGAATAAATTAAATATAATATACATGAAGTTTAATTTGAGTCATAAAGTTTCAAATGAGAAGTATGCATAAGTTTCTCTTTAATTCCATTGGGTCTGCTTAAGAAACCGTGGTTTCACCAATATTTATTGAATCATGGATTTAATTTTTGAGTTCATCAAAGAAACCAAATGTTCATTGAAATACAATTTCTAAAAGCATATTTTTAATGCTAAGATCACTGACCCAATTTTTACATATTCTTGAAACTGTGATTTTCACAAGATCCACGAAACTTGATGCCCATGAATGGATATCTAAGGAACCATAGAGTGCTGGATGTTTTAACTAGTTCACCAATATAATGATTGAAAACACTTACATTTCTTTGACATATTCTCCTGTCCTTATACAAATTGTGACCAATATAAAGAAGACAAAGATGATGGAGAGGAAGGCCCACTGAAATAGAAAACCAAATACTGTAAACCAACTATTATTCGCAACAACTTTATTTCGTGATTTACCCGAGATGAACTGGTTCGCGACAACTAATTTCCGCAACCAAGCCTTATCTACACCTGGTTTGTTTTATAACAACTATATGGCAAATACTGGTTCGCGTCAAGAAATATTCGCGACAATAAGGCCCTTGCGAACATCGCGAAAATTTCTTGCACGCAAATAAAAGTTCATTTACAGTATATTAAACTCTTTTACAGTAACTGTAACACTTACAATACAGTGCAATACTTATGTAGCTATCATTATATACTGATACTCTACATTCCTTTATTTTAAGCAAGTACTTAATTCTGTCAATTTGGGTCAAATCACGAGATAAATTATGCTATATCATGAAATTTTGATATACATGTGTATTACCCGGTAAATCAAACTTCATAACTCCATGAAAAATAAAAGTGTAATTCTAAAACCCGCAATAGGTGCAACAGGTGCTTAATATTAAGTTCCTTACAGTTTATAAGATAAAGACAGTCACTATGTCTGGTTGATATTTGTTTTGCATTAATTGCTGGTGACAATTTTTCAATAAACATGCCGAAGTAATCACAGCAATGAAAATAAATTGTCTTTAGTTTTTTTGTTAATCAAATTGGTAGGAAGCAACATCTCTCTCTCTCCATATCTCTCTCTCTCTCTCTCTCTCTCAGTACCTACCTTACTGAGCTGGGCTATATTCCTGTACAGCGATAAAGGCAGTGTGACCATTAGCGTGGACAGGAATATGATGAACTGTCTGTTACCTAACACAGTCCCACCGAGATTAGCTGGAAAAAGGATATCACACTTAATCAGTTCTTGCAAACATTATCTGGGCAATATTGCCCTCTAAATTAATACTGGTAATCATATCCATGTAAGTAAGTGTCATTAAGAGAATTCAATCATTGAGCATTAATTACCAAATAATTTATATATCTACATTTATTATACTTTCATGTTAAATATTGAAATCTGATTGGTTTAGACAGTTTATAATTCGTTCTATTGCCTTCAGCGTTTGCACCACACTTGGCAACAGGTAACACTATATAAATAGTGCCTGTTTGGGAGGGTAACAGAGAAAAACATTGTCAACAGACGCGAAGCGGAGGTTGACAATGGTTTTCGAGGGGTGTCAATTTCAACTGTTATCCTCCCAAACAGGCACTATTTATTTTGTTATACTGAATGTCTTAATTTTTAAGAAAATTTTACTGCTTTTATATAGGAATAACGTGAATTCTACAGCGAACCGTACGCGCATAATTTTCGTGCATGTAACAATTTGTAATGATACCCATTGTTAAGTGCGTTGCTAACGCTGAGGGTAATAGAACGGATTATGAACTGCGTCTTAACCAATCAGATTTCAGTATTTAACATGAATTCAAAGTATAACAAAACAAATTGTGACATATGTGCTTGAACTATGCGCTTACTGTTCACCGTAGAATTCATGTCATTCCTAATAATTAAAAGAAGTTAATTTTTTTTTGGAATTAAGGCATTCAGTATAATAAAATAAATAGGGCCTGTTTAGAAAGGTAACAGTTGAAATTCAGACACCCCTGGAAAACCATTGTCAACCTCAGTTTGATTCGGTTGACAATGGTTTTCTCGGGCATTTCAATTTTCACTGTTACCCTCCCACACAGGCAATATTTATATAGTACTAACCAATATGCTACATATGTCTTAGAGATTTGTTTTAGAATTAGAAATTCATATTTAGACTAATGATTCACCACTTCATGTAGATTTACATGTTCTTTTATGGAACTCTAAAAATGTATATTTAGTTACCATATAAATAAACAAAGCAAATAATAAATTTATACTTCTCCCCCATAATAATGATCAAGCAAGACTAATGTGATGTCAATTTGAAATATTTCTTTAAAATTCTGATTAATAACAAATTTAAGGAAAATTTGTGCAGCTAAAACAATTTTTAGGAAATGGTCAAGCCGATCTGATGGATTTATTTGGCTGTCACAAAAAAGTTTGTGGACAAAAAAGCATAAATATTATTTGTTTGTGCAAACTGGTGTGCTTCTATTAAAAAAAAGCATGTTTGTGAAGGTAACAGTTCAAATTGGCATCCCTAGGAAAACCATTGTCAACTGAAGCAAAGCGCATAAAACAATTGGTCGTGTTACC
This sequence comes from Magallana angulata, assembly GCF_025612915.1. Lineage (NCBI taxonomy): Eukaryota > Metazoa > Mollusca > Bivalvia > Ostreida > Ostreidae > Magallana > Magallana angulata. The sequence goes on from NC_069119.1 coordinate 5,077,463, forward strand.
TGTTGCCAAGTGTGTTGCTAATACTGAGGGTAATAGAACGGATTACCAACAGCATCTAACCCAATCAGATTTCAGTATTTAAGATGAAGAATAATTAATAGAATACAATGTGACCTGCATTAAAATGTTTTAATTTGCCAGACTTCTAAATGTTGTAAAATTAATTATCATGAGAAAAAAAGTCTTAATTTCTCTGCTTCTAATGATAAAAAATTAAGTTTAACAGCTTCATAACAATTCAGTAGATATACTAGTATAACTTAGTTTAAGGAACACTTTATATTTTATTCTGAGGTTTTCAAAGCATTATAAACAACCTACTTAATGATAAAAATAAAGAACCTATAAAATTGATTCTGTATTTAGAGATCTATGTAAACCTAACCTGTTTTGCCAATCCTGACAATAATCTTTGTGATCGTGTCTCCTATGATGACATTGTAACTTATCATGGCTGAAAAGAAGAGGGTTCAAGATATCAAACATATGGCAATCATAAGTCCTATATATATATATATATATATATATATATATATGTGTGTGTGTGTGTGTGTGTGTGTGTGTGTGTGTGTGTGTGTGTGTACTGTAAACCACTGTAATTCCTAACAATTTAACTTTAAAATTTAGCAATCTGGTCTGCAGCAATTAATTTTTGTAACCAAACTTGCATTTCCCATTTTTATTCAATAAAAAAGACATTAAAGGTCTAATTTACTGATATATATGTTCAACAACAAGGTTTTTATGATATTTGTTGAATTTCCTCAAGTTTATTCACTGAATAGAATTGTAGTGATTATCAGACATATTCCATGTAATGAAGAAAGAATGAATAGATAGAAAAAAAGAACAATGGCATAGTAAGGATTTAGACAGAGATGATAGGACAACAAAATAAAATTCATTAATAGAGATAAATACTTAATAATTCCATGATTCAATCGTTTTACGTCAAATCACAAGAATATAAAACAGCAATGTTATTTTTTTTTTCATTGTTTCATTTAGGTTACATCTGTTTCCAAAAAAGCAAGATTTCAAAATTTGCTAGATAATAAGCTAATCTCACAATTTTACGCAGATATTAATTCCTCGCATTTAGTTAGGAATCTAAAGTACGTCTGGACAAATAATTATATTTGGCATGTTCAATATTTGACAAAAAATTATTGTTCACCCTATTAGCATGAATTTGAATTAATAAGGTATTTCTAAATGCACCTATCATTAATATACACATATGCAAGACAATCAGCTATGAACTAAATTAAGTGAAACCTGTTTTCTGCCAAAAACGCTAAAATAAAGTACACAGTTAAATGTAATACATGTACAGTACATCACAGAGTTTTGCCCATAGAGAATTATTCCACTCACCTATAAGGGGATACAGGAACTGTAACAGTGTCAAAAGATAAAACCCGGGCCGCCCACAGGCCACCATTATCATATCCTACAAAAACACGAGTTCATTGTCAAACACTAACAAAGTCATCATTATTTGTGAATTAATTTATAACTTTTGGTCACACTGTAAACCAAATTTTGTCAGCACCATACTGTCGTTGTTGTACTGTTGTCATTACAAGATAAGACTTCGTCGTGATTGCTGCGAAACACTTTATCGGAAGTAATTTAACGCGAAATAAAGTCTTCACCAACAAAAGTTGGTTTACAGTAAAAGGGAAAAGAAAATCCTTATAACTTAAGTTAGATTCTGAATGTCTTCTATGAATTTTATTTTCAAAATATTCAACAACAAAAATATACTAAATATCAGTAGTTAAAATGATAATTACTTGGTAGCTATCTGTGTTTGATAATTTCCCTGCCTCCACAAGGAGAATGATTGAATAGTCTGAAATTAGAAACAAAAGTTAAAATTAATGATTTTTTTAGGTTTTCAATTCTCCATCTTCATTGTTAAATATTAATTATTTATAAATAAGCATTATAAATCAATAAAACTCCCACAGCAAGTCAATAGGTGAAAACTTTATATTGAATTTCTGCATTGTTAATGTCCATGTACTTACATACTTAATGATTCATTGTATAGAAGTGATAAGTATCAGCTATGCACAAAATGTAATGTACGTATTCGACCCATGCATGTGCATTAGCAAAATCACCCAAAAAAATATGTCCAAAGTTTTTTAAAATGTCTGGAAGAAAAATCTTCGAGGATTGTAATCGAATATCTTACCATTAACTACTGCGGTGAAAATCAGCAGAAAAATTCCCATTCCAAATCCAGCTTGTTTTAGGGCAAAAGGTATACCTATTCCATAGAAGAAAAAACCAAAATCATTTTCAATATATGCAACTTCTTTCCCCATCATACCAGGCAATTGAAATTTGGGTTGCCCATAGATGTTCCTTGTGCGGAGAGATCCAAGAGTGAAATACGTGTAATATTAAACACAATCAAATTAAACACTACTGAAAAAAGTATTTAGGCCTTTGAGAAAATAGTATATAAATTATGTAGTGCAAAAGAGAACATCTTTTTTATCTAAAGATGAACAGAAATCATTTTTACTATAATCTTAATACATGTAGATGCAAATAAATTATAAATATTAAGTATTCATTAACAAGTACTTTAGCTCAGATAAGGGTTTAAAATTTTTGTCATTGGTTGTAATTACATGCAACTACTTGTCATTGGTTACAATTACATGTAATTACTTGTCATTGGTTGCAATTACATGAAATTACTTGTCACTGGTTACAATTACATGTAATTACTTGTCAATGGTTAAAATTACATGTAATTACTTGTCACAGTCTATTTTGAATTTCATTTCATTTATGTCACAAAATTACCATGGAAATGGACCTGTTCAGTAAATGTGCATGAGGCTAAAGGGAGTCCTAGTGGTGTAGTCTAAAGGGAGACTCTTATTTCAAATGTTAAACTTTATTTGATTAGAATTGAAACTTTGCATGGAACATTTATAGTGGTAATCTAGGCTTTATCATAAAATTAAATACAACTTTTATTGAGTTAGCTCCCAAGGAGTCCCATAAGTGTTCTTTTTCTCCAATTAAACTCGATGTAGATGAGCTGCATGAACATTTATTGATACATAGATATTGTTCAGATTGAATTATCTATCAAAAGTTTCATAATATCCAAAATGTTAAGATAAAAAAATTAATTTTCTTTGTGAATGAATTAATTACAATAATGGTATACATTCATAGTTAATCATCTTTTGGGGGAAATGCATTATACCCTCAGCGTAATCACGTGATAAGCGCAGTACTAATTATCATTCAAGAAGAGGGCAAGCAGACGTGTATATAGACAAGGAAGGTAAATATATTTTATGCATGTTTCCTATTTGCTTAAAAACCATCAAACAACCCACTTCACACATCAATTATCTGGCATATGAATAAAGTGTTTCAAGATAATTGCAGAAACTGCTTTATTGCAGGGCATTTTGATATAATTTGGTGAATTGTGACAAAACAGCAATAGTTAAATAAATGTCAATTATTTTCTACTATGATCTAAAACTGCACCAAACTAGATTAGTTTGCCCTGCAAAAGAACGTGCATAGTCAACATGATAATTTATAAGTTATACCAATAATCCCTGATCCTATGATGGAGTTGATGAAGTTAAATGCCGTCATAGGAATACCGCCGCGCAGTACGCTGTCCCTACGCTCTAGTTCCACTAGCTGCTTCGTGTCGCTGGCGTAGCTCATCTCGGACGCCTCAGACTGTAAGGAAAATGTACAGATCAGGCATAATGATGTAGAATAGGTTAGTTGAAATTCATGCTCGAACACCTTTGGGAAAAAAAATTTCACAAAGCATCATTGAATTAATATACTCTGTAAGAAATATGATTATTATATTAGATGCATATTTTATTTAAATAATAACTATAAAGTATGAAGGAATTGTAAAAAGATATTGTGCTTTGCATCCAATATCCAAAACAGTCATACATAAATTGAACAGTTACATCCCTCCCTCACTCTCTCCTCTCTCCCCCCTCTCTCTCTCTCTCTCTCTCTCTCTCTCTCTCTCTCTCTCTCTCTCTCTCTCTCTCTTTGCTTACAGGCTCAGTCACCATATGCCAATGCAATATGATATTTAAATTGAATCATGGATTGCAATGATTTATAACAGAGGAAGCCCTACTCAAGTGTTCATATTACACATAAAATCAATAGCAGGCAAAGTTTTAGTATTGTACAGATGAAAATGGAAGACTATATATCCAGATTGTTACTCTGAAGTAGAAAAAAGTCCATTGGCAAAGAACACTACCCGGTACTCACTTTAAGACATTTATTCTACTGCCAAGGAGATTTCTATATATAATCTGCATAAAAATGTTGACACTCTATTGTGTCACCTTTCATATTTCCTGGGTTCAACAATCAATAGAAGTTTTTTTTTATACTTGCTGTGAAAAAATTAACTAAGCTTTGACATTAATGCTTGCATAGGTTCAAATAATCTTCACGAGGCATCCTTTCCCTTTGGAGGAAAGGATTGAATTTTTTTTGCAAAAATATAATTGTAGCCTCAAACTTTTTCTTATTTCAGCTGATTGATTACTGTAAATTTCTAATTAAACGCGAGGAATTCATAAAATCGCGAGAAGCACCCCTTGCGGATTTTAAAATCTCACCATTATTTCTGAGAGTTTGGAACTACATGTATAAGAAATGTGGATGAATGATCAGCGTTCGCGATTTTATATTCTTGCGATTTGATACAAAACAGTGGGATCGTGGAAATAAGTATACGGAATTTACAGTATCATCCTAATTACACAAAAAAATAACAAGAGTTCATAAAGACTGGCAATTCCCTGCCAGGAGCAAACATCTGATTGGATGAGTAAATCAAGGGTCATTTGGTGGTGACCTTTCATTTGGATACTTCAGATCCTTGTGAACTGATGAAAAACTTTCACAGGTTTAGAATTTTAAAATGTAATTACAATATTTAATCAAAAAATAGCTTTTAAAAATATTTGGAGAGAAAAAAATGGTAAAAAACCCAGCGGGATTCAAACTCATGACTTACATATTAGTAGTATACCCTCTAAACCACTGCGCTACTCTGTTAGTTGACAGATAGGTGACAAAATTGGGAAAGAAACTACTTATATAATAATTACACTTGGATTTAATTGTTTATTTGAAGTGTATACGTCCCATACCACCATAAATCCCTCATAGTGTTCCTGATCTGCATGTCACATGATCAAAAAGAACTTATCAATATCACCAAATTATAACGAACATAAAGGCCCCGGCCAATAAAAATAAAATAACTCATGCACCCAACAAGAGGTATAAGACAGAACTCAAGAGAACTCATTAAGAACAAAATCACCATATGAATGTCAATTAAAAATTGTTATCTTTATGGAGGCTTTATTATCTATAGTACGCTAAGGAGGCCAGATCGATAGCTCATCTATTACAATGGATATGTCAAAGTGATTTGTAAGTCCCAGCCAGTTATTTTTAACTTTTCTACCCTCGATATATCTTAAATACTTGGATATCTCGAAGTTTTTAAACAGTCCCATCTAGTTCAAGATACTGAAGTTTGCCTGTACAATAATTTTGGTCTTTGACCATACATTTTTCTTTAGTTATAAAAAAAAATCCAACATTTATACTTGTTTCCTATCATATCGCAGGTTCTATGATATCGCGGTATTTCTGTTTACGTATAGTAGCCATTGACATTTGACGTCAGGAATTTTTTTAGACATAGTAAACAGAGGCACACTGAACATCACTGAGGTATATAATAGAGGAAACTCACAATAACATTTGTTTCTGGAAATATTTTCGTATTGATAGATTTTTCGACTAAATGATATAACTATTGCGATACTATAGGACCGGCTCATACACTTTGAATTTTTTACAATAGATCTTCATTAAGGGCTCTTCATCTCAAGGAGATAAATATTGTCTAAAATTGCTACAACTATCAAGCTCTTTGAATGTTAGGGTCCTTAACACTTATTCACTATAAAACTAAACAAGAGGCCCATGGGCCACATCGCTCACCTGAACAGCAGTTCCTTGTAACATTACATTTCGTAGCATATGCTTTTTCTATTTTAAACATTGAACCCCTTTCTGGGGACCCAGTAATGGTCCGAGGTTTATGGTTGGCTTGAACAACATAAATAGTAACATAGGAATGAAAATGTGTAGCACTGCGGTGGGACCGCACGTACACAACCTGAAAAACTGAACGTAGAAGAGTTCCACTTCAAGAGGAATAACTCTCAGACTGTACAGAACATTAAGAAAGATAACTCTTGGTTCCACTACATTAGAGTTTACACAATTTGAGGATCCTTGCATAGTAATCTCACAAACTGTAGCATTATAGTTCTCGAGAAGAACTTTTTAAAAACATTTTCAATATATCTTTCTATGTTAAACTTTGAACCCCTTTTGGGGCCACAGTATTAGTCCAGTGCTAAAGTTTTAATTATTTGGAATCTACATTATTTAAGGATGCTTGCATAGTTATCTCACAAGCTGAAGCATTATAGTTCCCTAGAAAAAGATTTTTCAACATTTTCCCTCTATATTTCTATGCTAAACTTTGAACACCTCTTGGGGCCCCAGTATTAGATTGAGGTCACGGCTTTTATAATTTCGAATCTACACTATCTGAGGGTGCTTACGTAGTTATCTGACAAATTGATGCATTGTAGTTCTCGAAAAGAAGATTTTTAAACATTTTCCATATATACCGGTACTTCTACATTTAACTTTAAACCCATCTTGGGTCCCTAGTATTAGTCCAGGGGTCACTAATTTAAAACTGTCGAACCTTCATTATCCAAGGTTGTATGCATGATAGTAATCTCACAAATTGAAGCATTGTAGTTCTCGAGAAGAAGATTTTTTAACCTGTTACCTTTATATTTCTATAATAAACTTTGACCCCATCTTGGGGCCCCATTATTGGTCCGGGGGTCACGATTTTACGAATTATGAATCTACCTAAGCGAAGGATGCATGCATAGATATTCCACTAACTAAAACATTGTAGTTCTTGAGAAGAAAATTTTTAAACTTTTCCTTTGTTTTTTAAAATGTTTAAATTTTGAACCCCTCTTGGTGCCCATCAATTGTCCGGGAGTTACAATTTTTTGAATCTACATTATTTAAGGATGTACATGTATGCATAGTAATATCCCAAACAGTTGCACGATGGTTCTTGAGAAGATTTTAAAACATTTTCCTATATATGTTAAAATCTAAACCCCTCCTGGGGCCCCACTTTTGTTCGGGGGTCACGAT